>NC_140586.1:687058962-687658962 GCF_964204655.1 Triturus cristatus | reverse complement strand
CCAATAGTTTCAATATTTTTCCTTAAATCTAACGGTAAATACACAACTCTTCCTTTCAATCCTCTTTGCAACTCTGATGGAGGTAATTTACCTGTTTTGGGCTCCATACGAACAATAGCCTGAAACGGGTGAACACATTGTACGAGAATAGACTCATACGTATTTAAATCTATCAGCTCTGGTGGAATACCAACCAACTCTAGATTATTATGAACAGCTCTAGCAGGCATTTTATTCTCATCTAATTTGTTATAACAATATTTGCAAATACGCTGCTCAGATCCCAAATCAAAACAATCCTCTACCAACAAATAAGTTGCAAATTCCATCCACTCATCATTATCTTCTATTTCACTTTTTTTTTTTTTTTTTTTTTTTTTTTTTTTGGAAACCGTTTATTGCAGTTTGAAAAAGTTACAGGTATGGGCCTACAACCACCCGGCCGGCCGCTAGAGTGACAAAAGCATATCACATACATACAGTAAGAGTCTCTTGGCGGTGCAGATTGGGGAAGCAGGAGACATCAATAGCGCAGGCCGCATAACTCCAAGCCCACAATGCGGTTTCCTTTTATCAAAACAAAACAACACAAACCACACCCGCAAGGCAACCCGCAATCCAAAATGACGGCACGAGCTCTGTAAGTGGGGGATCTCAACCAGCAGCAAAACTCTGAAGAGGGGAATGGGAGTAGATAAGGGACTGGGGAACCGCGTGCCCACGGCTGAGGGGGGGGGGGTCAGCTAGGGAGACGGGGCAGGCGAGGCAGCCGGTAGCAGTGGCGGCTCACAAATACCCCCGCGGTACGCGTTCCAGGGGCCCCAGATTTTCACCCATGCCCCAGGCTTGCCCCTCGCCACATACACCACCTTTTCACGAAACATACACCAATCCATATGTTCTTTCCAGGCCAACACCGCCGGGGGCCTCTGGGATCCCCACAATTGGGCAATGTCGCGCTTAGCTATCATGTATCCCAGAGTCACCCACCGCGTCTGCGGGACCGAGTAGTCATTTGGCTCCCACACATTCAGCAAGCATCTCCTCGCTTCCGGCAACAACGCGACACGCGTAACCACACGCAGGACCTCATGCACACCACGCCAGAATCGCTCCACCCTAGGGCACTCCCACAGTATATCCATAAAAGTTGCCAAAGCACCACAGCCACGCTTACACAACCCGTCACCAGCAAAGCCCATACGTAGAAGCCTTGGCCCCGTCACGTAAACCCGGTGAAGGATCTTAAGCTGGACGAAGCGAAGGCGAGCCGGGATGGCCACCTCCTTCAGAGAGGCCACCGCGGAAGTCCAATCCTCGTCGTCCAGCTCCAGCCCGTCGGTAACCCAGGCCTCGCGGAGACTAGTCAGCAGGCACGACCTGTCGTTAATCAGCTTTTTATATATAAGGGAGATCGTGCTGTCTGGGACATAGCCATCCAGCACTCTGTCCTCTAGGGGGGAAGACTCCGGAATGGACGCGACATCCGGGAAGACGGAGCCCAGCGCGTGGCGGACTTGGAGATACCGAAAGTACTCACTGCCTTGCAGCTGAAACTCCGTCTGCAGCGTCTCAAAAGTTTTGAATCCCCCCCTCGTCCAGAGATCTCCTACCGTGCTGATTCCGATCGTGTCCCACTTCTCGAAGCCCTTCGACGTCCACAGGGAGCCCAACCGCTCGGACGCATATAGCGGTGACGCCCGGGTCAAACGGTCCTTCCACCCCATAGCTGCATTAGCCGCGTGCCAGACACGCACCATGACACGCGTCGGTCCCGTCAGACGGGAGTCGGGCGCGCCAGAGTAGAGCGCTCGATTGTAGTCGCCACCGGGCAGGAGCATCTTGTCCATTTCAAATGCCGGGTTGAAGGCGGGCCCGTAAAGGCCATGGTTAATTGCAGCTAGTTGGGAGGCCCAGTAATACCGTTTAATATCCGGGAGGGCGACCCCCCCATCGTACCACGGGAGCGTCAATTTAGCCAGGGCAATACGCGGCCTCCCGTCCCAGAACAGGCGCCGCTGGAGGCCCTCCACCTCACGGAAGTAGCGTGCCGGAACCAAGTCCATAGTGTTCTGGAGGGCGTACAGAAAGCGCGGCAAGGACATCATCTTAAACAAGGCCGCTCGGCCGAGCGGCGAAAGCGGCAGACGCCGCCAACGCACAACGTCCTCCTTCAAGCGCTGGAGGGGGGGCAGCAAATTCCGCTCGTAGCGGGCCTCCGGGTCCAGAGTAATATATATGCCCAGGTACCGAAACCCCTGGGAGGCAATCTGGATCGGACAGTCCCGTGGCAGGACCGGAGCCTCCCCGGAAAGCACATATACACAGGATTTCGCCCAGTTGATGACAAGGCCTGAGTTGCGACCGAATGAGCGCAAAACATCAACCAGGACGATCAGTGATTTACGCGGGGAGGCGAGATACAGAAGGATATCGTCAGCGTAGAGGGGCACGCGGTCCTCATGCTCGGGGGTCCAACGGAGACCACGGATGGAAGGGTGCCACCGCAGCCACTCCGCCAGGGGCTCCAGGGCCAGTGCAAACAGGAGAGGCGACAGGGGGCAACCCTGTCGCGTGCCCCGCCCCAGCGCGAATGGGGCCGAGACTCGCCCATTCACCACCACCTGCGCCAATGGGCCCGAATACAACAATTTGACCCAGCTAATGAAACCCGGCCCAAATCCAAATTTCGCCAGCATCGCCCAGATGTATGGCCACTCAAGCGTGTCAAACGCCATGGTGGCGTCCAAGGACGCCAAGATGGCCGGCTCCCGCACGAACGGGACACGCGCGAGCACCCCGTGCAAGCGTCGCAGATTAAGCGCCGTGTTGCGGTGTGGTATAAAGCCAGATTGGTCTTGGTGGACCAAATCGCCCACCACGCCGACCAACCGGTTGGCCAACACCTTGGCGAGGATCTTGGGCTCCGCGTTCAAGAGCGAGATCGGCCTATAGGATGTGACCCGCTCACGGGGTCTCCCCTCCTTGTGGATCACCACGATTGTGGCCAGACGCTGGTCCGGCGGGAGGGAACCCTGCGAGTGGGCCGCCAGGAACATCGCGCGCAGGTGGGGCGCTAGTACATCCGGGCGTAGCTTGTATAGCTCGATGGGGATACCATTGGGGCCCATGGCCTTGCCGGATGCAACCGAGCGAATAGCCAGGGCAATTTCGTCCGAGGTGGGAGGGGCATCCAGCAGATCCCTGTCCTCCGCCGTGAGGGAGGGCAGCGCAATGTCCCGGAGCAGGGCACGGGAATCCTCCTCCGAGCAGGGGGAAACCGGGGAGTAGACCTCGCGGAAATAATCCGCAAAGCAGGAGACAATGGCTTCCAGCTCGGTGACACACGCACCATCCATACTCTCTATCAAAGGAACCACACGACTCGCTCTCTCTCTCTTATCCAACCACGCAATCAATTTGCCAGCCTTATCACCCACATCATACAATCGCCCCTGCTGCTCTCTACTGAGGCCCCTGGCCGCCTCCGTGACGAGGGCTCTATAGGCCGCCTGCTTGAGATGTAGAACATGCAGCTTGGCATCCGTTACCCCACTCCCCAGGTCACCCTCCAGTTCCGCAATCTCGGCCTCCACCCGGGTCACCTCCTCCCGCTCGCGCCGCCGGGCATGGGAGATACAGGAGAGGGCCTCCCCTCTGAGAACTACCTTAAAAGCCTCCCACAGGGAGAGGGCCGAAGGGACAGACCCCACATTCTCGTCGAAATATCTCTGTAAGGATTTGATCAATTCGGCACGAATGGTGGGGTCGCGCAAATACCATGCATTGATTGGAGCCACCCTGCCCTCCCCCCTCGGGAAGACACCAAAGTGTAAAAGCAATGGGGAGTGATCTGAAATACCCCGCGCCAGATGGCACACCTCCCCCACCCTCCCAGCATGGGCCGCCGGGACAAGGATGTAATCAAGCCGCGAGAGGCTACCATGGGCACCCGAGTGGAAGGTGTATTGCAGCTGCGCGGGATGCTTCAGTCGCCAGCAATCCACCAGGCCCAGCGTGTCTAAAAGACCGGACAGCCACGCCTGTGCCCGGGGAGGTCCCTAGGGGGATGACGATCCATGGACCCAGAAGCCACCGCATTAAAGTCCCCTCCAACCACCAGCAGGCCACCCGGAAGGTCCAGGAGGAGGCGTCCCAGGTCCGCAAATGTAGTAGCTTGTAACCCAGGCGGGACGTACACTGATACAAAAATAAACACTCTACCCTCCATTCTACCCACCAGGACAGTGTAGCGACCCCTCTCATCATGGCGCACCTCATCAATCTCCAACGGGAGCGAGTTCTTGATCATGATACCCACCCCCCGCGAGCCCGAAGTGAAGCCCGAATGGGCCACCAAACGATAGCCCCGCCGATTCATAGCATGAAAGGAGTTACCTATAAGGTGTGTCTCCTGCAGGAAGACAACATCTGGCGAAATACGTTTCAAGTACTGCAGGACCACACCACGCTTAATCCTATCCCCCAGGCCGTTAACATTCCATGACAACACAGTCAAATCCCTACCCCCCATCGTACGTAGAAACAAGCAGTCGTCCCCCACAGAGCATCTCGAGAGCAACAATACAGTAGCAGGGTTGCCTTGCGGTGCAAACAAACAATACACCCCCCCCACCCCCCCATCCCAACAGAACTCCCCCCTCCCTGCACCCCTGCATGAGCCCAGACAGCCCCCCCAAAGTGCAGTGTGCCTGTCGCCCCATAGATGAAAACTAACTAGTCCCCCAGAGGAGGAGGGAAGCCCCCAACAGACCCCGAACGACCTCCATAGGAGGGGAACATATACGATCAATAAATGGTAAAGGAATGTTGTCCAGAGCAAGGCCTATTATTCACCCCTCAATTCTGATCCGGCGGGCCCTCCCCGCCAACCGCACCCCCCCCACCCCCCCGGCCCCGATCTCCAGGCAGAGCGTCCAACCAGTCCCCAGCCGCCTCGGGCCGGTCAAAGAAGTGCGTGCGACCATCCACCTCCACCCGCAGCTTAGCTGGAAAAAGCATTGAGTACTTAAGATTCAGGTCCCGTAGGCGACGTTTAACACCAAGAAAACTCAATCGCTGCTTCTGGACCGCCGGAGTAAAGTCTGGGTAGAAATGCACCTCCATGTTATCAAGCTTGACCGGTCCCTGTTGCCTGGAGGTCTGCAGGATAGCGTCTCTGTCCCGAAAGTTAAAAATCCGGGCAATGAGAGGCCGCGGCGGGGCACCGGCCTTAGGTCTGCCCCCAGGGACCCGGTGAGCACGCTCCACCGCAAAAAGCTTACTCAGCCCCCGGGGCTGGAGATGGGTAAGGATCAATTCTTCCACAAAAAGATCTGCCGCCTCCGCCTCTCGTCCCTCCGGCACCCCCACAATACGGACATTGTTCCTCCGGGCCCGACCCTCGGATTCCTCCAGTCGCCGGTCCATCAGGGCGCTCGCCTGGCCAAGCCGGCGCACCTCCTTTTGGAGGGCCACTACATCCGTCGTGAGGCTCGTCGTGGTGTGGGCCAGGGAATCGACCCGGTCGTTCGTTTTGGACAAGTCAGCCCTCACAAGACTCACGTCCACAAGGACCGAGTCTATTTTTGCGCTAGGGTGTCGAAGCGCTGGTCCACCGAGGCCTTCATTTCTGCGATGGCGCCCATGACGTCCCGGAGGGTCAGATCCACCGGTTGAGCAGATGCCTCCGTCGGGCCCGCCGGGGATGTGCGCGATGTCTCCGGAGATCCCTTCTGGAGAGTGTAGCGGTCCATACTGTTGGATTGTTGTGCCGGGCCACGGCGGGTCGTCTTCACCTTCGCCCGGTCGCCATCTTGGTTGGTGGACATGTTTGCTCTCCCACCGTCGTGCCAATCTCCTCGAACGGGCCGATAAACCAGTTCACGGGTTCCGGGGGAGGGAGGACGACCACCGATCCGCAGGACGACCCACAGCCGGTGGGTCAGCCGGGCATTTGGACAGGGCCACACCACCGCACTCCGCTCCGCAACCCCACCTCGCTTGAGGGCAAGGAGGGCGCAAAAGCGAAAGTGAAAGCGCGGGGTACGCAAGTCGCCCAGCCCTGCCCGCCGCTGTTATTCACTTTGTCCCCGGATCGCCCCACTACTCAAGTCCGGGGGGCCGGCGCGGAGAAGGCCGCAACCTTCGGTCGGTGCTCCCACCTATGTCCGGGGTCCGATTTGAGCCCGAAAAACGGGTGGCGCCTCAGCTCGGGTTCACCGACACAGTCCCCTCAACAAGGATAGGATCTCGCCAGGATTAATTCAGGAGGTCGCGGAGGTCCTCGGGAGCCTCGCACCTACGCGGCCATCTTGGTTGCGCGCTAGGCTCCTCCTCCTATTTCACTTTTTAAATACAGATTGACACCCCTAGGTTGATTTTTATAGTGACTTCGCCAACAACAAATACAAGAAACATTTGGTCTTGCACCTGAAATTACCTTAAACTTTGTGATTTCATCCTCAAATTTTTCTGTAATTACGGGTTGTACATTGTCTTCAACATTTTGTTCTACTAATGTGTCAGTTTCTTCACTCTCTTGCTGAGGACCAAAGTAACAAAACTCAATATCATCACAGACCTGCTTCACATCTGATACTGACCCACGCTAAAGAGCACTGTTCAGATCACTTAACTTTAGTGCTGGACTTTTTGCATAATGCAACCTTCTCACTAACTTCCGCATTTGAGTATGATGTACTGCCAGCATTCTGAAATGGTGAAAAACACTTTGACAAACTTTCCTAGAAAGACAAGCCAGAGAATGACATTGCAAACCAGTATGTTTACTCACTTTGCAAGGGTCTAGTCCTTGCAACAGCTTAATCTTTTGTTTTACACTTTTTTTAGCATAGGCTCGTAAAAAACTACATAATTTTTTAATCGATTCCTGTCGTACACTGCAAATACTACTGCAATCCCAATTGTACACAGGGTTTTTAGCACGTCTCCCTAAAACTTCATCAGCTATCACTTCTTCTGCATTTCTTTTAACCATTTTCTCTTTCTCAATTGGACAACCGTCGCTAACCTGAGGAAATATGAATTTTTATGATCAATTGTGTCCCCTATCTTAGACCCCAACGGCTCCATGTACGTGCTACAAGTACATGTATGTTCCCTCTACTTCCAGCTATGAAGACGTAAATACATTTGCGTCCAACGTTAACATGTTCTCTTTCAGATCCACCATGAATGGGTCGAATATTCCGTTCCTAAGTATGCCTTGCCACCATCTTTATATGATGCACCTTTCACGTTTTTCAGCTATGGCGAGTTAGGCCCTGAATTCTGCCATCGAGCCTTTTCCTGCCTTCTGCCTCTGAATGCTCCAGCCTGGACCTGCATCTGTATCCATGACCTTTGTCTTACTCCCTGCGCGGCTAACGGTGCCTGGCTCGGCCTGTTGCCTGCCAAGACTGTATTTTGCCTTCAAGTTATCTGCTCCGCTCCTCGAAAAATACATTCCTGTCTAGTAGTTTAGGTAAACACCCTTCCAGCTGCAGAGCAAAGGGCCCGGCCTTACTGTCCCCGGGCAAGTAATTCATAGCTCCTGTTACCATGGTAGGCCCATGCCCCCTCGCATCTCATGTAGACACGTAGACGCTTATACAGGCACTAGCAGTCAGTATAGAATAGCCTCTGCCCGAGAGACCTTTCCTTCCAGATAATACAGTTCCTTAAACACAAGATATTAGATACGATTTGGGATTAGGTTGTTCTGACATCACAGACTTCTGTCTCCTCATGTAGGGCTAAATGTCAAGTCCCCTTCACCCTCCAGTTATACGTCAATCACACGTCATGCTGCTGTGCGCGCATCTCTGCCATGTATTTCTGCTGACATTGCAGGATTCTCTTATGGATCCACCCACCTGTGACATCCTCATAATGACGTTTCTAGTACACGCCCTTATGCACGCCTATTGTAACGCCTTTTTCATTACGTATGTGTATTCTTATCTCTCCTCTCAACTGTTACGCCTTCTGCATCTGCCTTTACTGTAATGCATTGACTATATATATGATAACCTGTCAATAAAGTATGCTCGATCCCTTCCCGAACCTTCGTGGTGACGGAATCCGATTGCCTGGTTCGAACCAATTCCTTTTTAAGGAATAAACCCCTTTTAAAACCTCAAATATCACGGATTCTGCCTCTTATTTATTCTGAGTTGTCCTTATTGAACTTTACCGCATAAATTAAGTACAGGTAATTTAAATTTACCACATAATTGGCGCCCGAACAGGGACTCCTCCCCCACCCCACGCGCCGGAGGTGCGTTGCAGACCCGGTCCCCTGCCACAGCCGGACGGACAACTACGCGTACCCGCAGGATTTCCTGTACCTCCCTCAGGCCAACGGAGGTGACTGAGGCTGCGATCAACACCCAGACGAGGCGGTGAGGAGTGCGGAGGATCCCGACCAGAGCCTAGCTGAGAGAGCAAGATCCGAGGTATACAGAGGCCCACCAGGTTCCGAAGTTCCGAAGTACCTACGTCACGTCACGAGTCGAGTCGAGTCCAGTCCGGTCCAGTCCAGTCCAGAGTTTCCGAGGCCTTCTGTTCCGTGCTTCCCGGTGAGTACCATTGCTGGGGACGCATCTAGACGTGCGCATTAATTTGTGCCGGTCAAGACGGGTTTGGGTACACAGACCCGGTCTGCACTGTTTTAGCGGTGTATCTGTACTGTTTAGCAGTACATCCAGTATTATGCAGTTAGCTAGTTTTATTCTAATTATCGTTGTTCGTTTTAAAATTTTTTAATGTGTTCTAAATGTCGTGGTATGAGTGATTGTTCGATCTTCATTACTGTGTTTATTGTATTAATTGTGTTCAAGTCCGAGTAAGAATCAAGTAGCAAGGTTTAAGATGCCGTTATTCTCAACATTAAAACAGATAAAAACTAGAAAAGGGATACTCGAGGAAGCCGTTCCCATTCCACCTAGGGACACTCCAGGGTACTTTATGTACCATAAACATGGCCTAGATGCCGTATTATATCTCGATTTGTGGGTGGACTACACCAAGGATTTAGCAGAGAATCAGAGATGGCCCGCTGCTGGGACATGGGATGCAGATTGCATCATGAGAGTAGAAGAAGCATTATGGAAAAAGAAAGCCAGACAGTCACAGAAAGATGCCATTGAATTATGGCGTAAAGAATAGCATAGACGCACAGAGAAAGCGCTCAGAAAAGAAGAGAAAAGTAGGGAGGATTCAGACAAAGCCCGAGAAAACGTATTAGTTGAGGAAGGTATCCGAGTAAAAGCAGAACAAGTAGACAGACAACGAAACACTCTTATGAATGGTATGTATCCTCCTCTGGCCGAGGGTTTACCTAAGGCCACCCTGGAAGTACCAAAAGATCTGCCACCTCCATTGTTTCCGACTAAATTGCACCACAAGACCGCAAAGGACATTTTCCTTTCTTCCTATTTAGACGATGAAGCCCCCGAATATGTTAATGTTCCGCCGCCACGCACACCACCTGCTAACGGCGCTCAACCCCGAGATAATCTGCCCCCACCTCTGCAGCAACATACTCCTCCTCCCGTTCCAAACCTTCCGCCTGTTCCTCCACTCCTTCCTGCACCTATTCTCTCTACCTTACACCCAACAAATCCTTTTGGACCTGGCACCTCAGGAGGTGCGACAGGAGGTTTTCATACGCCACCACCAACACATCGATTGACTTATAGGGATTTAGCACACCAACGTACACCTCAAACAGCGAATTACGACATACTTAATGAGCCTCTTACAGACTGTAGATATGATCCAGTACCCGGTAAAGACGACAGAATGATGCTATCATCAGTACGTCTACGACGAGTTGCGAACTATTTAATGATACTACCAGGAATGATTGATCATCTAGACAAAATATATCACTTTGTCCAAACAGGGCAAGGTCCTGAAAGTATTGGCGAGGCCATGGCATACCAGAAAGTGGACACGCAAAAACTGTTGTTACGCTTCTTCATAAACTGCTTGATAAGAAACAGAGAATGGCCTGGTGTAGACCCGGAAGAAAGGAAAGCACTTAACAAATGGGGTCAGAATATAGCAGACGGAAAACATGATAAACAGAATAGTATAGAAAATATGTACCGAAGGATCCGAAAAACAGTAGAACAAATACATGAAAGAGAACAGCCTGAAAGAGAAATAGATGCAGATAAGACTGAATCCTCGGAGGAGGAAGAACAACCAGAAACGACAACGGGACAATTACAATTACCAGCTAGAGAAATGATAGCTTATGTAGGTAAGGGAAGATCTTTTAATAATTCAATGGGTTTGGGTACACAGACCCGGTCTGCACTGTTTTAGCGGTGTATCTGTACTGTTTAGCAGTACATCCAGTATTATGCAGTTAGCTAGTTTTATTCTAATTATCGTTGTTCGTTTTAAAATGTTTTAATGTGTTCTAAATGTCGTGGTATGAGTGATTGTTCGATCTTCATTACTGTGTTTATTGTATTAATTGTGTTCAAGTCCGAGTAAGAATCAAGTAGCAAGGTTTAAGATGCCGTTATTCTCAAAATTAAGACAGATAAAAACTAGAAAAGGGATACTCGAGGAAGCCGTTCCCATTCCACCTAGGGACACTCCAGGGTACTTTATGTACCATAAACATGGCCTAGATGCCGTATTATATCTCGATTTGTGGGTGGACTACACCAAGGATTTAGCAGAGAATCAGAGATGGCCCGCTGCTGGGACATGGGATGCAGATTGCATCATGAGAGTAGAAGAAGCATTATGGAAAAAGAAAGCCAGACAGTCACAGAAAGATGCCATTGAATTATGGCGTAAAGAATCGCATAGACGCACAGAGAAAGCGCTCAGAAAAGAAGAGAAAAGTAGGGAGGATTCAGACAAAGCCCGAGAAAACGTATTAGTTGAGGAAGGTATCCGAGTAAAAGCAGAACAAGTAGACAGACAACGAAACACTCTTATGAATGGTATGTATCCTCCTCTGGCCGAGGGTTTACCTAAGGCCACCCTGGAAGTACCAAAAGATCTGCCACCTCCATTGTTTCCGACTAAATTGCACCACAAGACCGCAAAGGACATTTTCCTTTCTTCCTATTTAGACGATGAAGCCCCCGAATATGTTAATGTTCCGCCGCCACGCACACCACCTGCTAACGGCGCTCAACCCCGAGATAATCTGCCCCCACCTCTGCAGCAACATACTCCTCCTCCCGTTCCAAACCTTCCGCCTGTTCCTCCACTCCTTCCTGCACCTATTCTCTCTACCTTACACCCAACAAATCCTTTTGGACCTGGCACCTCAGGAGGTGCGACAGGAGGTTTTCATACGCCACCACCAACACATCGATTGACTTATAGGGATTTAGCACACCAACGTACACCTCAAACAGCGAATTACGACATACTTAATGAGCCTCTTACAGACTGTAGATATGATCCAGTACCCGGTAAAGACGACAGAATGATGCTATCATCAGTACGTCTACGACGAGTTGCGAACTATTTAATGATACTACCAGGAATGATTGATCATCTAGACAAAATATATCACTTTGTCCAAACAGGGCAAGGTCCTGAAAGTATTGGCGAGGCCATGGCATACCAGAAAGTGGACACGCAAAAACTGTTGTTACGCTTCTTCATAAACTGCTTGATAAGAAACAGAGAATGGCCTGGTGTAGACCCGGAAGAAAGGAAAGCACTTAACAAATGGGGTCAGAATATAGCAGACGGAAAACATGATAAACAGAATAGTATAGAAAATATGTACCGAAGGATCCGAAAAACAGTAGAACAAATACATGAAAGAGAACAGCCTGAAAGAGAAATAGATGCAGATAAGACTGAATCCTCGGAGGAGGAGGAACAACCAGAAACGACAACGGGACAATTACAATTACCAGCTAGAGAAATGATAGCTTATGTAGGTAAGTGAAGATCTTTTAATAATTCAATGCGTCCGATACGTCCAGAAAGTAAGAGAATTTTTCAAGCAGCCGTGTCAAATCCAAAGACCCCTGAACACTTATTTCAGGCTACTGATAAAATACTTCAAGAACGAATGGGGTACCATGTACTCGATTCTATGGATAAACAAGAATTAGCCAGGTCAGCAGTACAATGGGCTGACAGTTCTGATAAATATAGTGATGACGCGCTAGCACACACGTTTTTGAATCTTTCACCAGACGAACAGCGTTTAGCTGGTATGTACATGATACAACACCTCCTTATAGTGTATAAAAGCCAACACTCCAATCCTGGTCCCCTACCTGATATACTGATAGAACTACTCATGAAGAAATGGAGAGGTCTAGGTACCGATCTAATTAAAGTAATTCTAGAACATCGGCACAGATACAGTGCCTTCCTGTGTCCACAGCTTGATCCAGCTCCCTCCATGGAAAGAAAAATGTATTACATAGACAGACAGAATCCCTTACGCGAAGTGCACCCAGTTAAAAATGATGATAATACTTTTAGACGCGTGTTTGTGTACACGCCCATAACTAAAATAGAACTATTGGAAATGAAAAGATTAGTGCCCAGCCATGACAAAGATCCAGCAGGTTTTCACCGTGAAATAAAAGACATGTTACTCATGGGTGATTATACCTATCCTGACATTATGAAAATATTAAAAGTATTATTGCCTGCCGGTATTTACGAGAAACTCAAAGAAAAAGAATGGGAGGTGGGAGAGCAAAAGATTGATTGGGCTGCATTAGAAAACGAAGAAAATACCCGAACTCCAGGCCTAGGGCTTGGGGACAAAACTAAAGCGTTACCAGGATTGTTAGTACAAGTATTGCCACGTTTATTAACTACGAAAAAGGAAGACTGGGGTGCAATCTCAGCCTGCAAACAGAAACCCGATGAAGACACTAGTGATTTTTATTCCCGATTTGAAAAATGTTTTGGTATTAATAGCGGCCTGAAAGCAAGTAGCGATTCATATCCACATCTTTTTGTAACAAAATTAGTCGAGAATTCCCTACCCCAGGTTAAGAACAGAGTATTGAAAGTCGAGAGCACTTGGCAAGCTAATACCCCTTCACAAATGTTACAAATGTTACAGTACCACCAGAATAGAATTAGAGAAGAACAAGAACACGAACAAAGACGTATGAAAGACACGAAAATGAAAATGCTCGTTGCTCAGTCAGTTCCAGCTGACGGTCATAAAAAGGGTGCGACACAGTCCAGTAATTCAGCGGCTCCTGTTAAAGGGACATGCAACTATTGTAAACAGCCAGGTCATTATATAAACGATTGTGCAGTTCTGAAACACAATATCTCTACGGGTAAAACCAAGGAGAGACCGCGTCCACCTAGACAGGATCAGATCCAACCACAAGTACTTCAGAATGTACAGCCTATGCAAGCTTCACAACAGACCGTAGCAGTACCACAGCCACAGCCTATTGCCGCAACACAAAACACGACACAACAGATGTACCAGTATGCACAAAATGACTATCCCGATTATCAGCGATACACATGAAACAGCCTAGAGAGGGAGGTTGGCTTGCCTCTTATTGAGGTTCCTGTAGATCAAGAGGGTCCTTATGTACATAGTCAAGTATTAGGGAAAAACAGAAAGATTTTAATTGATACAGGGGCAAGCAGAACAACTATAAGTCACGACGAGGTTCCAGGGGCACCCCTCTCAGGCTCACAGAATGTTTCCCTTGGATTTTCAGGAAAGCCTATTGTTAACGAAGTATCGCAACCTCTTCCTCTTGCAGTTGGTCCATTGACACGGACTACAGATTTATTGCTTACAAAATCATGCCCAGAAAACTTGTTAGGTATAAAGACACTGAAAGCTCTAGGAGCTGTAATATGTTGTTCTCCGGAAGGGGTACGACTATTTTTGCGTGACTTTAAAGGTCACTACGTATTGAGAGACATGGCTCACTGGTTACAGAATGTCCCTGCACATTTATGGGCACAAGGCCCCACTGATGTAGGTTGTATGCACATTACACCATATCGAGTCACACTCAAAGCAGGAGTGGTATTACCACGAATTCGACAATACAAGTTACCTCCAGATGCTGTAGTGGCTTTGCTGCAAATCATTGACGAGCTCATTGCACAAGGAGTGGTTGTGGAAACCGACTCCAATGTATGTAATTCTCCTATCATTCCAATTCTTAAACGTACTGATCCAAATGCACCCCCAGTTTATCGATTAATTATTGATCTGCGCGAATTGAATAAATGCATTGTACCACAGTATCCCGTGGTTCCAGATATCTCTTCATTATTGACAGCTATTGATTCAGAAGCAACGTTCTTTACTGTAATTGACCTCAAGAACGCCTTCTTTAGCGTCCCAATCGATCCGGAAAGCCAATATTTGTTCGGATTCTGTTTAAATGGACGAAGCTTCAAATTTGCACGCGCACCTCAGGGATTCACAGAAAGCCCCAGCATCTATAGCCAAGCACTGAAAAGACAACTTGACAGTATCCACATGCCTGTTAACACTGCCCTGCTTCAGTATGTCGATGATCTGTTGATCACCGCCCGAAGCGAGCCCGAATGTGAAAAAGCATCACTGACGGTTTTACATTTTCTGGCCGACAAGGGGCACAAGGTGTCCCCTTCGAAGCTGCAATTCTGTGTTCAGCAAGTTGTGTACCTTGGGCACTTGCTGTCCAAAGGGGGGAGACAGCTCACACCTGACCGCATCCAGTTAATTGTAAACATGTCACCACCCAAGACACAAAAGGAGGTGCGGGCCTTCATAGGCCTCACTTCGTACTGTAGACAATGGATTCCCCAATATGCATTTCTAGCAGAGCCACTCATTCAGTTGACAACCCAGGAGGCAGCGACATCGACTGTCCTCCCTTGGACTCAGGAACATACACAAGCTTTTGAAGACTTAAAGAAAGCCTTATGTCAAGCACCTGTTTTAGCGACACCATGTTACAGTAAGCCTTTTACACTTTTTGTCACAGAACGCGAAGGTACTGCCTTGTCAGTACTCACTCAGGAACAAGCAGGTTCACACAAACCGTGTGCTTACTTTTCTAGCACATTAGATCCAGTAGCCCAGGCTCTGCCTACGTGCTTGAGATCAGTCGCAGCGACAGCTTTAGCGATCAGACAAAGCGATTCCATAGTATTAGGACATCAATTGACAGTGCAAGTTCCACATTCCGTGGAAGTTCTTTTAAACCGAACACAGACCCAGCACTTGACTATAGCACGACTGACAGGTTATGAATTGACATTGTTTCAGCCACACATAGAAATCAGACGCTGTAGTACATTAAATCCTGCCACACTTTTGCCATTAAGTGGAACAGACCCATTGGCACATGATTGTATTGAAGTCATTACTATTACGACGAAACCCAGACAAGACTTGACAGACATTCCATTACCAGATCCAGACCTGACACTTTATGTGGACGGTTCATGCATGAGAACAAGTACAGGAGAGTTAGTGGCCGCTTACGCAGTCACGACAGACACGGAAGTTATTGAAACGTATTGTATTGACACCTTGTCAGCTCAAGCAGCAGAGCTCATCGCTCTGACACAAGCCTGTATTCAAGCCAAAAATAAGAGAGTTAACATATACACAGATTCACGTTATGCATTCGGAGTTGTACACGACTTCGGAGTCCTCTGGCGAGAGAGAGGTTATTTAACTTCTCACGGTGCCAACATTCAACACGGTCCCCTCATTCAAGCTCTGTTAGATGCAATACATCTGCCTACTGCGATATCTATCATGAAGTGCAAGGCCCATACAAAAGTCACCGATATCATTTCCCAGGGTAACGACCTGGCAGACCGAACAGCTAAGCAAACAGCGCAGAATCGGACTCATGCAACTGACTTGACAAAGACAATAGTTCCGACATCGACACACTGCATGACAGTTAGGGATCCCGCCCTTGATGTAATTGACATACAGACACATGCTACACCAGAGGAAATCAAGAAATGGACTGAACTAGGAGGGATCCAAACAGATCAGGGATGGATGACGAAGGGAAAATCTACATGGTTTCTCCCCGACTCCATGGTTCAAGTTATCATTAACACAATACATAGTCCAGCGCATCTAGGAGAGAAAGCTATGCTAGACAGTATTCAAAACATTTGGTTCAATAAACACTTACGAGCAGCAGCCAAACAGAAAGTGCGTACTTGCATGATTTGTTGTCAGTTCAACCCAGGTAAAAGCATTTCTGTAGAGCAAGGTGGATTTCAACCTCCCGATCACCCTTTTGAAGTCCTCCAGATGGATTATATCCAGATGGAACGTTGTCGAGGATTCAAATATGTCCTCGTAGTTGTATGCGCACTTTCCCGATGGACAGAAGCATATCCAGTCCCAGATTACACTGCTCCGACCACTGCCAAACAGCTGGTTCGTGAATTCTTCCCACGGTATGGTTTGCCCCGTATCGTGTACTCAGATAACGGTCAGCCGTTCTCATCCGAGCTAGTGAAACACATTACACTCCTGTTAGGCTATCAGTGGAAATTCCACTGTGTCCGGCATCCCGAGGCAGCAGGTCTCGTGGAGCGTCATAATCAGACTCTGAAAATTCGACTTTCTAAAATCTGCAGAGAGAAAGGCGTCGACTGGATAGTAGCTTTACCAGTTGCGCTCTTTTACATGAGAATGATAGCACATTCTCGAACAGGGCTATCCCCGTATGAGGTGGTCTTCGGTAGGCCACCAAATATGTGGGGGACGCCTATACCTCGTAAAATCACTGATGTTGATTGTAATATGCTGACAGATTACCTTGCTTCCTTGATGTCTGCACTACAATCTTGCCGTTCACAGGTAGCTGCAGCCTTTCCCGACAACACCGAGGTGAAGCCCCATGAAGTGGTTCCCGGCGATTATGTGTTTATAAGAAATTTCGACAGGAGGAGCCCACTGGAGCCTTGCTGGCAAACGCCGAAATTAGTACTTCTGACCACGAGGACAGCAGTGAAGATTGAAGGTCGCAAGGGTTGGCTGCATTCGAGCCATATCAAGAAATTTCACGGACTGCCTTCTGATTTGAACTCTCAGCCCTGCCCTCCTCCACAGACTGACTCAAAACTCCCCCTGGTCGAGAAAACTGCTTCCCAGGAATATAAACTGAAACTAAGGTCTAGCAAGTCAGACAGTTTAATTGTTTAAGTCCTCCCCTAGGTGAATCGGTTAAATTAGTTTCTGACATGTATCCCCTAGACCGAAATAGAGAGAGAGATAGACAGAAACAGCTCAAGAAACGTGCATATTGTAAATCACTTCGTAGTCACTGTATAGTGACATTATTGATTATGTTTTTTCTAAATCTTCTGATTATTGCTGCAAGTATACTGTTGCACATATACTACCCTATTTTCAAGCGTGCACACTCTGCTTTCAATGTTACTGCCGAACACTCTTTTAGCGAATTACCTCCTCATGAGTTGCCCTACAGACTTGCGCTGCGCAACAACACATTCATTAGTATGTTACATCACTCCCATCAGACCAACAACGCTACAAATTGTTGGATATGTGGCCGACTCCCTCCCTACCAGAAATACAAGGGAGTTCTGCCCCTCTTTCCGTATCCGTTCACACACAATGGTTCCTGTGGTGCATGGTTTAGTTTGATTAATTCTTTGGATTCAAATACCGTAGTTTACCAGGGCAACTGGGTATGGGGAAACCTGAACTTAGTTCTGCTTAAAGCCTGCTACCCTAACAAAGAGGGACTTCCCAAAAGGACAGGAACTGATCTAGAAAATGAAGTATATGGATTAGGTAACTTTACACTTAACCTCATGATTCTGAATGTTGAATCCGAAGCTGCACCAGTCTTGCCTGCTATGTCAGTATTACCAGTCAAAGGTGAATTATGTGCAAGAAAGAATGGTTCAGTACACCTGGGTCATAGTAAATGTACTACTGTGATCGAATTCAGTGATCAAGGCAAGTCTACATTTAGAACTTCCCGTCATTCCTACTTCATTTGTGGTCATACCGCATATATACGTTTACCTCTAGATTGGGATGGTACCTGTTACATTGCATTCCTTCTGCCACCTGTTTTCCTAGCCCCTCCTGATTATCATAGAAATACCCATCTAGTACACAATAGACCCCAGAGAGATCTCCCGATTGTCGACTACACTGAAACGGCATGGGAGCAATACACAGACTTCAATAAAGGTTTCTTTCCCTACATAGGTGTTGTCTTTAATAGTAAACTGATACGCAAATTAACCAGAACCCTTGAAGCAGTAGTGAATGAAACTACTTCTGCCCTAGGCAACTTAACGGAGGAGCAGTCTGCGATGCGGATTGTTGTTCTCCAAAATCGTCTTGTCCTTGACGTCATCCTGGCCGATAGGGGCGGAGCCTGTAGAGTCATCGGATCGAGCTGCTGTGTTTTCATTCCAGAAAACGCGCCATCAGTATATAAAGCCATAACTCGTCTTCATAAGATTGCAAGTCAGATACACCAGAATCCAGGCACCTGGACTTGGTCCGGTTGGTTCTGGAGTGTGTTGTCAGCCTGGGGATGGAAGGTCCTATCCTTCCTAGGTATTGCCCTTCTCATAGTATTCAGTTGCTGCCTGTGTCTACAATGTGGGCCAGCGATTTGCGGCCTGTGTGCCACATCATGTATTCCACATTCAAGTTCTCATTCAAAATCCCGTAAGAAGAAAGAAGAGCAAATGATGTTACGTGAACAGATTGATAGATTCATGAGGATCGATATATCATGAAGGGTCCGTAGGGGACAAGGAGGGAATGAGGAAATATGAATTTTTATGATCAATTGTGTCCCCTATCTTAGACCCCAACGGCTCCATGTACGTGCTACAAGTACATGTATGTTCCCTCCACTTCCAGATATGAAGACGTAAATACATTTGCGTCCAACGTTAACATGTTCTCTTTCAGATCCACCATGAATGGGTCGAATATTCCGTTCCTAAGTATGCCTTGCCACCATCTTTATATGATGCACCTTTCACGTTTTTCAGCTATGGCGAGTTAGGCCCTGAATTCTGCCATCGAGCCTTTTCCTGCCTTCTGCCTCTGAATGCTCCAGCCTGGACCTGCATCTGTATCCATGACCTTTGTCTTACTCCCTGCGCGGCTAACGGTGCCTGGCTCGGCCTGTGGCCTGCCAAGACTGTATTTTGCCTTCAAGTTATCTGCTCCGCTCCTCGAAAAATACATTCCTGTCTAGTAGTTTAGGTAAACACCCTTCCAGCTGCAGAGCAAAGGGCCCGGCCTTACTGTCCCCGGGCAAGTAATTCATAGCTCCTGTTACCATGGTAGGCCCATGCCCCCTCGCATCTCATGTAGACACGTAGACGCTTATACAGGCACTAGCAGTCAGTATAGAATAGCCTCTGCCCGAGAGACCTTTCCTTCCAGATAATACAGTTCCTTAAACACAAGATATTAGATACGATTTGGGATTAGGTTGTTCTGACATCCCAGACTTCTGTCTCCTCATGTAGGGCTAAATGTCAAGTCCCCTTCACCCTCCAGTTATACGTCAATCACACGTCATGCTGCTGTGCGCGCATCTCTGCCATGTATTTCTGCTGACATTGCAGGATTCTCTTATGGATCCACCCACCTGTGACATCCTCATAATGACGTTTCTAGTACACGCCCTTATGCACGCCTATTGTAACGCCTTTTTCATTAAGTATGTGTATTCTTATCTCTCCTCTCAACTGTTACGCCTTCTGCATCTGCCTTTACTGTAATGCATTGACTATATATATGATAACCTGTCAATAAAGTATGCTCGATCCCTTCCCGAACCTTCGTGGTGACGGAATCCGATTGCCTGGTTCGAACCAATTCCTTTTTAAGGAATAAACCCCTTTTAAAACCTCAAATATCACGGATTCTGCCTCTTATTTATTCTGAGTTATCCTTATTGAACTTTACCGCATAAATTAAGTACAGGTAATTTAAATTTACCACAAACCTCATAACTTCTACCACTGGTGTCAACTGCATACAATAATTTTTCGCTCAGTGAATAACTCTCTTCGTTAAAAAAAGGCTCTGAACTGGAACTGTGTTTCCATTCTCCCAAAAAAAATCACACATTTTTTTTTATTAATAACTCTTTTCCTCCTACTTATGGCCTTCATTACATGGATTGGTTTATCTAGTGATCGAATTCTGTTTAACACTAAAATGAATAGTTTCTTTTTTACTTCAAAAGCCTTTTCCACAATGTTTTCAATATGCTTCTTCTTTTTATAAAATAAAGCTCTCTTTTTATATTTCTTCACATCTTTCAGAAAATTATGCACTACTCTCTTGTAAAATATTTTTTTGCGTAATTCCTTATACTGATTTTGCCTTCTTTTACCATACTTTATCTCCTTTGACTGACCATTTGCTTTTTTGCTTTTCCTCTTATTTTGAATTTTTTCCTTACTTGAATAATTCTCAGTAGTTCCAGCATTATGTACATTCTGTTTGGTCCTACAAACATATTTTAATAAATTGCTTTGTGATCTTACCAGAAGTTTTTTCCTTTTAGCCACATTATCTTGTACATTCAATACTTGTGGTGTAACGCCCTGAACGTCTCAGGATCGTTTAACAGACACGACAATGAGGACGCAACCACTTGTGAAGGGTTAGTTCTTTTAATGAAGGCAAATAAAATACAAAGAACAAACAAAAGTTATAGTCACTGGAATCCTCCAGGCTAAGTACGTTACCAGCCCACAGCACGGATGGTCCTAACCGTCCTCTGCATATACGCCGATCCCGGCGTATGCCAACAGAGGGCAGAAATGAAATGGCCGACAATGCCAATCGGTAGGCTGTGAGGGGCACGAAGAGTGTTGGGGAGAATCGAGGAGTCAGGGAAACACCCAGCCGAGGTCTCTACCTGAAGGGAGCAGCCGCTCAACCTCTTCCTCAGACTGCACCGGGACGCGGAGTCACCTCCTGGTGATGCGTCACCGATACCCCAATCACAAGCAAGAAGACTGAACCGAGAGCAGCCGCTCGATCGATCCTGTGGACTTCCGAGTCTGTAACGCGGCAAACACCTCCTGGTGTGCGTTACAGCTGGCAGTCCCTGTGTCTCTGGTCGGGCTGGGAGTTACGACTCCAACCAGCAAAAGCGCCACTGCGCTTGGACTCAGCCGAGTCAAAAAGCGAAGCTCAATGGTTGACCGGTAGAGCTTCCGGGTCCTTCACAGGTGACGATGGGGCAAGACACGGCCCAGGGAGTAACGACTCGACCTACCTCCGTTCTTGCCTTACTGGAGCACCACTCCGGAACACTGCTCTTCACGAAGCAGGTACGTCGGTGTAAACACAATATCCGACAGCCTTGTACCTCCCGGTTCCTCCCTTTATAGGGCGTGTTTTCCTTGAGTTATGTAACAGCTCTCCTGTTTACATAAGGGCGTGTTTCCCTTGAGTTATGTAACAGCTCTCCTGTTTACATAAGGGCGTGTTTCCCTTGAGTTATGTAACAGCTCTCCTGTTTACATAAGGGCGTGTTTCCCTTGAGTTATGTAACAGCTCTCCTGTTTACATAACCTCTCAACCGCTAAGCATCCTGGGAGATGTAGTCCGTTTTCGCTGGTTACCGTTTTCCTCCCCTCGTATGACAGGAATTCTTGACAGTACATCCTCCCTCTCAGCGGCTCCCCACGGGTCCAGCGCTGGCAGGAAAACGCCGATGGAACAAGGAGACCAAGCGCGGAGCATGAACCCCTTCAGCCGGTTCCCATGAATGCTCCTCCGGGCCATAGCCTTTCCACGCAACCAGGTACCACAGCTTCCCCCTGCGCCATTTGGACGCCCGTATGCCCGACACTTCATACTCCACCTCCGACTCCACGCATACCGGCCTAGGTGTCCCAGACGGCTTGGAGGGTGCTGGTTTGAGCAATGATACATGAAAGACAGGGTGTATCCGCAATGACTGGGGCAAGCACACCTTCACGTTCACGGGACCCATACACTTGGTAATTCGATAGGGGCCCATGTACTTGGGATGGAACACACTGTTCTTTCGAAACCTCATGTTTCTTGTGGATATCCAGACGTAGTCTCCAGTGCGGTACAGCGGCCCGGGCCTTCTCTTCCTATCTGCCGCAGCCTTGTATCTTCTCTTGGCCTCTATTAGGACAGCCCTTGAGCGCATCAACGTGTCTTTTATGTGTGCCACCCTGTCCGCTGTGGCGGGAATCCTGTCCTCTCTGAACGGATGTAGAAATGGCAAGAACCTGGGATGTTGGCCATAGTTGCTATAGAACGGAGATGACTGTGTGGAGCTGTGAGTGGCGTTGTTATAGGCTATCTCTGCAACCCATAGCAAGTCGACCCATTCTTCCCTGCCCTGGTCCACAAAACATCGCAGATACTGTTTGAGCGTTTGGTTCAGGCGCTCGGTTTGGCCGTCCGTTTGAGGGTGGTAGCTGGTGGACAGGGCGGTCTTAACATGCAGCGCAGTGCACCAAGTCTTCCAGAATTGCGCAGTAAACTGCGACCCCCGGTCCGACACGATCACCCCAGGTAATCCATGCAGTCGTACCACATTCTTTAGGAGTAGTGACGCCAATTCCCCGGCCGTAGGGACTCTCTTGCAGGGGATGAAGTGCCCCATTTTCGTCAAGTAATCCACCACCACCAGTATTGCCGTCATCCCCTGGTCTACCGGTAGGCCCACCACGAAGTCCAGTGATATGCTATCCCATGGTCTATCCGGGGTCGGAAGTGGATGTAAGAGCCCTTGGGTTCGGCCATGGTCGGCCTTCATGGTAGCACACGTAGGACACTCCTGTCCCCACCTCCTGACATCCACTCTCATGGTTGGCCACCAGAAATGCCGTCCCATGCTAGCCACCGTTTTTTCAAAGCCCAAATGACCTGCGCATGGAGAGTCATGGCACCAGATGAATGCTTGTTTCCTTAGCCTAGGCGTGGGTATCAATAGGCACCTGCCCTTCAGGGGTATCCCGTCCTTCAGCTGCCATTCTCTGTGACTGAGGAGCCACCTCCGCCATGCGAATGACCTGATCCCTCTCTTTATTCCCCTCAGGAAAGTATCCGGTTGGATAACCCCCAATACCATCCTCGGGGAAATGATGGAACGCTCGGTTGCAGGCAATGGTTCCTTAACTGCAGATTGACGGGACAGGGCGTCCGCCTTCCGGTTTTCCGTCCCCGGCCGATATGTGATGCGGAAGTTGAACCCCGCAAAGAAGATCATCCACCGCAGCTGCCTGGGAGAAAGGTGTCTAGTGGCCGTCATGAACTGTAGGTTCCGATGGTCCGTGTACACCGATACCACATGTCTTGCCCCCATCAACCAATGCCTCCATTCGGTGAAGGCGTCCTTGATTGCGAGAAGCTCCTTCTCCGCAATATGGTAGTTGCGTTCGGCGTCGTTGAGTTTGCGGGACATGTACGCAACGGGATGAAGCACCCCTGTGTCGTGGTTGCGTTGGGACAAGATAGCCCCCAGCGCCACATCCGACGCGTCCGCTTCCACCACGTAGGGGAGATCCGGATCGGGGTGAGCCAACACCGGCGCCTTACCAAAGGCGCTTTTCAGGGCCTCAAAGGCTTTGTTCGCTTCAGGGGACCAGACAAACTCCTTGGACTTCCTCAGTAGCTGTGTGATTGGGGCCACCACTCCTGAAAATCCATCTATAAACCGCCTGTAAAAGTTGGCGAAGCCAATGAAACTTTGGACGTCCTTCACGCTTTGGGGCACCGGCCATTCTTTCACCGCCTTGATCTTTCGTTCTGCCATCTCCTGTCCCTCTGGACTCAGCATCACTCCGAGGAATTCCACGGATGTGACGTGGAAGTCACACTTGCTGAGTTTACAAAACAGCATGTTTTCCCTCAGCTTTTGGAGCACAGCTTTGACGTGGTGTACGTGCTCCTCCACACTGGACGAATAGATGAGGATGTCGTCAATATATACGACCACGTAGATATCCAACTCCTCTCTGAATACCTCATTCAAAAAGTACTGAAAGGCTGCCGGGGCGTTGCACAGACCGAACGGCATGACGAGGTACTCAAAAAGGCCGAACCTGGTCTTAAAGGCGGTCTTCCACTCGTCTCCGTCCCTCATGCGCACCAGATGGTATGCCCCTTTCAAATCCAACTTGGTGTAGATACGAGCTTTCTTGACCTGTTCCAGAAGTACACTGATGAGAGGCAAGGGGTACCGATTTTTTATGGTTATCGCATTCAATGCCCTAAAGTCCACACAGGCTCTCAGCTCCCCATTAGCCTTCGGGATGAAGAAGAGTGGCGAGGCGGCCGGAGACTTGGACGGGCGGATGAATCCTAGCTTGAGGAGTTTATCCAGGTACCCCCGGAGATGCACGTTTTCAGGCTCCGTCAGGGCATACAGCCTGCCGCTGGGAACGCTGGCCCCTGGCACCAGGTCGATCTGGCAGTCAAACTGTCTATGTGGTGGTAGCACTTCCGCCTTCACCTCATCAAATACATCCTCAAAACTGTGATAAGCCTGGGGGAGAGCCACATCTTTTTCTGCCGCTGTAGCCACCGTCTGACTCCCGCTCTCATCTGCGTCAAGGGATTCCGTTCTTATTCCACAATGCAGGATGCAATACGGTGACGTCATTTCGATGCGATGTGTTGGCCAATCCACAAAGGGGTTGTGTTTCTGTAGCCACGGCAATCCCAATATGACGCCATATTGGGGCGCTCGGATGATGTTAAAATCGATTTGTTCCAAATGGTTCCTCCCATATCTCATCGGAAGGACCCCCGTGTGCTGTCCGATGGGCCCCGTCACCAATCGCCTTCCGTCTACCGCATAGACGTCTTCGGGTACTGCTTTGGGAAGAAGCACTAGCCCTAGCCTGCATGCCTCGTTGTGGTCCATAAACATGCCAGTGGCCCCTGAATCCACCATGGCCACAACGGGTATCCACTGGTCATGCACTCCCACGTGCACCGTGATAAACAGGTGTCGTTGTCCCTTAGTGACCGAGTTGGAAAGTGAAGGGATGGATGAGTGACTCCGAGATGCCCCTTCTCTGGTCTTGGAGTCCTCTAGTTTTCCGCCGGTATGTCCCCCACGGCTGTTACCGACCGGTTGGCCCGATAACGTGACGTCTTCGGTTTGGCAGGGCATTCACGTACGTAGTGGCCTTTTTTGCCACAATATAGGCACAATCCTTGTTTACGGCGTGACTCTTTCTCCGTGGCTGTGAGGCTCGCTCGTATTGCGCTGATGTCCATGGGTTCTCCCTTGGATGCGGTGGAAGTTTCAGGACTTCCCACCGTCACATAGGATGGAAGGGATTTTCCTTTTCTCCCATGATCCCCCTTTCTTTCACTTAGCCTATGTTCCAGCCGTAATACCAGGTTGATAAGGCCCTCACATGTCTTGGGTTGAGGGTCAATATGAGCCACGGCGTCCTTGAGCTCATCGCACAGCCCTTGATGGAAGAGCGCCGTCTGTTTAGCAACAGGCCACTTGGTTTCCGCAACCAGCCTTCGGAACGCGTTGAGATACTGCACCAGGTCGTTGGATCCCTGTCTCAACTCAAGCATTTCACGGTCCGCCGTGTACGAGTCAGCCCTTCTGTCGAATACCTTCAGGAATTCCTCGCGAAAAGCACCCCAATCACATAAGAGGGGGTCGTCCCTGCTCACCAGAGGTACGGCCCATTGTGCTGCGTTTCCAGCCAAATAGGATATAAGGAAAGCCACACGAGCCTGACTCGTGGGGAACGCCTTTGGTTTGCACGATAAATGTAGCGCCACTTGTGTGAGGAATACCTGCACTGTGTTAGGATCCCCACTGTACCTCTCTGGTGTTGCCAAGGGGATGGCTACCGGCATTTCCACTACTACCGCAGGGGTCTGGTTCGTGAGGGAGGTGCTGGGCGTGAGCGGGTCCAATTGGATAGCATCCAGTCTGGCTTTTACATCGGCTGTTTCTTGCCTAGAGGCAGCCACTTCAACTTGCATGGCCGCTAAAGCAGCCAGCACATCATCAAGTGTTGCCATGTCTGTTATCGACCGGGAGACAGTTAGTGTTATTAAGGTCGGATATTTTGTAACGCCCTGAACGTCTCAGGATCGTTTAACAGACACGACAATGAGGACGCAACCACTTGTGAAGGGTTAGTTCTTTTAATGAAGGCAAATAAAATACAAAGAACAAACAAAAGTTATAGTCACTGGAATCCTCCAGGCTAAGTACGTTACCAGCCCACAGCACGGATGGTCCTAACCGTCCTCTGCATATACGCCGATCCCGGCGTATGCCAACAGAGGGCAGAAATGAAATGGCCGACAATGCCAATCGGTAGGCTGTGAGGGGCACGAAGAGTGTTGGGGAGAATCGAGGAGTCAGGGAAACACCCAGCCGAGGTCTCTACCTGAAGGGAGCAGCCGCTCAACCTCTTCCTCAGACTGCACCGGGACGCGGAGTCACCTCCTGGTGATGCGTCACCGATACCCCAATCACAAGCAAGAAGACTGAACCGAGAGCAGCCGCTCGATCGATCCTGTGGACTTCCGAGTCTGTAACGCGGCAAACACCTCCTGGTGTGCGTTACAGCTGGCAGTCCCTGTGTCTCTGGTCGGGCTGGGAGTTACGACTCCAACCAGCAAAAGCGCCACTGCGCTTGGACTCAGCCGAGTCAAAAAGCGAAGCTCAATGGTTGACCGGTAGAGCTTCCGGGTCCTTCACAGGTGACGATGGGGCAAGACACGGCCCAGGGAGTAACGACTCGACCTACCTCCGTTCTTGCCTTACTGGAGCACCACTCCGGAACACTGCTCTTCACGAAGCAGGTACGTCGGTGTAAACACAATATCCGACAGCCTTGTACCTCCCGGTTCCTCCCTTTATAGGGCGTGTTTTCCTTGAGTTATGTAACAGCTCTCCTGTTTACATAAGGGCGTGTTTCCCTTGAGTTATGTAACAGCTCTCCTGTTTACATAAGGGCGTGTTTCCCTTGAGTTATGTAACAGCTCTCCTGTTTACATAAGGGCGTGTTTCCCTTGAGTTATGTAACAGCTCTCCTGTTTACATAACCTCTCAACCGCTAAGCATCCTGGGAGATGTAGTCCGTTTTCGCTGGTTACCGTTTTCCTCCCCTCGTATGACAGGAATTCTTGACATGTGGTTGATGTTTCTTCAAGTGATCCTCCTGTCTCTGTTCTTTTCTTTTTCTTTTTTTTCTGGCATGATTTCTCTATTTTAACGTTGAAAAACAGTATCTGTAAAAAAAAATCACAAATAAATGTATCTTAATAACTTTCAAATTTATACGATTCTATTACTGTAGAAACACATTTTATATAAAAACTGACTAAGAAACTATAGCCCTGAAGCACAAGTGTGACAATGGTTAAAACACTACATGCATAGTGCATTCTACTTTGAAGCAGTTCATGCCCTAAAGCCTACCTCACTAAAAAACTACATGCTAACTGACTGAATGATTACAGTACTATAAGGAGACACACTGGGTGAGTGACAGGGTGTTTGCTAGAAGTGTATAAATACTGACTGGGGAATTGAAGGTGTGAAACACAAGTGTGTAGGTGGTTAGAGGACTGCATGCATAGTGGATAGGCGTTTGAAGCAGTCCATGTGCTAAGGCCTGGCTCACTGCATGAGTACTTGGGTACTGACTGAATGATTAGAGTACAGCTAGGAGAGTGCCGGGGTGAATTTATAAGTGGTTGGCTTTTGGCGCGAGGAATGGATTAGCACTTGGTACTCGATGGGTCACTAGAGGAGTGGAAAGGGAATGACAGGATGTTTGCTGGACTGTATGGATACTGACTAGGGAATTGAAGGTGTGAAAGACAAGTGTGTAGGTGGTTAGAGGGCTGCATGCATAGTGGATAGGGGTTTGAAGCAGTCCATGTGCTAAGGCCTGGGTCGCTGAATGAGTACTTGGGTACTGACTGAATGATTACAGTACTGCAAGGAGAGTGCATGGGTGAATTTATAAGTGTTTGGGTTTTGGGGCAATGAATGGATTAGTACATGGTACTGAATGGGTCACTAGAGAAGTGCAAGGGGAGTGACAGGGTGTTTGCTGGAGTGTATATATACTGACTGGGGAATTGAAGGTGTGAAAGACAAGTATGTAGGTGGTTAGAAGACTGCATGCATACTGGATAGGCATTTGAAGCAGTCCATGTGCTAAGACCTGGCTCAGTGCATGAATACTTGGGCACTGACTGAATGATTAGAGTATTGCAAGGAGAGTGCCTGAGTGAATTTATAAGTGGTTGGCTTTTGGCACAGTGAATGGATTAGTACTTGGTACTGAATGGGTCACTAGAGGAGTGCAAAGGGAGTGGCAGGATGTTTGCTGGACTGGATGGATACTGACTAGGGAATTGAAGGAGTGAAAGACAAGTGTGTAAGTGGTTAGAGGACTGCATGCATAGTGGATAGGGGTTTGAAGCAGTCCATGTGCTAAGTCCTGGGTCGCTGAATGAGTACTTGGGTAGTGACTGAATGATAACAGTACTGCAAGGAGAGTGCATGGGTGAATTTATAGGTGTTTGGGTTTTGGCGCAGTGAATGGATTAGTACATGGTACTGAATGTGTCACTAGAGAAGTGCAAGTGGAGTGACAGGGTGTTTGCTGGAGTGTATATATACTGACTGGGGAATTGAAGGTGTGAAAGACAATTGTGTTGGTAGTTAGAGGCCTCCATGCATAGTGGAAACACGTTTGAATCAATCTATGTGCAAAGGCCTGTCTCACTCCATTAATACTTGGGTACTGACTGAATGATTATACTATTGCAAGAAGAGTGCCTGGGTGAATTTATAAGTATTTCAGTTTTGGCGCACTGAATGCATTACTAAATGCTGCTGAATGGGTCACTGGAAGAGTGCAAGGGGAGTGACAGAATGTTTGCTAGAAGTACATGGATACTGACTGGGGAATTGAAGCTGTTAAAGACAAGTGTATAGTATGTTACAAGACTGCATGCATACTGCACATACATTTGAAGAAGTCTATGTGGTAATGCATGGTTCACAACATGAGTACTTGGAAACTAACTAAATCATGATTTCTCTATTAACGTTGAAAAACAGTATCTGTAAAAAAGAATCACAAATAAATGTATATTAATAACTTTCAAATTTATACGATTCTATTACTGTAGAAACACATTTTATATAAAAACTGACTAAGAAACTATAGCCCTGAAGCACAAGTGTGACAATGGTTAAAACACTACATGCATAGTGCATACTACTTTGAAGCAGTTCATGCCCTAAAGCCTACCTCACTAAAAGACTACATGCTAACTGACTGAATGATTACAGTACTATAAGGAGACACACTGGGTGAGTGACAGGGTGTTTGCTAGAAGTGTATAAATACTGACTGGGGAATTGAAGGTGTGAAACACAAGTGTGTAGGTGGTTAGAGGACTGCATGCATAGTGGATAGGCGTTTGAAGCAGTCCATGTGCTAAGGCCTGGCTCACTGCATGAGTACTTGGGTACTGACTGAATGATTAGAGTACAGCAAGGAGAGTGCCGGGGTGAATTTATAAGTGGTTGGCTTTTGGCGAGAGGAATGGATTAGCACCTGGTACTCGATGGGTCACTAGAGGAGTGGAAAGGCAATGACAGGATGTTTGCTGGACTGTATGGATACTGACTAGGGAATTGAAGGTGTGAAAGACAAGTGTGTAGGTGGTTAGAGGACTGCATGCATAGTGGATAGGGGTTTGAAGCAGTCCATGTGCTAAGGCCTGGGTCGCTGAATGAGTACTTGGGTACTGACTGAATGAATACAGTACTGCAAGGAGAGTGCATGGGTGAATTTATAAGTGTTTGGGTTTTGGGGCAATGAATGGATTAGTACATGGTACTGAATGGGTCACTAGAGAAGTGCAAGTGGAGTGACAGGGTGTTTGCTGGAGTGTATATATACTGACTGGGGAATTGAAGGTGTGAAAGACAATTGTGTTGGTAGTTAGAGGCCTCCATACATAGTGGAAACACGTTTGAATCAATCTATGTGCAAAGGCCTGTCTCACTCCATTAATACTTGGGTACTGACTGAATGATTATACTATTGCAAGAAGAGTGCCTGGGTGAATTTATAAGTATTTCAGTTTTGGCGCACTGAATGCATTACTACATGGTGCTGAATGGGTCACTGGAAGAGTGCAAGGGGAGTGACAGAATGTTTGCTGGAAGTACATGGATACTGACTGGGGAATTGAAGCTGTTAAAGACAAGTGTATAGTATGTTACAAGACTGCATGCATACTGCACATACATTTGAAGAAGTCTATGTGGTAATGCATGGTTCACAACATGAGTACTTGGAAACTAACTAAATCATCAGACTACTGCTAGGACAGTGCCTGAGTAAAACTTTTACATTTTCAGTTCTGGCGCAGTGAAGAGAATAGTACATGGTACTGAATCAGTCACTGGATGAGTGCAAGATGACTGACAAGATGTTTATTGAAATATATAGATACTGACTAGTTAATTGAAGAAGTGAAAGACAAGTGTGTAGGTGACTAGAAGCCTGTATGCATACTGTATAGGGTTTAAAGCAGTCCATGTTGAAAGGCCTGGCTCACACCATGAGTACTTAGACACTGACTGAATGATTAAAGTACTGCAAAGAGAGTGCCTGGCAGAATTTATAAGTGTTTGGGTTTTTGCGCAGTGAATGGATTAGTACATGGTGCTGAACGGGTCACTAGAGGAGTACATGGGGAGTGACAGGGTGTTTGCTTGAAGTGTATGGATACTGACTGTGGAATTAAAGGTATGAAAGAGAACTATATAGATGGTTAGAGAACTGCATGCATAGTAGATAAGCATTTGAATCAATGCATGTGAAAAAACCTGCCTCACTCCATTACTACTTGAACATTAACTGAATGTTTACAGTATTACAAGGACAGTTCCTCGATGAATACATAAGGAATGCCTACCTTTTAATTCTACCTAAACTTGAGAACAGGATTTTTTTTAAGCAGTTATGCATATTCAAAGAAATGAACTACTCAAATGCTTCTCTCACAGTGGTTACACAAATGCACACAGACTCACAGTGTGATTCTAGACAACAACCACTATCCCTAGGAGTTTACCAAAACTCATTCACTACTGTGGAAGTGGTAAGGGAACTGCACACAATCTACATATTTCAGAACTGCACTTTAGTGTCAAAGCCTGACTCATTTAATCAAAGCATAAGCAACGACTGGCTTCTAATGCTACTAAAACTTCACAACATGACAGGTTTTAAAAGAGTTATCTGTCAGAAAACACATGTTACCAACTGCTTCTCTCACAGTGCTTCCCAAAAGCACACAGACTCACAGTGTGATTCTAGACAAGCACCACTATCCCTAGGAGTTTACCAAAACTCATTCACTACAGTGGAAGAGGTAAGGGGCCTGCACAAAAACTACATATGTCAGAACTGCACTTTAGTGTCAAAGCCTGACTCATTTAATCAAAGCATAAGCAAAAACTGCCTTCTAATGCTACTGACACTTGACAACAAGACAGGTATAAAAACAGTTATCTGTCAGCAAATACATAATGTTACCAAATGCTTCTCTCACAGTGGTTCCCAAATGCACACAGACTCACAGTGTGATTCTAGACAAGCAACACTATCCCTAGCAGCTTACCAAAACTCATTCACTACTGTGAAAGGGGTAAGGGGACTACACACAATCTACATATTAAAGTACAGCACATTAGTGTCAAAGCATGACTCATTTTATCAATGCATAAGCAAAGACTGGCTTCTAATGCTACTAAAACTTGACAACAAGACAGGTTTTAAAACAGTTATCTGTCAGCAAATACACAATGTTACCAAATGCTTCTCTCACAGTGGTTCCCAAATGCACACAGACTCACTGTGTGATTCCAGACAAACAACACTATCCCTTGCACTATATCAAAACACATTTCTTTATCTAGAAGGAGTACTACATTTTAGTGTAGAAACATAACTCATTTCACAAATTCATAAACAATGACTGGTTTCTAATTCTACCAAAATATAAAAACAACACAGTTATCAGTCTGCAAACACATGAAAAACACAAATGCTTATCACAGAATGATTTCTACATGCACACACACTGGCAATAAGATTGTGGACAAAAAAAGTACTCCCTACACTTTAGCAGGAGAAATACATTAGTCAGATTAAAATCAAAATAGACCACATACATCCTCTCACAATTAAATAACTCACCTTTCAAGTTGTTTTGTAGATTAAGAAGTATATCAGTCACACACCAGATATCAGTCACACACCAGATTTTCTTATACAGAATCTCTGCACTGTGCACCTCTCAGCAAAACCAAAGAATGGCGAAGTTTCCTTCTCATTTTCCACACATATACATGTAAACATCAAATTACATTCCTTCCCACATAAATTTAAAAGCAAACACACATTTCTATTGGTTAAACATTTCAACCCTTTCCGAATGACATAAATTTGAACCCTTCCCCCAATCTGCCTTCTGCCTGTTACCATAGAAATAGGTCATGGAACACTTAACTGAGCACGCAGGTCACAAGTTCAGCACACAATGTTGCTAATCAAAAGATCAAGTGTGCTTGACTTTTCAACATATCAGCTTATCATATATAATGTTCCTTTCACGCACTTTTTGTTAACCAATAAGAATCATGCGTTTAAAAAACAGAAACACACACCCTACCTTTCAGTGTAGATGGTTGTCAAACAACCAATAACTTCTTGTCTTTTTTCAAAACTGCATCTTAGCCACCATTTTAGAAAAATCTTACTTTCCAAACTGCCATTTCATTTACAGAGACCATCTGAGTGCATCCAGACCTCCTTTCAAGATGCTTAGAGTGTGGATTGTGGGACACAGCTATATTTTCTGGAGCCAAAGGTATGCAGAAAATAAAGGCATTCACAAAGACCTAAGTTTGCCAAATGTAGACATTAAATGGATTGGACAGAGAGGGTTAAAGTGGCACCAATCAATGCCATTGGTGAAATCCTTCATGCATATCCAACACCCTGACCTCATAATAGTGCACTGTGGTGGCAATGACCTAGGCACTTTGACTGGGGTAGGTCTGGAAATGCTCCTGAAGGACACCTTTGCAGAACTGATTTCACTTTTCCCCAAAACTGCCTTTGTGTATTCTAACATATGCCAAAGGCAGAAATGGAACTGGTCCGATCATTTTTGTCCACAGATTGAGAAAGCTTGGAAAAATGTGAATAAATCTGTTTCTGCTTTTCTCCGAGACTATAGAATGGGGTCCATTTTCAATAACAATCTGCGCTTTCATATGCAAGAGATGTATAGGAGAGATGGAGTACACTTTACTGATGAAGGAAACAGAGTCTTCCTCAACAACTTTAGACTCTGTATAGGTACTTACTTATAAGTACCAAAAACTCTCAATGAACACAACAGCTCTTTTTAGAGCCACTCAAGAACAAAACACTTAAGCTTGATGTTTATCTCCCAAAAATGTCAAATTTTTTTCCCTTGGATCCGCGCACCCAACGCGTTAGGAACCGCTCACTCAACGCGAGAGAATCCGTGCACCCAAAGCGATAGGATGCGCGCACACTGTGCGCATTTCGCTGCTTTTATTTTAAAAGGGGGCCCCAGGGGGTCCTTCTGGGACCCCCTAAGCAGATCTAGAGGGACAGAGTATTTCCACTCTGCCCCGTTATATGTTTTACACACTTATTCCCCTTGCTTCTTCAGCCACGCTTCTACCAAGGCAGAAAATGGCCGCCAACAGTTCCTGGTTTCGAATGTAGACAGCCAATTAGCATTCAGTGCGTGATCGTCAGGGTGCGCGCTTGGTTCAGGGAGGGTGCGCTTACAGTGCGGGTAGGGTGCGCGGATCCTCCCCGGCCATAGATATTACTAACTTTTTTACCCTAATTTTCTCAGGAACTACTGAACAGATTCACACCATTTATGCAAAAGGCACGAGTCTGAACTGAGGACTACCTCTTTGCCAAATTTGGTGTAATTCCGTTCAGCAGTTCGGGCTGTAGCTGCGACAAAAGATCCTATGGGAAATTGCATGGGGAAAACGCGTTTTGGGACCCCCCTTTTTTCTCTGCCCCCGCTTGACGAATCACCACAAAACTTTCAGGGTAGGAGCGGAGCGGAGCTGGTCAAAAGTTTGGAACATTTCGCAGTCGACAGTAGGTAGTTATAGTTAGGACCTATTTTCCATAGGAAATCCGCAACATTCTATTCCCAATGAGTCAACCGGCGCCAGACTTATTGGGAATAGATTGTTGCGGATTTCCTATGGAAAATAGGTCCTAACTATAACTACCTACTGGCGACTGCCAGTAGATTATATATATATATATATGTATATATATATATCTACTGGCAGTCGCCATCAAACATAGGAAATCCGCAACAATCTATTCCCAATAAGCCTGGCGCCGGTTGATGAATCTTTGGAAAATTTTCCAAACTTTTGGCCAGCTCCGGTCCGCTCCTATCCTGAAAATTTCACGGTGATTCGTCTAGCCGGGGCCGAGAAAAAAGGGGGGTCCCAAAACGCGTTTTCCCCATGCATTTTCCCATAGGACCTGTTGACGCAGCTACAGCCCGAATTGCTGAACGGAATTACACCAAATTTGGCAAAGAGATAATTGGTCCTAACTATAACTACCTACTGGCGACTGCCAGTAGATTATATATATATATATATATTCACTGAAAAAACCATAGGTTTCACACACGTTATAGTTAGGAATTATCATTTACAAAACCTTGCAAATTCACTTAAAAACCATATGTTTCACACATGTTATAGTTAGCTGTACATTTCACTCGTAAAAAACCAATGAAATTCCACGTTATAGTTAGATCAGGTAACTATAACTTGCGCGCCCACAATAAACTGCTGATGACGTCACATATTACATCACTCATGACATGGTCAGTGACATCACTCATGACATCAATGATGACATCTGAAATTACACATTGTGGATTGCGGTCGCGCAAGTTATAGTTACCTGATCTAACTATAACGTGGAATTTCATTGGTATTTTACGAGTGAAATGTACAGCTAACTATAACATGTGTGAAACCTATGGTTTTTTAAGTGAATTTGCAAGGTTTTGTAAATGATAATTCCTAACTATAACGTGTGTGAAACCTATGGTTTTTTCAGTGAATTTGTACGGTGTTTTAAATGCTAAGTTATGTATTTATTTATTTATTTTTTTCTGTTTTTTTCACTGTGCGCACACCCTGCGTGCACGGTGCGCTTCGCGCACCAAGCGCCCACGTTGCACAGTCCATGCCGTGCGCGCCTCGCCTTTTTTTACACAGTAACATTTGTTTTTTTCTCCCTTGTGGGTCCTTTAATTTATTTAATAAATGTGATTGTTACTTCTTTATTTTTTTTTGCCGTGCGCGTACGGTAAGCTTACCGTACGCACACTCCGCGATTTTTTTAAAAAAGTATTAAATGTATTTTCCGTACTTTTGGATCCTTCTTGGACCCCCTGACAAACACTAGGGGGTCTGCAACTCTCTTCGTTGCCCCCTTTTCACGTTCCCCACCTTTGTTTCTCAGTGCGAGAGACAGAAAATGGCAGCCGACACTTCCTGATTTCGACCGATTCGAATGTTTACAGTCATGTAACCACCAATCAGAATTGAGCTCGCGCACGGCACCGTACGCGTACGGTAAGCTTACGGTAAGCGCACGGAGAGCGCTTACAGATATATATATTGATTTAAATGCTATTTTCTCAGGACCTACTGAACAGATTTACACCAGACCTACAAAAGGCACATCCTTGACCTGAGGACTACCTCTCTGCCAAATTTCAAGTAATTCTGTTCAGCCGTTCGGGCTGTAGCTCGGACTAAAGGTCCTATGGGAAAATGCATGGGGAAAACGCGTTTTGGGACTCCCCTTTTTTCTCAGCCCCCGCTTGACGAATCCCCCCGAGACTTTCAGGGTAGGAGCGGAGAGTAGCGCCCCATTAGTTTTGAAAGTTTCGCGAGGATTCGTCGACCGGCGCCAAAGTTATTCCAAATAGAATGTTGCAGATTTCCTATGGAAACACGGTCCTAACTATAACTATCTACTGGCGACCGCCAGTAGATAATATATATATATATATATATATATATATAATCTACTGGCAGTCGCCAGTAGGTAGTTATAGTTAGGACCTATTTTCCATAGGAAATCCGCAACAATCTATTCCCAATAAGCCTGGCACCGGTTGACGAATCTTTAGAAAATTTTCCAAACTTTTGGCCAGCTCCGGTCCGCTCCTATCCTGAAAATTTCACGGTGATTCGTCTAGCCGGGGCCGAGAAAAAAGGGGGGTCCCAAAACGCGTTTTCCCCATGCATTTTCTCATAGGACCTGTTGACGCAGCTACAGCCCGAATTGCTGAACGGAATTACACCAAATTTGGCAAAGAGATAGTCCTCAGTTCAGACTCGTGCCTTTTGCTTAAATGGTGTAAATCCATTCAGTAGTTCCTGAGAAAATTAGAGTTAAAAAGATAGATATATCTGGGCGAAGCCTAACCACACATCTCATCGTGAGATCTGATTGGCTGTCAGTACTTCATCCAAGAAGTGTTGGCAGCCATCTTGGGACCAATATACATGATAGCACCTCATTAAAAAGCTTTGCAGTTAATAGAAGGTTTTAAGACAAAATGAGGGGGTTCATTTTGCGATAGAAAGTATGATTAGTGCTGCAGAAAGAAAAATTAGGGCACATTTTGTGTGACTTCTCAAATCCTCTTCTATTTCATTAAAAAAGTCTGATATGCAGACTGAAACATGCACTTTTAATACCAGCAGCAGACTTCCGTGGTGAGCAGTAGCTTTACTACAGTGATCTAGTGAGCAACTAGAGTGCTAACATTCAGAATTTATGGCAAATGTGTGACATATCTGAATACCTTCTTGATGGAATCAAAGTAAAAAACTGAAAGCATTTTCTACTGAGGAGACTGGAGTAAATGAGGAAATTAGGAAACTTCATAACAAATAAATCACCCAAAATGGCCACCAGAGACAAAAGAGCCCAAATGCAGCACAAATATCACCCAGATGTAGCCCACATGTAGCCCAATGACAGAAGTGTTCAAAACACTTATTTTTCGCGTATTTGCAGTTTTATATAGTGCAGACTTGTCAGGTATTGGAGTGCTTTATATGAGCATTGGTTACATCACACAAGATCAAATTCATTTTGGTTGTAGACATGGGGAGATTAAGTGATTTGACCAGAATCACAGAATGTTGAGCTGAAGCAGAAACTCCAACCTGGTTCCCCAGTTGCAAAGTCTGCAGCTCTGGAAGTAACACCACATCCTCTCCCCTAGGTGCAACATTTAATCAAGTGGTCAACTAAAAACATAAAGATTACAAATAATTTAAAAGTTCTTTGTCGCTATTTGAAAACTCAGAAAATATCTCCTCATTTTAGTTTCTTAGAGCACTAACAATAATTTTGTTGCAAATAAGACCCTCTCATATATGCAATTTCTAAAGGAAATGCTCTAGGTATTACAGTTTTGATTACATCAAGATGACGTCAGGCGTTCCACACTTTTGTAATAAAAATAGAATGTTAGCAATCTAGTTGTTCATTGGGATACTGTTGAGAGGCAGAGGCCAGGGGCACAGACTCTTAAAATTGAAGGCAGGTAGGAGAGTGCAGAGGCAACAATTTGACCACACTCAGCAGGCAGGAAGGGCAGTAGCAGCACAACAGACTATGGAGGGCAGTGGAAAGGGGGGCAGGGGCAACAAACCAACAATACAGGACTAGCAAGAGAGGCTGTGGCAATATAATAGACCATTGTGGGCAGAAAGAAGAGGCAGTGGTAGTACAACCATACATGCCAACAGACCCGTTTCAGCCAGGAAACATCCAATGTTTTTAAGCTCAAATGGGCTTTATTTGATCTGTCTCCTGTCTGCAATCCCCTCTTTTTCAACGTAACTCAAAGGGAAAAATCAATACCCCAGTTTTTTTTCAAAATCTCTCTCTTACCAAGTTCAAAATGTTCTTAAGTATGGTACATTGGATCATGGTAGGCAGGAGGAATTGGGGTAGGTACATGGACTCGGATAACAGAGGACAGGAGGGACATGGAGAGGTGCACCAAACTGACCCTACAGGGCAGGCATCAGGGTTTGCAGCAGCACAATACACCACACACGGCATGCGGGACGGGAGTGCAGCACAACAATCCATAGAAAGCAACAGGGAGGGGACAGGACCATGCACATGGACAACAGAGAACAGAGGGGAAAGAGGCAATGGTAGCTAGCTGACCATAATGGACAGACAGGAGAGAAAGCTGCAGCATAACAGACCATAAAGGGCAGGAGGGATGGATCATGGGCATTACAATGGAACAGAGAAACCAGGAGGGAAGGAATAGGGGTCTGCACATGGAAACAGAGGGCTGGGGGCAAGGGGTAGGACAGGAGCAGCAAGATGACCATCGAGGTCAGGCAGGATGGGCACTAGAAACAAGACACACCACAGAGAGCAACAGTGAGTCTATGATGGCATACACACAGACCATGGAGGGACGGTGGGAGGGGGTCAGGGGCAGCTAGCTGACCACACATGGAAGGTGGGAGGGGCCATGGCAGCACAGAAGACCATGCATGGCAAGCGGGAGGGTTAGTGGCAGCACAATGGCTATGATGGACAAGAAGCAGGGTGCAGGGGCATGCACAAGGGACCATGGAGGGTAGAAGGGAGGGTCAGGAAATGGGCACAGACAAGAGAGTTCAGGGGAAGGGGCCTCATAACAGACCACATGGGGCAGGCAGGAGGTGCAGTTGCAGCACAACAGACCAGGGAGGGCAGAAGGGTGTGGCAGTAAAATGGACCATGGAGGACAGGAGTAAGGGGATAGTCATCTGAAAATGCTAGGCAGGTGGGAGGGGAGTGGCAGCTCAACAGAACACTCAGAGTAGATAGGAGTGGCAGGTCCATGGAACATGGTGGGCAAAAAGGATGGAGCAGGGGCATGCACAAAGACATCGGAGGGCATGGGGAAGGAGAATAGGGGCAGCAAGCTAAGCACAGAGGCTAAGCAGGAGGTCAATGATGGGCCATAGAATTGGGCAATGGAGGGCAGGAGGATTGGACTGGTACATCATGCTAAATGGAGGGCAGTGACAGCACATCAGACCATGCATGGCAGGAGGGAGGAGACTAGTTCATGGATTCAGACAACAGAGGATAGGGAGGAGGTGGATGGGGCAGCAAGCTAACTGTTCAGAGAAGGTGGGTATTAGGAACTTTATTGTTTTTAAAATGTATGTCTGTGCGAACTACTTAAAATATGAAGAAGTATGCAGAATAATCTCACTTTTATTCAGGAAGAAGAGGACGTTTGTGACTGTGACTCCGGGCTCACTTGGCAGAAACACCCCCTGACCCTCCACCCCCATCGCAAAATGTAATGCCCGTGATAAGGGTAGGTGAACGCAGTGTTATATAGAACATAGTCCTTAGAGCACGATTGAAAATGAAAACTAGATATAGTATATGGTATAAACTATGCACCAAAAAGTGTGATATAAGATGAACCGGGTAGTGAAATATAATATGCAATACATTGTGCGCAATGACAGATTCATTGGAGAGCGCGTGATAGCACAGGCACTAGCGCGTGCTATGCGATATGCGCCTTGGAGTGTAATATGCACAGGGCAGTGTTGTGTAATCTAACTAGTCTCTAAAGTTGTAATATAAAATATGTGCTGGGGAGTGTAACGTTGCATATGCACTGTGACAAAGATATGGATCCCAGATTGTAATATGTATGGCATAGCACTGTGCGTACATAGGCATCGAGGAAGGCACGTTAGATGGGGCAATATAACCCGTGCGAAGGCAAGTGTGGCATGACATATTCAAGGGGTGGTGTTAGAGTGCACATGGGCTAGCGAGTGTCATAGCATACGCACTAGCTGGTGGAATACAACACAGAGGTGTGTGGCACTCGGCTGGCACTGGTGGGTGTAACACAGCATTGGGCTCAGCCAGGAGCACGCTGTGACTCTCAAGTGAGGTTTGTCTCCTTTCCAGAGAATAAAATAAAAAGTATTACACATCCGGCGGTGGATGTGTGTTTTATTAACCGTGAGGGGGGTTTCTTGCATAGTTTGGTCGAATTTTTGTCGAATCCCCTTTGAATGGCTTGGTGTGCGTGTGTATTAAATGTGCCCGTCAATAGCTACTCATGTTTGTATAAATAAACAACAAGGTTGTCTACTTGGAGAGTACCCACCGGCAGGGGCGCCGGGATTAGGCACGGTAGGGCGTCAGACACGTCAGAGCTTCACTAGCGGTGTAAATACATTCCACGTGGATTCATTGTATGCATAGTCGCCTTTTAATGAATATCACGCAAATCGTCATGTTGATAAGTAGATACGGTTTGTCCAGCATGTCCTAGGTGTTTCAATAAATATATATTTTTTTAGAATAATAAAAAACAAAGGCCAGCCCCAGGGGATGGGGTCTCCGGGGCCATAAGTGGCCTGAGGAGGGGGGCAACGCAGCCCCCCTCCTAAAGATTTTTTTTTTTAAAAGGCCATGACCCGGGGGTTGGGGTCCCCCGGGGCCGATTAAGGCCTTGGGAGGGCCAAATTAATTTTTTTCAACAAAAACAATTAATTAGAAAAAGAAGGGGTCCACACAGCCCTACTTCTTAAAAAAATAAAATAAATAAAAGACCGGCATCGCGCCGGAGGCCACGCCCCCTCCTTGCAGCACTCTTCAAACGCGCCTCCTGGCCAGTTGTAAGTTGGGGAAATAATTCCCCTTCAATACTGAGGGTCCCTGAGGGACAACTAGCCCAACAGGTATCTCCAGTATGTGCCAGGGAGCTGCGTTGCAGACAGGTGTTCTGAGGCCACGCCCCTTTTTACACCTCTATGCAACGCAGCTCTGTGGCGCTTACTGGAGGTACCTAGTGGGCTAGTTTGTCCCTAGGTAACCTTAGGATTCAAGGGGACTTAATCTTTCAACTTAGAACGGCCACAGGGTGCGTTTACACAGTGGTGAAGGGATGGGACGGGGCCTGAGGTGACGTGTGCAAACACGCCCTGTGGCGCGTTTTAAGTTGGGGAGATAATTCCCTTTCAATCCTGAGGGACCCTGGGGGCCAACTAGCCCACCAGATGCTTCCAGTAAGCGCCACTGCTCTGCGTTGCAGAGAGGTGGTGCAGGCCGTGCCCCTTTTTACACCTCTCTGCAATGGCGCTTACTGGACATACCTAGTGGGCTATTTTGCCCCTCGGGACCCTCAGGATTCAAGGGGACTTAATCTCCCAACTTAAAAAACGGCCACAGGGTGTGTTTACACAGTGGGGAAGGGAGGGGACGGGGCCTGAGGTGACGTGTGCAAACACACCGTATGGCGCGTTTTAAGTTGGGGAAATAATTCCCCTCCAATCCTGTGGGCCCCTGGGGGCTAAGTAGCCCACCAGGTGCTTCCAGTAAGCGCCACTGAGCTGCGTTGCAGAGAGGTGGTCCAGGCCGTGCCACTTTTTACACCTCTCTGCAACGCAGCTCTGTGGCGCTTACTGGAGGTACCTAGTGGGCTTGTTGGACCCTAGGGACCTTCATGATTCAAATTAACGTAATCTCCCAACTAAAAGCGGCCACATGGCTTGTTTACACAGTGGTGAAGGGAGGGGACGGGGCCTGAGTTAACGTGTGCAAACACACCTTGTGGCGCGTTTTAAGTTGGGGAAATAATTCCCCTTCAATCCTGAGGGACCCTGGGGGCCAACTAGCCCACCAGGTGCTTCCAGTAAGCGCCACTGCGCTGCGTTGCAGAGAGGTGGTCTAGGCCGTGCCCCTTTATGCATCTCTCTGCAACGCAGCTCTGTGGCACTTACTGTAGGTACCTAGTGGCCTAGTTGGACCCTAGGGACCCTCAGGATTCAAGGGGACTTAATCTCCCAACTTAAAAGGGCCACAGGGCGCGTTTACACAGTGGGGAAGGGAGGGGACGGGGCCTGAGGTGACGTGTGCAAACACGCCCTGTGGCGCGTTTTAAGAGGTAGTTTTAATCCCCTGCCCTATTATATACTAGAGGCTTACAGAGGAGGTCATGCTAATCACAGGGGGACCCCCATGCATAGTGTTCCCTAGTGTATGTAGGTGTTTTCACTGTATTCTGTGTGTCTTTTAACATAGCACTGGCTCTAGGACTGGTTAGTCAGACTCAGTTACCACCAGTATCCGTCTGAAAAAGTTGAGGGTACAGGATGATTTTGTAACAAGGCTTCTTTCTGCTCTTCTGTTTGTTCTTTCTGCACGTTATCCTTCTTCCTGCAGTTTTCTTCGTCTTTGAGGACTTCTGATGCTTCTGTCTGCATTTATTTTTTTTCTTTCTGTGCGTTTTTTCTTCTTTCTTCACATGTCCTCTCTCTGTAGGCATAGTTAGAAATTAGCATTTAAAAAACCTTTAAAAGTCACTGAAAAAAACATAGGTTTCAGGCACGTTATAGGTAGGAATTAGCATTTAAAAAACCTTAGAAATTCACTGAAAACACCATAGGTTTCAGGGGCGTTATAGTTAGCTGGACTTTTCATTCGTACAAAAGCATTGAAATTCCCCTGTTAGTTCAGCTAACTATAACTCGCGCGCCCGCAATGCACTGCTGATGACGTCACATATTACATCACTCATGACATGGTCAGTGACATCACTCATGACATCACTGATAACAACTCAAATGACATCACTGATGACATCATCCTTGTGATAGAGTGACAGACCTCCTCTCCCCCTAATATAACCTTTGATACACACATTCAAAAATAGAAACTAAAATTTTCAAAATAATGGACATACCAATACCAGTTACAACAACCTATTCAGTAATTCTAAGATCCACATACACATCCACTCATTCACCAACAGTCCTATACAGTCACTCATACATGTACTCACTCATCATATGTACTCATACACCTATACATCCTATCACACAACGCCACTCATCCATAGAGTTACTCACACACATAGTTACTCATGCTAATAAAGAATCAAACATCCATTTACTTGTATATAGAGTTATACACACACCACCACAATTACTTCTACAGAAACTTACACATACTTAGTCTTTAAAACAATCACTTATAGAAACACATACCTATTCATACAGGAACTCTTTCAATCTCTCACTCTCACATAGACTCACTTATATACACCAATAGTCACATATACTAGTTTAAAACATATGTAGTTACTCATAAAGACACTATTGAGACAGTCATTCACTCACTAACACACCCATGCACACACTCATCCACCCATACAGTCCTGCACACATGCTGTCTACAACAGATACAAACAGTGAGTCACTCATTCATGCACCTATGCACTACGTAATACCCCCCACCGAACCATACAGACACTCAGACACTCATACTGATACTCAAAAAACCAACTAATAACCTATATTGACACTCATGTAGCTACTCACCAACCCATGCAGCCACTTATACACAAAGTGAGAGACTGATACAGATATTTACATATTTAAACATTACTTACTAAGCCAGGTATTCACTAAGATACACTTAATCAGTCAGTTATACAATCAATTTTTCAAAAACAAATCATCCATTTAGACACTTATATACCCATTTATTCTTCCATCGACCTTGAGATGTACATATATAAAACATATGTAATTTTCAGATAAACACACATTCACTGGATGATGTCATCAGTGATGTCATCAGTGATGTCATTTGAGATGTCATCAGTGATGTCATGAGTGATGTCACTGACCATGTCATGAGTGATGTAATATGTGACGTCATCAGCAGTGCATTGAGGGCGCGCAAGTTATAGTTAGCTGAACTAACTATAACGGGGGAATTTCAATGGTTTTGTACGAGTGAAAAGACCAGCTAACTATAACGCCCCTGAAACCTATGGTTTTTTCAGTGAATTTCTAAGGTTTTTTAAATGCTAATTCCTAACTATAACGTGCCTGAAACCTATGTTTTTTTCAGTGAATATATATATATATATATATTACCTACTGGCGGTCGCCAGTAGGTAGTTATAGTTAGGACCACGTTTCCATAGGAAAACCTCAACATTCTATTTTGAATAACTTTGGCGCCGGTCGACGAATCCTCGCGAATTTCTCAAAATAGGTGGGGCACTACGCTCCGCTCCTACCCTGAAAGTCTCGGGGGGATCCGTCAAGCGGGGGCTGAGATAAAAGGGGGGTCCCAAAACGCGTTTTTCCCATGCATTTTTCCATAGGACCTTTAGAACGAGCTACAGCCCGAACGGCTGAACAGAATTACTCAAAATTTGGCAGAGAGGTAGTCCCTAGGTCAAGGAAGTGCCTTTTGTAGGTTTGGTGTAAATCTGTTCAGTAGATTCTGAGAAAATAGCCTTTAAATCAATATATATATCTGAGCCCGCTTACGGTACGCTTACCGTACGCTTACGGTAAGCGTACCTTGGCGTGCGCGAGCGCGATTCTGATTGGCTCTTAGATCTTAGTAAACATTCGAATCGGTCGAAACCAGGAAGCGGCGGCCGCCATTTTGTGTATTTCACTCTGAAAAAAAAGAGTGAAAACAAGGAAAGGGGGCAATGAGGAGAGTTACAGACCCCCTAACATTTGTAAGGGGGTCAAAGAAGGACAGAAAAGTACAAAAAAAACATTTATTGATTTTAAAAAAAATCACGGGGTACGCGTACGGTAAGCTTACGGTAAGCGTACGGTAAAAAAAATAAAAATAAATAAATGAAAAGCAGATTTAAGAGTTTAGATATTAGGGAGCTCTAAAAAGAGCTGTTGTGTTTATGAAGTCATTTTTTTAGTGGTACCTACAATTAAGTACCGATGCAGAGTCTAAGGTTCAAGAGGAAGACTCTGTTCCCTTCATCATTGAAGTGCACACCATCTCCTCTATAAATGTCTTGCATGTCATAACGCAAGTTGTTGTGGTAAATGGCACCCATACCATAGTCACGGAGGAAAGCAGAAACAGATTTGTTGACGTGCTTTCTTGCTTTGTCAATCTGTGGACAGAAATGATTGGACCAGTTCCATTTTTGCCTTTGGCATATGTTGGAAAACACAAAGGCAGTTTTAGGGAAAAGTGTAAACAGTTGTGCAAAGGTGTCCTTCATAAGCATTTCCAGACCTACCCCAGTCAAAGTGCCTAGGTCATTGCCACCACAGTGCACTATTATGAGGTCAGGGTGTTGGATTTGAATGAAGGATTTCACCAATGGCATCAATTGGTGCCACTTTAACCCTCTCTGACCAATCCTTTTAATGTCTACATTTGGCAAAGCAAGGTCTCTCACCATACCTGTTTTCTCTGCAAACTTTTCACTCCAGAAGACATAGCTGTGCCCTACAATCCACACTGTGAACATCTTCAAAGGAGAACTGGATGCACTCAGGAGGTGTCTTTCAGTAGAATGGCAATATGAAAAGAAAGACAGTTTGGAAATGGAGGCATACATATTTTTTTCAAAACAAAAAGAACTGATTGGCTGTTTCATACCATTCTAGAATAAAAACTAGGCTGTATGTGTAAATTAATAGAAGCATGTTTTGTATTGGTAAAAAAAAATGTGTAACCAAAGAACAGTACTATGGATTTTCAGAGTCTCAGCACACACCCATGTGCTTGCCATGTATAGTCATGCACAGTATTTACAAGCGAGTGGGGTTTTCAGGTTTCAGTCTGTAATGCAAATACATTCAGCATCACTAAGGCTGGTTGCCCTTGCTGGAGTGTAGGCAGTCACCGAGAATACACATGGTGGTGGTCTGAAAAAACAGTTTGGACATGTGCATTTAAATAAATCAAAAAAAGTGGTTTCATAATGTGTCAGTCTGTAAAAGTGATTTTCACTTGTAAAAAGTGATTTTCACTTGCCCCGAAAAAAAAAAGAGCAGTAAGTGTACTTTCAAATTGGCAAAGAAATTTCGTTTTGGGACTAATGTGAAATCATGACTCTGTGTGCAGAGAGGAATTATAGGCAGAGATTTATTGCGTATTGCTCTGGTGATTTCACAGTTACATTAGATGGAAAGGGGTAGCGAATTTTTGGGGGAAGAAGCAGAGTCTTAGCACACACCCATGTGCTTGCCATGTATAGTCATGCACAGTATTTACAAGCGAGTGGGGTTTTCAGGTTTCAGTCTGTAATGCAAATACATTCAGCATCACTAAGGCTGGTTGCCCTTGCTGGAGTGTAGGCAGTCACCGAGAATACACATGGTGGTGGTCTGAAAAAACAGTTTGGACATGTGCATTTAAATAAATCAAAAAAAGTGGTTTCATAATGTGTCAGTCTGTAAAAGTGATTTTCACTTGTAAAAAGTGATTTTCACTTGCCCCGAAAAAAAAAAGAGCAGTAAGTGTGCTTTCAAATTGGCAAAGAAATTTAGTTTTGGGACTAATGTGAAAACATGACTCTGTGTGCAGAGAGGAATTATAGGCAGAGATTTATTGCGTATTGCTCTGGTGATTTCACAGTTGCATTAGATGGAAAGGGGGAGCGAATTTTTGGGGGAAGAAGTAGAGTCTTAGCACACACCCATGTGCTTGCCATGTATAGTCATGCACAGTATTTACAAGCGAGTGGGGTTTTCAGGTTTCAGTCTGTAATGCAAATACATTCAGCATCACTAAGGCTGGTTGCCCTTGCTGGAGTGTAGGCAGTCACCGAGAATACACATGGTGGTGGTCTGAAAAAACAGTTTGGACATGTGCATTTAAATAAATCAAAAAAAGTGGTTTCATAATGTGTCAGTCTGTAAAAGTGATTTTCACTTGCGCCGAAAAAAAAAAGAGCAGTAAGTGTGCTTTCAAATTGGCAAAGAAATTTCGTTTTGGGACTAATGTGAAAACATGACTCTGTGTGCAGAGAGGAATTATAGGCAGAGATTTATTGCGTCTTGCTCTGGTGATTTCACAGTTGCATTAGATGGAAAGGGGGAGCGAATTTTTGGGGGAAGAAGCAGAGTCTTAGCACACACCCATGTGCTTGCCATGTATAGTCATGCACAGTATTTACAAGCGAGTGGGGTTTTCAGGTTTCAGTCTGTAATGCAAATACATTCAGCATCACTAAGGCTGGTTGCCCTTGCTGGAGTGTAGGCAGTCACCGAGAATACACATGGTGGTGGTCTGAAAAAACAGTTTGGACATGTGCATTTAAATAAATCAAAAAAAGTGGTTTCATAATGTGTCAGTCTGTAAAAGTGATTTTCACTTGCACCGAAAAAAAAAAAGAGCAGTAAGTGTGCTTTCAAATTGGCAAAGAAATTTCGTTTTGGGACTAATGTGAAAACATGACTCTGTGTGCAGAGAGGAATTATAGGCAGAGATTTATTGCGTCTTGCTCTGGTGATTTCACAGTTGCATTAGATGGAAAGGGGGAGCGAATTTTTGGGGGAAGAAGCAGAGTCTTAGCACACACCCATGTGCTTGCCATGTATAGTCTTGCACAGTATTTACAAGCGAGTGGGGTTTTCAGGTTTCAGTCTGTAATGCAAATACATTCAGCATCACTAAGGCTGGTTGCCCTTGCTGGAGTGTAGGCAGTCACCGAGAATACACATGGTGGTGGTCTGAAAAAACAGTTTGGACATGTGCATTTAAATAAATCAAAAAAAGTGGTTTCATAATGTGTCAGTCTGTAAAAGTGATTTTCACTTGTAAAAAGTGAGTTTCACTTGCCCCGAAAAAAAAAAGAGCAGTAAGTGTACTTTCAAATTGGCAAAGAAATTTCGTTTTGGGACTAATGTGAAAACATGACTCTGTGTGCAGAGAGGAATTATAGGCAGAGATTTATTGCGTATTGCTCTGGTGATTTCACAGTTACATTAGATGGAAAGGGGGAGCGAATTTTTGGGGGAAGAAGCAGAGTCTTAGCACACACCCATGTGCTTGCCATGTATAGTCACGCACAGTATTTACAAGCGAGTGGGGTTTTCAGGTTTCAGTCTGTAATGCAAATACATTCAGCATCACTAAGGCTGGTTGCCCTTGCTGGAGTGTAGGCAGTCACCGAGAATACACATGGTGGTGGTCTGAAAAAACAGTTTGGACATGTGCATTTAAATAAATCAAAAAAAGTGGTTTCATAATGTGTCAGTCTGTAAAAGTGATTTTCACTTGTAAAAAGTGATTTTCACTTGCCCCGAAAAAAAAAAGAGCAGTAAGTGTGCTTTCAAATTGGCAAAGAAATTTCGTTTTGGGACTAATGTGAAAACATGACTCTGTGTGCAGAGAGGAATTATAGGCAGAGATTTATTGCGTCTTGCTCTGGTGATTTCACAGTTGCATTAGATGGAAAGGGGGAGCGAATTTTTGGGGGAAGAAGCAGAGTCTTAGCACACACCCATGTGCTTGCCATGTATAGTCATGCACAGTATTTACAAGCGAGTGGGGTTTTCAGGTTTCAGTCTGTAATGCAAATACATTCAGCATCACTAAGGCTGGTTGCCCTTGCTGGAGTGTAGGCAGTCACCGAGAATACACATGGTGGTGGTCTGAAAAAACAGTTTGGACATGTGCATTTAAATAAATCAAAAAAAGTGGTTTCATAATGTGTCAGTCTGTAAAAGTGATTTTCACTTGTAAAAAGTGATTTTCACTTGCCCCGAAAAAAAAAAGAGCAGTAAGTGTGCTTTCAAATTGGCAAAGAAATTTAGTTTTGGGACTAATGTGAAAACATGACTCTGTGTGCAGAGAGGAATTATAGGCAGAGATTTATTGCGTATTGCTCTGGTGATTTCACAGTTGCATTAGATGGAAAGGGGGAGCGAATTTTTGGGGGAAGAAGTAGAGTCTTAGCACACACCCATGTGCTTGCCATGTATAGTCATGCACAGTATTTACAAGCGAGTGGGGTTTTCAGGTTTCAGTCTGTAATGCAAATACATTCAGCATCACTAAGGCTGGTTGCCCTTGCTGGAGTGTAGGCAGTCACCGAGAATACACATGGTGGTGGTCTGAAAAAACAGTTTGGACATGTGCATTTAAATAAATCAAAAAAAGTGGTTTCATAATGTGTCAGTCTGTAAAAGTGATTTTCACTTGCGCCGAAAAAAAAAAGAGCAGTAAGTGTGCTTTCAAATTGGCAAAGAAATTTCGTTTTGGGACTAATGTGAAAACATGACTCTGTGTGCAGAGAGGAATTATAGGCAGAGATTTATTGCGTCTTGCTCTGGTGATTTCACAGTTGCATTAGATGGAAAGGGGGAGCGAATTTTTGGGGGAAGAAGCAGAGTCTTAGCACACACCCATGTGCTTGCCATGTATAGTCATGCACAGTATTTACAAGCGAGTGGGGTTTTCAGGTTTCAGTCTGTAATGCAAATACATTCAGCATCACTAAGGCTGGTTGCCCTTGCTGGAGTGTAGGCAGTCACCGAGAATACACATGGTGGTGGTCTGAAAAAACAGTTTGGACATGTGCATTTAAATAAATCAAAAAAAGTGGTTTCATAATGTGTCAGTCTGTAAAAGTGATTTTCACTTGCGCCGAAAAAAAAAAGAGCAGTAAGTGTGCTTTCAAATTGGCAAAGAAATTTCGTTTTGGGACTAATGTGAAAACATGACTCTGTGTGCAGAGAGGAATTATAGGCAGAGATTTATTGCGTCTTGCTCTGGTGATTTCACAGTTGCATTAGATGGAAAGGGGGAGCGAATTTTTGGGGGAAGAAGCAGAGTCTTAGCACACACCCATGTGCTTGCCATGTATAGTCTTGCACAGTATTTACAAGCGAGTGGGGTTTTCAGGTTTCAGTCTGTAATGCAAATACATTCAGCATCACTAAGGCTGGTTGCCCTTGCTGGAGTGTAGGCAGTCACCGAGAATACACATGGTGGTGGTCTGAAAAAACAGTTTGGACATGTGCATTTAAATAAATCAAAAAAAGTGGTTTCATAATGTGTCAGTCTGTAAAAGTGATTTTCACTTGTAAAAAGTGAGTTTCACTTGCCCCGAAAAAAAAAAGAGCAGTAAGTGTACTTTCAAATTGGCAAAGAAATTTCGTTTTGGGACTAATGTGAAAACATGACTCTGTGTGCAGAGAGGAATTATAGGCAGAGATTTATTGCGTATTGCTCTGGTGATTTCACAGTTACATTAGATGGAAAGGGGGAGCGAATTTTTGGGGGAAGAAGCAGAGTCTTAGCACACACCCATGTGCTTGCCATGTATAGTCATGCACAGTATTTACAAGCGAGTGGGGTTTTCAGGTTTCAGTCTGTAATGCAAATACATTCAGCATCACTAAGGCTGGTTGCCCTTGCTGGAGTGTAGGCAGTCACCGAGAATACACATGGTGGTGGTCTGAAAAAACAGTTTGGACATGTGCATTTAAATAAATCAAAAAAAGTGGTTTCATAATGTGTCAGTCTGTAAAAGTGATTTTCACTTGTAAAAAGTGATTTTCACTTGCCCCGAAAAAAAAAAGAGCAGTAAGTGTGCTTTCAAATTGGCAAAGAAATTTCGTTTTGGGACTAATGTGAAAACATGACTCTGTGTGCAGAGAGGAATTATAGGCAGAGATTTATTGCGTCTTGCTCTGGTGATTTCACAGTTGCATTAGATGGAAAGGGGGAGCGAATTTTTGGGGGAAGAAGCAGAGTCTTAGCACACACCCATGTGCTTGCCATGTATAGTCATGCACAGTATTTACAAGCGAGTGGGGTTTTCAGGTTTCAGTCTGTAATGCAAATACATTCAGCATCACTAAGGCTGGTTGCCCTTGCTGGAGTGTAGCACTCTGGACATGGGCTTTTTAAAAAATCTGAAAAGTGGTTTCATAATGTGACAGTTTGTAAAAGTGATTTTCACTTGCCCAAAAAAAGAGCAGTTTGTGTGCATTCAAATTGGCAAAGAAATTTCGTTTTGTGACTATTGTGAAAAGAAATGTAGTAATATATTTAAATACAATAAAGGATTTTTTTTTTAGTTTTTTCAGGTATTGCTGAAGAGCAGTGAACAAAATTTAAGATGCCTACAAAATCCAGAGTTCAAAAAACGCTAAAAAAAAAACTATATTTGAAGACAACTGGAGGACCAAAGTTAGTAGAAGATGCTCATGTTGGGAAAAAGAAAAAATCTTCTGGTAAGCAGAAAAAACAATTTCTTAAAAATATATTCAAAACAAAGAAAAATGTACAAAATGTCTGTAAAGGAAAGAATGTTACAAAAGGAAGAGAACAGGAAAAAATTGAGAATTTAGTTAATGCAAATATACCTTCTGCAACTGAAAAGATTTACATAAACAGAAAAACAGCGTTTAAAGAGATACGTAGAAAAATGTTTCAGAGAAGAGTTATGTCCAATTTGATAAAGGATGTGAAGAAATATAAGCAAAAGGCAAAATATTACAAGAGAAAAAAAGAAATTGAAGCCATTGCAGCAAAGGCATTAGAATTAAAAAGGAAACTATTCATATTAATTTTGAATAGGATGCGTACATTAGACAAAATGGTTAATGTACTGAAATCACATAGCAAAAGGAAAAGAGTAGTGAACAGAACAAACTTTTGTAAAGTGTTTTTAGGAAAGTGGATGCATAGTTCAAGTAGTGAACCTTTTTTTAATGAAGAGAGCTATTTTCAAAGTAATAGTTTGCTGCATGCAGTTGACACCAGAGGTCGTTCATACGAAGTAACAAATGGTTGCATAATGGAGAAGGAGATAATGGTTCCAAGAGATGAGGTACAAGTGATGGCAGATGAGGCAATGGGGAGACGTCCTAAAGCCCCAGTGTACACTTGGAATTGTAGTAGTATTTGCACTGTGCGTCAGGAATCTATTGACAAATTTCGAGAGTTTCTAAGAGAATATAGTAAAAAAAGTGTAAAACAGAAGATTAAGGTGCTTCAAAGTCTGGATCCATGCAGAGTGAGAGAGAATACTGGTTTGCAGGGTCATTCTCTGGCTTGTCTATCTAGAAAAGTGTGTAATAGTGTTTTCCATCATTTTAGGATGCTGGCTGTTCATCATACTGGAATGAGAAAGTTTGTGAGACGGTTGTATTTTGCCAAAAGTCCAGCAATAAAGTTAAATGAATTGAATAGGGCTCTGTTCCGAGGAACGGTATCAGATGTAGAGAAGGTTGTTGATGAAATTCAGTTTTGTTACTTTGGTCCTGAACAAAACAGTGCAGAGAAGGACACAGTAAATGAGGAAGAAGTGGAAGAGAATGTAGAACCTTCTGTAAGTAAGACATTTAATGATCACATAACAAAATTTGCAATAGTCTCTAATGAAAGACCAAATGTTACTTGTATTTGTTGCCGCAGAACTCATTATAGAAAACAAACTAGGAATGTTGATCTCTACAGAAAGAGTGAAAATGAAGATAATTATAAGTGGAAGGATTTTGCCACATATATATTTCTAGAAAATTGTTTTGAATTGGGTGAAGATCAGCGTATTTGTAAATACTGTTACAACAAGTTAGAGGAAAATAGAATGCCGACCAGAGCTGTACATAATAATTTAGAATTGGATGCTATTCCTGCTGAACTTTCTGAATTAAATACATATGAGTCTATACTCATTCAATGTGTTCATCCGTTCCAGACCATAGTACGTATGGAGCCCAAAACTGGTAAATTACCTCCTTCAGATTTACTGAGAGGTTTAAAAGGTAGAGTGGTGTATTTGCCCTTGGATTTGAAAAAAAATATGGAAACTATTGATGCGGATACTTTGGAAACTGAACCATTAATTATTCTGGTTAATGGTGTACCTACAAAGAATAAGAAGATTTGGCAGGAGCTGGTAGATGTGCGGAAAGTACAAAGAGCAAATTTGTATTTGAAAAAAAATAACAAATGGTATGAATCAATTTATATAGAAGAAGAAGAAGAAGAAGAAGATTTTCAAGAAGACACAGAAACACCAACTGGACAAATTGAAAAAGTGGACAAGTCAAAGGAAGAAGAAATTTATGAACATTTTAGCATACATCCTCTTCATTCGAAAGAAGTTATGGGAGACAATATTGATCTCTTTCAGATGAAGAAAGCAAAAGGAACTCCTGTGAGTGTATGGGAGGAGAGCTTGGAAGCTCGATGTTTTCCTCAGCTGTTTCCTAAAGGAAAAGGAGGACGATACGATGAACGTCCAGAACAGATTCCAGCTTCAGAGTATCGGACTACAAGACTATATGCTGAAGATCCCAGATTTCGACAAAGTATTCCTTATTTGTTCCATCTTTTATTTGAAAGCGACTTGTCTGCACTGTCTTATGCAGTAAATCACATTTTAAAAAGTGGAGTACATTTACAAAATGTGTCTGCTAAGGATTTTATGGAGAAAGTGCAGCACCGAGATGATCATTTGGAAACACAACTGATCAATCTGATGGCTTGTCAGCGTGGGACAAATGAATATTGGTACCGACGCCATGGTGAACTAAAATGCATGTTACGGAATTTAGGAACACCAACATGGTTCCTTACCCTAAGCTGTGCCGAGTACGCTTGGGATGATTTACTGGATTTTCTACGAGAGGCCAATTCAAACATTAAAAACATCGAATACAAGACAGCAGGAGAACTGTGCTCATTGGATCCGGTTAATGTTTGCAGATATTTCAATCATAGATTTGAGGCTATGATGTCCTTCATCTGCAATAAAAAAAATCCACCCCTTGGAGAAGTAGTGGATTTCTTTTGGAGAAAAGAGTACCAGGCAAGAGGTGCTCCTCATATTCATATGCTGTTGTGGATCAAGGATGCCCCAAAGTTTGGAACAGATGCTGATGAAGCAGTGTTATCTTACATTCAAGAATATGCAACATGTGCTATACCAAAAAGCACAGAAGAGAACAAGTTAAAGGAGCAAGTTTTACGTTTCCAAAGTCATCGGTGTGGAAAATACTGTCGACGGAAATACAAGAGCAAAGAAAAATACTACCCTAAATGTCGATTTGGATTTCCTAGACCTGTTCTTTCAAATGGAAGAGTAAACAGTTTTATGTCAGCTGTGAGACATACTATCACAAGAAAATCACCTAAGAATACCTACAACCTTAAAAGAAAAGAAGAATCAAAAAATATAAATGACTACAACCCAGTCATTTTATCCATGTGGAACGCTAACATGGATATACAGTATGTAGCTGACAATTCCATTGCTGTTGCACGATATGTAACGTCTTACATTACGAAATCAGAAAAAACAGAATTGAAGGAAATGTGGGAAGAGATTTCTCACGAGAAGACTGTCAGTAAGAAGCTGTACAGTTTCAGTTTGAAGATGTTATCGCATCGAGAAATTGGATCCTACGAATGTTCAGATAGGTTATCTTCTGCAAGTCTCTACTCGAAGTCAAGAAGAATAATTTGGGCAAGTTTAGGCCTTGCAGCAATGAGAAATCGGGTACTGAAATCTGTAGGAGAAATTGAATATTTGGTCGAGAATGACCCAGAAAGTACAGATATATTGAAAACAAACATGTTGGACACATATTATCCCAAGAGAAGTCAACATCTGGAGAACATGTGTCTCTATGAAGTGCTGCAGAACTACATTTATTCAAGGAAAGCCACAGAAGACATCAATAATGGAAAATATAAAGTCGTTGGTGAAGAAGGATGTTTGGTGAAGCAAACAAAAGGAAGTTTGATAAATCACCGGAAGCTGAGTTGCGACACTACTGACAAGAAAGAATTTTACTACTTGGCTCTTTTACAGTTGTTTAAACCATGGCGTACAGAGGATGAACTACTGGGAGAATTTCAAAGCTATGAAGATTCATTTAATGCTTGCAAAGATAGCATACAATGCAATACATTCACAACTTATCTGGAAATGTTAAATGAAGAAATTGAACAGGAAACTACAATTGCAGCAGAAATAGCTAGAGACAGTTCTCAGGACAGCCAAAGTTCAGGAACACACAGTCAAGATCCCCTAGGACAACCAATCATTGAAAATGAAGCATCAATAGCCATGAATGAAGTGGAAACGGCTATGAATCAAGCTCAAGAAGAATTTATAGACTTAGAAAATTTGGAAAGACAACTGAATCAAGAGCAGCAACAAATTTATGAAGAGATCAAAAACAAAATTGATCACGGATTTCTACATGTAAAAAAAGAGTGCTCATGCACATCATTTCATCCAATCAGGATGTATGTAAGCGGACAAGCTGGAACTGGAAAAAGTTTCCTAATAAAAGTCATCAGAAGCTACCTACAGCAAAAAACGGATTCTACTTTGTCTTGTGTGGTTACTGCTCCAACTGGGTTAGCAGCATATAACATAAAAGGAATCACCTTACATCGTTTGCTAATGTTACCAGTGGAGCATGAGAACAAAATACAATTCAACAAGCTAACTGGAGAAGCATCCTTGGAAGTTTCAAGAGTATTGAAGAAGATGCAAGTTCTCATTATTGATGAGGTGAGCATGGTATCAAACCTAATGCTTGCCTTTGTGCATTTAAGAATGCAGCAAATTTTGAAGACAGACTATGACATGTTATTTGGTGGAAAACACGTCATAGTTTTTGGAGATCTTTTGCAACTTACTCCAGTTAAAGGACAACCAGTGTTTAATACTGTGACACATGAAGACACGAAGAAGTCATTGGGAAGCATCGGAAATACAAATATTTGGTCCTTCTTTGAGTACAAGGAACTTACTACTAATATGAGGCAAGCAAACGATGAAGAATATGGAAGTATTCTGAAAGATATCAGGATTGGACTACTGACAGAAGTTGGCAAAAAAGCATTACAGAGTCGGCTGCTACATAATTTATTTCCAAAGGAAGAAATAGTTGCAGAGAAGCTATACAAGAACATTGCAGAAAACAAAAGTGTCATCTGCTTAATGCCAACTCTACGTGAATGCTCAATATTCAATGAGGAGCTTTTGAAATTGGAAAAGGAAGAGATCAGGAAATTGGAAGCAGTGGACAAAATTGAGGATGGAAGAATTACTGTCACAGTAACAGGCAAACTGAAAAATAAATTGGACTCACTAGAGAAGAACATCTCCAAAACAGCTGGATTAGAAAAAAATCTATATGTTTGCGTGAACTGTAGAGTGTTTTTAAGGAGAAATTTGGATGTTGAGAAAGGTTTAGTTAATGGAGCGATGGGAAGAGTTGTGGGTTTTATTAATTACCAGAAAAAAGAAGGAGTTGAATGTTTAAAAATAAAATTTGATCAGATAGATGAAGTTAAAGATATTTGTCGTTGTACAGTTCGTTTTATGCTTGTGAAAGACTTATATGTACGTAGGAAGCAGTTTCCGTTTTCTCTAGCATATGCTGTAACTATTCACAAGTCTCAAGGATTGACTGTAGATTGTGCATTTGTGAACATTGGTTCAACTGTGTTCAAAGAAGGTATGGCATATGTTGCTTTGTCACGAGTCAAAACATTATCAGGTTTATTCATGATAGACTTTGATGAGTCAAAAGTTAGTGCTGATACAAACTGTGTAAAGGAGTATAATAGATTAAGAAGAAGCTATGCTCCTCATTTAGGTCAGTATCCTGTGTTGGAGAAACGTATAGTTTCTCGTAAAAGAAAAAATGAGAATATCTGTAGTGAAGATGTAGAGAAGAGGAAAAAAAAGAGGAGTGATGTAATTGCAAGCAAAAAGAAAAAGGAAAATGAAGAACAGGTTGTAGGATGTCATTTTGAAAATAGCTCTGGTGTCAACTGCTACGCAAATGTAGTGCTGAATGTTGCATTTTATCTGGAAAGTTTGCAAGAGCAGATAATAGTAAATCAGGGAAAAAGATTCTGTTCAGAGCTGAGTCTCCTTTTTCAAAAGCTGAGTAAAGATAAAACTCAAATAGAAAGTGCTACTGACATTAGAAAACTTTTAGATGTATGTTCAGGACGAACACAGTTTTCTCAAAATGAACAGCAAGATGCACATGAATTTTTGATGTATTTTCTTCAGGTAGTGGAAGAAGAAGGAGTTCCCATTGACATTTTTTTTGGTCTCTCTTATAAATGGGAACATAGTTGTGATAATTGTTATAATATATGTGGCTCTATTGTTGATAATGAAAGGTTTATTTATTTGACATTGCCAGAGAGTAAAACAGTCACTTTTGCAAAATTAGTTAAAGATGCTAATCATAGCATGAAATGTGGTGAGTGTAATTCTGACATGTTTTCAACATTAATTTTAAAGGAATACGGACAGTATGTAATTTTAATGATGCAACGATGTAGAGCTGATGGTTCAAAATTGGATACTTTAATAAAGAAGTTTACAGGACAGCAATTATCAATTTCAGGAAAAACTTTTGTAACTGTTGCAATAATTTTCCATGATGGACCTACTGTTACTTCTGGACATTACACAGTTTATCTTAAATGTGAAAAAGGCTGGACACTGTGTAATGATTCCCAATTGATTTTCAAACAACGTTTGCCTTTTGATTTAGCAAATTCCTATCTAATCTTCCTGAAACCTAAATTTTAGAGAGACTTGGCAAGATCTGGACAAAACAATTTTACCATTTTACTGGATTACCATTGCAATTTTGTAAAAAAAAGATTTTTTAAATTATCATTTGGCCTAATGGAAAGATAACCAATTGTAATGTGGACTTTTTTAATTTTTAATGAAACTTTGAAAAACCAATAATTTAGAGATTATCGGTTACTTATGCACATTTTAAATTTTGGAATGTTATTAGACTGCCATTGGAAATTTTTTCAAAAATGTTTTAAAAAATTACTATTTGGCCATGTGGAAAAGTAACCAATTCTATTGTGGACTTAATAAATTATTCAAAAAATTTTCGTGAACCAAAATGTTACAGAGAATCGGTGAGATCTGGACAAATTAAACTTTAGAATTTTATTGGATTACCGTTGGAAATTTATTCCAAAAAAAAATTTAAAATTACTATTTGGTCTAAAGGAAATGAAATCAGATGTATTTTGGAGTTATTTGAGATATAATATTGTGATTATACTTCTGAAACAAACATATCAGACGGTATTTTAAAGAAATAACTATTGGTATTAGATGATATTTTTTTACAATATTATGCATTTCTATAATGTTAAGTTTAAGTAAAAAAAGAATCAGGGCATTTTTAATACAATCTTTGTGATTGGTATTTTTTTTTGCCCGCTGTAAAATGATGAATGCAATTGCTTTCACAATTTATAGTGAAATGCAATATATTCTGAAAACAGCAAAAATAAGGCAAAAATATTTTTTGGAAAAAAATGTAAATATGTGTACTGTATTATAAAATGTTTTAAAAATATTAATACTTTTTTCTTTTTTTCCAGATAGATATAGAACATTTTCGAAAACTACAAACATTTTTAAAACTATTTTTAAAAAAAACAAATGAATAAATATTTTTTCAGTGAGTATGGTAAGTCAATAATAATAATTGTAGTCTCTCAAGGACAATGTAATGTGATAAATGATTTTTAGTGTTTTTTTAAAAAAAAAAAAAAAAGTACGCGCACCGTACGCGTACGGTAAAAAAAAATAAAAAAAAGTTTTTAAAAACATATGTAAAAAAAAGATGAAAGATAAGGTTGGCTCTTAAAAGAACCGTTGTGTTCATGCAGGGACAGAGGAAAGGAAGCATGGGAAAATTATTCAAAGCGACAAATGTGCTGATCTATTTTGTTGTTCACTAGGGAAACACTGGTCTCCCTATGGCAAATTAGATCTTTACAAAATGTGCAATGAATATCAACCTTCCGAAATCGAGGGTTCATTTCCAGAGGGCCAGCAAAAGGAGATTCTCCCCCCACAGTTGAAGGGCTCACCTGACCTGCAGAAGAAGGAGTCAGCCCTGCAGATGATGGTCCAGGCTGAGCTACTGTGGATGTACTGGCTCGTCTTTCTGAAGAGTTACCTCCAAAAAGATGACCATGTGTCCTTCTGTGTACATCCTGGAGGTGTCTCTTCATGGTGTGATTCCCAAAGGAATAGTTCCTGTTAGGATTACCTCTAGAAAGTACACGCTTACACAGCTTACAAGTCACTAAGGGTGCATTTACCTTTTGCTGGCCTTCAGGAAAAGTAAAATAATCCCATACATAAGAGGGCTTTTGTTTCCTCGATCTCTGCCTCAAGACAGTGCTGCTAGTGCTAGCCTCACTCTCAGAAGAGCTCTGCTGTTCTGCCATCGTATCCCAAAGACAAACCAGCTCCTTCTCCCAAGGGATCACAAGCAGAAATGAGGGGAATGGGTGTGGTGTAGGAGAGTTCTAGAACTGAAAGTAGTTTCAACCAATCACATGATCACATGACCTACCGTACGCTTACGGTACGCTTACGGTACGCTTACGGCAAGTCCTCAAGCATATTCATTGACTCCCCATTGTCTTTTGAATGCATGTAAGCCTATTCGGTTTCCCGTTGTCCCTATTCAGTCCGCCATTAGATCTGCGAGCATGTTAGCAGCTCCCTGCTCGCTCTAGAATATATTTAAACCTACTAATTCTGAACGGTTGCATACGATTTAAAGGACCCTTTTCTTTCCTAATTATATTTGCTTGACAATCTTTGAACCTTTTCCCCCGAGTGAGCGGACGTTTCCTACCCGCCGGAGGTAGTAGGATCAGCGACGCTCGTAGGAGAATCGGAACATCCCTCGAAGATCAAGCGCGGACCGAGATTCCCGTTCCCTGTTCCACAGGTACTTTCAGTTGTTTCCGCCCCTGAGCGAGCGCGAGAGGTCTCACACCGGAGACACTCTCTCTAGTTTTCACCGTTGCCCCTGTGCACCCGAGACGCTGAGTCACGGCAAGTCCGCCCATTGAAGTTAGCGGGGACGCCTTCCCGCCGCCTGCTTTTCCTTTCAGCCAGAAGTGCCGGATTTAACAACGCGCCATACAGACTGTCTCCTTGGTTTGCCTAGACTTTTGGTGCGATTACTCCCACAACTCATTTCTTCTAACCACGGACAAATAGCTGTGAATAGAACAGCTGAGTGGCTTTTGTTCTATGTAGAATTTTCCGGTGTTGGTGTACCACGTGTCTCTACTCTAATCCCTGTGAGCTCCTGGGTAGAGCGGCTGCCGATGTTTCACGGCACTCTCACCTTGGGATTCCTCTGAACACTTCTAATAGTTACGGACAGCTGCTGCCGGGCCCCTTAGCTTACACGCTAGAGGGAGCAGAGCCCAGACCAGACTCGGGTTGGACGTTCTCCCGGCAGTTGCCTTTATTATTTTGTCCCCTTCCCTTTTCCCCGGGGTGCTGGTTTTCATAGATGCTTTCGGTGCACTGTGGGGAGTAGCATTTCGGGGAATCTTGGATCCGTTACTCCCCGGCCACTGAGGTTCCTGAGCGGAGGCGAGGTAACAGAGTCTTCACCCTCCCTGAGCGTGTCACTTCGGTGCGCTGAAAACACGTTACCGCAGTTGGCAACTTCCAGCGCAGGAATTATATCACAAAACCCGCGATGCAGACATTATCTTGAACAATTCCTGAGCGACGCAACCTCTGTTTGGGCTCGCGCCTATCAGCGTGTTACGTGAGGAAATCAACGCCGAGAAGGATCGGCGTCCTGTCTCCCTTCCAGCGCCTGGAGCACCGTAAAGAAGGATCGACGTTAGGAACCGGGTGAGAGTCCTAGAGTTTCCTTGTTTCCAGGAGTGCGTTGTATCCAGATCAAAGATTGCCGTGTTGGTGGAGTCACGCGCTTATGAATGCGCTTGGAACTATATTGTGTATTTACCCCGGAATACTCAAGAGAACCTAGAGAGTGGGAGGGCTGGAGGGCGCTTCACAAACTCATTTACTTCAACTTCCTAACCCTTCACTTGTGACCAACACGCTCTGTCTTACCTGCCGGATTCCCTGGGCGCCGTTTCACGTCCATCGCCGTCTCCCTCCCGCCGCCGCCATCCTCAACGCGGCCGCAGTGCGGAGGGGGACTACCTTTCCCAGGATCCTTTGAAGCGGACAGGAAGCGGAACCTGAACCCGCCTCCTGTATTCTCGCGCCTGGAGGCGCTTAAAAGAAACGTGAGCCCCCGCCTCACTCATCATATGTACTCATACACCTATACATCCTGTTACACAATGCCACTCATCCATAGAGTTACTCACACACATAGTCACTCGTGCTAATAAAGAATCAAACATACATTTACTTGCATATACAGTTATACACACACCACCATACTTACTTCTACGGAAACTTACACATACTTAGTCTTTTAAACAATCACTTATAGAAACACATACTTATTCATACAGGAACTCTTCCAATCTCTCACCCTTGCATATACTCACATATATACACCAATAGTCACATATACTAGTTTTAAACATATGTAGTTACTCATAAAGACACTATTGAGACAGTCATTCACTCACTAACACACCCATACACACACTCATCCACCCATGCAGTCCTGCACACATGGTCTGTTCAACACATACAAACAGTGAGTCACTCATTCATGCACCTATGCACTACGTAATACCCCCCACCGAACCATGCAGACACTCAGACTGATACTCAAAAAACCAACTAATAACCTATATAGACACCCATGTAGCTACTCACCAACCCATGCAGCCACTTATACACAAAGTGAGAGACTGATACAGATATATACATATTTAAACATTACTCACTAAAACATGTATTCACTATGATACACTTAATCAGTCAGTTAAACAATCAATTTTTCAAAAACAAATCATCCATTTAGACACTTATATACCCATTTATTCTTCCATCGACCTTGAGATATACATATATAAAACATATTTAATTTTCAGAAAAACCCACATTCACTGGATGATGTCATCAGTGATGTCATTTGAGATGTCATCAGTGATGTCATGAGTGATGTCACTGACCATGTCATGAGTGATGTAATATGTGACGTCATCAGCAGTGCATTGCGGGCGCGCGAGTTATAGTTAGCTGAACTAACTATAACGGGGCAATTTCATTGGTTTTTTACGAGTAAAATGTCCAGCTAACTATAACATGTGTGAAACCTATGGTTTTTTCACTGAATTTCTAAGGTTTTTTAAATGCTAATTCCTAACTATAACGTGTGTGAAACCTATGGTTTTTTCACTGAATTTCTAAGGTTTTTTAAATGCTAATTCCTAACTATAACGTGTGTGAAACCCATGGTTTTTTCAGTGAATATATATATGTTCCAAATGTTCAGATGTCGTGCGCTCTCAGGAACAGAATAGTTCAACACAGATGGCAGAACAAACGGGTGTTTATTCACAACGCGTTTCGACTAACAAGCCTTGCTCACGTGAATAACAGTGCTACAGTGATAACAAACTAAATAAAGTTAGAGGGCTGTGAATACAAACAATGGACCAAAAAATCATGGTAGCAGAAAACCTGCCTATGACACATACTAAATAACCCCCCCCTTTTTGCTGATTGTTGTCCATCAATATACCTGTTGACATATGATATCCCGCACATATGGGTTAGATCTCTGCCTCTGACTACCGTTCAATTGTAGTTACATGGGGTGGTTTGTATTAACATGTTCTAGGCACTTGCCAGGTATCTTAACATTATGCCTCATACCAGCCAGTACTTACTTTTCACAAGATTTTGTGGTCAATTTGATTGCCATGGCTCATTTGGACAACATGTATATGAAAACATTCATGTTCGAGATGGTTATTTAACCACTCCAAGATGGCTGCTGCATTGGGCTGGTTTTCTGCTACCATGATTTTTTGGTCCATTGTTTGTATTCACAGCCCTCTAACTTTATTTAGTTTGTTATCACTGTAGCACTGTTATTCACGTGAGCAAGGCTTGTTAGTCGAAACGCGTTGTGAATAAACACCCGTTTGTTCTGCCATCTGTGTTGAACTATTCTGTTCCTGAGAGCGCACGACATCTGAACATTTGGAACATTCAATTTCCGGCGTGCTCCGCCGGCGTGTGCGCCAGCTCTCTCGGGTCCCAGCAATCGGAAGGAGCGTTGTTTTGGAGGTGATATATATATATATATATATATATATATATATATATATATAAACCAGGAAGTGTCGGCCGCCATTTTCTCTCTCGCACTCTGAGGGGTGGAGGAAAAACAAAGATGGATATCATAAAAAGGGGGCAGGCTAGACAGCTCCTGACCACCTAGCCTTGTTTATGGTGTGCCAGAAGGCCATCCAAGGCCAAAACATTTTTTAAAAAATTTGTGAAAAAACGCCGAATACGCGTACAGTAAAAATTTAATAAAAAAAAAAAAAAATCCATATTTCCCCCCCCCCGTGTGCAAAATGTGCCTGCAGGGCACCTTTTGAGCATGGCATATAACTGCCCAAAAATTTAATAGAAAACCTTTCACAACGAAGCGCATAATATGTCCTCCGTGTGCGGACGGTGCGCGAAGGGCATTGTGCGTACATGGCCCATCCAGCGTAACGTGGGCACGCGGTGCGTGTAGCGCACCGCATGCCCACCGTGCGTGCACGGCACTAACTGCGTTAAGTGGGCGCGCGGTGCGCAAAGCGCACCGCGTGCTCACTGTGCGCGCACGGAACGAACTGCGTGAAGTGTGCACGCAAAGGCACGAACGGCGTAAAGTAACTTATCATTTAAAAAACCGTACAAATTCACTGAAAAAACCATAGGTTTCACACACGTTATAGTTAGGAATTAGCATTTAAAAAACCTTGCAAATTCACTGAAAAAACCATAGGTTTCACACAAGTTATAGTTAGCTGTACATTTCACTCGTAAAAAACCAATGAAATTCCACGTTATAGTTAGTGCAGGCAACTATAACTCACGCGACCGCAATCCTCTGCTGATGCTAATACTGTATTTAGACACTTATTTGCCCATGTCTTCTTCCATAAAATTTTAGCTATACATATATTACAAATATTTTTTTTTCATAAAGACACATATGTCATCAGCAGAGGATTGCGGTCGCGTGAGTTATAGTTGCCTGCACTAACTATAACGTGGAATTTCATTGGTTTTTTACGAGTGAAATGTACAGCTAACTATAACTTGTGTGAAACCTATGGTTTTTTCAGTGAATTTGCAAGGTTTTTTAAATGCTAATTCCTAACTATAACATGTGTGAAACCTATGGTTTTTTCAGTGAATATATATATATATATATATATATATATATATTTTGCACAACAATCCTCCTGGAGGGGAGGAAAAACGGGCCGCACTCCCAAGGTATCAGTTGCAAACGTTTTTTATTCCTTTACATCAGGGCCGTAGCAGAGCTAGATCTACGCGTTTCGATGCCGCCTGGCACCTTGCTCACGATCAACTCGCTCTCGGACAAAAGTCTCGTTAAAAAGCAAACCACTTGCTCTGACGTCATTTCCTGTTTGTTTACAGGCTCAATGGCTCATGGTCGTTGTAGTCTGTCAGCGATATTTCTCTGAAACGAAGGGTTTCTTTCCTTGCTTTTTTTATAGGCTTTGATAAGTCAAATGTCTTTTGAAACCTTGATGGGTTAGTGAAGTTACTCATTTCGTTCATGTATGGGCTTCCCCTGATCTGCTCCTTCTCTTGCATCGATGTTGGCATGGTGTCTTACTTTACGCGGGAAACGGGTTCCCTTCCCATTTGGATTGTGCTGTTGTTTCTCATTTTGTCAATAAAGTTATTCTGTTACTTGTTCGTTGTTTCTTTTTATCTTTTTTTCATTTTTTCAGTTCCTTATTGCTTTGTTTGCTGATTCTGCCCCAATCCTCTATGTTGAGTTTATCCTTTATTTGTGTAGTTACTGAGTTTCTCATGTCGGGGCTTCCCCTGATCTGGTGCTCCTCTCTCATCGATGTTGCCAGAGTAATTTGCGATTCGCAGTTATTAGTTTCACATTTTTTAATTTTTGATTTGTTATTTTTCATTTTCGCAAGAGGATTGTTCTGCTTCTTTGTCTTTTTGTTTTCTCCTTCTTCTCTACTTGTGTGTGTTAAGTTTTTGCTGGGGGTCGCATCAATGATTTCATTTGTATGTTGTCTTGCTCCATCAATTTTCGTTTTTTGTTTTCTGATGTCTGATTAGAGGTGAATGTATAACTCCTCTGATTGATTCAGGCCATGGGGAGTGAGAGTTCTCAGATTTATGATGTAACGCGACTCCTTCTGGCGCAACATTTTCTCACGATCTCCTCCGCGTTCACTTTTTGGAATTGTCTCTATTCCAAAAAATTTCAGTTTCTTCCAGTCTCCTTGATGCTTCTGTTCCATATGTTTGGATACTGCGTTGGATCTGTCTTTGTGGATAGTTGCCCTTACATGCTCCATTATTCTCTTTTTTAATTCACAGATGGTGCTCCCCACGTACCTGAGTGGGCAAGGGCATTCCATCACATAAATTGTATATTGCGTCTTGCAGGTGATAAGTTGGCGAATTTCCCAGGTTTTATTGTTGGCCAATTTCACATCTTTGGTTGGTTTCCCTATTTGGCACATCTTGCAAGAATGGCATTTTACAAAACCTTTAGTCTTTAGCCATGTTTGTTCTTTCTTTTTGGCTTTGAAATGGCTGTGGATCAGATGGTCCTTCAAATTTTTAGCTCTTCTGTAGGTTACCGTGGGATGTTTTCCCACTATCTCTTTGACCGTACTATCCAGTTGTAGTATCTTCCAATTTTTCCTCAATATTTTTGTGACTTGAGTGCTTTCTTGAGAGAAGTCCATGATCATCCTTATCGGTTCTTGTTTCTCATTATTGTTTGTTTGTTTTGCCGCCAGGCATTCCCCTCGAGTTTTTTCGTTGGTTCTTTTCAAACAGTGAGCTATTATACCTGGATTGTATTGTCTCCTCCTGAAACGTTTTACTGTTCTCTCACTGTGGGTTTGCCATTCTGTTTCTTCACTGCAGATCCTACGGATTCTGAGGAATTCTCCATATGGGATGCTGGAGATGAGGGAGCTTTGATGAAAGCTGGTCGCCTCTAGGGTAGCATTTGTTGCTGTTGCTTTTCTGTGCAGCGTGGTATGGATCTCATTATTTTTGATGTAAATTTCCGTATCCAAGAAAATGACCCTTTCTTTGCTGATGGTATAAGTGAATTTTAAGTCATTTGTAGAGTTGTTAATTACATTGAAATACTCTTGGAATTCCATCGCTGTGCCATCCCAGATTATAAGCAGATCGTCGATGTATCTCTTCCAGCTGACGATTTTATTTACTGCTTGTTCTTTATTTGTGCTCCACGCAAACTCTTGCTCCCATAGTCCCATGGCTAAACAGGCATAACTCGGACTAAAGGAAAATCCCATGGCAGTCCCGCTGTTTTGGCGGAATATTTCTTCCCCAAATAGAAAGATGTTCTGGTTGAGACAGATGGAGATCATTTCTAACAGCATCTTGTTGTGGTTGCTGTATGTGATGTTTCTGTTGTTGAGGAAAAATTTGCAAGCTTTAATGCCCATGTCATTCCCTATGTTGGTATATAGGGCTATGACGTCCATTGTTATCAGATGGTATGATGATTGCCAAGGTGTATTTTGTAATAATCTTAAAAGATCCGTAGTGTCTTGCAAGTATGAACTCAATTGCGTCACATATGGTCACAAGAAGTGGTCAATGAAATTCGCCAGAGGTTCCAGCAGAGACCCTTTTGCCGACAGTATCGGTCTTCCCGGAGGCTTACTCTGATCTTTATGTAACTTCGGCAGGAAGTAAATAGTTGATATTATAGGATGTGTTACTGTCAGGAATTTCCGTTCTTCTTCATCAATTAGTCCCTCTGATAACCATACTGAGAGTTTTTCGTCCACCATTTTTTTGATTGTTGCGGTGGGATTAGTTGTTAATTTTTCATAGAAGCGAGTTTGTCTTAGTTGGCGATGTGCTTCTGTAACATATGCTGAGCGTTCCCAAATTACTATGTTACCGCCCTTGTCGGCCATTTTGATTTCAATCTGGTCGTCGGTGGATAATGATTTCAGGGCTTGTCTCTCATCATTGGACAGGTTATCATCATATTTGGAGGGTTGTAGTTTGTACAGGTCTTGGATTACAGCTTCCTGGAACAGATCAATTTTGTTTCCATGTGCTAATTGGGGATAAAATTTCGATGTCGATTTTTTACCACTTAAGCCTTTCCCAGTTTGCTGGCAAGCTTCTTCCAGGGGTATCTCTTCCCCTTCCATGGTATCCAAATTTATTAGAGTCAGAAATCCATCCGCATCTTTTGCTTGTAAATCTCCCGATGTTTCCATTGGTATGTTTTGACTTTGTTTTTTCCATGTTGCTTCTTGGAATAGTTTCGCCAGTTTGATTTTTCTGATGTACAGATATAAATCTATGCGTACTTGTGCCAAATCTATGTGACTTTTAGGGCAGAAATTAATCCCTTTCTTCAAAAGTTTCGTCTCTGCTTCATTTATCGGTCTCTTTGATAGATTCACCACCTGTAGCTCATCATTTATCGTTTCTGTCTCTGTCGCATGCTCCTCGTTTCCGTGCCTATTTTCTCCGAACCGCCGCTTGCACCTTTTTCCTCGTCTCTGAGGTTTCTGTCCGGCCACTGTCGGCCTCTTCCTCTTCCCCTTTGTGATTGCTGCTGCATGGGGCGATTTTGTTCCCATTGTCTCTGTTGCAGCACGAGGCGCATGTCCCCTAAAAAAGACATTTTCACAGTATCTCTCATTGATGCGGATTCCCCATCATTAGAGTCTCCGGATGCTAGTGATGAAACATTGCTTGATAAGCTACTGGTGCTGTTCCATGAGATTTGTTCTTTCAGTCCATCAAACTTCCTTGCGAAAGTGAATATGCGGCCTTCTGCATAATCGTTTGCGTCTCGTATAAACTTGGAATGTTTTCTTTCTCTTACTGTGTCTTCATGTTTTTCTATTTGGATCTCCAGCTCGTCTTTGAATTTGTTCATTTCAGGTGTTAATTTTAATTGCGTGATGTCTTTTTCTGTTTCTTGAAGTTGTATTTTGATTTTCTCTAAGCCTATCTCGATGTGTTTGCACAATATTTCAATTAGGCCCAATGATGATTTTAATATAAAATCACCCATTCCTGTAACAATTCATTCGTACTGTCTTGGTTGTTAGGCATTAGCATTATCCTGAGACCTCTTGGTACTCGTTGTACTTCTAAATATTTTTTGAGGGTGATGAGTTCCCATGCTTTGTTAATTTCCTTACGGCTTAGTTTTTCCCATTGTCTTAGTTTGTTTTTCACATCCATTTTACCAGTCGTGGTAGTTGCAGTACTGGTCTCTTTCATTCCATGGCCTTTATCAAACATATCATTGAGGAGTTCATTTCTCTTTGCTTCCCTTCGTTCCATATTCTGCTATTTACAGGCCCGTTTTGATGATTAAATGATCTTTATTCGTCTTTTGTTTCTGATACTTTGCCCGGTATTCCTGTGGACAGTCAAACAATAGCGTTTCATCCGCTCGTTTCTAACATTGAAACCCTGTTGCGGTTTAAAGTGCTGTGACTGAAAGGCTCCCCGGCACTCAGCTGAAATACACGTGTGATCGTGCAACCATGTATACAATGATTGTTTGCAGGCGTCCGCTTACCGTAGTTTTCAAGCGGCGTGCTGCTTTTCAAAGTTTCGTTAATTTTCCATCAGCGTTCACTGCAGCCGGACTAAATATCTCCACCCCAAAGGTTCCTTTTTGCCGGTTACTCGCAGCGCTCTTCGTGGGTGCGTTGCCCCGCGGTTGAACCATACCGCTAATAATTTGCACAACAGTCCTCCTGGAGGGGAGGAAAAACGGGCCGCACTCCCAAGGAATCAGTTGCAAACGTTTTTTTTTCCTTTACATCAGGGCCGTAGCAGAGCTAGATCTACGCGTTTCGATGCCGCCTGGCACCTTGCTCACGATCAACTCGCTCTCGGACAAAAGTCTCGTTAAAAAGCAAACCACTTGCTCTGACGTCATTTCCTGTTTGTTTACAGGCTCAATGGCTCATGGTCGTTGTAGTCTGTCAGCGATATTTCTCTGAAACGAAGGGTTTCTTTCCTTGCTTTTTTTTATAGGCTTTGATAAGTCAAATGTCTTTTGAAACCTTGATGGGTTAGTGAAGTTACTCATTTCGTTCATGTATGGGCTAAAGACTAAAGGTTTTGTAAAATGCCATTCTTGCAAGATGTGCCAAATAGCGAAACCAACCAAAGATGTGAAATTGGCCAACAATAAAACCTGGGAAATTCGCCAACTTATCACCTGCAAGACGCAATATACAATTTATGTGATGGAATGCCCTTGCCCACTCAGGTACGTGGGGAGCACCATCTGTGAATTAAAAAAGAGAATAATGGAGCATGTTAGGGCAACTATCCACAAAGACAGATCCAACGCAGTATCCAAACATATGGAACAGAAGCATCAAGGAGACTGGAAGAAACTGAAATTTTTTGGAATAGAGACAATTCCAAAAAGTGAACGCGGAGGAGATCGTGAGAAAATGTTGCGCCAGAAGGAGTCGCGTTACATCATAAATCTGAGAACTCTCACTCCCCATGGCCTGAATCAATCAGAGGAGTTATACATTCACCTCTAATCAGACATCAGAAAACAAAAAACGAAAATTGATGGAGCAAGACAACATACAAATGAAATCATTGATGCGACCCCCAGCAAAAACTTAACACACACAAGTAGAGCAGAAGGAGAAAACAAAAAGACAAAGAAGCAGAACAATCCTCTTGCGAAAATGAAAAATAACAAATCAAAAATTAAAAAATGTGAAACTAATAACTGCGAATCGCAAATTACTCTGGCAACATCGATGAGAGAGGAGCACCAGATCAGGGGAAGCCCCGACATGAGAAACTCAGTAACTACACAAATAAAGGATAAACTCAACATAGAGGATTGGGGCAGAATCACCAAACAAAGCAATAAGGAACTGAAAAAATGAAAAAAAGGTAAAAAGAAACAACGAACAAGTAACAGAATAACTTTATTGACAAAATGAGAAACAACAGCACAATCCAAATGGGAAGGGAACCCATTTCCCGCGTAAAGTAAGACACCATGCCAACATCGATGCGAGAGAAGGAGCAGATCAGGGGAAGCCCATACATGAACGAAATGAGTAACTTCACTAACCCATCAAGGTTTCAAAAGACATTTGACTTATCAAAGCCTATAAAAAAAAGCAAGGAAAGAAACCCTTCGTTTCAGAGAAATATCGCTGACAGACTACAACGACCATGAGCCATTGAGCCTGTAAACAAACAGGAAATGACGTCAGAGCAAGTGGTTTGCTTTTTAACGAGACTTTTGTCCGAGAGCGAGTTGATCGTGAGCAAGGTGCCAGGCGGCATCGAAACGCGTAGATCTAGCTCTGCTACGGCCCTAATGTAAAGGAATAAAAAACGTTTGCAACTGATACCTTGGGAGTGCGGCCCGTTTTTCCTCCCCTCCAGGAGGATTGTTGTGCAAATTATTAGCGGTATGGTTCAACCGCGGGGCAACGCACCCACGAAGAGCGCTGCGAGTAACCGGCAAAAAGGAACCTTTGGGGTGGAGATATATATATATATATATAAATATATTACCTGGTGGAGGTCAGCACTGAGTTATTATAGTTAGGTCTGTGTTTCCATGGAAAGAACTTGGTTTGTTTACTTTTAACTTTAATGCATTTTGACGGATCATCACAAAACATTTGACTGCCTCAGCTAGTTCCTGAAAAGTTTTGGTGTGATTTGTCAAGCAGGGGCTGAGAAAAGAGGGGGAGTAAAAAACGGGGACTAAAAAGCAAAATCCCCATGCACTTTTCTCAGACTTATTTAAGAAGCACCCCTGTCAAAACTGGTGAGCGAAATTACACCGAATTTGTCAGGAAGCTAGATCTTGGAAAGTGTGATTTTTGTAATTTGGTCTAAATCCGTTAAGTAGTTTTTGAGAAGTTAAGGTGCAAATATATTTCTATATCTGGACAGTTGGATTTTAGGGACTCATGCAAGAGTCCCTTGAAACCAATTTAAAAATAAAATAGAGCATTCTGGTTGGTCCAGGGAGCTTTTTTCTTTGGGCCAATTTTATCCCATGGGAGACACTCTCTCAGAGGAGTGATCACTCTGATTGGTTGGCAGCCACATGAGGAAACACTTTGCTGGCTCCCATTACAAGACTCGGGGACTTAGGGACACATGTACGTAGGTCTCAATTTGCAATTACCTAATAGTGACTTTTTGTGATCCGCTATTAGGTCATCGCAAACACCTATGTACTGATGTGTCTTTGACACATTGAGCGATTCCTAATGGGGTTGCAATTGACCTATCTCATTAATAGTCATGAGATAGGTCGCAATTTGTGACCCATTGGGAATCCTTAAAAAACACAGCGATGGTGTCCTGCTGGGGACAGCAGATCACCATGTATGTGTTTGCTTTTAAATAAAGGAATGTTTTTTTTTAATGTAGCCTGTTTTCCTTACAGATTTCTTTTTATTTGTAAGTCATGGGACCACTGCCTGCTCCTAAAAAACGTTTCTGCATACATTCACAAAGGGTAAGAGGCCCCCTGGGGATCCCTTCCTGTTTGTGAATGGGTTACCACTAACTTCAAGTTGGTAGTAAAATGCAAATGTTTTGTGACCGCATTCCGGTTGCAATGCATTCTTACATTTGCTACTAGGAAGGAACACCCTTTCCTAATACCGAATCGCTAACCCAATTTGCGATTTGGTAAAATGGGCCTTTGCACATAGAAAAATGCTTTTTCTTCTGGTCGCAAATGGTCCGATTCAGGCCATTTGCGACATGAAAAAAGCTACGTGGCCCATAGTCCCCTGTCCTATGTTTACAAAAAAAATGTTTTAAAGAAAGTATTACGGGCTGGTCAAGGATACCCTTTCCCCATGGGACCTGAGGGCACCCCAGTGGCCAAAATAAAAAACAAATCAGCTGTTTCTTCTGCAGTCCTGCAGAATACCAGCAGGATTGTGAAAATAAAAAAATGGCCTGCCACTTTTTCAAAATATTTTGGGAGGGGGGCTTGAGTAGAGCCCCCTCCCCAAGCATTTTAGGCCCCTGGGAACCCCATTCCCAAGGGGGAAACATATTAAAAAAGGGAAGGAGGGCCACACAGTCTCCCTCCCTGAGCTTTCACGGGCCCCAGAGACCCCATCCCCTGGGGTGAACTTATCTTTGAACAAGGAGGGCCACGTGGACCCACTCCCTGAACCTGTTAAGCCTCGGGACTCCAAAACCCAGGGCCTGCTCAATTTAGGCAGTCCCTTGTTGACTCACCCCTGGTACAAAGTAGTTTCCTTACCTGAAACAGTGTGGGCGCGGAAACATGTGTGTGCTTTTTCCCAGCAGAGACATTTTTAAATCTCTCGCCGGGGATGGAAGGCATATCTGCTCCCACCCGGCAAGAGATTTAAAAATGCTTCTACTGGGTGTTAGAATTGAAATGTGTTGCGGTTACATCACTCATGCTTTACATTGTATTATGTTAGCATTTAAGTAGCTACTTCATAATAATCTTTATTGCATAGATATGTAATCAATCCCTTCAAATATTCTGAGATTAAGTTAGCATCTGTGCCCCCATTTTCTCTCATACAGCCTCCATTTCACCCTATAATTGAAACTAAGCTTTTGTCTCATGTTGCTTGACTCAGCAGAAAGCTGCTGGGATGCATTTGCATCTCCAAGTTTAGGCCTCACTGTAGCATGAGAAATTTGCTTGTAACACATACCTTTCCCTGAGATAGAGGGTGCTCCCACTTTTCCAGCTGCAAGCACAGACTGTATGACCTCACCAGAGAGATAGTGTGTGCCGGTCTCAGACTCTTGGCTCATCCTTCTGTGCCCCCCTTTTGTTTAGTGTTTGGCCTAGCTGTTTTTTTCCATGAGGGGCGGGACTTGGGAGGTGTTGGAGAAGCTCATTCTGTGTTACCAAGTGTTCTGAAGTCAGTCCCTTGACAGCCATTCCATAGGGCTGATCAGACTGGACTCCACTGCAGTGTATTTACTAGTAAACTATTTAGTTTGTGTTCTCTACTGCGTCATCGACTCTTCATTTCTTGGAAGGCTAGAGGAGATCGTAAGTGACCAGGGTGACCCTAGTTGGGTCACTTCCTTCAGTTGGCGCCCGAACAGGGACTCCACCAGGTGACTCATACCACCCATAGTCGGGCTGTGGGTTCAGGGTAGCATGCAGACGGCTGGGCGGATCGTGGATCCCCATATGATAGAGCCTGGTTCTCGTGGCTGCCCTGCCTGTCTGATCAGGTGGCTCCTCGTCTAGTGGTCATCTCGGCTCGGGTCCTGAAAAGGTGAAACCCTTGGATCTGACCGTTTGGTCAGAAGAGTCGGCAGTGGAGAATAATCTTGTTTGACCCTTGTGCACCAGGTGAGTTCATCTTGATTTTTGATAAGTGCGCCGCCGTCTTGGTTAACTTGGTGGGTCTGCGGACCCTTGTGATACTCATCATTTTTTAATGTTCTGTCTGGCCACTTGTTGATTTGGCTTATTCTTGGAAAGGCCTGGGGCTGGAGCCTATCTTGTCTTGGTGCAGTCTGCGGACTGTCTTGTCTTGGTGCAGTCTGTTGACTGTCTTGTCTTGGTGCAGTCTGAGGACTGACTTGTGGTTTCCTTTGCTTGACACGTCTGAGGATCATTTTTGGAACAAGCGCTTGAATGTGTTTTGTGAATATGGTGCACCATCAGTTTGTTTTTGGTACGGTCTGAGGACTGTCTTTTGGGAAAAAGTACTTGCAATTCCTTTGCCAGGCAAATTAATTTCTTGAAAATGCCTGGAATGAGCTTAATTTGTTCTTTTGTTGTTGCTGTCATTTTGTAGATGCCCACTGGAAGAAGATCAGCCGGCGCCTCTTTTTCAACAAAGTAAAAAAAAAAGGAATATAGTAATTATATATTTATATATTTGTTTTTTGCATAGGATGAATAGTTTGAGAAAGGACGAAGGAATGTGTAATGAGGGAGAGTGTGAAATAATTCAGTTAAAGAGCATGTTGTAATAGAACAAAAGAGAAAAGCATGGGTGTGCCGATGGTGCCCAGATCTCACATTTAGCTTTGGACATTGCAAAATGAAAAAAAGCTGTTTTGAGCTACAGACATGAAGTTGTATTTTAAAACTTTGGTACATGAAAGTAAAAATGAATGAATGAGCCCTGCTCAGATGCTGATGCTTTTTGTCTGATGGGTAGTGAGAGGAATGTTCAAGTAATTAATTCATGATTTATTTGAGTGAGTGTGTTTGATTTGACTTCGCAGTCTAATGTGTATTTAATTTGGAAAAGGTGTTTCAAGCATTTCAGCACATATTTATGATGAATAAAAGGGATTTTCAAAGTTGAAACACACAGTTCGTGTTTAAGTCTGTTGTGGCAGGCTTACTGCGGCCTTTGGCCTTGCAATAAGAAATTGAATTTTCTCCCTGTTCCTCCCATCTTCAGGAAAAGTCCTTTCTTATCATTTACATTTGTGGCTAACTTTTGTCAGTTTGCAGTTTGTTTAAACATAGGTTACTTTACTTCATAACGTAGAGTGAAAATGCAAAGCACACATTTTTCTTCTTGATTATTATAATATGTACTCTCTGTTTCCGCATGATTAATACCTTTTTGTTGGAATAGGTTGCTAGCTGTGTATGGTGGGGTTTCCAGGATGCTTGCAGAATATTCAGCCTTTTTTTTCCTTGAGTTCTGCAAACAGGGAAAGAGGTGGGGAGATTGTGCAGCTTTTGAGCACTAGAACAGAGAGAATGCTGTGATACGACGTGTGGAATGAGGACAGAATTAGATGCTAGCAATCTAGGTAGTATGTTTTAATTAACAGGCTTTGTAAAGTTTTCATTTGTCCTATGCATTTATTTCTCTTCATGGGAGATTTTGTAATTATTAAAAATTGATCTAATAATATGTTGAACACACCCTTACATTATATTTCACGAGCACTTTCAGAGCCCTGACTGTCTCTTATGTCTCATTTTCCATAGAAAATAGGTACTTTGTGTACAATATGCTTTGTGAGAGTATGGTTGAGCTGTTGTTTCTATTTCTGCTGTTTCTGCTCCTGCCATGTTTCCCAGGCTGCGTAGGCTATCGCACATTTTGCTTTCCTTTGTCCCCGCCATTTGTGGCCATTATAACTGTTAGTACCCCTGTCTTACATATTGCCTCAGCGTTTTTTATCCTTCACTAACGCGTATACTTATGGCATGGTCAGCAGTAATGATAATGTCTGTTATTTCTGCTACTATTTCCACTGTGGTTTTTCATCCCCCGATATTAGTGAGTACTGGGATGCAGGTATGTTGATTTGAGGATAGAAACTGGATGCAAATGGAGGAACGTGTGTGATCTGAGGTGGGAAATGCAGAAAAGAGGGAACCAGCTATTTCATTTGCTGCAGCCATGGGAAAGATGACAATGCACGTTGTTTTCTTTTGTAAATTTTATGTTAAAGAAAGAGCTAGATGGATTAAGCCTATTTGAAAGCAGGGAGGCTGGCAGCAATGTCGTCCGGCATTTCTTTTTCTGAAACTGTTGGATAATGTGTACTGTATTGGAGCTATGACGGGGCTTTTGAAGAGTATAATGAGGAAAAGAAGTTTAACTGGTTAACCCTTATGTAAAATCATGTATAATTGGAATAGCTGTATTTTATTATGATATTTTAATGCAATTTTTTAGATGATCGGAATTTATTGAATTCTGTGCTTTTATGATTTTACTATTTTCTAAAGTCGAATAAAGCATTTATTGATTGATTGATTGATTGAGAGAGTGAAGGTGTTGTTTAGATTTTAGTGGGCAGGATTTGTGTCTTAAAAAGGGGGATTTGATTGTTTGTTTCCAGATTCGTTTTTACTGTTTTTGCAATAGCTACTTGCTTATAGACATTTGGAAGTATTTGGTCTACATTGCCTCTCTCTGTTACGTATTTAACATAGCACAATGTTATCAGTGTTTTGGTGGGTGTTTCAGACGCATTAGTTGTACCACATGTTTTGCGCCCTCTTGCTCTGGTTATTGGTCCTTTTTACCGTGGATTTTCCTTTTTTGCTAATGTCTAATCATGGTGAGACTGTGATGGGTTTGGTATCTTACTATTATTGCCTTCCGGCAGGTGAATGTCTGATGATGGGTCTTAATGTAAGTAGTACATAGTGTTTTGTCCCCCCCCTTCAGTTTTGCAGATGCGCCATTCAATCAATCAATCAATTAGCTTTATTCGGCAATTAAGTCATAAAAGCACATTTACAAACATTACATATAAATACATATAAATTACCTAAAAAGTTAAAATTGCAATTAAATTTATAAATGGCCGACGAGCTTGGATTATAAAATATAAAAGTTTAAAAGGTAAACATGTAGAATTGTAGTATACGGGATGTAGCTAAACACTACATTCGCACCCCAGCTCTCCAACTCTCGATTTTGAGGTATTTCTCCGTGGGAAAATTGCAAGATCAATGCTAGTTCAAAAGAAAGGAGCTAGCAGGTAGCCTCAGGGCTTTTGTTCTTATACTCCAGGCCCACCCTAAGAATTTTGCCACTGCTATACATGTTGGGGGAGTAGGATCAGTGCACAGAATGCGAAGAGCTATGGCATATCTTCTGGTACCCAAAAGCTTACAGATTGGTTGTATCTATCTTTTACGAGGTACCACATACATAGGGCAGAAAAATAGGACATGTCCAATATTTTCACATAATTCAGCACATCTGTAACACTTATCATTTTCACTGCCTAGCTTCCCCCATCTAGAGGTGAATTCTGCTATGGGTAGTGTACCCACCCGCAGCTGGAAATATAACTTACGGTCAAAAGTTTTTTCAATGATATCCCAATAATCCTCAAGGTGGGGAAGAAATTTTAGATCAAGAAAACGGGCTGTTAAATGGGAAGAAAGGCCTTGCGTAAATTCCAGCTTGTAGACCCATTCCCAATACGTATTTTTCAGGTTTTCTTTAGATGGAAAGACAGCGTTTGCAGGGTTTTTCCAAAGATCTACCAAGCCTAAGCTTCCCAAAAGAGATTTTATTCCTAACAACCATGGTATTTTTTGGGACCTGTCAGCTTCTATAATGTCCATAAAGCCACTCCTATAATGAATTAGTTCGTCAGTACACCAGAGGCGACGCCAGTATAATATTGGACGTAGCCTCACCAAATATTCCAGGGGCTTTTTGCCCAAGTCCAATAATAGCGGCCGCAGTGGTGTACTGGAAGGAAGGTTTGTGACTTTACGCAAAAAAGCATTTTCTAAAGCTTTCAAGCTATTCAGGTTATTAAAGCCCCAGAGCTCAGCCCCATAGAGGCATGAGCCCAGGACCTGTTCATGTATATTTTCCCTCTAAAGGTTTTTGAACCGTTAAAAGACATGAACTTCGTCTTCCCCGTATTTACCTCCAGGCCCCTCTCGATGCAAAATTCTTCAAAACGCCCAACAGCCTTCTGCAAACCGCTAGGGGTCTTAGAAACTATCAGCGTGTCATCCGCAAACATGAGGATAGGGATACGTACTCCTGCCAAAATCGGCGCATCGGTGGGGGGCCGCGAGAGCCAACCGGCCACCCCATTGACGAAGAGCGAGAACAGGGTCGGCGCCAAAACGCACCCCTGCCTCACTCCCCTGTCAACCGGGGAGTCGCCAGTCACCTCCCCCGGACCACCCCAGCGCACCCTAGCAACGTTTCCCTCATGCAAGCGGATGATCACGGTGAGAAGTTCAGGTGCAATTCCCAATTCCTTCAGGACCTGCCAAAGCTTGCTTCTTGGGACCAAATCAAATGCAGCTTTTAGGTCCACAAAGACCACATAAAGGGCGCCTTTCCCCAAGACCACCGTCTTCCAGTATAAATTAACAAAGCGGAAGACTTGGTCGATTGTACTTATCCGGGAGCGGAACCCTGCCTGGATTGGACTCAAGATGTCATTGTCGTCCATCCAAGTTTGAATTGTATAAAGGAGCATACGGCCTACGATCTTTTGGACCGAATCAATCAGACTGATTGGTCTGTAGTTACTTGGGATTGATTTGTCTCCTTTTTTAAATATAGGGACAATTTCAGCGCCCTTCCATGAGGGCGGAATTTCCGCTCCCTGGGCAATTGCGTTGGCAAGACGCATAATATAGCTGGACCAGAGGCTTCTGTCGTCAGTGAACACGTCAGCAGGGATGCCATCCATTCCCGGTGCTTTACCCCGGACATCTCCGTCTAATGCTCTATTCACATCCTTAAGTGTAAATATGGCCTTTTTATAAAATACATAGGGAAAGGTGTCAACAGGGGTATTTTGGGTGGGGGCGGCATATTGGGGTTTAAAATGCTCTAACCAGGCTTTCTGCGGTACACTATTTTGTGGTCGCTCAGCTATACCACCCCTATCCCATTTATATGTGTCCCAGAAAACTTTACTATTCTTGCTTTTTGAGGCCTCTAGGAGATCCTTCCAAATTTCATTTTCCCAGGTTACCTTTGCCTCTTTGAGAGATTTCCCATAAATAGATCTGGCAAATCTTACAGATGTTGGATCTTTCTGTTTTAGCGCTCTACCTAGTTCTTCCCGGGCTTTCCTACACTTGTTATTATACCAGCCCACTTTTCTTTGTGGCTTGGAACTCCTTATAGGGGCGGGTTTAAGGAAATATTTCCGCAGGCCCGCAAAAAGCCTTACGTGAATTTCCACTATGCGTTGGTGGGAGTCCTGCCCATCGGCCAGTGAACCCGGATCTTCTAGTGCGGTAGTGACTTCTTCTTTTATCGCTAGTACAACCTCTGAGTCGTCGGCAACCCGGTCCCATTTTAAGTGGCGCATATCATTAGACAGATGGTGCTCTGGCTCATGTGTTATTTGCAGCTTTTCAGTAGCGCCAAGTAAGGATGGGTTAAATAATGAGACTAACGGGTGATGGTCACTCTCGATTCTATTGACTACCTCCATATCAATAAAATAAGGCCAGAGTTTAGCATGAATCAATAAATAATCGATTCTGCTAGCCCTACGACCGTTATCGAATGTATTTGAGCCACATTTATCAGACGGGCTCCTGCCATTAACTGCTCTCAGATGACTCCCTAGACATAATCCGCTTAGTTGGATTGCTGCCTCGGACCATCTTTTTACTGGGGCAATCTCAAGGGGTGGGATTCCCCAGCTTGCGTCTTCTTTGGCAGTAAGCTGAGATATGTCATGGTCCAGGGGCTCAAACGAGGCGTTAAAATCGCCTGCTATGATGGGTAAGTAGTTAGAGGGCAAGGAGTCAATTAATTCTTCCAGTAATTGTACTACTGGGGACTTTTTCCCCCCGGCTGACCTCGTGCATAAACATTAAAGATCTCGAGGTTTACCCCGCCCTTTAAAGCAATCTTTACAGATAAAATGTCTTCGCTAATGATAGAACTTTGAGTGACTCGGCATCCTAGGTTTTGTTTGATCCATATAGTTAGTCCCCCTGAAGGACGGCCTCTACTTTTTTTTGAGGCTGGGATATAATAGTTAAGAAACCCACTGCATAACAGGGGATCAGTCAGCCAAGTCTCTTGGAAGAGACACATATCAAATTTTGATATAAAGCCCAGCCATTCTGGATCTACTATTTTTTGGCCTAGGCCTGCTATATTCCAGGACATTATTAACAATTGTCCGCTTGCTGATAGTCCATCCTTATAAGGTCTTGGGATCCCTTGTGTTTGACTAGAGCTTTCCTTTGCTAGAGGAATCAATTTGTTAGTACTACTAGTACTCACATTAATAGGAATATCAAGCTCGACATTACCAGATGCACCAACTGCCGCTGTAACACAGCTCAATGGGGCTATAAGTCCAATCCCAGATGGTGACCGGTAAATTTACCCCAGCTGGCACAAGACCGGTGATGTTTGATTAGTAATGTCTGTGCCAGCATTATCGTCCTCAGTTGTAATAAAACTAGCTGCCCGTTTTTCTACAAAAATTACATCTACTTTGCATAGATGTTTTCTTGACCTAGAAGAGTTTGGTCGTCAATCGCAGTCTTCCAGGCCAGAGGACCTAGTACCATCAGACTGTGCATTTAGGCCTCTGTTATTTCTAGGCCATGTACCAATATCTCTGTGGCCGGAACCCCCAAATTTGAGCTGTTGTTGATTACCATAAAAGAAGGACAAAGGCAAGGAGAGAATAGGAAAACAAAGGTTTGAGTTCGGCCAGTGGCAGATATGCTCAACTGCCCTTGGGTCTCTAAAGTTGATAATTACACAATCTCCTTCTATATTTTTCTTTTTGGGGCCCACCCAGTTGACTCGGCGCACAAAGAGGATTTCTGTTGATACATTCTGGGGTAAGGGGCGATTGCAATTTAACCAATACACACACTTATTCTTCAGATCCCTATGGTCCTCCCTAGAGTATAAACCCAAGGGCTTGACTCCTGCCAATATTATCACATAGGGGCTTGACTCAGGGGGGAGGTGTATGTTTGGATGTTTCCTTGTTGCTAGAAGGCTATTAGCTTCCCTTTCTGCTTCTTTTGTGACCTGACTACTAATAGTTATCGCTTGTGAATTCCCCCCGCTCTCTGGGTTACCTACATAAGGGATATGCATTGTGTTCCCAGTTACCTTATCAGACGAATTGGTTTTAGCAGTAATTGGGTTAAGAGTGGGTGCAGTGTCAATGGTTGGGACATTTTCGTTTGGAGGTTTCTCAGTAGATTTTTCGCACCCCCGGCCATTAGTAGCATATTTCTGCCAGGATTGCGATGAAGAACACATCAGCTCCAAACAAGTCAGTCTATTTTCTATACTATCCAACCTATCATAAATTGGTTTACAAGTTTTATAAAAGATTGTCTCCAATTTCCCCCAAAAATCTCCACCCGCAATTTGCAAGTCCTTAGACGGAATCAAAGAGGGCAACGTTGGGACACTCTCATTCCCACTGGCTGTAGTTACTCCATTGGGATCAGGAATGTTCGCATGTGTTGCCCCGAAGCTAATTCTTCTGGACTTCCCAGTGTGTCCGGCATTTTGCGGTTCATTCCGCTTTCTCTTTGGTTTCAGGGTTTTCGGGCCTTCTTTACTTATCGAAATAGGTGCTTTAGCCTTTAAGTTCGTGGCAGACCTAGTCTTTACACTTTCCGACACAACAATAATTTGAGGTTGATTCGAGGAGCCCTTTTTTGATCTAGTATTAAGATTAGCTCCCTCAGAGACCGGAATACAGTTCACTGGTGAATTATGGCAAGGGGAGTTAGTTCCAGAGGCATCCAGCACAAGGCTTACGTCACCGGTATCAGTTCCCGGTTCCATATTATGAACAGGGGAGCGTATTTGTGACAGATAGCCCAGCGAGGAGCGTTTGTTATTCAGAGAACCCAGCGACTGTCGCTTCTCAGTGACATCAATCTCCCTGTCTAGAATAGAGGAAGCTCTTACCAAAAATTGGTCAAGTGTACCGACAAGGGACTTCCGACCTGTTACTGGAGCGGTAGTCATCTTTCAAGGATGGTTAATTGACTCCTTGCATACGGTCACAATTGGCCACCGAATACTCTGAGCACCGAATCAGTTTTTATGTATATAGCCCATTGGGGGCTAAGCCCACTATAATCAAGGTAAATGTCAGCAAACACCTTACAAATATCTATCAGTAACAGACCTTTTGATGAAGATCGACGAGGGAGGGCCCGGCCCGGCCTTACACGGTCTCCAACGGGCTCAAACGGGCCCGCCCTTGGCCCGGGCTTCGCCCGGGCGCGGCCCACGCGCGTCCCGCGCTGCGGTGACACCTGGCGGCCTATGTAGTGGTCCGGCGCTGCCAGGTGTCGTCACCGCGAGCGCCGCTCGCCAGTGGTGCCGGGAAATGTAGTTTCGGTGCGCCGTTCCCCTCACGGCGATAGCGGAGGCGTCCGCAAGCAGGGCGATAGCACGAGGAATATCCCCGCAGGACTGGCCGTTCCCCTCACGGCGGATGGATCAACAGGGCAGCAGGTAGGTCCAATACAAAGCGTCCCGCGCTGCGGTGACACCTGGCGGCCTATGTAGTGGTCCGGCGCTGCCAGGTGTCGTCACCGCGAGCGCCGCTCGCCAGTTGTGCTGGGAAATGTAGTTTTGGTGCGCCGTTCCCCTCACGGCGATAGCGGAGGCGTCCGCAAGCAGGGCGATAGCACGAGGAATATCCCCGCAGGACTGGCCGTTCCCCTCACGGCGGATGGATCAACAGGGCAGCAGGTAGGTCCAATACAAAGCGCCATTCACTTTGTGGGCAACGGGCGATGCAGTGGTGGGATTTCTATAGATATCTCCGGTTTGGATATAAAGAATCTGCAATGTTACTTTGCTTTGTATCGCTTATTGTCGGATACAATGGGTGGGGCTGCGAGCCTTGTTGTGTATGATACAGGATTTGGTTGAGAAAGGTGTTGGTGAGGAGACAACTGTTGAATTGTAATAGCCCATTATTTTGATTGTGTCTACACTTTTATGACTGATTGGTGTGCAGCTCATGAAAATGTGGTTTTCCAACCTCCTGCGGTTCTAGTCATTGCTATGCTTCTGCAAATGGTTCTTTCTGCTGCTCAATATTTTTCTATCACTGATCTACAATACATTCTTTGGCGGTACTATTTATTTCAATAATAGGTCTTTGTCCGGATTCACATTGACTGGTAATAGTCATAGGCTACGCTGCACTTTTTAGGACTATGCAGAAAGACAGAGCATCTATAAAAAAGTTTTTAAAGGGTATATACCCGCTCCTCGTTTCAGACATACAGCAAAGTTGTAGGGACAGTACAGTTAAATAGTGTTAGACCTGGCATCCTTGGCATGGTTTTCCCTGACTTTTTGCCTCTCCCTCCATGTTTTTGATGCTGTGCTGGATTTCGTTTTTGCTGGTAAGTGGAGTGCCCACTGGAAAGTAACTGATGATGTGGGAAGGGATAATGAGTGTGCAGAAAATGATCAAAATGAAATGAAAGAATGTTTGTAGCAGGCCATGCTTGATGGGTACCGGAAGTCATGTTGTTTAAGTTGAAAGTATGGCGCATTTGAAGGGACGAGGGATGGTGAATTAATAGGCCAGGGAAGAAAGAAGAATGTTGCAAGATGCATATGTATTTCTTGTGTGTATGATGAGACATTGCTTAGACCGTATGTTGCGCATAACGCACAATTCTGGAAGGGGTATCCAGATGTCCCTGGTAATTTTACACCACACATTTTCCCTTTTTGAGTTTTTTTAGACAAATAATATAGGAATGGACAGATATAGTAATTCAAAGGATGTCCTGATTGAAACAATTATAAAAAGTTTTACCCTTGGCAGTTAACCGAAAGATTGCATTCTATTCATTAACCCCTTCGCTGCCAAGCCGTCCCCCCCCCCCTTGCCATGCCTTTTTTTGGCTATTTGAGGTAGTTCGCGCTTAGGCCCCTGTAACCTTTGGACCTCATAAGGAATCCATGCCAAATTTGCGTCCCTTTCTTCCAACATCACATTGATTCTAAAGGTACCCAGGGTTTGTGGATCTCCCTGGAGGGGACACAGAAATTAGCCAAAATACAGGTACATTTGTTTTTGGAAAAATGAGAAAAAAGGCCTCAAGATGAAAGCGTCTGGTTCTTCCCCTGCAAATGGTATCAAAAAAGGGTTTGTGGTGCTGAAATCGCCATCTTCCCAGCTTTCAGGGACAATCAGACTTTTGTCAAAAAACCAAACTTTTTAATAAAGTTTTGGCATTTTTCTGGGCAATAGCCTATTTTTGCTATTTTTTGTGCTTTCAACCTCCTTACCGTTAATGGTGAAAATGGGCATAAAAGCAATAATGTATCCTAGAATGCTATACATTTCTGAAAAGTAGATAAAATTCTGAATTCAGCAAGGGGTCAGTTGTGTAGATCCTTCAAGTTTTCTTTATAGAGACTAACGGTTAACTATAGGAAAAATTGAAAATTAGTTGAAAAAAACAGCCATTTGTGTCAACGTTTTCACCTATAACTTCTTCTAATTATGACAACTGTTTGAAAGCGATATACTGTTACATCTGCTGGACCTTTGTGGTTGTGGTGATATATAGAACTTGTAGGTTCACCAAGAACCCGACGAACCCAGACCCAATAACTGAGCAGCGTCTTGCAATGTTTTTTATTATGTACCTGGTATATAGCAATTATTCTGGGAAAATGTATACATGGAAAAATCAGTATGAAAGACACCTATGTATTTCTGAAATGGTTACAAAATATAGAGTTTAGAAACAGTAGATATTTGCCCATTTCCGAAATTGGGAGTACCCATGCTAGCATAAGAATTAAAGGCCATTTTTTTAAAATACTTCTTTTTTACACATTGGTGCCGATTCCGATCCGGTAAAACCCGAGTACGAATGGTCGGACGGAGCGTTTTTTTCCGTCCGACTCGTACCCGGGAAAAACAGCTTACAAACTCGCAAGTACGATTCGCACAGAAATACCATTTCGTAAAAACACCGACCGGCAAAAAAATACATAAAAATCTGAATCTGGACGGCGCATACGTGACGTCCGGACGGAGTCAGGCATCGTTCTACGGACCCGCAAGTACGATTCGTGCTGACGTCACTCCGCACGGAGCATTTTTTACGGGAGCCAAAAACTGCCGGGAAATTGAGGACGACGCGAACAAGGAGCCCCGGTACGCGACGGACAGCGATGGACCCCAACCTACGAGTCATCCTGGCCCTCATAGCCTACCACCTCATGTACAGAAACCGACGCAGATGCCGCAGAAGGTCAGAACAACCCCCAGGGGCAAAGGGGGGGGTGCATGGGGCAGGAAACATAACCCACACCCCACAAATCACTAATACATCCTGCACAAGAATTACCTCCATGGTCTGGTCACTTCGGGGGGGCGTGTCCACCAATCCCACGTCCCGCCACAACGGAAGTGGACGTGGACGCGTACCCGTCACCACCACAATGGTGGTACGGGACGTACCCACACCCCCCAGAGCATGGGTACGGGCCGTACCACCATTGTAGTGGTGATATGTGGGTACGTGTTTACGGACCGTACCCACGCTCCCCAGAGCGTGGGTACGGCCCGTACCACGCATACCCCTACGTCACCGCCACAATGGTGGTACGGCCCATACCCACGCCCCCAGAGCATGGGTACGGGCTGTACATGCGTACCCCTACGTCACCGCCACAATGGTGGTACGGCCCATACCCACGCCCCCAGAGCGTGGGTACGGGCCGTACCATGCCTACCCCTACATCACCGCCACAATGGTGGACGGCCCGTACTCACGCTCTCCAGAGCGTGGGTATGGGCCGTACACGCGTACACCTACATCACCACTACAATGGTGGTACGGCCCGTACCCACGCCCCCATTGCAGTGGTGATGTAGGGGTGCGCGTGTATGGACCGTACCCACGCCCCCAGAGCGTGGGTACGGGCCGTACACGCGTACCCCTACAGCCCCAATACATGATGGATACAAGGCGTACACACGCCACGGATGTAGGTGTACGGCTTGGTGCAGCAATTAAGCTGTAAATTGGGTTGGTGCATGGCCAGGACAGCAGTGTACCACAGCAAGGGCGCAGGTGGGTGGATGGGTGCAGAGGACTCCCAGCAGTGCCCAGACATATGAGGGGTGGGTGCCTATCACTCTCAGCAGTCCCCAGACATATAAGGGGTGGGTGCCTATCACTCCCAGCAGTGCCCAGACATGTGAGGGGTGGGTGCAGAGGACTCCCAGCAGTGCCCAGACATATGAGGGGTGGGTGCCTATCACTCCCAGCAGTGCCCAGACATATGAGGGGTGGGTGCCTATCACTTCCAGCAGTGCCCAGACATATGAGGGGTGTGTGCCTATCACTCCCAGCAGTGCCCAGACATGTGAGGGGTGTGTGCCTATCACTCCCAGCAGTGCCCAGACATGTGAGGGGTGGGTGCAGAGGACTCCCAGCAGTGGCCAGACATATGAGGGGTGGGTGCCTATCACTCCCAGCAGTGCCCAGACATATGAGGGGTGTATGCCTATCACTCCCAGCAGTGCCCAGACATATGAGGGGTGTGTGCCTATCACTCCCAGCAGTGCCCAGACATGTGAGGGGTGGGTGCCTATCACTCCCAGACATATGAGGGGTGTGTGCCTATCACTCCCAGCAGTGCCCAGACATGTGAGGGGTGGGTGCCTATCACTCCCAGCAGTGCCCAGACATATGAGGGGTGTGTGCCTATCACTCCCAGCAGTGCCCAGACATGTGAGGGGTGGGTGCAGAGGACTCCCAGCAGTGCCCAGACATGTGAGGGGTGGGTGCAGAGGACTCCCAGCAGTGCCCAGACATATGAGGGGTGGGTGCCTATCACTCACAGCAGTGCCCAGACATATGAGGGGTGGGTGCAGAGGACTCCCAGCAGTGCCCAGACATATGAGTGGTGGGTGCCTATCACTCCCAGCAGTGCCCAGACATATGAGGGGTGGGTGCATAGGACTCCCAGCAGTGCCCAGACATATGAGGGGTGGGTGCCTATCACTCCCAGCAGTGCCCAGACATATGAGGGGTGTGTGCCTATCACTCACAGCAGTGCCCAGACATGTGAGGGGTGGGTGCAGAGGACTCCCAGCAGTGCCCAGACATATGAGGGGTGGGTGCCTATCACTCCCAGCAGTGCCCAGACATGTAAGGGGTGGGTGCAGAGGACTCCCAGCAGTGCCCAGATGTTAGAACCGGCGGTCTCTAGTTGGCAGAGGTATACACTTCTGACAAATAGGGACCAACCAACTCTAGTCAGGGCAAGGGGATTACACACTCAGATAACCCCTGCTACCCCCTTGGTAGCTTGGCAGAGCAGACAGGCTTATCTCAGAGGCAGTGTGTTAAGCATTTATGACCACATACACTAATAAAGTGAATACACTACAGATGGACACGACACAGAAGTTATTATAAAAATAGTATTTTTATATAAGGCTTAGCACAAGACCAAATAACGACAAAAAATATACCACAGTCTTAATAAATACTCTTTGGAAGGAAAAATAATAGTTCAAGTAAGGTTTCTTCTTGGCAAATAGTTCTTTAGCAAAGTATTCTTCTGAGCACAGTTCTTTGGCAACAATGTAACCCCCCCAGGAGTCACACGCCGTCGAGTCTACAAGATTCCCAAGGTTCGGCGTCGACCGCGAGGAGCGCTACGTCGAGCCTGGAGTCGCAACAGACCCCACAAGTACAGTACCTTGCGAAACGAAGAAAACGATGATCCACGGCGTCGAGATCGGCGTCGAGGTTGTGCCTCGGAGTCGGGTCAATCCGCAGCGGCGGCGAGGGATGTCGGGCCGGAGCAGCGCTCACGGCGTCAAGAAGGGCGTCGAGTCGATGCGATCAGCAGTGGCGTCGGGACGGGGTCGCTTGGAGGTAGAGCCGATACTCACTCCTCACTGGCGTCGATACCGGCGTCGAGACGGGGTCACTTGGAGCCGGGGCCGATACCCACTGCTCACTGGCGTTGCTGCTGGCGTCGATCGGGCCCGGCGGCGTCGAGACTGCAGATTTTCCCAACACTTTCCAGCAATTCAGCAAATGGTGAAGTCCTTTGGCCCTGTGACTTCAGCAGGAGACTGGCACTCTTCCAGTCCTTGGAGATTTCCTAGCAAGTTCAGAGAGTACACACCAAGTTCCTCTCTCCTTGTTCCTTGGCAAAAATAAAGAAGCAGCTTTCAGGTTCCTCCACAGCAAAACAGCACTCTGGCAGAAAGGGGAGGCAAGTCCTTAGATCAGCAGGCTTCTTGTCCTTGGTACAGGTTTCCTTGTCAGAAGTGATCTGAGTTCTTGGTTCAGGGGTCCTTCTCTTATACCCCTTTTTCCCTTTGTTCCCTTTGTCCAAGCAGGGCGATTCCCACCATCTCAGGTTTGTTGTGGGTGTTGCCAGGCAGAGGCACCTGGCCTATTCACGGAGCAGGGCAGAGTCCTCAGCCGCCCAGCAGGAGGCGGAGCCAGTATTGTCACTGGCAGGAGCAGGGCTATCAGTCGCCCAGCAGGAGGCGGAGCCAGTATTGTGTCAGGCAGGGCAGGCTACTCTTCCCTCACTCTACGTGTAAACGCCCCATTCACCCCACACTGACTCACTCAGACCTCTGGAGCCACCCAGCCCCTGACACACACACCAAACCAGCAGAGACCGGTAGATAGTTGGACAAGAAAATAGCCACTTTCTAAAAGTGCTATTTTCAAACATAGAATTTAAAACCCATCCATCCTAAAGGGTGCGTTATTAAATTCTGAGTTCAGGGATACTAAACTCGACTTGCTACCATGCTCCCTGAGTCAGATAGATTATAATGGAGTTAATAACCAGTCTGCCCAGTCTGGCCTATTGGAGGCAGGTAGCCCTTCAATAGTGAAAACGAAAATGGCTGTAATTCACTATTAGGTCATGCCACACACATCAGGGCATGACCTACCTTGTACCAACAATGCACCCTGCCCTAGGGCCTACCATAGAGGTGTCTGAAATGTGGCAAAGGGAAGGTTTTAGAGACTGGTAAGTAGGTTTCCTTACCAAGTCGACAGGGCAGTCAGGGACTGCACGCAGGCGCCGCGGTGGCAGGCCTGAGACACATTTTGCACGCTGCTTCTGTGGGTGGCACAACCAGTGCTGCAAGCCCACCAGCAGCAGTTAACTTACACGCCCTTGGCACACGCAGTGCACTAGACTAGGGTCTGAACAGTAAGTCAACCAAGCCAATCATGGTAACACCAATCAATGTAACAATTTAACATAGGGAGCACTTGCACTGTGGCACTGATCAGCAGTGGCACAGTGCCCAAAGCAATAAACCAGCAAAAACATCGTAAACAGAGGAGGCAAACAGAAAAAAATGGAGGAGAGACTCATGCCAATGATGCCAGGTCTAACACGTGTCCCCTCCAGCTGAAATGTGGGGAGAACTACCCTTCACCCAGGGAGTCCTCATCACTAAGGCGGAAAAATCTGGACAGACCATCAGCATTGGCGTGATCTGTACCAGGGCGGTGTTCCACCGTAAAGTCCATCCCCTGTAGGGAAATGGACCACCTCAACAGCTTTGGGTTCTCACCCCTCATCTGCATTAACCATCTGAGGGGCCTGTGGTCCGTCTGAACCCAGAAGTGAGACCCAAACAAGTAGGGTCTTAGCTTCTTCAGCGCCCAGACCACAGCAAATGCCTCACGCTCTATCGCACTCCACCTTTGTTCCCTGGGAAGTAACCTCCGGCTGATGAAGGCTACAGGTAAGTCTCGGCCCTCCTCATTCATCTGTGCTAGAACAGCCCCCACACCATGCTCTGAAGCGTCCGTCTGGACAATGAATTCTTTTGAAAAGTCGGGTGCCTGGAGGACCGGTGCTGTACACATTGCAGTTTTCAGGGTGTCAAAGGCTTTCTGACAGGCGTCAGTCCAGATCACAAGTCTCGGCTGCTTCCTGGAAGTCAGCGAGGTCAAGGGGTGCACAATGTTGCCATACCCCTTGACAAACCTCCTGTAGTAACCCGTGAGACCCAAGAAGGCTCTCACCTGAGTCTGGGTTTTGGGCGGTTCCCAAGCCAGGATGGTATCTATCTTGGGTTGCAGGGGGGCCACCTTGCCGCTCCCTACTTGGTGCCCCAAGTACACCACTGAACCCTGCCCAATCTGGCACTTACTAGCCTTGATTGTGAGGCCTGCTCTGCGCAGGGCCAACAACACTTCCTGGAGGTGGCGCAAGTGTTCCTCCCAGCTGGCGCTGAACACTGCTATATCGTCCAGGTAGGCGGCGCTGAAATCTTCCAGCCCGGCCAATACCTGGTTAACCAACCTCTGGAATGTGGCAGGGGCATTCTTCATCCCAAAGGGCATCACACGGAACTGGTAGTGCCCATCTGGTGTGGAGAATGCAGACCTCTCTTTTGCCCCATCAGTCAAGGCGATCTGCCAGTACCCAGACGTTAGATCAAACGTACTAAGGTACCGGGCAGCCCCCAACCGATCGATGAGCTCATCAGCTCTGGGGATGGGGTGCGCGTCAGTCTTGGTGACCGAATTGAGTCCTCGGTAATCCACACAGAACCGAAGTTCTGGTGAAGCACCAGGCGCTGCAGCCTTTGGGACCAAGACCACTGGGCTGGCCCAAGGACTGCTAGAGGACTCAACCACCCCTAAGGCAAACATCTTGGAGACCTCCTCCTTGATGTATGCTCTGACCTTGTCAGTCACCCTGTAGGCCTTGTGCCTCACAGGAGTGCTGTCCCCGGTGTCCACATCATGGACACACCACTGAGTGACACCAGGGATTAAGGAGAACAGATCAGGGAATTGTACCAACAGATGGCGACAATCTTGCTGCTGCTCAGGGGTCAGTGTGTCAGAGAGGACAACACCATCCACTGACCCATCTTTTTCTTTTGCACACAGGAGGTCAGGAAGAGGCTCACTCTCCTCCTCCATCCCAGCATCTGTGGCAAGGAGAATGCCCACTTCGGACCTTTCTAAGTGGGGTTTTAACCGGTTGACATGCAGGACCCTTAAGGGGTTCCTGGGAGACTTCAAGTCCACCAAGTAGGTGACATCGCTCTTTTTCTCCACAACCTCAAACGGTCCGGTCCACCTGTCCTTGAGCGCACAAGGTTCCACAGGGGCCATGACCCAAACTTTCTGACCAGGTTGAAGCTCAACCAGAGTGGCATTCTGATCGTACCACCGCTTCATCTCTTCCTGGCTGGCCTCCAGATTTGCCTGAGCAAGATCTCTGAAGCGCCGAGTCTGGTTCCTAAAGGCCAGCATGTAACTATATACATCCTGGGGAGGTTTCCTGGGAGATTGCTCCCAGCCTTCTTTGACCAGACTCAAAGGTCCTCTTACCGGGTGACCATACAAAAGCTCAAAGGGGCTGAACCCTAGAGACTTCTGTGGCACCTCACGGTAAGCAAACAGCAGGCATGGCAAGAGGACGTCCCATTTACGCCTCATTGGTTCTTCAAGACCCATGATCATGCCTTTTAGGGTCCGGTTGAATCTCTCAACCAGCCCATTACCTTGAGGGTGGTAAGGAGTGGTAAACTTGTAGGTTACCCCACACTCCTTCCACAGAGACTTCATATAATTCGAAATGAAGTTGGTGCCCCGGTCTGACACCACCTCTCTGGGGAACCCCATGCGGGAGAAAACACCCATCAGTGCCCGTCCCACCACGGGGGCCGTCACTGTTCGGAGAGGGATGGCTTCCGGGTACCGGGTGGCATGGTCCACCAAGACCAGGATAAACCTGTTGCCCATGGCTGTCTTGGGGTCCAGTGGCCCCACAATGTCAATTCCCACTCGCTCAAAGGGGGTACTGACGACGGGAAAAGGTTGGAGGGGAGCCTTCTGCTTCCGCCCACTTTTCCCACTTGCCTGGCAAGTTTGACATGTCCTACAATGGATATCTGAATCCCTTCTCATCTGGGGCCAATAAAAATGGGTGACAAGCCTGTCATAGGTCTTGTCCTGCCCCAGATGTCCAGCTAACGGAACGTCATGAGCCAACCCCAGTAGGAAGGCTCTGAAGCGCTGGGGTACCACCAGCACACGGGCTGACCCAGGTTCAGCAGCCTTAGGCTCGCTATACAGGAGGTCGTTCTCCCAGTAGACCCAATGTGATCCTGACTGATCACCTGTCGTTTGGGCTGAGGCCTGCTGCCTCATACCCACAAGAGAAGGGCACACTTTCTGTTCAGCACAAAATTCCTCCCTGGAGGGACCACCATCCTGCTGCCAATGGGTCAGCTCGGGCAGGTCTCCCAGTTCGGCCACTTGTTCTCCTGTCGGTTCCAGGGCATCCCCCTCAGGGTCTGCTCCCTCCTGGACCGCGGGAACGATGGGGGACGGTTTCCCGCGCCCCCTGCCTCTTCTCTTCACGGTTGGGACCTGGGCCATACTTTCAGGCTCCGGGCCCCCATCAACACCCTTACTGACTGACATGGACCGGGTGGTCGCACACACCCACTCAGGCAGACCCAACATTTCCAGATGCGCTTTTCTCTCCACCTTAGCCCAAGGGGAGTCCTCCAAATCATTGCCCAAGAGACAATCAACAGGCATGGCGGGCCTCACAGCAACCTGAAGAGTACCTGAGACCCCCCCCCACTCAAAAGGAACTTGAGCTACCTCACACTTACTCTGTGAGTTGTCAGCAGCTACAACGGGGTAGAATGCATGAGGGACCACCTGCTCTCTGGACACCAAGTGACACTTGACAGCTGTCACACTCGCTCCGGTGTCTCTGAGAGCTTCCACCCTATGGCCATTAATGGTCACCCACTGCCTATATTTCTTAGTGTTACTAGGCAGAGGGGTTGGAGGGACCATTTCCACGTCTCCTAAAGAGACCAGGGACATTTCTGCGGGACCCCACCCACCGGGGGCACCCATCTCCTCCCCTCCCAGGGCTACACTCGCTACCTGACGAGGGGGTGCACGCGGCGGTGCATTCGAATCCTTCATGGGACACTGGGGATCATAATAACGGTGTCCCACCTGCTTACAGGCATAGCAGGTCATGGGGCCCCTGTGAACAGGTTTACCTGTCGGGGCCTCTGGTTTCTTTACAGGGGGAGGCTGGGAACCCTTCCCTTGGTTCCCTTGGGGACTACTTTGGGGCCCTTTCTGAAACTCCCTCTGTTTACCCCTGTCCCCCCCACTCTTCTGCTGGGGACCCTGCCCACCTTTGGCTGAGTCTCCCACTGGACCCTTGTGGACCCTGGTACTGACCCAGCGGTCCGCCTCCTCAGCAAGTTTTCTAGGGTTAGATAGCTTGCTGTCAACAAGGTGCTGGCGTAGCTCTGGAAAACAGTTATTAGACAAGTGCTCCCAAGCAAACAAATCATAAAGAGCCTCATAACTATCAACCTTGCTACCCTTTATCCAACCATCCATGGTTCTGCAGAAAAAAGACACATATTCAACCCACGTAGTACCAGGCAACTTCTTACATTCTCTAAAGGTTTGTCTGTACTTTTCTGGGGTTAAGCCATATCTCAGCATTAAAGCATCTTTCATATGAGTATAAGACATCCTATCCTCAGCAGGAAGGCTCAACAAGGTATCTCTCCCCTCGTTTGTAAAGCGGCTCCACAACCCCGTTCCCCAATCCTTCTCAGGGACCCGGTGGGCCAACAATGCTAACTCATACGCTTTAAACCATTGGCTAATATCTTCATTCTTACTGTAATCCTTGATCACATCTTTAGGAAAATAAAACCTACTTTCTGCAGGCACGGATGGAGTGCTGCCACCAGAGGGATTCAACTCTAAACTCTTAGTTTTAAGCTCCATCTCCCTCACATCTTCTCACGTTCAAACGCTAATTTCTCTCTCTCAAAATCTAATCTTTTGCTCTCCATTTCAGCTTCTCTCTTGCTTCTCGCATTCTCTAATTCCAACTGCCCTCCTAATTTTAGTTTTGCCATTTCTAACTTGTACCCCCTCTCCTTCTCCCTGTCTTCTAATTCTTCGGGGGAAAGGCTCCTAGAGGACGCACTACTGCCTGGAGATGACACTGGCCCACCTGTGGGCTCTTCCTCTTCCTCTTCTTCTTCCTCTTCCGGTACCACCACCGGATCAGAGGGATTTCTGGCCTCTAACCAGGCCTTCAGCGCTTTGAGGAAGCCCTCTTTCTTTGAGACACCTGTGGTAGGAACTTTAAACTGCTTGCAAAATCCTTTTAGATCTTTTAGCGTGTAGGAATCTATCTTCTCCTTATCGAATTCCCCCACAACATTCTCCACAGGTGTAGCAGCTCCGGCATTCTCCATGGTCAAAACTGGCAGTGTTTAAGAAAATAAGCTCCAGGAAAGCGGAGAACAAAAATAGGCAATCCTACCAAACAGACTGTGGCTGCGTTATGGTCTGCTTTCACTATGTAGCGTACACTAATCACTGCACATGAGTCATAAATGCAAAGTTCAAATCCTCACCGCTGACCACCAATGTTAGAACCGGCGGTCTCTAGTTGGCAGAGGTATACACTTCTGACAAATAGGGACCAACCAACTCTAGTCAGGGCAAGGGGATTACACACTCAGATAACCCCTGCTACCCCCTTGGTAGCTTGGCAGAGCAGACAGGCTTATCTCAGAGGCAGTGTGTTAAGCATTTATGACCACATACAGTAATAAAGTGAATACACTACAGATGGACACGACACAGAAGTTATTATAAAAATAGTATTTTTATATAAGGCTTAGCACAAGACCAAATAACGACAAAAAATATACCACAGTCTTAATAAATACTCTTTGGAAGGAAAAATAATAGTTCAAGTAAGGTTTCTTCTTGGCAAATAGTTCTTTAGCAAAGTATTCTTCTGAGCACAGTTCTTTGGCAACAATGTAACCCCCCCAGGAGTCACACGCCGTCGAGTCTACAAGATTCCCAAGGTTCGGCGTCGACCGCGAGGAGCGCTACGTCGAGCCTGGAGTCGCAACAGACCCCACAAGTACAGTACCTTGCGAAACGAAGAAAACGATGATCCACGGCGTCGAGATCGGCGTCGAGGTTGTGCCTCGGAGTCGGGTCAATCCGCAGCGGCGTCGAGGGATGTCGGGCCGGAGCAGCGCTCACGGCGTCGAGAAGGGCGTCGAGTCGATGCGATCAGCAGCGGCGTCGGGACGGGGTCGCTTGGAGGTAGAGCCGATACTCACTCCTCACTGGCGTCGATACCGGCGTCGAGACGGGGTCACTTGGAGCCGGGGCCGATACCCACTGCTCACTGGCGTTGCTGCTGGCGTCGATCGGGCCCGGCGGCGTCGAGACTGCAGATTTTCCCTTGTGTACTGGAAACAACACTTTCCAGCAATTCAGCAAATGGTGAAGTCCTTTGGCCCTGTGACTTCAGCAGGAGACTGGCACTCTTCCAGTCCTTGGAGATTTCCTAGCAAGTTCAGAGAGTACACACCAAGTTCCTCTCTCCTTGTTCCTTGGCAAAAATAAAGAAGCAGCTTTCAGGTTCCTCCACAGCAAAACAGCACTCTGGCAGAAAGGGGAGGCAAGTCCTTAGATCAGCAGGCTTCTTGTCCTTGGTACAGGTTTCCTTGTCAGAAGTGATCTGAGTTCTTGGTTCAGGGGTCCTTCTCTTATACCCCTTTTTCCCTTTGTTCCCTTTGTCCAAGCAGGGCGATTCCCACCATCTCAGGTTTGTTGTGGGTGTTGCCAGGCAGAGGCACCTGGCCTATTCACGGAGCAGGGCAGAGTCCTCAGCCGCCCAGCAGGAGGCGGAGCCAGTATTGTCACTGGCAGGAGCAGGGCTATCAGTCGCCCAGCAGGAGGCGGAGCCAGTATTGTGTCAGGCAGGGCAGGCTACTCTTCCCTCACTCTACGTGTAAACGCCCCATTCACCCCACACTGACTCACTCAGACCTCTGGAGCCACCCAGCCCCTGACACACACACCAAACCAGCAGAGACCGGTAGATAGTTGGACAAGAAAATAGCCACTTTCTAAAAGTGCTATTTTCAAACATAGAATTTAAAACCCATCCATCCTAAAGGGTGCGTTATTAAATTCTGAGTTCAGGGATACTAAACTCGACTTGCTACCATGCTCCCTGAGTCAGATAGATTATAATGGAGTTAATAACCAGTCTGCCCAGTCTGGCCTATTGGAGGCAGGTAGCCCTTCAATAGTGAAAACGAAAATGGCTGTAATTCACTATTAGGTCATGCCACACACATCAGGGCATGACCTACCTTGTACCAACAATGCACCCTGCCCTAGGGCCTACCATAGAGGTGTCTGAAATGTGGCAAAGGGAAGGTTTTAGAGACTGGTAAGTAGGTTTCCTTACCAAGTCGACAGGGCAGTCAGGGACTGCACGCAGGCGCCGCGGTGGCAGGCCTGAGACACATTTTGCACGCTGCTTCTGTGGGTGGCACAACCAGTGCTGCAAGCCCACCAGCAGCAGTTAACTTACACGCCCTTGGCACACGCAGTGCACTAGACTAGGGTCTGAACAGTAAGTCAACCAAGCCAATCATGGTAATACCAATCAATGTAACAATTTAACATAGGGAGCACTTGCACTGTGGCACTGATCAGCAGTGGCACAGTGCCCAAAGCAATAAACCAGCAAAAACATCGTAAACAGAGGAGGCAAACAGAAAAAAATGGAGGAGAGACTCATGCCAATGATGCCAGGTCTAACACCAGACATATGAGGGGTGGGTGCCTATCACTCCCAGCAGTGCCCAGATATATGAGGGGTGGGTGCAGAGGACTTCCAGCAGTGCCCAGACATATGAGGGGTGGGTGCCTATCACTCCCATCAGTGCCCAGACATATGAGGGGTGTGTGCCTATCACTCCCAGCAGTGCCCAGACATGTGAGGGGTGGGGGCAGAGGGCTCCCAGCAGTGCCCAGACATATGAGGGGTGGGTGCCTATCACTCCCAGCAGTGCCCAGACATGTGAGGGGTGGGTGCAGAGGCCTCCCAGCAGTGTCCAGACATGTGAGGGGTGGGTGCAGAGGACTCCCAGCAGTGGACAGAGACATGGGGGTGGTGCAGAGGACTCCCAGCAGTGGACAGAGACATGGGGGGGTGTACATCATTATCAGATGACCACAGCTCCATGGGTGAATGTACGTAACCCTAACTTAGGACAATGAGGATAGTGCCATGACAACACATCACTGACAGCATTGTCCCACTCCCAGGAGGAAGGAGGTCTTACCCCCACTGCATGACACACCACATGTGGGTGTGAGGACAAATAACACATGCATACCCACCCCTGGCAGATGCAGCACAATACACACACTGAGATCATGCCACAATACTGTATAGTCATGTCACTGCCCAACAAACTAAGAGAGCCAAAGAGAACACACACTGTCACGCACATCCCAGGACTGATAGGAATGTTCAGGTGCTGGGCTAGCCACCAAGATGTTGTCTGTCATGGAAGGAATAGTGTGGAGTTCCCACAGATACAATGCCCACAATTGTGAGTCAGGTGTTCATATACCCAGCAGAACAAGTACCATATGTGTATTAGGCTGGGATTACACACATGCATTGTGCGGAAAAGGGACCATTTCTCCATGAAGGCATGGCAAAATACTCTATACACAAGTACAGTGAGTACCAAGGATGGCACAGACGATGCAGCCGGACACATTGCTGAGCAGGCATGCCCAGAGTTGAAGGGATCCATCACCAACAAAGGACATGTAGACACAGGGCAACACAACATTTGTGCAACGCTCTGCAGGGGAGATGTCAGGTGCCACAGAGGAAGGAACACCCCTTGGGACAATGTCTCCAAACACAAAGAGCATACACGACAAAGAATCTTTGCTGAGATTGCGTGATGGCACGCAGATACCAGGTACCACCCCATGAGCAGCAGACCACAACATTTCCCTGAAACATAACACATGCCCACAACCCCAACTCCTGTAGCATCAGCATCAACATCAATACCTGAAATGCAAGACTTTTCCAAAGAAAAAGAAAATGCGTTATTCAGCATGAAAATAATAATGTGTAAACAAGACTATTCACAAAGGCCAATGGCCAGTCCATATCAGCAGTTCTTGGGGGGGAACACATGGCCATGCGTCTCCCCTAGCTTGCCTGTACATCACAACAGTGTTTTGTCGACTGGGGGGGGGGTGGCATCATGTGGGGAAGGACCAGGCACCGCAGGGACAGGAGGGGGAAGGGTAGGTGTTGTGGGTGCAGGGACGGACGACTCCACCACAGGGGGTGGGGCAGCGCCGAAGGTGGAGGCGAGCTCAGCGCTGCATACATCTGCCAGTTCTTCAAGCGTCTCCCCTGCAACCGGAGAAACAACAGGCCCCAAGGAGGGGGGGTCGGAGGGATGGGTTGCAGCGCTACTAGGGGAGGTGGTGGATGGGCTGGGGGACTTCACTCCCCTACCCGTGGAGTGCCTTGACCGTTTGCGTCCAGCAGGTGAACTAGTGGGGCTGAGGCCCAGCCCAGCAAAGTAGGCCTCCTTCTCCGAATCTGGGGCAGGGGAGCCAAGGGGAGTGACATCGGAGGGACTGGGGAGTGAGTCATGTGGATGAGGACTGTGGCTGCGTGCCTGCCTGTGTGCCCCAGACCCAGTGGGTGTGCCTGCTACCCCCTGAGTGTGCGTGTCAGGAGGTGTGCGCTTGCCCTTACGTAGTGGTGTGCTGCTTCTGTCTGGTGGAGTGCGTGTGTGTGGATGTCTGGGTGTGCTTGGGACAGGCATGGGTGTTGGACTTGTGGATGGGCCAGGGGTAGGGGGGAGGCAGCGCTGCAGGTGACTCGCTACTGCCGTCAGTGACGAGTCCAGGGACCTCAGCAACATCCATTGGTCAGACATCGCTGATGACATGCCCTCCATGTACGACACCATCTGGGTCAGCAGTCTGGTGTGGCCATGGAGGACAGTCAGGATCGATGTCTGCCCAACTTGCAACTGCTGCTGAATGTCCACAGACTCGGCAGTGAGGGCAGCAGGGGGGACAGGGGCAGGGGGTGCGGTGCCTGGCACGAAGGAGACACGGTGTGGCCTAGCACGGACAGAAGGGACCCGAGCAAGTGGGAGGGCGGTGATGGGAATGGAGGGGGCGGCGAGAGATGTACTGCTGCTTTCAGCTCTGGGAGCAGCCTCCGCCCCCCCTGGGAGCTCAGCCTTGGACCCGTCTGCCTCGTAGTCAGTGTTGGTACTGGGCAGGTCCTCCGCCTCAATCCCCTCGCCCTCCGTGCCACTAGATTCCACCGACTCCACAGCAGTGGTGGCACCACACTTTGATCCCTCCTCCACGTCTGTGCCGGTGTCTCCCTCGGTGTCCTCCGATGATGCTGTGGGCAAGGTGAAGAGACAGGAAAAAATCAGTCACCTGTATACATCTGACACATGAGTCCAAACAAAATAGGCAACAGTGCATATCAGGAAAGGCATCAGGAGTAACATCTAGGATACTCCCCACATATGTAAGCCCTGCACTCCCCAGTTGGTTGACGCACCATGCCACTTGCAAACAATGACAATTAGGACACAACAGCAAATAACTTGAATTCACAAGATCATGAGAAGCTTGTGTCTGGGATCAGTTGAGCACAGCAAGACTATGAAGGCATGCCACCTCTTGTCCACTGGGAAACAAACAGTATTGTCGCACCCAAGGCCAAATACCACATGCCAATGCAGAAGGTGTCCCCACACTCAGAGACCTGTGAGTACTTTTGACACCCCAAAGAAATACATTGTGACTCCTGGAGAATCACAACCCTTTACAAAATGGACATGTCTAGCATGTGTGAATGTGGCACTCTGTGAACACAACACACATGTGTCTGTATAGCAGAAGTCACACAAGGAGGTGCACACCAAACTACATGTACACAGTCATTGTCTGAGCTGCCAGACTCATTCAAATCAGCCACTGTTAGGCAGAAATGGCGTAGCAGTAAGTACATATACTTGGCACCAGGGTGGCTGGATGACTTGACACTCGTAATTTGGTATCAGCAACAAACAAGGACTAACCCAAATGCTAGCACACTGTGGGAACATGTATATGTATGAACTCCAAACAAGTGTTGTCCAAACTGTGTATTACTTTAAAATGTGCCAGCGTGTCCCTGGAAAGTGTAAAGGTGGTGTCTTGTGCACTTCCCTGGGAGACATCTGTCATGCAGGCACATCATTGTCCTTCACAACCAAACAACAAGGTCAAGCATATGAAACATTGAGACATGTTGACAGGTGTAGTGAGTGCCAATGGACATTTTCCCAGAGTAACAACTTGAATAATGTCATTTGTCACATGGCTATCCGTCACCTGATCACACTGTTGGCTACACATATGACCTACTGACTGTCATCTGGAGTGGCACATATGTCCACACCCTGGACAATGCTTAAGCTAATGTGCCTGCAATTGTTTAGCAAAAAAGCCTAGCTGTACTGTGGGTTCCCCCTCATGGCAAGCCAGAATGTACCCACAGATGTCAGCACACAAAGTCACAACTGTGTAGCATCTGAACCACACACAGGTGCCAAAAATGTACAAGCAGGATACATGATTGCCAAGAACTGACACAGGCAATGAAGCACCAACAGCAAGCACTGGCCAACATCACGGGGCACTGCACGATGACTTTCTGTACTGCGAATCATCACACACAAGTCAGAACTGGCAATGAAACATCAGGGTTGTACATGTACGCCTCTCCCGCGCACACCCACCCATACCTGAGTCAATGTGACTGATACCAATCAAGAAGTGAGAGCTCTTATTCAGGGTTACAATAACTGTGCTTGAAAACTAGCTTCATTAACACGACATCACCTTGTAGGGCTGGCAAAACATATTGGTCACAAACAAACATCAACAGATTGTTGTGAATAGCCACACAGGCACTGCCCAGTGTGAGTATGCACAAGCAAACTGCTGTATCCCTGTCCAGTGGGCAAATGTATCACACATGTGAAAACTACTACCTAGGCCAGGGAACAATGCCACAGAGGCAGAGCCATTATGAACCCACAGTGAATGTGCACAGTGTTGGATGACACACATGAGTAGGAGGGCAGGCTGTGACAGGGGACTGTAGTGTGCACACTGCTCCATGGTCCTGGAATGAGCTGACTGTTACAGGAACAACCGTCCCGGCACTATGCATATATCCCACTCATGCACATCATGTCTGAGGCCACAACATCGGTAATGCATGCAGCAAGTCTGTTCATTTGAAACCTCACACTCCTATGTTGGGACTCAGCATCAGTGGCAACAAATATGCCCCCCCTAATGACTGTACAGGACAGGGCACAGGCAGACCACCCCCACACATGATGCTGAAAGCAGTGTGCACCTTGATAAACTGGCAGCCTAGATGACCATGTGCAATAGTGATCACACACAGACCAGGTAACACATGTCAAGGAGGGGAAGGGAGGAAGAACAGCACAGGTTGACTGTAGGGGAACAGGATATGCACTGCACATTTATACCCTGGCAGTGTCTCCAGGTGACTGAGCAGCAACAAAAGCTAGGAACACAACAAACACACATGTACCTACCCCCTTCCTGCTGCTGTAACTCCTGTATCCGCCTATCCAGGTCAGGGAAGACCACCGCCAGGACAAGCCGCATCTGGTGGGTCACGCGCCGGCGCCCGCCATGCTTGCGAGGAGCCTCCTCCTTCAGCATGACCCGGGCGATCCTCCGGGTCCAGCACAGGATGTCCTGCCATCTCTTCCTCACTTGTGGCAGGTGCCGACTGCGACCCTCCGCCGATTGCACGGCCTTGACGGCGTCCTTCCAGATCTTCCCCTTGTGGTAGGGGGATACCTGTGTGGATGACAAAGTGGGACAACATCACTACACCTGCACCATGTCACAGAGACACACAGTTGAACATCTTAGATTTGTAGAACAGGGCATAGTATGCTGGCAAGTAATAGCACCTTAGTCATAGGGACTTTTTCCACTGGGGACGCAGCAATGCACTACATGGCATAGTAAGTACACAGGTGGCATGAGGGGTGCGAACCAAGCCCGGATCATGGCACACACTGTGCATCCCAAGCAACACAAGGCTGATGGACAGCAAAGCAAAGCAGTCACATGTGCCAGGCCACTGACGAAACATCAGCAGAGTACACAGACACACACAGGCACACATCAATCACCTGCCATTGGCAACAGTGGATGCAAACCTCACTCTGCACATCTGCCACTTGCCAGGGGGGTGTCACAGGTGTGGGGCTAGCTCAGCAACTCAGACACACAGCACGGCTTATTTCACACATAAGATGGATTGAGCAGTTGCCTCATGCAGCTGTGGTGCCACACTCCACATAGACACTCATCCACATGACAAGAAACATTCACACACATCAATGTCCAGGGGCGTACACATCATTTGGACACCCTCACCACTCTCACCACAGCTCCACTCAACTCTCACACACATCTGTGGGTGCAGTCACCTGTCACCCCGGGGTGACCACTGAATCACCGCAGGACAATAGAACAAGAATGCCCAAGAGGATTTGACTGGCGGAATGTGCCATGCATTATGCAGTGAATGTCACAGTATGCACAATGCAAGTGAGGAGTGCACACATGAACTACATCAAGCCCTGCATGAGAGACATAAGCCATCCCCTCCCCTGGGACCCACTCCACCCACCATTGCATGTCTGTCACACCTGGCCACAATGCCAGAAGTGACAGACACAATAAAGGTGCACAGGCAAAGGTAGTGGAGTCAGCACTCACCTGCTCCCCTGGTCGACCATACAGCATGGGGTACTGTGGGAGGATCACATCCAGCAGGGCCTCGTTCTCCTCCTGGGTGAAAGGCTGGGCCCTCTCCACAGTCCTTGACATGGTGCCAGAGGGAGACAATACAGCAGCAGTGGTATCGACTGACATGTTGTGCAGGCAAGTGCCCTCTCATGGGTTCTGCCTGCCTTATATCTGCCTTGCTGCCTATTTCATGTACAGGAGTATAGAGTGATTGGTCAGACTCATTTGCATCCTACGTTTCCTCCAATCCCTTTAAACATACACCAGTGACAGCCTTTGCATCTTTCGATTTTGCAGCATCATGTCAAGTCAACAACCACTTTGCAACATTGTTAAATGTGGCCAACTGATTTATCCAGGTCACATGATGTAAAATTTTGAACTTGAAACTCGATATCCATGACAACCAGCATGCATTTAGGCCCTAATACTTGTCCCTCATGTGTCCCCATTGTAAATCTTAAATCCCCACACAGGTACGGCGCTTTTCACACGTACCCCTAGGGCACCATCACTACAGTGATATGGGCTGTACTCACGCGTCTACGGGCCGTACACACGTGGGTACGTGCCGTATCACTAGGCCCTACGGTACCCCCAACGATAGTGATAGGCACGTACTCACGCGTGTACGGCCCGCACACGCGTGAGTACGTGCCGTATCACTAGGCCCTACGGTACCCCCAACGATAGTGATAGGCCCGTACACGCGTGAGTACGTGCCTATCACTATCGTTGGGGGTACCGTAGGGCCTAGTGATACGGCACGTACTGACGCGTGTACGGCCCGTACACGCGTGAGTACGTGCCTATCACTATCGTTGGGGGTACCGTAGGGCCTAGTGATAGGCACGTACTCACGCGTGTACGGGCCGTACACGCGTGAGTACAGGCCCTACACACGCCCTCAGAGCGTGTGTACTGCGTTTCACTGCTTACACTGGTGATAGGAGGCGCACATGAAAGGAATGGAGGTGTCAGACTCGCACAAGGCTGTACATCAAGCCATTGTCAGTGCAGTCCTTCATGTGCAGGGCCTAGGTGTGTCAGGCAGTGATGTGGCACATGTCTCCTCATGTTGTGGCACAATAGATGTGTGATGAGCTGCTTACACATGTCATGTGTGATGGGGCACTACGTGGCACACTTCCCCTTCACACTTTGCACATGAGTGCATGTGCGACACACGAGTCAAGCACTGCATCACTGGTATGGCACAGTCAGCAACACCCACAACTGTCCCCTGATGGGAGGTACATGGATAATTACACCTCACATGTGACTCCCAGTGTGCCACGATGTGACTATGTCATGTGTGTGTCATGTGTTCCCATGAGCTTTCCGTTTGTGTTCCGTCAACTCCATCTGCTGTTGCAGCATCCAACATGTGTATGTGTGCATTTGTGCATGACACACATATACGCACACCATGCCACATGTGGACTCACATGTTACATTTGTCATGATGGTTCGAAGATGACTTCCTGACATGAGGCAATGTCTGCGTTGTCTCAATGTCTGTGACATCAGTTTTTGACATTGTCCCCTTAATGGAAATGTGTGTCATCTGTCCATTTCCAGATCACATGTGACCTGTGCGTCTAGACTCCCGCCAGCTGTCTGTATGAGATTACATCCTTCTAATGCTGATATGTGGATGTCTGTCACTCATGTAATGTGTCTGGCTTGTCACTTACACTGGCCAACAGCTATTGCATGGCATGTCACGTCAACATTGCCATGCAACTATTGTGGCCGGCTCTTCGTAGGAGTATCACCTGGCTGGCCCACGTGTCCTGGATGTATTGCACAGCACAGACTCTGTATTGGGCAGATGTGTATTAGCTGTTGAACATGTGCTCACCTCAGTGACATTGGTGTGGTAAAGTACTCACTCTTCCTTATCCCTTCCAAATATCTGCAGGGCTCCACCTCTCCCCAGACGAATGCCAGACCTGGATGCCATGCGTGAACATGACTGCATACGCAGATACCGCTTTTCGCAAGAGTTGATAGAGGACTTGACCCGCCGGCTTGCACCACACCTCCAACCACAACACAGGTATCCTACAGCTCTGACCCCCAAGGTGAAGGTGATGGCAGCCCTACATTTTTTTGCCACCGGCACGTTTCAATTGACCATAGCTGATGTTGGTGGCATGTCCCAGACTATGTTCAGCCGTGTCCTGCATGATGTTATAGAAGCCATGTTGTTGCACCTGGATGAATTCATCCATTTTCCCACTCGTGAGCAGTTGACAGGTGTCAAGGGTGAGTTCTATGCCCTGGGAGGGATGCCTCATGTAATTGGGGCCATTGATGGGACACATGTGGCTTTGGTACCACCACAGGCACAGGAGGTAGCCTTCTGTAACCGTAAACATTACCACTCCATTAATGCCCTTGTGGTGTCTTGCTAACATGCTGATTTCCCATGTCTGTGCCCGTTTTCCAGGGTCCGCACACGATGCCTACATCATGAGGTGTAGCAGGGTGCCAGAAATGATGCTGCAGCTGCACGCGGAATGAGCATGTCTTGTTGGTGGGTATACTCTGTTAGTCCTGTGTTCAGCGCTATCTTTGTATCTTACGGCATCTCCTGACCCACTTCTTCACATGATGTTTCCATGTAGGGGACTCTGGCTATCCCAACATGCCATGGCTGATGACGCCTCTCCGCAACCCCAGAACAGCCGCAGAACACCGGTACAACGACACCCATGGGCAGACGTGGCGTGTGATTGAGAGGACGTTTGGACTCCTGAAGAGCAGATTCCAGTGCCTCCACAAGACCGACGGCGCACTCCCATATGCCCCGGTGAAGGTCTGCAAAATCTTCATTGTGTGCTGCATGCTGCACAAAATGGCAGTGGAGAAGGCCGTGCCACTCATCCTTGATCCGGATGAGCAGGATCATCCACCCGTGGAGGATGAAGGGCTCGGGCACAGGGCAAGTGAGGATGAGGATGAGGATGAGGATGAGGACATCTGGAGTCAGCTTATCCGCAACTTCTTCTCATGATGGTGAGTCCCTGTTTCTGAGTGTGCACGCTTTGAGCCTTGTGTGGCATGTGTTGCAATGTGTGTGTCGAGCTGACTGTGTGCTAAGTGACTTGGAGGTGTGTTCTGATGTGTCATTCAAGTGATGATGTCATTCCACACATATTAGCTGGGACACTAAATTTGTTAAGGGCATGGTGACAACATCATTCCTGTAGAGTACATGTACATGTCTGCGGATTACTAGCTCTTCGCTGACTTGTTGTGTGTCTGTCCTCCCCAGGTTCTTGCGGCTGTCGTCTGCTCATGTCATCATTGCCCTCCTGGTATTCCTCATGAGTATTGCAACGTGTGCTGGATCAGAGTTACATGCAGAGACATGGTGAAAAGTCATTTGGGGTAAGGAGTGCAGGAAGGCATTTTGTGGGTGGTACGTGTTTGTGATATGTGGGGACTGCTCCTGTGCATGTTGTGTTACCATGCATACATGTCGACTCACCATGGGCCACATGACGTGTTGCATGGCTCCCATGAATTGATGGTCACCCTTCCTGACAGTCATCTGTAATGGTGTGTGGATTCTGATGAAGGCATCAATGTGTGTATAACGGCTCCAAGGAACATACGGGATGCTAATGGTGGACATAGTGTGGGACATCCCCATATGAGGCTCAATGGGGAATTGTAGACTCTCCGTGTGCAGCAAGGGATGTTAGGCTCAACCCCTTCACTTGTGTGCCAGCTCAGTAGGATTTACTGTGTGTTGAAGGGGGTGTCCAGTGTAGGTCCCACATGGTCAGCCAAATGACCTGTGAGTCTGTTCCAATTGATGCGGCTGAGTAATAAAGGTGTTTGTCACACTCCAAGGTGCCTCATCTCTGTCAATGCAGGTCTCTTGCCACTTTGCATGCGGCATATCTGGCATAGTTGTGGAACATTATGCATAGGAGTCCATGTGTAGTTTAGCAACATGCATGCAGTTGCTCATGGGTTAGGCTCCCTATTGGGCATGAAGTACATGGTCTTGTATGTTTTTTGGCATGTTGGTCCGCACAATGGGCCACCAACAGCTGCTGAGGGTGTGTCTCCTGTGCGCAGGTCGGCCTTCAGTTTCCTGATCCGGTGTCATGCTTCTTTGGTGATTGTGCATGCATTGTGTCTGGGTGTGCCATGTGACACTGGACACTCCTTACTTTACACACGCGCCTGTTGCAGTTGTCCTTCTGACATCCTAGTCTATGTGTGAAAATTCTGTCATTTTGCGAGTAGATGCCGCCTGCTGCTGTGGCCCCTGCAGCAAGGGCCAACAGAGTATCCAGATTTGGCAACACACACGCCTCCAGGATGCTCATCACGTCCTCCCTCCACCCATTCATTTTGCTGTCCTCAGCTTGTCTATGCCACTGTTGCCGCACGCGGTGCCAAAGGCTGGACCATCAGCACATGCAAGGTGCACCTTGCACCACCATGCTGTCCTTGCATTACCCACATCATACTACAGTCTGATGTATCAGCCACACTCCGAGCTATGTCCATCCGCACATCTAACACCTGCTGTCAGACATACCCTGGGCACACACACAACACCTTTGCATGCTGAGTGTGCAACTCCAACTGCCTACACTGAGCTGCCCCGCCTTCCAGGCCCTGTCACACCAACCAGGTCCCGTCCCTAATACTCCCCATGGGCTCTGTAGCCCAGCAAGGGCATGGGAGTGGGACTCAAGGCTTCAGCATGTAGTATGGTGTCATCGTCTGGGACATGGCACAGGTGTCATCTCTCAGCATGTTAATCTACAGAGTGTCCAAGACCCCCCTCTCCACCATCACATGCGCACAGCACCTCATCATCAGCTCGTATGTCATTGACAGCCAGGTGCTCCTCACCCTCAACAAAGACACAGACATAGGCAGTTCCATCATTCAAGTATGCATGAGATCTATTGATGGATGGCTGCACATGAGCCACCTGAGGATGGACTTGTACAGGACTGAGGTGAACATCTGAGGATTGTCCAATTCCAGCTGGGTCAAGTGCCTGTGTCCCACCCGCAAGAGCCATGCACAAGCACCCAGTACCACACACACAAGATGGTGTGCATCATGTTTGGCTTGCTCACATATGCCATGCTAGTCCACAGCATCTGTACCTCATGCTGCAAGGCCCTCTGCATTATGCACATGATCCACAGATGGATCCACTCCAAGAAAAGACAGACCATCCCCCAGGTCCATGACAACATCCGTGTCAAATACTGCCCTGCCCTCTACCGAGCAAGTACATCCAACCTCCCAGGAAACTGGTCCACTTCCAGGGGGCATCTGCACACCTCAGATTCAACAGCCTGCGCCCCAGCCACCTCACCGTCCACCATGGATAGCTGCAATGGATCACTATCTGCTGCAGGGTGACCTCCACACTCCCCACCCACACTCAGGAGGCAGTCCACAACCCCGACCCCAACCAACCTTGTACGTCTGTCATCCTAGATCCCGTTGGGCCATCTCCGTGCATCCAACCTTGCCCTGGCCACCGTTCTTCACATCCACCGTACTCCAGCATACAGGACATTGTTCTCCCACCTGCCCACACATACCTGGGACTCCCTCCCCGGGAACCTCCAAGTGAGCCATGACCTCTACGCCTTGATGATGATCTCCCAAATAGGTCTCTCCGCACAGTTTAGCAAGACTCCCCTCAGCAGCCAGAGGCCATCACAGGTGAGTGTTGTGCTCCATGCCTACATTGAATTATACCTTGTGACCCATGTGTGTCCTGTACCAGAATCTGATCCCAGGGTATGGATGGCTGGAGTTGGTTCAACACTCAGCCATAGTTTGACAGTTCCACACACATATGTCGTTGAATGATGCAAAATGACAGGAACGTCTCATGTCCAAAGTGAAACATTTATTTACGGTGGGGTAAGTGGTTTGGTAGATGCAATTGGGTGCTGTACCGGGGGAATAGAATCCAAAGTTCACAGGGGGAGATGGTATCCTTGGCATTGGAAGTCATCAGAGTCCAGACCACAGTGTTGGTCATCATTGGTCAGACTGTGACCAGCAACTCCATGTGGCAGAGAATGTCATTGGATGTATTTGTGCTTTAGATTGGTAACTTTGCTGTGTATCTGTTTTTTTCTCCCCCATTTTGCCTGTTTTGCCTTCCTTTTCAGACGCCCCCGTCTTATCCCTCCCCGCTCCCCGCTTCCCGCCACCACCGCTGACCCCGCCCCTTTTTTCTTCTGTACCCTCCCCGCTCCCGCCTCCCAGCTGCTCCGCCCCCCCGCGCACTTGGCCATATATGGCGACCGTGCGAACGCGCAGCGGTCACGCGCAGCGGGCGCACCGATTGTGCGCCGAAGGTACGCCAAAGGTAAGCCCGTCTACGCCCGTCCGCGCCTGGACCGCGCCCAGTGCCAGGACCCCTGGCCTACGAGGACCCCGGCCAACCCGCCTGACGTACACCGCCGCCACCCTCATCGCACTCAACACCGGCCGATTCCCAGGATGCCACCAAGCCACCCCGAGACGCACCTACGGACCCTTCAGTTGTCACGCCTGCAAGTTCACCTGCACCCGGACGTGCCCCACACCAGCGCCCGCCAAGCCGAACACCAGCAGCAACCACCTCAAGTGCATCCTCCTCAACACCCGCTCCGTCCACCGACACGCCATCGAACTCTGGAACCTCCTAGACACCACAGCCCCGGACGTTGCCTTCCTCACGGAGACCTGGATGAACGCCTCTTCAGCGCCCAACATCGCCATCGCCATCGCCATCCCAGAGGGCTACAAGATCACCCGGAGGGACCGCGACAACCAGACTGGAGGAGGCATCGCCATCATCCACAGGAACACCATCCGTATCACGACCAGCACCGACAACACCCTAACCACCGCCGAACACCTGCATTTCCAGATCCACACCGACCCGAAGACCACCCTCAGAGGCACCCTGATCTACTGACACCCGGGACCACGCACTCAATTCAGCGAGGACATCGCCGAGCTCATCAGCCCGCACGCCCTCCCCTCCGCTGACTACATCCTCCTGGGGGACCTCAACTTCCACCTGGAGAATAACAATGACCGCAACACCAGCACCCTGCTGGACAACCTCGCCAACCTTGGACTCCAGCAACTGGTGAGCACCCCCACACACCTCGCCGGACACACACTCGACGCCGTCTTCTCATCCAGCAAAGACATCGCCTTCAGCCACGCCACAGAACTCCACTGGACGGACCACAGCTGTATCCACTTCACCTTCGAAAGAACGACGATCCACCACCACCAGCAACAGGTTGCCCGTAGAAGTTGGAACAAGATCACCGCCGACCAGCTCGCCGCCTCCCTGAGCCAGCACTCTCCTGCCAGCTCAGCGAACCCCAGCCAGGCCGCCGACAACCTCACGAAGTGGATCAGCAACTGCGCAGACGAACTCGCCCCTCTGAGGACCCCGCCCAGCAGACCCGGCAGCAAGAAAGCCCCATGGTTTACCGACGAACTCAAGAGCTCCAAGAAGAACTGCCGAGCCCTCGAGAAAGTCTGGAGAAAGGAACCCACACCGGACAACATGACCACCCTCAAGCTCGCCACCCGGAAGCACCACCAACTGATCCGCGCAGCCAAGAAAACGGCCTTCAAAAACCGACTGGACAACAACGCACACAACTGCAAGGAACTCTTCAACATCGTGAAAGAGCTCTCCAACCCCAACGCCGGAAACAACGACATCACCCCATCGCAAGACCTCTGCAACTCCCTCGCCTCCTACTTCCACAACAAGATCGCGGACATACACAACAGCTTCAGCATCCAACCGACGCACGCCACGACCACAACAACACCGCCCACCACCACCCTCCGAGCCTGGACTCCGATCAGCACCGAAGACACCGTCCGCATGATGAACTCCGTCCACTCCGGATCTCCGACGACCCCTGCCCTCACCACGTCTTCAACAAAGCCGACGCTGTCATCGCACCCCACCTGCGGGACATTATCAACACCTCCTTCGACACCGCCACCTTCCCCGAGAGCTGGAAGCACGCCGAACTCAGCGCTCTACTCAAGAAACCTACAGCAGACCCCACCGAACTCAAGAATTACCGCCCCATCTCGCTACTCCCGTTTCCAGCCAAAGTCATCGAGAAGACCGTCAACAAACAGCTGGCCGCCTTCCTCGAGACGAACGGATCCCTCGACCCCTCACAGTCCGGCTTCCGAGCCAACCACAGCACCGAGACCGCACTCATCGCCGCCACCGACGACATCCGAGCCCTGATGGACAACGGAGAAACAGCGGCCCTCATCCTCCTAGACCTCTCCGCGGCTTTCGACACGGTCTGCCACCACACCCTAGTGCAGCGCCTCAGCAACGTCGGAATCCAGGAGAAGGCATTGGAATGGATCGTCTCCTTCCTCGACGGAAGAACGCGGAGAGTCCGCCTACCTCCGTACAAGTCAGAGGCCACCGAAGTCATCTGCGGCGTCCCTCAAGGATCCTCGCTGAGCCCTACCCTCTTCAACGTCTACATGAGGCCCCTCGCGGCCATCGCACGCCAACACAACCTCAACATTATCTCCTACGCCGACGACACCCAGCTGATCCTCTCCCTGACCAACGACCCCGCCACCGCCAGAGCCAACCTGCACGAAGGGATGAAAGAGGTAGCCGAGTGGATGACGACCAGCCGCCTGAAGCTGAACTCAGACAAGACGGAGGTCCTCATCCTGGGCTCCTCGCCCTCCGCCTGGGACGACTCCTGGTGGCCCCCCGCCCTGGGCACCGCACCCAAACCGACGAGCCATGGCACGCAACCTGGGCTTCATCCTGGACTCCTCCCTCTCCATGACCAGGCAAGTCAACGCCGTCTCCTCGTCTTGCTTCAACATCCTGCGCATGCTTCGGAAGATCTTCTGGTGGATTCCCACGGAGATCAGGAAGACCGTCACCCAGGCCCTCGTCACCAGCCGACTGGACTACGGCAACGCCCTCTACGCCGGAACCACCGCCAAGCTCCAGAAGAGACTCCAGCGGATCCAGAACACCTCAGCCAGACTCATCCTCGACATCCCACAAAACAGCCACATCTCCGGACACCTGAGAGACCTACACTGGCTCCCCGTCAACAAAAGAATCACCTTCCGGCTCCTCACCCACGCACACAAAGCCCTACACGATCAAGGCCCGAGCTACCTCAACAACCGAATCAACTTCTACGCTCCCAAACGCCACCTCCGATCAGCCAGCCACGCCCTCGCCGCCGTCCCACGCATCCGTAGAGCGACAACAGGAGGAAGTTCCTTCTCCTACCTGGCCGCCAAGACCTGGAACTCCCTCCCGGCCGACCTGCGCCTGACCCAAGACCACCTCTCCTTCAGGAAGAAGCTCAAGACCTGGCTGTTCGAGCAGTAACGGCATCCCCCCCCCCCCTTAGCACCATGAGACCCTACGGGTGAGTAGTGCGCTCTATAAATGTCTTTGATTGATTGATTGATTGATTGATGAGGTGCTGCTGTTGCGCCAGAGGGCCAGGTGCCAGGCCAGGTGACTTGGGAGATGGGGATGGTCCGCTGACTCTCACGGTCTTTTCTGTGGACGACCCACCTTCCTCCGGGGACCCTCAGATGCAGGCCTTGACGATGCTAGGGACGCTCCGTCAGATGATTCCTCCTACTCCTCCTCCCTCCCTGTGTCTGGTGCTGGTCTACGCTTGGTGGCACAGGGAGGGTTTGCCAGGCTTTGGGCGATTTGACGGAGTGATTGGCTCACATCCCTGTGCACCGCCAGGAGCTCAGCCAGTCTTGCCTCCATCTGTCCTTGGTGTTGTTGATGACTGGCATGATGCACGACCTGCAGGTTCTTAATGCCATCGAGGGTCCCCTGCATCTCGGTGAGTCTTGACACAACCTGGTTGATGCCTCTGGTGTCACGCCGGTATGAGTCCAGGATGTTGCGTATGTGTGACATACCAGGGTCCTGAGCTGGCTGGTCAGGTTCGCGCCTCCGCCTGCCTCCACTCCCACCACCCCTGCCCACTTGAGCCTGGCCTGCCTTTGTGGGCACATCGGGTCTACGGGACCCCTGTGGGATGGCATTTGCCGGGTTGCCTGCTTCCTCCTGGGTGCCGGGAGAACCTTGTCCCTCCTGGTCAGACTGGCTCTGTTGTTCAGTGTGAGCAGGGCTCCTGGGTGTGTCCTGGGATATGGCAGGAATGGGGGGGTGGTTGGCACAGTTGTACCTGACGCAGGTGCTGCAGGGGCTTGGGCACCAGAGGGTCCAGGTTGGTCGGGGTCATCCACGGAGTGGTGAGAGTCGTCGCTGCCGGTGGGATCGTCTTCACGCGGTGCCTGGGACTGTGATTCTTAAGTTGTCATTGGGTCTCCCAGGTGATGTGTGTGTCCCCTCATGGTGCATGCTGGCATGACAGTGAGTGTGAGTTCATGTGCTAGATACCTGTGCTTGTGGAGTTGGTGTTTGGGTGTACAGTGGTCCCAGGAGGGCCTTGTGCTGCATACAGCAGGGTCAAGTGTCATCTACCTTGTCAGTACTTTGCCAGTCCCTGTACATTGTGCATGGCTATGTACCTATGCCATTTGGGCCGAGGGCATTGGTGTCTGCGTCTCATTTTCACAAGGTGTTGTGTGGGGCCCACCCTCCCAGCCTCCCGGACATCCAGTCTTGTGTTTGTGGTTGTTGTAGGCTTGGACATGGCCTTGCCTTGATTTGTGAAGGGTGCATGGTGACGTTAGTGGCATGTGCGTGGTTTTTTAGTGTGGTTGTTTGCGGTGAGTGCTTGGGGGAAGTTGCATGCATTTGGTGTACATGTGGTGTGGACCCCATTGCCCCCATGTTACGTAAGTTGTTTGTGTACTCACCAGGCTCTGCGACTCCTTCGACTCCGTGTACTCCCACGAGCAGTAGCAGGGCCATCACCTTCTCCTCCCAGGGATGGTAGTGTACGGGTCTGCGGGCGGCCCACCTCCAGTGAAGTTAGTCTGGGCATATTCTTCATTCATTTTCCTCTTGACCGCCCTGCGCAGATCGTACCACCTGGCTTGGCATTCATGCCTGGTCCTTTGGATGGGCGCAACAGCATTCACCTTGTCGACAATCCTCTGCCACATGGCAGATTTTGCAGATATGCTGGTCTGTCTGGCCAATGTTCCAAACAGCTGTGGCTCGACTCTGATGACTTCGTTGACAAGGAGGTCCAGCTCCGCCGTAGTGAACTTTGGATTCTTGTCTGTGGGCATGGTGTGGGGTGTGGGTGTGGATGGTTGTGAGTGTGTGGGTGTGAATGTGACGGTGTGTGTGTGAATGTGAAGAGGGGGATGTTTGTGGAGGAGGTTGTGTGAAGGTGTGTGAAGGTGTGTGAGTGAAGGTGTAGTGGAGGTATGAGTGATGTGGAGTAGTTTCTCAGTGGAGTTGTTTGTCAGTGGGGTCTGGCAGCAGTGGGTCTGTTGCAAAGGCTCATGGGTTGTGTGTGTGGGCCCTTTTTATTGGTCCATTTTTGGGTGTGGCTGTGTTTGAATTTTGGTGGGTGTGTTATAAGTGGTGGTTGTGATTTGGGGCCTCTGTTTGGCTGTTTAGATGTGCCAGGTCAGTCACTGAGATGTATTTTGTCATGTAGACGTGTTTTGTGGTGTTGTGCGAGTCGAATTGACCCTCCTTGTGCTGTTTTACAGTGTTCTGGTTCTGTAAGAATCATTTTCGTGTAGGTACGATCCGTACATACGCGATGCTGGATGAGGGTGCTGGGGTACGGTGTTGGAGTGCGGCGCTGTTGGACAGGCCACACGAAGGGCTTGCTCCCTCCCCGCACGACAGGGCCCGAGCTCCGGCCCACCAGGCATAACCCACGAAAAGCACCTGTACCCCGTCTTCCGACGGACCTTCTGCCCTCGGACCTCTACTCATCACGGGGCCCAGCCCCACCGGCTCCCCCGGCCGGTTCAAGCCGCCATCTTGGGCCCTGCACCACGAGGCCGCGTGGCCTCGGCCCGACCCTAACCCCGGGCTTGGCCGGCCCCGACATCCCGGCACCATCCTCCACCCAGGAGGTGAGCGGACCACTTGGCAGGTCAATGGGAGAACGAAGTGTCAAGAGCTCTTCCCCCGCCAGGTGCCGATCGCCTCCAGCTCCCCCAGGCGCTGGCTCCACCCCCTGCTGGGTGTCTGGACACCTTCATCCCGGGCCCTCCGACCTCCAAGTGCGAGGGTCCGGACATCAAAGGGCGCCTGCCCTATAACTGGGGCAACTCCGGAGCAGGAAGGCAGTTGTATCCTGGAGTCGAGAGACACCGAGAGAACTCAGCCTTGACGGACTACTGGCGCTGCCGTAGCCCGCTCTTGTGAACCATCGTCCTGCCTGCTGGCGCTGCCGCGGCCTTCTGCAACATCCATCCTCGTCGGGACCTGCTGGCGCTGCCGCGGCCCGTTGTAACGACCATCCTCGTCGGGACCTGCTGGCGCTGCCGCGGCCCGTTGTAACGACCATCCTCACCGGGACCTGCTGGCGCTGCCGCGGACCGTACATCGACCATCTTTCCGGGACCTGCTGGCGCTGCCGCGGACCGTGTACCGACCATTCCAACCGGGACCTGCTGGCGCTGCCGCGGCCCGTACCAACTAAACCACCAAGCTCGAGGATTGTGAGCTAGTCATCATCTCATCCGAACTACCTGACTGGTAGACAGACTGTCCCGCTACCCCTTACCCTGCTTTGAGAGACTTGAATCGAGGGGACCCCTGAGTCCAGACCTCCTTGTACCATTCAACCGTACCTTAAGAAGTGCTTATAAAGAACACTGAACCTTATCCGTGTGTGGTATCTGTCTGTGGGGGGGAAGTTACTTGTCTGTACGATCGCTGGAGACGGCTCTCCCCGGAGACCTCTCCTCCTGACCCCGGCCGACCCTCCCGGTCCGTCTACCCTTTCTAACATTGGTGGCCAGCGGCGCGATCCGAATCAACGCGTAATCGTACAGAGAGTAGCTCACCCCACGACAAAAACACGATGTCAGCCAAAGATAGCAGCTCCACCGAGAAATTCCAAATGGATAAATTAGAAGAATACAACCACCGCGAACTGAGACAATTCTGCATAGAACTTGGCATTGCTACCACCGGCCTGAGTACCAAGGATGATCTAAAGCACGCCCTAGAGTCGTGGACAGAAACTGGGGTCGCCAGACCCTCCGACCAAAGCAGCATCACACCAGAGGGGAACGCCACGGCTCCCGAGGAGCGGGGAACGGGCCTCTCGCAGGAGGAGATCCGAGAAAGAGAAAGAACCAGATTGCACGAGTTGGAAATGGCACGACTCAAGATGGATGGGGAACTCAAGTTAGCTGAACAGAAACTCAACCTCGAGCATATGCGGCTCCGAGATGAACGAGAAGAGAAGCAGAGACAGAGAGAGCTGGAGGAGAAAAAAATAACGCTCGAGCACGAGCGCCAACTAGCGGAGATAGAACTTCGGAAACAGAATAAAGAACTGGGGGTGCCTGAGCGACCACACACCCCGGGGCCAATCGAGAAAAAAGTCCACATCCCTGTACTGCTCGATTTTCCCGGCCTTCCGGTGTTGCAGAGCAATCCATATGACTTCAGTCTCTTTCCATCTGAGTCTAAGGACTGGAGTAGTGAGTAGGGCCTATCTATTAGACACTTGTGACACCATCCCGTGCTCCTACCCTTAGCTCAGGGCCTATATACATAGCCTAGGGAATAGATTCGTTAGCCTTGAGGATAATTTGCCCTATAGTGAGGTTGTTTCATGGAGCTGTGTTGAATTCAGGCCTGGTAGGCCTCAAACGGGAGAGACTCCATCTTTCTTTCTGCTCCGGCAGCCCGGGACCTTTCCAGAGGGAGGGGGATGTTTTAGTTATGAGGTGTTATTCGCTCGGAGAGAACCGGTTCGGGCCGGCCCTTATCGAAGGATTGTATTTTTCTTCATGCCGAAGACACTACATCAGGCCGGCCGGCTGGGAAAGTGTCCTTGGTACGGGGAGGTACAGGAATTTGGTGGGCGGCAGGTTTCGAGCTGGAAATTTCCATGAGGGAATGCACTTCTATATTAGTGAAAGTCTGAGTGAGATAAGGGCACTTGCTTCTAGACCATAGGCGGCATCTGGCCGTTAGCAGAAGAGCTATTACTTATTCCAGGGAAGACTGATGACGAACTTGAATCCAAAAAGGAGAGAGTAGCCGATAAGGACGAGGTTCCAGTGACTCGGAGAGGGAGAAGGGAGCAGACCCACAACTGCAGAGGGGTGACTTCCAGGCTAAGCCGAGGCATAGACGAGAAGGGAACCTAGATGACCATTGAGCACGGGCTACGTACCATAAAGGTGAAGTCGACCCCTTTTTCTTTAGAGTATACAACTTAACCTTTCACTTTCCTTGCAGGTTGTCTATATATATATATAATGTATTCTGCGAATGTGCATGTGGCATTTAAATAAAGTATTTAGCTTGTTGTACGTTAGCATGTGTTGTGTACTTTTGTATAGGAGGATAGCCTATTCTTTAGTCAGAGTTGCCTTAAAATGAACAGAGGTTAATCCTGGTCAGGTAAGTGGTAACTGGATGAGGGGGAAAACAAGCCCCTCGAACTAGAGAACAGGTTGTGCTCAACTAATAGTCTTTGTGTGATCTGATATATGGTAACCCCGATTCCCCTGTTGTGTACCGCAGTAATAATAGGATGAGCTCGTGCTAAGGCTGCCGTGTAGGTAGGAGATTCTGGGTCTGACTGAGGCCGCGAGATCGTGTGTGTGTCGCTGCCGAATGGGTAGGAGATTCTGGACCTGACTGAGGTCGCGAGACTTTGTGTGTTGCTACCGGATGGGTAGGAGATTCTGGGTCTGACTGAGGCCGCGAGATCGTGTGTGTCGCTGCCGAATGGGTAGGAGATTCTGGACCTGACTGAGGTCGCGAGACTTTGTGTGTTGCTACCGGATGGGTAGGAGATTCTGGGTCTGACTGAGGCCGCGAGATCGTGTGTGTCGCTGCCGAATGGGTAGGAGATTCTGGACCTGACTGAGGTCGCGAGACTTTGTGTGTTGCTACCGGATGGGTAGGAGATTCTGGGTCTGACTGAGGCCGCGAGATCGTGTGTGTGTCGCTGCCGAATGGGTAGGAGATTCTGGACCTGACTGAGGTCGCGAGACTTTGTGTGTTGCTGCCGAATGGGTAGGAGATTCTGGACCTGACTGAGGTCGCGAGACTTTGTGTGTCGCTGCCGAATGGGTAGGAGATTCTGGACCTGACTGAGGTCGCGAGATCGTGTGTGTGTGTCGCTGCCGAATGGGTAGGAGATTCTGGGTCTGCCTAAGGCCGCGAGACTGTGGTTGCTGAGATTGCGAGGCTGTGAGGTCTTGATATATATATAGATATATATATAATAGGAATTCCCTGTCCTTAGGTGGTACGTATATATATGTGGTTATTTGGGTGTAGAAAGACCCTAGGGAGGGGGTAACGTTCTGTTTTGGGTCAGACGGGCTCTGTAGAGCGGGTTCCACCCGATCCGAAAACCCAAGCAGAACAATCCCCAAGGATGTTGTCCGCGAGTATGTCCGAGAAGACGACATACAACAGTGGTTTAAAGCCTACGAGATCGCCATGACCTCCCACCGGATCGACCGGAGTGATTGGGGAGCCGGACTTTGGGGGAGGTTTATCAACGAGGGTCGCGATGCCCTACTGCAGCTCCCAGATCACCAAATGTCGTCCTACGACCACATGAAGGCTGCCCTCCTCACCCGCTACGGCCTCACACCCGAGATGTACCGCCAGAGGTTCAGAGATTGCACCCGGATCCCAGGTACAACTTGGGTAGAATACGTGAACTATTTCAGCCGTGCCTTCGAGGGTTGGATAAAGGGGAGCCAGGTCACCACCTACGAACAACTCTTTAACCTTATGGTATGGGAGCACCTGTCGAACAACTGTTTCGTCGAGCTCAGGCAGCACCTCCTCGACAGTAAGCTGACTGACCCCCGGCAGCTCGCCGCCGAAGCTGACCGATGGGAAAGCACCCGAGTGGGCCGGAGGGGGCCACACGAACAGAACAGAAGCAACCAAGGCCAGCACCGTCCTCGGGGAGGAGGAGGGGGCCAGGGGCGAGGGAGAGACGCCTTGCCAGCAACACCCGTGGCCAGCACCCCGCCTCCGGCCGGCCGGGGCAACCCCCCGTGGCGTCCTGGGGTCCGAGCCAACGTCACGTGCCACCGATGCCAGCGAGTCGGCCACTACGCCAATGACCCGAGCTGCCCGCAGAACCAAACACCCAAGCCCCGCCAGGTAGCTGCCGCCGCCCTGGGGGAAGAGCGATCATCGGAGGAACCAGAAGAGTATGAGCCGGCCCAGCAAGAGTGGGAACCGGCCGCCATGGTCCTGGCGTGCTTAGGGGGAAGAGACATGGTCCCGCGGGCTCCCCTACCCGCTAACACCAGGAAATACGGTCAGTGGGTGACCATTAATGGACAGCGAGCCGAGGCCTTGCGTGACACAGGCGCCAGTGTGACGGCCGTCCGCTGTCACCTGGTGAAGCCCGTGCAGATCCTGCCGAACATTCTCTGCCCCGTCCGCTCGGCAGACAACTCTGAAAGTATGTGTCAAATGGCCTGCGTCCCATTCGAATGGGGAGGGGTCTCCGGCCTGTTGAAGGTGACGGTCCGGGACGATGCCCCCGTGGACTGCCTCCTGGGGAATGACCTCGAGAGTTCCCCGTGGGCCACCGTTGAGAGAAGAGAGCACCTGGGGATGCTGGGCCTCCCGGACTGGGCCTGCATAACCACCCGGTCCATGGCCGCCCGTGCCGCCCCTCGATCAGAAGAACCGGAATGGCCAGCACCTCCGCCCCCGGTCGCCCCAGTAGAAGACAACGACGAGGCCAGCCTCCCAGACCCGACGACCGAAGGGGACGCGCAACCCCAGGACCTTCCTGACCTGGCTCAGTGGCGTCAAGAAGGGGGGCCCACCCAAGAACAGTTCCGCCAGGAACAAAAGACCTGTCCCTCCCTCGAGGGACTCCGCCAACAAGCCAGCGCCCAGAACGCAGGGGACTCCACCGGAACTCACTGGGTCTACTGGGATAACGACCTGCTATACAGCGAGCAAAGAATCGCCGAGCTGGGGGCCGGTCGAGTACTGGTGGTACCTCTCCGCTTCAGAGACTTTCTGCTCAACCTGGCCCACGATGTCCCCCTGGCTGGACACCTGGGCCAGGACAAAACGTACAGCCGCCTAGTGACCCACTTTTTCTGGCCGAAAATGAGGAACGATGTCCTGAACCACTGCCGATCTTGCCCCACATGCCAAGCCAGCGGGAAGAGTGGTCGGAAGCTGAAAGCCCCTCTGCAACCCTTCCCTGTGGTTACCACCCCGTTCGAGAGGGTGGGGATAGACATTGTGGGGCCTCTGGACCCCCGCACGGCACAAGGACACAGGTTCATCTTAGTACTGGTGGACCATGCCACCCGCTACCCCGAGGCGGTGCCCCTACGGACCGTGACAGCTCCGGTGGTTGGCCGGGCCCTAATGGGGATCTTCTCCCGGGTAGGCTTCCCCCGAGAAGTCGTCAGCGACCGAGGCACGAACTTTATATCCAAATACATGAAGTCCCTCTGGCAACAATGCGGGGTCACCTACAGATTCACGACCCCCTATCACCCCCAAGGGAACGGACTAGTGGAGCGTTTTAACCGCACTCTCAAGGGGATGATTGGGGGATTGGAAGAGCCCCTCCGTCGCCAGTGGGATGTACTACTCCCGTGCCTCCTCTTCGCCTACCGAGAAGTTCCCCAGAAGTCCCTCGGGTTTAGCCCTTTCGAACTCCTGTACGGGCACCCTGTGCGAGGGCCCCTCAGCCTAGTAAAAGAAGGTTGGGAGATGGCCCCCCTAAAGACCCCTCCAGACGTCTTCAAATACATCCTGGCCCTACGCAATCAGACCCGGCGCTTCAGAGAGATGGCCAAGGCGAACCTCGAGGCCAGCCAGGAGGACATGAAGAGGTGGTATGATCACAATGCCTCCTCCGTTGAGTTCGAGCCTGGACAACAAGTATGGGTGATGTCCCCCACCGAACCATGTGCCTTGCAAGATAAGTGGACGGGGCCCTTCAAAGTGGTCGAGCGCAAAAGCCCCGTCACTTACCTCATCGACCTGGGGACCCCCCGGAACCCCCTCCGGGTCCTCCACACCAACCGACTCAAACCACACTTTGTGCGCTCAGAACTCAGCCTCCTGATGGCTACGGACAGTGGGGCAGAGGAAGACTCCGAACCCCTCCCGGATCTTCTGAAGACTCAGGAGAATGACGGCTCCGTGGACGGGGTCCGGCTCTCTGACGCCCTCACTTCGGAGCAACGCCAGGGCTGCCGGAACCTCCTGCTGCAGTTCGCTACCCTGTTCTCCCTCACCCCCGGGGTCACCCCTTGGTGTTTGCACGACGTGGACACCGGGGACAGTCCCCCTGTCCGACACCGGGCCTACCGCGTACCAGATCGGGTACGGGCCTGCATACAGGAGGAAGTGGCCAAGATGCTCACAATCGGGGTCATCGAGCCCTCGGACAGTCCCTGGGCCAGTCCGGTTGTATTGGTTCCCAAAGCCGCTGCCCCCGGCACCGCACCTGAACTGAGATTCTGCGTCGACTACCGGGGCTTGAACGCTGTCACCCGGACCGACGCTCATCCGATTCCCCGAGCAGACGAGCTGATCGACCGGCTGGGGGCCGCCCGCTACCTTAGTATCTTCGACCTAACAGCGGGCTACTGGCAGATCGGCCTCACACCCAGGGCTCAGGAACGGTCAGCCTTCTCTACCCCCGATGGCCACTACCAATTCAAGGTCATGCCCTTCGGCATGAAGAATGCCCCCGCCACGTTTCAACGCCTCGTGAACCAGGTCTTGGCGGGGCTCGAAGAGTTCAGCGCTGCCTACCTGGACGATATCGCTGTATACAGCCGCCACTGGCCCGACCACCTCCGTCACCTCCAAGAGGTCCTACAGGCCCTCCAGCGGGCCGGCCTCACAATTAAGGCCGGCAAGTGCCAAATTGGCCAAGGGTCTGTGACCTACCTTGGGCACCAGGTGGGAAGCGGGCTGGTGGCCCCGCTACAACTTAAGCTTGCTGCCATCCAGTCCTGGCAGCCCCCCGTCACCCAGACCGAGGTCCGAGCCTTCTTGGGGCTCACCGGCTACTACCGGCGGTTCGTGAAAGACTACGGCAGCATCGTGGGGCCCCTCACGGGTCTCATGTCCAAGAACCAGCCGAAGCGGATTAACTGGACCCCCGATTGTCAAGCGGCCTTCGAGAAGCTGAAGGCCGCCCTGTGCACCGCCCCTGTGCTCCAGGCCCCCGATTACAGTCGGGAATTCGTGGTACAGACCGACGCCTCCGACCACGGCATCGGAGCCGTCCTTTCTCAGTTAAACCCCGAGGGTCATGACCAGCCGGTGGCCTTCATCAGTCGACGTCTCCTGGCCCGAGAACAGCGCTGGAGCACCATCGAGAGGGAGGCCTTCGCAGTGGTGTGGGCCCTCAAAAAGCTCCGGCCCTATCTCTTCGGTACCCACTTCCGGGTACAAACCGACCATCGACCCCTGCAGTGGCTGATGCAGATGCGGGGGGAGAACCCAAAACTCTTGCGCTGGTCCATTTCCCTGCAGGGAATGGACTTCACTGTGGAACACGGACCAGGCCAAGACCACGCCAACGCGGATGGCCTGTCCCGCTTTTTCCGCCTCGACGAAGAGAGTCCCCAAGGAGATGGGTGACTCTCCCCGCCTTCAGCTGGGGGGGACGCATGTTGGACAGGCCACACGAAGGGCTTGCTCCCTCCCCGCACGACAGGGCCCGAGCTCCGGCCCACCAGGCATAACCCACGAAAAGCACCTGTACCCCGTCTTCCGACGGACCTTCTGCCCTCGGACCTCTACTCATCACGGGGCCCAGCCCCACCGGCTCCCCCGGCCGGTTCAAGCCGCCATCTTGGGCCCTGCACCACGAGGCCGCGTGGCCTCGGCCCGACCCTAACCCCGGGCTTGGCCGGCCCCGACATCCCGGCACCATCCTCCACCCAGGAGGTGAGCGGACCACTTGGCAGGTCAATGGGAGAACGAAGTGTCAAGAGCTCTTCCCCCGCCAGGTGCCGATCGCCTCCAGCTCCCCCAGGCGCTGGCTCCACCCCCTGCTGGGTGTCTGGACACCTTCATCCCGGGCCCTCCGACCTCCAAGTGCGAGGGTCCGGACATCAAAGGGCGCCTGCCCTATAACTGGGGCAACTCCGGAGCAGGAAGGCAGTTGTATCCTGGAGTCGAGAGACACCGAGAGAACTCAGCCTTGACGGACTACTGGCGCTGCCGTAGCCCGCTCTTGTGAACCATCGTCCTGCCTGCTGGCGCTGCCGCGGCCTTCTGCAACATCCATCCTCGTCGGGACCTGCTGGCGCTGCCGCGGCCCGTTGTAACGACCATCCTCGTCGGGACCTGCTGGCGCTGCCGCGGCCCGTTGTAACGACCATCCTCACCGGGACCTGCTGGCGCTGCCGCGGACCGTACATCGACCATCTTTCCGGGACCTGCTGGCGCTGCCGCGGACCGTGTACCGACCATTCCAACCGGGACCTGCTGGCGCTGCCGCGGCCCGTACCAACTAAACCACCAAGCTCGAGGATTGTGAGCTAGTCATCATCTCATCCGAACTACCTGACTGGTAGACAGACTGTCCCGCTACCCCTTACCCTGCTTTGAGAGACTTGAATCGAGGGGACCCCTGAGTCCAGACCTCCTTGTACCATTCAACCGTACCTTAAGAAGTGCTTATAAAGAACACTGAACCTTATCCGTGTGTGGTATCTGTCTGTGGGGGGGAAGTTACTTGTCTGTACGATCGCTGGAGACGGCTCTCCCCGGAGACCTCTCCTCCTGACCCCGGCCGACCCTCCCGGTCCGTCTACCCTTTCTAACAGGCGCGTACATGCGGTGGGGCTTCGTTGCGTACAGGTGCGGCCCTGGGGTACGGCGCGTACATGCGGAGGTACGTCACGTACATGCGGTGGGGGTACGGTGCATACAGGTGCGGCCCTGGGGTATGGCGCATACATGCGGGGGTGCGGCACGTACATGGGGGGGTTAGGCGCATACATGCAGTGGGGGTACGGTGCGTACAGGTGCGGCCCTGGGGTACGGCGCGTACATGGGGGGGTAAGGCGCATACATGCCGTGGGGGTACGGTGCGTACAGGTGCGGCCCTGGGGTACGGCGCGTACATGGGGGGTAAGGCGCATACATGTGGTGGGGGTATGGTGCATACACTTGCGGCCCTGGGGTACAGCGCGTACATGCGGAGGTATGGCGCGTACATGCGGGGGTGATGCGCCTACAGGGGGGAGGTACGGCGCGTACATGGGGGGGTATGGCACGTGCAGGGCTGGGGTACAGTGCGGACAGGGGGGTAAGGTGCGTACATGGGGGGGTACGGCGCATACATGGGGGGGTACGGTGCGTACAGTTGCGGGGCTGGGGTACAGTGCGGACAGGGTGATGTACGGTGCTGACATATTTGGGGGTGGGGGGGCTGTACGGCTCATACACGGGCATGACTTTACCCGTGTACATGTGTGCTCCTGCGTTGGCTCCGTACAGGCCTTTTTACATGCGATTGTGTATTCTGACAGACGGTCGGGATCGTACTTGCGCGCTCGGACTTGTGTTTTACGATTTGCACGTAAAAATGTCCGGATCACTTTCGTACACTTTTCCCGACGATATTCGGACGTGATCACTTTCCGACGCACTCTCGTAGACTTTTCCTGACGCAATTCGTAGTAATTTTTCATGGACGAATCGTACTTGGCAGTTTGTACGGTACTTGTCCGACTCGTACGTAAAAAAATACGGATACGGGTCGTACGCAAATTATTTTTACCGGATCGGAATCAGCACCATTGTCTTTCATTTGGAAGGCAGAAATGCATCAAAAGTCAATAGGTATTAACAGTTGCTCTACAATTCTGTGTTACCCTAAGTCTCCGGACAAAAATGGTACCTCACTTGTGTGGGTAGGCCAAGTGCCCGCGACAGGAAACAGCTCAAAACGCAACGTGGACACACCATATTTTGACAGTGAAAAATGACCCTTTTTTTGCAAAGTGCCTAGCTGTAGTTTTTGAACACTAGCTCTGCCCACACCTAGGGAAACCTAGCAAACCTATACATTTTTAAAAACTAGACCCCTAGGGGAATTCAGCATGGAGTGACTTGACTGGCTCTCACCAAGTTCTGTTACCCAGAATCCCTTGCAAACCTAAACAATTGTCCATAAAAACAAATTTTCCTCACATTTCTGTGGTGGAAAGTTTTGGAATCTCTGTGGATCCCCAAAATTCCCCCCACCTCGCATTCACCAAAGTCTTCCGAGAGAAACAGTACCTCACTTTTGTGGGTTGACCTAGTGCCCGCGACAGGAAACGGCGCAAAATGCAACGTGGACACACCACATTTTCACCGTAAAAAATGACCCATTTTTTGCAAAGTGCCTAGCAAAGTTTTTGCACCCTAGCTCTGCTGGCACCACGGGAAACCTAGCCAACCTATACATTTTTGAAAACTAGACACCCAGGGAAATCCATGATGGGTTGACTTGACTGGCTCTAACCATGTTCTGTTACCCAGAACCCCTTGCAAACCTAAAAAAAAATCATAAAATACACATTTTCCTCAAATTTCTGTGGTGGAAAGTTCTGGAATCTGTGTGGATCGACAAAATTGCACCCACCCCGCATACCACAAAGTCTTCAGAGAAAAACAGTGCCTCACTTGTGTGGGTAGACCTAGTGCCCATGCCAGGAAACGGCCCAAAACGCAACATGGACACACCACATTTTCACAGTGAAAAATGACCCTTTTTGTGCAAAGTGCCTAGCTGTAGTTTTTGCACCCTAGCTCTGTCGGCACCAAGGGTAACCTAGTAAACCTATACATCTTTGAAAACTAGACACCTAGGGGAATCCAGGATGGGGTGACTTGACTGGCAATCACCAGGTTCTGTTACCCAGAATTCCTTGCAAACCTAAAATATTGTCCAAAAAAACACATTTTACTCAAATTTCTGTGTTGAAAAGTTCTGGAATCTGCAGGGATCCACAAAATTCCACCCACCCCGCGTTTCCCAATGTCTTTCAAGAAAAACTGTACCTCACTTGTGTGGGTAGGCTTAGTGACCGCGACAGGAACGGTGCAAAATGCAATGTGAAACACTACATTTTCACAGTGAAAAATGACCCTTTTTTTGCAAAGTGTGTAGCTGTAGTTTTTGAACCCTAGCTCTGCCGGCACCTAGGGAAACCTATACATTGTTTAAAACAAGACACCCAGGGGAATCCAGGATGGGGTGACTTGACTGGCTCTCACCAGGTTCTGTTACCCAGAATCCCTTGCAAACCTAAAAAATTGTCAAAAAAACACATTTTCCTCACATTTCTGTGGTGGAACATATTTGCCAGTTCATGTTATTCGAATGGTCTTTCCTCATAACAAAAATGCTGAAATACAATTAAATTATAAAAATGTGTATTGTGTGCTTTAATTAACTAAGCATTCTTCCACTGTCACAGCTGCGTAAATAATAATGATAATAATAATAATAATTGTATTTATTCCAATAAAAGCTCAACCTAAAAATACCTTTTTTTTCATGTTTCCATAAAATTGTGTTGCAGTGCATAAACATAATCTGGTTGCTTGACTGGGATCACTGACAGAATATCGACAACAGTAATATCGACCTACAGAAATATTGTGACAAAAATATCGTTGTCAAAAATATAATGGTAAGTATCGACCTACAAAAATATAGAAAAAAAATATCGTTAAAAATATCGAAGTAGAAAATATTGTTTTTCTATTTGTATAAAAATAATGTAAAAAATATTTAGATTTATTTGTATATTTTAACAATTATAAGTAATAAAATAATATGAAAAAAAATTAAACATACATATTTAAAATGTTATATAGTTACTTAAAAATAATTAATAAATACTAATTTTATTAATTATAAAAGGTTAGAAATATTGTAAAAATTATAAATAAATATTACCTACTGGCGGTCGCCAGTAGGTAGTTATATTTACAACCTAGGTTCCATAGGAAAATCATTTTTTGATTTGCTAATAACTTTGGTGTCATTTGATGAATCATTGTGAAATTCTCCCCAAAAAAAGTCCATTCAGGTCAGCTCCTATCCTAACAGTTTGGGGGTGGTTCATCAAGCAGGGGCTGAGAAAAAAGGGGGGTCCCAAAACACGTTTACCCCATGTTAATTTCCATAGGAAATTTGGTGACGAGCTACAGCCCAAACTGCTGAACGGAATTACCCAAATTTGGCAGAAAGGTAGAGCTTGGTTCAGAAAGCGACCTTTTTTTAAATGGTGTAAATTCGTTCAGTAGTTTTTGAGAAATTCAAAGAATAAGAGTCCAAAAATCAATTTCCCATAGGAAACCTTGTGCAAGGCTAGAGCTGAAACTACTGAATGGATTTACCCCAAATTTGGCAAAAAGGTAGTGCTTGGATCAGAAAGCGAACTTTTTTTTAAATGGTGTAAATCCGTTCAGTAGTTGCTGAGAAATTAGAAAAATAAAAGTTTTGATATCTTGGCGGAGCCTAAGTCCCGTGAACGAGCTTCACTGTGATTGGCTGCCAACACTCCAAACCAGGAAGTGTTGGCAGCCATCTTGTGACTCGGTAGAAAACAGAGCAACAAAGGTATAAAAAAAGAGAAGGGGGCAGGGTAGAAACACCCTGACACCCTAGGCCTGCTCAGGGGGTCCCATAAGGACCCTCAGGGCCAAAGAAAGCATTAAAAAAATATATATACATATATATATCGGCGCAATTCGCTAATAATAGTGGGGGCTTGCTAGGGCTGCAGGGACCCGCTAGGTCTACCCGCTGCTGTACACCCAGGCTGCTGCACCCCATCCACTCCCACTGTCCATAAGTGTTTGCCCACAGCTGCGCACCGAGGCTACTACACCCCATCCACTCCCACTGCCCTGAGGTGTATGACAGCCGCTGTGCACCCAGGCTGCTGCACCCCATGCACTCCCACTGCCCGGAGGTGACTGCCTGCCGCTGCGCACCTAGGCTGCTGCACCCCCTCCACTCCCACTGCCCGGAGATGACTGCCCGCCGCTGTGCAAACAAGCCTCTCTGCTCACCTTCCACCACCGGCATGTGTCGAAGAGGGTCCACCACGTGCCGAAGCAACCTCCTCACCCATTGTGTACAAGCGGCGAAGCCGAGCTCACAATTCAGGTTGAGTATTGATTGCAGGATGGCCACGCATCATCGCAGGCCTGCTAGACAAAAAGCAAGATAAGATTGTGCATCATGCGTCCATCAAAGGAGAGAGAAAGAGAGATAGAGAGAAAGAAAGGAGTGAGAGGAAGAGAGAGAGAAAAAGAATGAAAGAGTGAGAGGAAGACAGAGAGAAAGAGTGAGAGAGACTAAGAGAGAGAGAAGCAGTGAGAAAGAGGAAGAGAGAGAGAGAAAGAGTGTGAGAAAGTTGAAGAGAGAGCGAGAAAGAGACACAGTGTGAGAGGAAGAGAGAGGGAAAGAGTGTGAAGGAGAGAAAGGAAGAGATGAAGAGGGACAGTGAGTGCCCATACTTTGGACAAAACTCTTACAGCTCACCTTTACGCCACCGCTGTGTCTCCAACCACATGCCGGGACCTAGTGGAGCCCTCAAGCTCCCACATCTGAAACATAGTGCAGAATTAGTAATGGCAGAGTATATAGGACTGCGTACGCCTAATTCTTTGTGCCGCCTTTGTGCATCCAGGCTGCTGCACCCCATCCGCTCCCGCCGCCCAGATGTATTTGCCCACCACTCCACACCCAGGTTTAACTGCTCACCCTTTCGCTGATAGGGCTCCCTCCACATCATGCAGCTCAAGTCTTACATTTGGTGCTGCGTCTTGATTTTTCCATGGCAGAGGACATACTAGTGCACCTATCATCATCACAGGTTGCACACCCGCTCAGTCCTTGTGGTGCCACTAACTCAGTGACCAGTGAGGTCACGCACGTGGCGGTAGGCCCCCCTGTTCGATGGCTCAGGCCTACATGAGGTGTCCGGACCACCGGGACGGGCCATCACAGTGCATGCAGTGGGAGCAACTCTAAAATGGCGTAGAGTACGTGCACCCGGTCTTTTTTATTGGTAGGGTCACGTGTCCTGTGACGCTTGTGCTGGATGGGTGTGGTGTGGGTGTATACCAGCCGTGAGGTAGTGGCTGTGGTATACTGACAACTAGACCTGTGACCAGCAGATCACTACAATGAAAATCTGGGCCATGTAGCGTTGTTGTCCTTCCCTGTAAGCGTAAGCAGAGTGGGCTGGCCTGGTGTATGCCAGTCCTGTGTGAGGCTGTGAAGAATGACTCTGGAGCTATGGGCGTGGCTCCATTGTGAGCTGTATGAAGAATCAACTGATACAGGCATGCGGGTTTTCTTGTTGTACTGCTGCCGTCACCCGGGTCGCAAGCATCAATGTGTCACTCTGTGAGCCAAGTCCCACAACTTGGCCAACATGGAAGCTACGGGGAATCACTGACCCTACATTCATCCATAGTTCCACACAAGAAAGATGGTGGATATGACACACCTGTGTGGATGAGAATGTTTATTGCACATTCATTGGAGTATTGCAGCTGTACAGGGCCATGCAAAGTCCAAATTTCAGTTTTTGGGACATGGAGGGCAGCCAATTAGAGACAAGCTCGTTCTCGGAGTTAGGCTGTGCCAACATATGTACTTATACAATCACTCCGCCAATCCCCACGCACTTATAAATTCACTATACACTCTCCTAGCAGTACTCTAATCATCCAGTCTCTACGTACGTACTTGTACAATGACCGAGACAAAGTTACATAACCAAAGTTTTCTCCCACTGTCAAAGATAAGTTGGTTGCATACGCTGTTCAGAGCACTATGTAATGTGGTAGGGCCTAGGGGCAGCATGTTGCAAACATAATGAACACTCGGACACAGATAGATAGTGGAACATGGTATGGGCATGTGCGCTCGACTATTACCAGGGTCACATGTCCAGTGACATCCGTGCTGGATGCGTGTGGGGTGAGTGTAAGCCAGCTCTCCATGGAATGGTTGGTGCTGGCAACAAGTACAACAGTAATCATTGGATCAGACACAGAGATTCAATCATAAATAGTCAATGATTTGTGTTGCAGATGTGAAATTATACACAAAATATTATATCATAAAGGGTCCATGAGTTGTGCTGCACTGAGATAGGGGCATTAGAAGCATTCAGCGTGTGTGCAGCCAGCGATGAAGCGTGGTCCGGACGGGCCTCACTGGGAGCAATATCTCTTTCCCACTGGACTGCGTCATCTGCAATTGCGACTCGATGTGAATTGCGAGCCCTGCTATCCGCAGTGTAGATCGAAGGCAATAGTCAGCATAGACATCGAGGAATGCTTTTTGTGACTTCCTCTTGAGAAAATCCAACGACATAGAGTACAGTTCACTCTGCAATAAATAAATCAAAACTGAATTCAAATTGTGAGCTCCGCTGTCCGCAGTGTAGACTGCCATTCATTGTTCATTTGGACTTGCAAGATGAATTTGGTCATTGTAGTAAAGCTAGAAGGGCGGTAAATTTTGTTCCGCTCGCGGAATTTGCGATATTTTGACATTTTCGCGTTCCGCAGAGAGCGCGAAAATGTCAAAACTTTCGCAACCTGCCGCGAAACAGAAGTATTTTTCTTGTTCGCGCTTTAAAAATGCATTTTCGCGTGCGCGGTCGCTACTTACCGGGTCCCTGCGTTCGCCGACGAGTTTTCCTATCCGTTCTCGCACGCCACAAGATGTTGGATTGTTGGTAGCTGTTCGCGCTATCCCGCAAGAGTTTGCGAACACGTCATTGCGATCGTGAACAGGAAATAAGCATCGCGAGCAAGATGGCCGCGCCCATTAGCGACCGCATGGGCAAGTTGGAGATATATTTTCCCGCGAGCATGCAAAAACACATCGCGAACCGGCGGGAAAAGCAATCTCCGTGTCTTCGCGAAAGTTTTGCATGCTCGTGGAGATTTTGCGCAATTTCGCGATAATTTGCGAAAGTCAATTTCGCAAATTCTGCCCACCCTTAGCTATAACTGATATAAAAGTAGTTCTTGAAGCAAGGATACTAAAAGGATGTTGTGTAGGTTTGAGGGACGTTATACTTAGTTGCCTACTGCACTGTGCAATTAATGAATGAAGACTCAATTTTAATTGTGAGCCCTAATGACCGCAGTGTAGGCAGGAAGCAGTGGTCAGCAAGGGCCCACAGCCACGTACCATTGAGTTGAGCTGCACAGTTATTAGCAATTTAGTGTGTGTGCAGCCAGCGATGATAAGTGGTGCACTGAGTTAGTGGCACCTGAAGCAACCAGCGTGTGCGCACCCGGCGATGATGCGAGGTCCGGGCGGGCTGCACTGGGGGCAGTGTCTTTTGCCTACTGAGTTCTGCCTTAATAAGTGCACGTGGCGATGACTTATGGTGCAGTGAGTTAGTGGCACCTGAAGCACTCACCGTGTGCGCACCCTGCGATGATGCCTGGCCCGGGCGGGTTGAACTGGGAGCAATGTCTTTTGCCTAGTGAATTCTGTCTTAATAAGTCCACGTGCCGATGACTTATGGTGCAGTGAGTTATTGGCACCTGCGATGATGCGTGGTCCGGGCGGGCCACATTGGTAGCAATGTCTTTTGTCTAATGAATTCTGCCTCAGTAAGGCCACATGGAGGTGACTTGTGGTGCACTGAGTTAGTGGCACCTGAAGCACTCAGCGTGTGCGCACCCTGCGATGATGCGTGGTCCGAGTGGGCCGCACTGGGAGCAATGTTTTTTGTCTAATGAATTCTGCCTTAGTAAGGCCACGTGGTGTTGACTTCTGGTGTACTGAGTTAGTGGTACCTTTGGCGCTCAGCCTGTGCGCACACTGCGATGATGCGTTATCCGGGGGGCCGCACTGGGAGCAATGTGTCTTGCATACTGGACTGCGTCATCTGCAATCGCGACTCTCTGTCTGAATTGTGAGCCCTGCTGTCCACAGTGTAGATCTAAAGCAGTAGTCTGTACAGACATAAGTCTGTGGTGCTGTGCTGCTGGGTTCGCAGAGGGCCTGTGTCCAGGAGGCCGGTGGTCATGGCGGAGGCCTCGTGGCAGGGTGGGGGCTGCTGCCCTGCCAGACGCTTTGGTCTTTCCAGAAGTGAACTACACCCAGAGCTCCGGCCTATTTATTCATACTCTTACGCTGGGGTGGCGTACGTTGGAGCAGCCCACTCCCTTTCCGCTTCCAGGGGGGACAACACAGCTACATGACTGAGATCTTCTCCACTGCCTGAGGGAACATGGTTGCGTCCACTGTGCACAACTCTACAAGTACCTTTAGTATATGTACATATGGAGAGGTTTGTGCTCTGCATAGTGAGGTCTGTCCAGCACATCACCGCTATACTTGGTATTGTGTGCATTATTATTGATGGGTGACTTGTGTCCTTCACACATACTTGGGAGCCAATTCCGATCCGGGTTGGAAGTGCACCGAACACGATCCGGCTTGAAAAACTATGAGCCGTACGCGTGTTTTCCGGCCAACTCGTACAGCTGTATGAGCAAGCAAGTATGATGCGAGCTATGTGAAATTCACCAAGCGAGTCGTTTCCGGTTCCGAACCACTCCGTACATCTCGGTTGGAAGCTAACCGTGGCGTGCAATGGATGCGATTTACGACCGAGCCAGTATGATGCATGAGTCGGACAGCCTGTGCGAGCCAGAGTGTCTGGTTCGCAAAACGTCCAGGTGGTTGCCTTTGGGGGTCCACGCCGGACCCCCTGACACCTGCAGCCCTACGACTCAGACACAGTGGGAGACTCATGGGTCTCCCCAACACAGGCATGTACGGTGCAGATGGCACCGGCGCGTACCCACTGTAGGGGGCGCATATGTCCGCGACGTACCCATTCAGTCAATGGGAGCCCATGTACACGTCGTACGACCGGCTCCCATTGACTCCTATGGGGGTCCGACTGAACCGAGTCCGGCAGCATACGGCCGCATCGTACTCGCTCAGTCGTACTGCAGGCCTTCGGTTCGGTCGGAAAACACTCCGGATCCGGCTCGGTCAGAGTGCTTTCCGACCCGGATCGGAAGCGGCCCTTTAGTTGCCAAATCTGCCAACATTCAAGTATTGTGTGGCTGAGGGACCATGCCATTTTCGAAAGGTCCGCTGTCCTGTTCTGCGCTGCCTCGGTGGTAGTAAGGAGCGGGGTGGTCCGGGGGGGACGTCCTGAGGCTGGTGGCAGTGGGTGTTGTGGCCTTCTTGGGTGTCGGAGCTGCATGATCACTAGGGGTGGGCGTAGTTTGCGAAAGCGACTTTCGCAAATTATCGCGAAAATGTTTAAAATCTCCGCAAACACGCGGAAATATCGCGAAGATGCGGAAGTTTTTTTCCCGCCCCTTCACGAACGTATTTTCTGCGTGTTCGCGGCTCGCCAACTTACCCATGCGGTTGCTTGCGGGCGCGGCCATCTTGTTTTCACTCTTCTCGCGGTGCATGATCGCGAGAAGAAAGACGTGATCGCGCGACGCATGACGTTACTGCGGGCGCGAACTGTCGCGAGACAGCGCAAATGGCTACCAACAATCCAACATCTCGTGGAGAACGCGAACGGATCGGGAAAACTTGTCGGTGAACGCAGGGATTCAGGCAAGGCGATCGGGCGCGCGCGAGAATGTATTATTTTACAGCGCGAGCAAGAACCAAATTATCGCTAAGCTGCGGAATGCCGAAATTTTGACATTTTCGCGCTCTCCGCGGAACGCAAAAATGTCAAATTATCGCAATTTCCGCGAGCGGAACGGAAATTTAGCCCAGGCCTAATGATCACTAACTTTATGACATGTGTTGTTCTTCAGATGTGATTCTGGGCTGGGCTCCCTTTCACAATGTAGGTAGTGGTCATGGTTTACACCAGTAAAAAGCAAATGTTAGATTCCTACTACTAACGAGGCTTATTGCCTGTTTTTGGATTGCATCCCAGATGTGGCTGCTCGTTGGAAATATCGGGAAGTGGTGTTTTTGTGTTATTTTTGCACGGGAACGCCTACTCTGCATATTATTACCGTTAGTTGTTGCTGTCATTTGTGGCCATTTTGAGATGTCATCAGTGATGTCATCAGTGATGTCACTGACTATGTCATGAATGATGTAATATGTGACGTCATCATCAGTGCATTGCGGGGGCGTGAGTTATAGTTAGATCAACTATCTATAACGGCCGAATGTCTATGGTTTTATACGAGTGAAATGTGCAACTAACTATAACGTCCCTGATACCTATGGTTTTTTGAGTGAATATATATATATACATACACCTGTAATATAGAAATAAAAAAAAGTAAAATTATATTATAAATCAAAATATTAAAATATGTAATATTTTTAAAACCTACATTTTACACTACATTAACTGCAACAGAAAGAGAAAAAATTACTATTCCCACTCCACCGAGTGCAACAGTAGGGAAAGTGTTGGAAAGCAGAGGGGTAAAAATTACTATTCCCACTCCAATGAGTGCAACAGTAAGGAAAGTGTTGGATAGCAGAGGGGATAAAATTACTATTCCCACTCCAATGAGTGCAACAGTAGGGAAAGTGTTGGATAGCGGAGGGGATACAATTATTATTCCCACTCCAAACAGTGCAACAGTAGGGAAAGTGTTGGATAGCGTAGGGGTAAAAATTACTTTTCCCACTCCAGCAACTGCAACAGTAGGGAAAGTGTTGGATAGCGTTGGGGTAAAAATTACTATTCCCACTCCAGTAAGTGCAACAGTATCGAAAATGTTGGATAGCGGAGGGGAATAGTTTACTATTTCCACTCCAGCGAGTGCAACAGTAGGGAAAGTGTTGGATAGCAGAGGGATACAAATTACTATTTCCACTCCGGGGAGTGCAACAGTAGGGAAACTGTTGGATAGTGGAGGGGTAAAAATGACTATTCCCACTCCAGCGAATACAACAGTAGGGAAAGTGTTGGATAGTGGAGGGGAATAATTGACTATTCCCACTCCAGTGAGTGCAACAGTAGGGAAAGTGTTGGATAGCGGATGGGAATAATTTACTATTCCCACTCCAATTAGTGCAACAGTAGGGAAAATGTTGGACAGCGGAGGGGATACCATTACTATTCCTACTCCAAACAGTGCAACAGTAGGGAAAGTGTTGGATAGCGTAGGAGTAAAAATTAGTATTCCCACTCCTGTGAATGCAGCAGTAGGGAAAGTCTTGGATAGCAAAGGGGTACAAATTACTATTCACATTTAAGAAAATTAAAATTTAAAAACAAACAAAATATAAACCACTATACAACATATAATAAAAAAACAAAACATATATAATATAAGTTTTTACAAAACATAGAAACATATTATAATGTAGAAAAAATATAAAATTTACATAAAAACATAAATGTTTTAATTTCAACAAAAAAACTTATAAATTAATATTTTGTGATAGAAATGTATTTTAATCTAAAAAAAATTACATAAACGTAATTTTTTTTCCTACCCAAGAACACCACACAATTTACAACACGCATCTAAAATGAATAAAAAAGTGTACCTCCATAATTAACACAATTAAGGTGTCGATTCCGATCCTGGAAAAACCGGGTACAAATCGTCGGACGGAGCGTTTTCTCTATCCGACCCGTACCCGGGAAAAACACCTTACAAACCCGCAAGTACGATTCGTACAGAAACACCATTTCCGTACGAATCGTAAAAAACACCGACTGGCAAAAAAAACCATACAAATCGTATCTGGGACACCGCGGACGTGACATCCGGACGGAGTCAGGCAGCGTTTCACGAACCAGCAAGTACGATCCGTGCCCACGTCACTCCGCACGGATAATATTTTACGGCAGCCAAAAACTGCCGGGAAATCAGGACGACGCGCAGAAGGAGCATCTGTACGCGTCGGACAGCCATGGACCCCAACCTACGTGTCATCCCGGCCCTCATAGCAGTCCACCTGGTGTACAGGAACCGACGCAGACGCCGCAGAAGGTCAGAACAACACCCAGGGGCAAAGGGGGGGGGGGCAGGGGCAGGAAACATAACCCCCACCCAAGTTAAAAATCATACATGCCCTGTGCATACCTGACCCCCAGGGCATGGTCACTTTGGGGGGCGGGGGCATCTCCACCAAGGCCTGCGTCCGCCACAACGGAAGTCGACATGGACACGAACCGGCAACACAACAATTGTGGTACGCACTGTACCCACGCCTTAAGAGCGTGGGTACGGGTCGTACCACGCCCACCCACACGTCACCCCAACAATGGCGGTACGGCCCGTACCCACGTCCCAAAGGCATGGGTACGAGCTGTACCGCCATTGTTGGGGTGACCTGCCCCCCCCCTTTGCCCTGGGTGTTGTTCTGACCTTCTGTGGCTGCAGAGTCCTCCCAGCAGTGCCCAGACATAGGAGGGGTAGCTGCAGAGTCCTCCCAGCAGTGCCCAGACATAGGAGGGGTGGGTGCCTATCACTCCCAGCAGTGCCCAGACACAGGAGGGGTGGATGCAGAGTCCTCCCAGCAGTGCCCAGACACAGGAGGGGTGGGTGCCTATCACCCCCAGCAGTGCCCAGACATAGGAGGGGTGGGTGCCGAGTCCTCCCAGCAGTGCCCAGACACAGGAGGGGTGGGTGCAGAGTCCTCCCAGCAGTGCCCAGACACAGGAGGGGTGGGTGCAGAGTCCTCCCAGCAGTGCCCAGACACAGGAGGGGTGGGTGCCTATCACTCCCAGCAGTGCCCAGACACAGGAGGGTTGGGTGCAGAGTCCTCCCAGCAGTGCCCAGTCACAGGAGGGGTGGCTGCAGAGTCCTCCCAGCAGTGCCCAGACATAGGAGGGGTGGGTGCCTATCACTCCCAGCAGTGCCCAGACACAGGAGGGGTGGGTGCAGAGTCCTCCCAGCAGTGCCCAGACACAGGAGGGGTGGCTGCAGAGTCCTCCCAGCAGTGCCCAGACACAGGAGGGGTGGCTGCAGAGTCCTCCCAGCAGTGCCAGACACAGGAGGGGTGGCTGCAGAGTCCTCCCAGCAGTGCCCAGACACAGGAGGGGTGGGTGCCTATCACTCCCAGCAGTGCCCAGACATAGGAGGGGTGGGTGCAGAGTCCTCCCAGCAGTGCCCAGACACAGGAGGGGTTTGTGCAGAGTCCTCCCAGCAGTGCCCAGACACAGGAGGGGTGGGTGCCTATCACTCCCAGCAGTGCCCAGACATAGGAGGGGTGGGTGCAGAGTCCTCCCAGCAGTGCCCAGACACAGGAGGGGTGGGTGCAGAGTCCTCCCAGCAGTGCCCAGACACAGGAGGGGTGGGTGCAGAGTCCTCCCAGCAGTGGACAGAGACATGGTGGTGTGTTCACCATCCTACAAGTAGCAAAACTCCATGGGTGCATGAAGGCATACACAAAGTGCGACTATATTGAGAGTGGCATGCCAACACATCACTGACAGCAGTGTCCTACTCCCATGAGGGTGGATGTCCATCCCCCACTGCATGACACACCACATGTGGGTGTGATGACAAATGACACATGCTTACCCACCCCTGGCGCTGGCAGCACAATACACACACTGAGAGCATGCAACAAGACTGTATATTCATGTGCCACCCTACTAAACTAAGAGACCCAAAGGGAACACACACTGTCACGCACATTCCAGGACTGATAGGAATGTACAGGTGCTGGGGCAACCAACAAGTTGGTGCCTCCCATGGAAGGAAAAGGGTGGAGTACCCACAGATACAATGCCCACAATTGTCAGACAGGTGCCCAAAGACCCTGCAGAACACGTACCACATGTGTGCGAGGCTGGGAGTACACCCATGCATGGTGCGTAAAGGGAACATGTCCACATGAAGTCATGTCAATATACTCCATACACAAGTACAGTGACCACCAAGGATGCCACAAATGATGCAGGTGGAGACATTGCTGAGCATGCATGGCCAAAGTTGAAGGGATCCATCACACACCCAGGAAATGTAGACAGAGCTCAGCACAACAATTGGGAAACACCCTGCAGGGTCCACAGAGGAAGGAACACACCTTGGGACAATGTCACCATACAGTAAGAGCTTACATGACCAAAGATTATTTGCAGATACCTTGTGATGGCACACAGATACCAGGGTCCACCCCATGAGCAGCACACTACAACATTTCCCAGACACCTAACACATTATCACCGCCCCAAATCATGGAGCAGCACCACCAACAGCAAGACCAGAAAAGCATTTGTGTGCAAATGAAAACCAAAATGCTTTATTCAGCATGAAAAATCATAGCTAAAGAAATGTCAATTATATACAGGGCCCATAGGCCAGGCCATGTGCGAAGTCCTGGTGGGGGACACTTGGGGACGTGTCTCCCCTAGCTTGCCTGCACAGTTCACCCTTCCATATCATCCACAGAAGGGGGGGCATCATGTGAGGGGGAAGGACCAGGCACTGCAGGGACAGGAGGGGCAAGGGTAGGTGTCGTGGGTGCAGGGACGGATGACTCCACCACAGGGGGTGGGGCAGCGCCAAAGGTGGTGGTTAGCAGGGCGCTGCACATGGTTGCAAGCTCTTCCAGCATCTCCCCTGCACCCGAATGAACCACAGGCCCCAAGGAGGGGGGGCGTCGGAGGGATGGGTTGCAGCGCTACTGGGGGAGGGTGTGGACAGGGGGGGACTCAACTACCCTGGCCGGGCACTGCCTCCACCGCTTGCGGGGTGGTGCCACATTGGGGCTGAGGGACACACTTGCAGTGAATGACTCCTTGTCCGACTGTTGGGCAGGAGAGCTAAGGGGAGTGGTTTTGGAGGAAGTGGGTCATGAGGACTGCGGACTCCCACTGTGGCTGCGTGTCTGCCGTTTGCCCCCCGACCCAGTGGGTGTGCCTACTTCCCCCTGTGTGTGCGTGACAGGAGGTGTGCGCTTGCCCTTCCCTGGTGGTGGGCTGCCTGTGTCTGGTGGGGTGCGGGCATGGGGACGTCTGGGTGTGCTTGGGACAGGCATGGGAGTGGGAAGTGTGGATGGTGCAGGGGTAGGGGGGACGGAGCGCTGCAGGAGACCCACTGCTGCAGTCAGTGACGAGTCTATGAACCTCAGCAACCTCCGTTGGTCAGACATCGCTGCTGACATGCCCTCCATGTACGACACCATCTGTGTCAGCAGTCTGGTGTGGCCATGGAGGACATTAAGCTGCGATGTCTGACCAACCTGCAACTGCCGCTGAATGTCCACAGACCACTGACGGCAGCAGAGGAGACAGGGGCAGGGGGTGCGGTGCCTGGCAGGAAGGAGACATGTTGGCGCCTAGCACGAACGGAAGGGACCCGAGCAAGTGGGAGGCCGGTGATGGAAATGGAGGGGGCGGCGAGAGATGGAGTGCTGCTTTCAGCTCTGGGAGCAGCCTCCGCCCCCTGTGGGAGCTCAGCCTCGGACCCGTCAGCATCATAGTCGGTGGTGGGACTGGACAGGTCCTCCGCCTCACTCCCCTCGGCCTCCGTGCCACTCGCTGCGCCAGACTCGCCAGCACTGGTGGCACCGGTGCTGGATCCCTCCTCAAGGTCCGTGCCAGTGTCTCCCTCGGTTTCCCCCGACGATGCTGTGGGCAAGGTGAAGAGACAGGATTAATCAGACACCCGTATACATATGACACATGATTCAAAACTACATAGGTCACGGGTGCATAGCATGAAAAACAACATGAGTAACATCTACAATACTACACACATATGTAGGCCCTGCACCACACAGTTGGTTGACCCACCATGCCACTGGGAAACAATGGAGAGCATGACACAACAGCAAATGACTTGATATCAAATTAGACAGAGGAGCCAGTCTCTGGGGACAGTCGAGCACAGCATCTGGACCACACACCGTTGCCAAAAAAGGGATGAGCAGGAACCATGTCTCCTAACTTTTGGCACATGCTGCTTAGCAAATACATTAAACCATGCCCAACATGACTGGGTCACTGCATGTTGAGTGTATGTTCAGACAATCATCACACACAGGCCAGACCTGGCAAGGAGACATAAGGTTTGGACATGTAGGCCTTTCCTGCACATACCCCACCCTACCTGAGACAATGTGATTGAGACAGAGGAAGTACTTACACCTCCTACTCGGGGATTTCAAACATGCCCTTCAATAAATCCTGAGTGTGCACAAAGTACCCCTCGTGCGCCTGTCCACACATATAATTGACAAACAACCATCATCAGATAGTTGTACCAAGACACACAGGCACTGGCCACTGTGAGTATGCACAAGCCAAATTGGGTCACCCTGTACAGTGGACACATGTAGCACACTTTACGTAAATACAAATTAGGCCAGGGTACAATGCCACAGAGCCCAACCTATGCTGAAGACACAGAGAATGTCCACATTGTTGGATGACACACATGATACCTAGGAAAAGGTGCCCCAGGGGACTGTAGTGGCCACACACCTCCATGGTCCTGTACGGATATGACTGCAACAGAAGCGACCGTCCCTGCACTATGCATATCTCACACTCATGCACATCATGTCTGAGGGCACAACATTGGTCATGCATGCTGTAAGGCAGTACACTTTTAAGACACACTCCTATGTCGGGACTCAGCAACAGTGCCAACTAACATGGACCCCACAATGACTGAACTGGCCAGGGCACAGGCAAGCTCACAACACATGTAACACACCACCCCCACACATAATGTTGCAAGCATTGGGCACTTGGATTAACTGCCAGCCTAGATAACCTTGTGCAAGAGTGACTACCCACTGACTCGGGAACACATGTCAAGGAGGGGAAGGGAGGAAGAACAGCACGGTTTGACTTTGTGGAACAGGATATGCACTGCACATATAAACCCTGGCAGTGTATCCATGCGACTGCGCACTTCCAAAAGCTGGTGACACACAACAAACACACATGTACCTACCCCCTTCCTGCTGCTGCTTCTCCAGTAAGCGCCTATCCAAGTCAAGGAAGACCACCGCCAGCACACGCTCCATGATGTGGGTCAGCCGCCGGCACCCACGGTTCTTCTTCTTTTCTTCTGGTGAGTCCCCCAGCAGGACCCGGGCGATCCTCCTGGTCCAGCACCGTATATCCTGCCAGCGTTTCCTCACCTGGGCCAGGCGCCACTTCCGACCCTCCACCGACCTCACGGCCCTGATGGCCGCCTTCCAGATCTTCCCCTTGGCATAGGCGCCTACCTGTGAGGATGACAAAGTGAGACAACATCAATACACCTGCTAAATGTCACAGAGACACACATTTGAACAATTTGGCAGGTATGAACAGGGCATAGTATGCAGCCAACTCATTGCACCTTTGTCATAGGGACATTATCCTTTGGGGAAGGCAAAATGCACTACGTGGCATTGAAAGTACACCGGTGGAATGAGGGGTGCGACACAATCAATGATCATGGCTCACACTGTGCATCACAAGCTACACCAGGATCATGTACAGCACCTCACAGCAGTCACATGCCCCCGGCCACTGACGAAACCTCAGCAGAGTACACAGACACACACAGGCACAGGACAATCACCTGCCATTGGCAACTGCGGGTACAAACCTCACTCTGCACATGTGCCACTTGACTGGGGTCTGTCACAGGTGTTGGGCTAACCCAGCACGTCAGACACACAGCACTGCTCCCTGCTCACATCAGATGGGTAGGGTAGATGCATCCCTCATGCATCTGGGCTGTAACACTCTACATAGACAATCACCCACATGACAGGGGACTTACACACACACCAATGTCCAGGGGACAAACACATCATTTGGACACTCTCACCACAGGTACACTCAGCTCACACACATCTGTGGGTACAGTCACCTGTCACACTGGGGGGAACACAGAATCACATCAGGGCTGTAGAAACAACATTCCCAAGTGGATTAGCCAGGCTGAATGTGGCATGCACCATGTAGTGATTGTCACAGTAAGCACTATGCAAGTGAGGAGTGCAGACATGCACTACAGCATGCTCTGCATGGGAGACATGAGGAATTCCCCCCCTGGGACCCACTCTAAACAACATTGCATGTCTGTCACACCTGGACACAATGCCAGAAGTGACAATCACAAAAAAGGGGCACAGTCTAAGCTAGTGGAGTCAGCACTCACCTGCTCCCCTGGTCTCCCATACAGGCTGGGGTACTGTGGGAGGATGACATCCAGCAATGCCACATTCTCCTCCAGGGTGAATGGCTGGGTCCTCTCCACAGACCTGGACATGGTGCCAGAGGAATCACGAGCAGCAGCAGTGGTGTGGAATGAAAGGTTGTGCAGGCAAGTGCTCTCTCATGGGACTTGGCTGCCTTATATTTGCCTTGCTGGCCTGTTTCATTTACAGGAGTACAGAGTGATTGGTCAATCTCATTTGCATCCTACGTTTCCTCCAATCCCTTAAAACCTACCCCAGTTAGGGGCTTCGCATGGTTTAAAAATTGAGCATGATGTCAAGTCAACAACCACTTTGCAACATAGTATATTGTCTCCAACCGACTCTTGCTGGCCACCTGATGAAAATATTTGAACTTGAAACTCGGTATCCATGACAACCAGCATGCATATAGGCCCTTATACTTGTCCCTCATGTGTCCCCTATGTAATTTCACTATACACACACAGGTATGGTGCGTTCCACGCCCCTAGGGCACCACCACTCCAGTGATACAGTCCGTGCACGCGTATGTAGGGTCCGTTTCACTATGGTTGTGCTGCTGTAGGCGTACGCCATAGGGATATGGTCCGTACAGGCGTGTGTAGGGTCCGTATCACGATGGTTGTGTTGCCGTAGGCATACGCCATAGGGATACGGTCCGTACACGCGTGTGTAGGGTCCGTATCACTATGGTTGTGCTGCCGTAGGCGTACACCATAGGGACACGGTCCGTACACGCGTGTGTAGGGTCCGTATCACTAGGTTTGTGCTGCCGTAGCCGTACGCCATAGGGATACGGTCCGTACAGGCGTGTATAGGGTCCGTATCATGATGGTTGTGTTGCCGTAGGCGTACGCCATAGGGATACGGTCCGTACACATGTGTGTAGGGTCCGTATCACTATGGTTGTGCTGCCGTAGGTGTAAGCCATAGGGATACGGTCCGTACAGGCGTGTGTAGGGTCCGTATCACGATGGTTGTGTTGCTGTAGGCGTACGCCATAGGGATACGGTCCGTACATGCGTGTGTAGGGTCCGTATCACTATGGTTGTGCTGCCGTAGGCATACGCCATAGGGATACGGTCCGTACAGGCGTGTGTAGGATCCGTATCACGATGGTTGTGTTGCCGTAGGCGTACGCTATAGGGATACGGTCCGTACACGCGTGTGTAGGGTCTGTATCACTATGGTTGTGCTGCCGTAGGCGTACGCCATAGGGATACGGTCCGTACAGGCGTGTGTAGGGTTCGTATCACAATGCTTGTGTTGCCGTAGGCGTACGCCATAGGGATACGGTCCGTACGCGCGTATGTAGGGTCCGTACCCTATGGCGTATGCCTACGGCAACACAACCATAGTGATGCGGACCCTACACACGTGTGTACGGACCGTATCCCTATGGCGTACGCCTACGGCAACACAACCATAGTGATACAGACCCTACACACGCGTGTACAGATCGTATCCCTATGGCGTACACCTAAGGCAACACAACCATAGTAATGCGGACCCTACACACGCGTGTACGGACCGTATCCCTATGGCGTACGCCTACGGCAACACAACCATAGTGATACGAACCCTACACACGCATGTACGGACCGTATCCCTATGGCGTACGCCTACGGCAATACAACCATAGTGATACGGACCCTACACACGCCTGTACGGACCGTATCCCTATGGCGTACACCTACGGCAACACAACCATAGTGATACGGACCCTACACACGCCCTCAGAGCGTGTGTACGGTGCGTTTCACACCTTACACTGGTGACAGGCAGCACACAGAAAGGATTTGAGCTGTCATACTTGGCCAAGGCTGGACATCAAGTCATTGTCAGTGCAGTCCTACATGTCTCGGGCCTAGGTGTATCAGGCTGTGATGTGGCACAAATCTCCTCATGTTTGAACCCAATAGATGTGTGATGAGCTGTGTACACATGTCATGTGTGATGGTGCACTATGTGCCACACATCCCCTTCACACCTTTGACATGTGTGCATGTAGTACAGACTTGTTGAGCAATGCGTCACTGGCATGGCACAGTCGCCAACACCCGCAACTGTCCCCTGATGCCAGGTACACGGAGAATGACACCTGACATGTGACTACCGGTGTTGCATGATGTATGTCATGTGTGTGTCATGTGTTCCCATAAGCTTGCTGTTGGTGTTCCGTCAAATGCATCTGCAGTTGCTGCATCCAACATGTGCATGTGTGTGGATGGGCATGGCACACTATTATGCACACCAGGACACATGTGGAATCAGACGTAACGTGTGTATGTATGCATCGAACATGGACTTGCGAGACAAGGACATATCTGCGTAGTATCAATGTATGTGTGATCAGTCTTGACATGTACCCCTTCATGGCAAGGTGTGTGGTCTGTCCTTTTTTCAGGGACATGTGACCTGTGCCTCTAGTGTTCCGCAACCTGTCTGTATGATAAACATCCTTCTTCTGCACACATGTGAATGTCTGTCACTCCTGTAATGTGTCTGCCTGTTCACTTAAACTAGCCCACAGCTAGTTTCATGCCATGTCATGTTGAGCTTGTGAATCCACGTTTGTAGCTGGCTCTTGGTAGGAGTGTCACCTGCCTGGCATACGTATCCAGGATATATTGCACAGACCTGACTCTGCATGTAGCATATGTGTATTGGCTGTTTAACATGTGCTCAGTACATTGACATTGTTGTCGTATTGTACTCACTCTTCGTTGTCCCTTCCAAATTACTGCAGGGCTCCGCCTCTCCCCCGACCAATCCCAGACTTAGCTGCCCTGAGGGAACGTGACTGTATATGCCGCTGCCGCTTCACCCAACGGTTGATTCTGAACTTGACAGCAAGGCTGGCACCACACCTCCAACCGCTACACAGGTATCCTACTGCACTGACACCCATGATGAAGGTGATGGCAGCCCTACATTTCTTTGCCATGGGTACGTTTCAAGAGACCATAGCTCATGTTGGTGGCATGTCCCAGACCATGTTCAGCCGTGTCCTGCATGATTTTTTAGAGACCATGTTAGTTCAAATGGATGAGTTTATTCATTTCCCAACTCCTGAGCAGTTGACAGGTGTCAAGGGTGACTTCTATGCCCTGGGAGGGATGCCCCATGTCATTGGGTCTATTGATAGGACACATGTGGCTTTGGTACCACCACAGGCACAGGAGGTAGCCTATAGAAACAGGAAACATTACCACTCCATTAATGCCCTTGTGGTGTGTCTTGCTAACATGGTGATTTTCCATGTCTGTACTTGTTTTCCAGGATCAGCACACCATGCCTATATCATGAGGCGTATCGGGGTGCCTGAAATGATGCTGCAGCTGCGCAACGAACGAGCATGTCTTGTTGGTGGGTATACTCTGTTACTCCTGTATTTAGCGTCATCTTTCTGTCTTACTGCTTCTCCTGACCCACTTCTGTCCATGATGTTTCCATGTAGGGGACTCTGGCTATCCCAACATGCCATGGCTGATCACGCCTCTCCGCAACCCCAGAACGGCTGCCGATCACCGGTACAACAACGCCCATGGGCAGACCAGGCGAGTGATAGAGAAGACCTTTGGCCTCCTGAAGAGCCGATTCCGGTGCCTCCACAAGACCGGCGGCGCACTCCCATATGCACCGGTGAAGGTCTGCAAAATCTTCCTCGTGTGCTGCATGCTGCACAACATGGCAGTGGAGAAAGCTGTGCCACTCATCCTGGATCCGGATGAGCAGGAACATCCACCCGTGGAAGACGAGAGCTTGGTGACGAGGCAAGTGATGTTGAGGAGGAGGAGGAAGAGGACATCCGGAGTCGGCTCATACGCAACTTCTTTGCTTAGTGGTGAGTTGCAGTGTCTGAGTGTGCACGCATTGAGCCTTGTGTGGCATGTGTTGCAATGTGTGGGTCCATCTGCATGTATGGCAAGTGAGTCAGAGGTGTGTTTGGATGTGTCACTCGAGTGATGGTGTAATAAAAGAATGTCTTTCCTGAGACACTATTTTCACCTAGCATGTTGACAACCTTATACGTGTCGAGTACATGCCCATGCATGCGGATGTGCTTCTTTTGGCTCACTTTTTGTGTGTCTTTCATCCCCAGGTATTTGCGCATGCTGTCTGCTGGTGGCATTGTTGTGCTCCTGCTATTCCTCATGAATACAGCAACGTGTGCTCAATCAGCATAACATGCACGGACATGTCGAAAATTCACCTTAGGGTAAGGGATGCACCACGGCTTTTTGGGTGTGCTATTTGTTTGGAATGTGTGTGCACTGCTCCTGTTCATGTTTGGTTACTTAGCATACATGTAGAATCACCATGGGGCACATGACATGGAGCTGGATTCACCTGAATTGATGGTCACACTTGGTGACAGTCATCTGTAATGTGAGTAACACTGCCCTCGAAAACATACGGGATGCACCGGGTTGACATAGTGTGGGACATCCCCATTAGAGGCTCAATGGTGAATAGCAGCCTCTCCGTGAGCAGCTCGGGGTGTTTACCTCAAACCCGTCACTTGTGTGCCAGTTCTATGGATTTCCTGCATCTGTGGTGCAAAGGGGGGTGCCAGTGTAGGTTCCACATGTTCATCCACATGACCTGTGCATCTGTTAATATAGATGCATTTGCCTTCTGGCAAACATTACTAATAAAGGTGTCCCTCAGCCTCCAAGGTGCCTCATCTCTGTCAATGCAGGTCTCTTGCCACTGTGCATGCGGCATGTCTGGCATAGTTGTCACAGATTGTGCATATGAGTCTATGTGTAGAGTAGCAAGATACAAGCTGTTTGTCAGGGATTATGATATGTATTGTGCATGATGTACATGGCTGTGTAGGTATTTTGGCATCTCAGTCCCCACAACGGCCACTTTGCTGCATGTGCATCCATTGTCTGAGTGTGTGCCATGTTGAACCAGACACTCCTTCCTTCTCATACACCTTTTGCAGTAGTCCTTTCTGACATGCTTGCGTTTGTGTGCAACTTGTGGCATGGTTTTCAGGACATGGCGCCTGCTGCTGCAGGCCCTGCTGCAAGGGCACACAGAGTTTCTATATTTGCCCTCACACACATGCCTCTAAGACGCACCCCCTTCCTCCCTCCACCCATTCATTTTGGTGTAATCTGCTTGTGTGTGACACAGTTGCGGTGGGAAAGGCTGGACTGTCTGCACATGCTACGTGCACATTGCACATGCCTCATGTCCTTGCATGTGCCACATCATGCTACACCATGATGTTGAGGCCACCCACCAAGCAATGTCCATCCAATACATCTGTTGCATGCACTCAGGCATGCACTCATCACCCACACTACACCTTTGCATAATGAGTGTGCAACTCCAACTGCCTACACACCGCTGGCATGCCTTCCAGGCCCTGTCACACCAACCAGGTCATGTCCCTCCTACTCCCCACCGGTTCTGTACCCCAACAAGGCCATGGGAGTGGTACTCCAGGCCTCTGAATGTAGTATGGTGTTGATGTGGGACGCATGGCACAGGTATCATGTCTCAGCGTGTCAGTCTACAATGTGTCCAGGATCCCCCTCTACACCATGACATGCGCACTGCAACTCATCATCATCTGGTGTCCCATTGCCAGCCAGGTGCTCCTCACCCTCCCCAAAGACGCAGTCCTTGCCAGTTCTCATATTGAATAATGCATGGTATCCATTGGCAGATGGCTGAACATCGGCCACCTGATGCTGGACTTGTACACGACTGAGGTGTTCATCTGCGGATTGTCCCCTTACAGCTGGGTCAACTGCTTGTGTCCCACCCGCAAGGGCCCTGCACAGGCACACAGTGTCCTCGCACACGAGCTGGTGTGCATCATGGATTGCTTGCTCACATGTGCTATACTGATCACCAGCATCTGTACCTCAGGCTTCAGCACACTCTGCATCATGCACAAGATCCACAGTTCGATCCACCTCAAGGCAAGACAGACCATCCCCCAGGTCAACTACAACATCGGTGTCTAATCCTACCCTGCACTCTACGGAGAAGTACGTTACAACTCCCATGATACTTGTCCACATCCAGGGTGCATCTGCACAGCTCTGCTTCAACATCCGACAACCCAGCCACATCACCGTCCAACAGAGATAGCTGCAATGGATCACTGTCAGCTGCAGGATGACCTTCACAATCCACGCCCACACTCAGGATGCAGCCCATGACCACGACCCCAACACAACCTTGTGACACTGTCATCCAAGACCCCATTGTGCCATCTCCATGCATCCAACCTTGGCCTGGCCACCATTCTCCACATTCACCTGACTCCAGCATGCAGGACATAGTTCTCCCACCTGGCTACACATACCTGGGACTCCCACCCCAGGACACTCCACATAATCCCTGACCTCTGCGCATGACTGTTGCTCTTCGAAATAGGTCTGTCCGCACAGTTGTGCAGGCACCCCCTCAGCTGGTTGGGCCCATCACGGGTGAGTATGGTGCTCCATGTCTGTGTTGGATGATACATTGTGACCCATGTGTGTCCTGTGCCAGACTCAGACCCCAGGGTATGCATGGTTGGAGTTACTTCAAAACTCAGGCATGGTTTGACTTTCCAACACACACATGTTATGGAATAATGCAAAATGACAGCATCATCTCGTGATTTTTATGAATCTTATTAGTAGTGGGGTATGTGTTTGGGGGATGTAAAGAGGTGCTCGCCGGGTGTCTGTAATCCAAAGTTCACAGGGGGAGTTGGGATCCTTGCCATTGGAAGTCACCAGTGTCCATGCCACAGTCTTTGTCAACATTGGTCAGACAGTGACCAGCAAGTCCATGTGGCAGAGAATGTCATTGGATGAGGTGCTGCTGTTGCGCCAGAGGGCCAGGTACCAGGTGCCAGGTGCCAGGCCAGGTGGCCTGGGAGATGGTTATGGTCCACTGACTCTCACGGTCTTTTGCGTGGACGACCAACCTTCCTCGGGGGACCCTCAGTAGCAGGCCGTGACGATGTCTGTGATGCTCTGTCGGACGAATCCTCCTCCTCCTGATCCCTCCCTGTGGCTGGTGTTGATCTTCGCCTGGTGGCACAGGGAGGGTTGCCCATGTTTTCGGCAATCCGACGGAGTGAACGGCTCATGTCCGTTACCACCGCCACGAGCTCAGCCTGTCTTGCCTCCATCCGTCCTTGGTGTTGCTGTTGACTGGCATATTGCTCGGCCTGCATGTTCTTAATCTCATTGAGGGTCTCCACTACCTGGCTGATGTCCCTGGTGTCACGCCGGTATGTGTCCAGGATGTTGCGGACGTGTGACATAACGGGTTCCTCAGCTGTCTGGTCAGGTTTGCGCCTCCGCCGTCCTCCACTCCCACCACCCCTGCCCACTTGAGCCTGGCCTGCCGTTGTGGGCACATCGGGTCTCCGGGACCCTTGAGGGATGGCATTTGCGGGGTCGCCTGCCTCCTCCTGGGTGCCCGGAGTTCCTTGTCCCTCCTGGTCAGACTGGCTGCGTTGTTGTGTGCGAGCAGGGCTCCTGTGTGTATCCTGGGATGTGGCAGGAATGGGGGTGGTGGTTGGCACAGTTGTACCTGACGCAGGTGGTGCAGGTGCTTGGGCACCAGAGGGGCCAGGTTGGTCGGGGTCATCCACGGTGTGGTGAGAGTCGTCGCTGCCGGTGGGATCATCGTCACGCCGAGCCTGGTCCTGTGATTCTTCCCCCCCAGTGTTGGGGGGAGATCGACGACTTTGCCCTGTGTGTGAGAGAGAGACAATGTTAATGGTGTTTCATGCGTCATCCATGTTTCATACATATTCAAGTTGGCACAGTTCCTCTGGGTAGTTGGATATGTCTAGCATTCCTCTCACAGTGTACTTGTGGATGGGTATGTTGCGGGGGACAGATTGATATGTACTCCTGGTTATTTGGCCTGTCTAATGAGTGTTGGGATGCTTATTTGGCTATGGATTGGTCTTGTTGTGTCACATATCCATTGTGGGAGTGCCACTTTGCGTTGGCTGCCCCGGGGGTGTGCGCTTGTGTAAGTGGGGGGGGATGTGTGTGACCGGGCATGCTGTTGGGTGTGGTGTGATGTGTCTATCCCCTCATGGGGCATGCTGGCATGACAGTGAATGTGAGTTCCTGTGGTAGGTAGGTGGCATGTGGAGTTGGTGTTTGAGTGTACAGTGGTCACAGGATTGCCTTGTGCTGTCTACAGCAGGGCCAAGTGTCATCTACCTTGTCTGTACTTGGCAAGTCCCTGTGCATTGTGCATGGTGCATGGGTATGTCCCTTGGCCACAGCTTTCAACACTTTTCCTATGTGTGACACACTCTTTGTCGTTGCATCATTTTTTAACATAGTGAGCAGTGTAGCGAGCGTGCGTAGCGAGCGCTGCAGAACCGGCTTACGTGTTGCACTGTATGTGGCCAAATGGTGCTTTTTCATATCTATTGGAGAATGCAGGTAGGTAACTTATGCATTTGTGACTGGGTTCTAACAAACACAGTGAGTGGGTATACTGGGTGTAAGGTTACGTTTGTGCCTGCAGCAAGGATCTACTCGTGCACAGTTTGACACATGGCCCAGTGCTTTCCAAACGAATAAGGGGTGTTTCACGCACTGCCAGACCTTGTCAACATGCACACAGTCCACCTGCTGATGAGCGGACATGCCCACACCACCCAAGGGTGATTTTGTCTCCCTCTGTCTCCCTCTCTCCCTCCCTCTGTCACCCTCCTCCCTCTGTCTGTCTCCCTCTGTCTCCCTCTGTCGCCCTCTGTCTCCCTCCCTCTCTCTCCCTCCCTCTGTCTGTCTCCCTCTGTCGCCCTCTGTATCCCTCCCTCTCTCTCCCTCTCCCTCCGTCTGTCTGTCACCCTCTGTCACCTCAGCCCAGCTTCCTGGGCACACACACTTTGCAGGTCTTTCAAATGCCATTGGCTTGTTCATGTGGCTTTGTTTAGAATCTCCCGGCCCCCATTGGGCAGAGTGTCTCTGAGTCTGCGCTGCTGTGGCGGTGTGTGCTGACACTCTTTCACAGTGATGCCTCTTCATTAGCTGCTGTTATGTGCAAATTGGGCCTTCATACCCATGTCATCCTTCAACGCGGCCGCCATTTGCAGGTGACACAGTACAGTGTCGGGACACACTGTTTGTATAGCTCTGCCCTAGGCCATATGGGCTGAGGGCATTGGACAATGTGATTTTGGAGGCGCCCCCTCCCGGCATCACGGACATCCTGTCTTGTGTTGGTGTTTTGTGTGGCCTGTGACTTGGCATGGCCTTGCTTGGTGCATGGGGCATGGAGCCGCTAGTGGCATGTGCGTGTTTTTGGAGTGTGGTTGTGTCCGGTGATGGCTTTGGGGTAGTTGCGTGCATTATTGTGAGTTGGGTTGTTGATGCGGTTCCCCCCATGTGGGGTGAGTTGTTTGTGTACTCACCAGGCTCGGCGACTCCTTCTACTCCGTGTACTCCCACCGGCGGCAGCGTGCGCATCACCTTCTCCTCCCAGGGATGGTAGTGTACCGGTCTGCGGGGCGGGCCACCTCCAGTGATGTTCCACTGGTTGTATTCGTCTGTCATATTGCGGCGGACCGTCCTCCGCAGATCATACCACCTGGCTTGGCATTCATGCCTGGTCCTTTTGATGGGCGCAACAGCATTCACCCTCTCGATGATCCTCTGCCACATGGCTGATTTAGCTGCTACGCTGGTCTGTCTGACCAATGTTCCAAAGGGCTGTGGCTCGACTCTGATGATTTCGTTGACAAGGATCTCCAGCTCCGCTGTTGTGAACTTTGGATTCCTGTCTGTGGGCATGGTGTGGGGTGTGGGTGTGGATGGTTGTGGGTGTGTGCGTGTGGTTGTGAAGGTGTGTGTGAATGTGATGAGGGGGTGTTTGTGAAGGTGGTTGTGTGAAGGTGTGCAAGTGTAAGGTGTAGTAAAGGTTCAAGTAGGGTGCTGTGGGTTGTCTGTGGGGTCTGGCAGCAGTGGGTCTGTTGCAAAGGCTCATGGTTTGTGTGTGTGGGCCCTTTTTCTTGGTCCATTTGTGGGTGTGGCTGTGTTTGAACTTTGGGTGGGTGTGTTATAAGGAGTGGTTGTGTTTTGGGCCTCTGTTTACCTGTTTGGCTGTTGCAGGTCAGTGTATTGGATGTATTTGGGCTTGTTGGACGTGTTTTGTGGTGTTGTGCGATTCAAATTGACTCTCCTTGTGGTGTTTTGCAGTGTCCTGGTTCAGTACGTGTGTTTTTCGCGTCTGTGAGGTGCGTACATCGGCCATGTTGTTGTACAGTGCTCACATTTGCTATGGCTTGGTACGACTCGTACATGCGCAAGGCTGGGTGAGGGTGCTGGTGTAGGGGCCTGGGGTAGGGTGCGTACAGGCACGGGCAGGGTGTAGGGGCCTGGGGGTACATGCCGTACATACGTGAACCGAGGGTACGGCGCGTACATGGGGGGCTGGGGGTATGGCGTGTACATACGGGGTGCTGGGGGTATGGTGTGTACCCCCACCCCCGTATGGACGATGCATACCTCCACCTCTGTATGGACGGTGCGTACCCCCAGCCCCCGTATGTAAGCACCATCCCCCAGCACATACCCCCATCCCCCCGTATGTACGCGCAGTACCCCCAGCCCCCGTATGTACGCGCCGTACACCCGGCCCCCCCCGTATGGACGGTGCGTACCCCCACCCCCCTATGGACGGTGCGTACCCCCACCCCCCCTATGGACGGTGCGTACCCCCACCCCGTAGGTATGGAGCGTACCGGTGGGGGTATGCACCGTACCTACGGGGGTGGAGGTCCGCACCGTACCTACGGGGGTGGGCTGAGGGTACGGCATGTACCTACGGGGGTGGGCTGGGGGTACGGCGCGTACATGGGGGTTGGGCTGGGGGTACGGCGCATACCTACGGGGGTGGGCTGGGGGTACGGCACGTACATGGGGTTGGGCTGGGGGTACAGCGCGTACCTACGGGGGTGGGCTGGGGGTACGGCACGTACATGGGGGGGTGGGCTGGGGGTACAGCGCATACCTACAGGGGTGGGCTGGGGGTACGCTCCGGACGTACGGGGGGCTGGGGGTATGGTGCGGACATGTAGGGATGGGGGTACGGTGCGTACTGGGACCCCTTTTCATCGTGCATCGCGGCATACTTAGCTTTTCCGGCACTTTTTGGGTCCCGTAAAAATTTTGCCGTGCGAAGTGCTGTGGGTACGAATCGTACTTGCTGATCCGTAAATCGCTGCCTGACTCCGTGCGAATGTCACGTACGCAGCGTCCCGGATCCGATTTGTATGTATTTTTTTGCCGGTCGGTGTTTTTTACGATTCGTACGGAAATGGTGTTTCCGTACGAATCGTACTTGCATGTTTGTAAGGTATTTTTCCCGGGTACGAGTCGGACGGAGAAAACGCTCCGTCCGACGATTCGTACCCGGTTTTTCCAGGATCGGAATCGGCCCCTATATATTTGCAAACGAAATTAATGACTTCAATATTTTGGAAAACAATATTTCTTACCTCAAACTCAATATTCTTGAGCACGACATTCTTGCAGTAGATTTTCTGTGTCCCGATATTTTGCACTCGATATTAGTGCAAGTCGACATTTCCTACTTGATATTCTGACTGTTTACCATTTGACTGCTAATCTTATTTTACTGCTGTAAATATTAGATTTTCTGTTGCTGAAACAAAAACCCTATAATGTGAAATACTGATAAAAATTGCCTCTTCAGGGTGATTTATAAGATGTGTGTACACTCTATATTTATTACCAAATCTAGGCAAGGCTTGGAAAGTCAGTGCAGTCACCCTAATGGCATAAATTATTGAATATATTGGATTATTAACATATCCTTTTTAGGAACCTTTTCCACTTGCCTTAAGAAATGGTTCTCCGGTATCCCTTGGCCCCTTTTAAATATGTTGGAAAGAATGTCATCCACCGCCCCCAGCAATGTACGTGGTCCTGAATCGGCCTCAATCCTTACTGTATACATTGTCCAATGCTTCCAGCTATGTTTGAGTTACAAAAGTCTCAGTACACGATTACATGCATGCGCAAAGGAACTCTAAGCTTGCATGTGTCGCGTAGGCTCAGGAGAGGAGGAGGAACAGGAAAGGACCGTCATTGATTATACCGTTCCGCCCCATCTACAGGACGCAGGTGGCCCCTTTAATGCGGCCTGGCTCGCCTCGGAGGCTGGGAGTCCTGCTCTGACGTCACCATCAGAGCACAATCGGCTGCGGAGATCCCACGTAAGGAGGACGCCAATGACGAGGGAAGTGCGAAAGCCCACAGAGGAGAAGGAGTCAGGGAGCGATCGAGGACGGAGACGGAGAGCGAAGTAGCAGACGGAGGACGAACTGTGGAGACCCGAAGAGGAGGAGAAGGAAGAACCAGCGACGGGAGAGTCGGAGGGCCAGGAGGCCAACTACACGGCTTCTCGCCCCGCCACGCGCCAGGAGGAGCGTGGCTGGGAAAGGTATGGGACCGGGTCCTGGGCTTTGTTTCTACACGGGGAGGGAGGTAGCTTTCTTTTGGTTGTTGTTGGGGAGGTCACGGGGTTATGTCCAACCACAGTCTCCCTGATTCACGGCCAAGCGTACTTTTTGGTGGCGGACCCCGGTGACTCCTCACTCCCTTTCCCCTACACATTCCATGAGACAAAGAGCAGTAGGTCTAAAGTGTGGTCTCTCTTCCTTTCATGCCCCTCGGAGCCCCAACGCCGGACCCAGAACCCCAGGGGAAGGTGAGAAAGAAGAACTCCGGACCAGAGGAGGAGGAGATCGGGACCTATTCCAACCTGTATTGTGTACTCTACTTGACCATTAAAGATAGACCATACCCCTCGATACAGACTCTGTCCCTCTTTGGTCCAATCACGGGCCAGTACCCAACCTCACAGCATGTTTGATGGCGCAACCTTTGAACCTGTTTTTGGCAATTTTGTGCTTTTATTTGATGAATGTCTCACATGTTCTGTCCAATTTATGAGCAACCTTTCAATCTGTTAATAGTCACACATTTTACCTTTTTCCAATATTTTGAATTGACAAGCCAGATCGAGAATGGCATAATATGTTCTCAGTGGGGACAGAGCAGTTATGTGCCAGAGGACATCTCCAGGATACGAACCCAGTGACACTCTTCTTTTTTTGTTGTGAGTGAGGCAGACCGGTCCAGCCTGTCACCACACCATGCTTGCTTTAACCTGTGGCATCCCTGGTATCTTTGGCAGGTTTTACATCCTGCTTGGCGCAGTGTTGTACTTCTGTGTATAATTTACTCCTCTACTTTGAGTTCTTCGCTTTTTCTCTGACACGGGGAAGTGAGTGCTTCCTCCTGCTGCCCCGTATCAGTGAAGCTTGCATTGCATTGTTGTTTGTTCTGTGCCTGTGTCTGCTGCACATACAAGGGAAGCTTGCACTGCTGCTGCTTGTGCTCTACTATATTCTACTGTTCTGTGCATAAAGACTTGTTCTGATACTGCAGTATAGTACCTTTCCTGTAGATGAGGTAACCCTGAATTGTTTTGTTGCTGTCAGGTACCCAATCTTGTAAGATATGTCGAGCCTGAGGGATAGCTATGCTGTCTTAAATTTGAGTATATGGGGACTAGATAATCAAATGAACTGCTCTTCTGTTGAAGAACTTATGCTGCAAATTGGCAGTAGTCTTAGGGATGTGATTGTGTTCTCAGGCTAGACCCTGAATGTTTTCTGTACAATAATGGGCTTGAGGTGTTCTTCTGTTATCCATTGATTGACCCGGTGGGCTTGGTCTTACTTGATTGATACCTTTACTGTTAGAAGCCTGAAAATGTACGTTCTCTGTAGGCCAAGAGACCTTCAGTGTTGTTTTACTGGCTGATGCTTAACCAATAATAGTGCTATAACCTCAGGGGCAGCTTCCTATTGTGGCATTTGATCCTGTAGTGAGATCCAGTAACCTACATTGCATTGCTGTCAAAGGCTTTAATCTGTCGGAGTTGGGCAAATCGGAGTTGGCTGTGTGCACTACATATAGAGCCGGACTGCTCTTTAGAATGTAGCTACCTATAAAGAATGTGCAGTATTGTATATGCACATGAAACTTGTAAGATTGACATAAACAACATAAGGATCCAATGGTGCTGGGACAACTTTCAAAGTGGGGGTACTGCTATCAATTTTACATCCCTTCATAGTCTTAGGGAATGTGAAAAATACAGGCATCACACATAGGACAAGTGTAGCAAAAGCGACAAGCCCATTCAGCAGGAGAGTAGTAGGGTGTGGTATGTAGTCAGTGATGCATTTTGGAGCACACTTTCACAAATAGTTTATGGTAGCACGCTGTCAATTACAGACAGCAATTTTTCAATGAATCTAAATTTGCATAAACATGCAGTTTTTCTACTGATAATACTTTCCAGAGCAAAAACTACAATGTGTGGAAATTGGGTTTCAGTGAATTATTATAATCTGCACATTACTAAGTAAAGTGTCTTCATTTGTTTTGATCCTATTAAAAATGGTTTTTCCATCATTCATCAGAGATACCAACCAACATTGGTATATGCAATAGGTGTCGCCTATGTGATTAATAATAAGCTGTTTTTTGTTGTAAGTTGTAGATTGGTGAGCAGTTGTGCAATATAAGTTAGTGAAACTCCATTACAGTGTTATGACTTGTTTATTGAGAAAGGCAATATATTGTGCTGTTACTGGTGGTACTATAAAGTGGGGAGATTAGGTAAAGTGTGGAGGACAAAAATAACCCCATGCATTCAACAAGTACACTTGAAATGGGTGCAACCTCAGTCCAGCTCCCAGAGACTATCGATTCACTCCATAAATCTGTACAGGTGTTTTCACTTCGATTTATGTCTTGCTAGTGACTTAGCCTATGCCCCTTACCACACCTCCCCTACAAATATAGGCACCCTTGTCCCATAGCCAAAGGGTGCCTGCAGTTTGAAGATCACTGGCAACAACCCCACCCCTTTATAAAGTACGAAAAAAACGGTCCCAAAATGCTTATTTCTAGTCCAGGGAGGACCTGACCTGGCCTGGCAGCAGGGGCTGGACTGTTCTCATGGGGAGCAGGATCAAGACTGATTTGCATATGGGTTGGACCAAACTGGGGTGGCGAGGTAAGCAAAAAAACGATGGATTAAACCCAGATCTGTGACCGGGGTGAATGATTGATTTGTTCAGCATTCCGTCCATCATTTGTTCTTTTTGCTTTATAAAGTAGAGCATAAATCACAGGCGAACAAAAACAAGTCACGTCTTTCTTCACCTTACACTTGTAATTTGTAGTGTTACAAAAAAACACCTAAAGCAGAAGAAACTATGCATAAAGCAGGTTTGTATATTTGGTTACTATAAGATGCTTAACAGTGAACCAAAGAGACAGGCCGCTGCTGCCACACGATAGCTTTACGAGAGAAGCTCTGTTTATATAACTTAACTAAGACTGTCTCTGCTTAGCGGCGAGGACAAATTTGATTTTTGGCCTCTTCCCACCTCTGAGTTCCTAAATGCAGCACCAGGTTGCAAATTACCTCCATTTTATGGGAACAACACTTCTGATGAGGACTGATTGTCATGAGAAACAGAACCAAAATTGTATGAAGGGATGTTGCAGAATGTTTTTATGGGTAATTTATGTGAGGTGAAGAATAAGCACTGAAAATGAAGCACAGCTGTCCCAATTGAAGAGATGTGGGTACATCTAGCTGCAAGTAGCCCTTAAGCGGCTTTCTGTCCTCCTCAAGACAGAGCAATGTAACACAATATCCCCAGCTCCATCTGAGAGTGGGGAGGCAAAGGCAGTCAGTGATAAGAGAGTTAGTGTTGGGCCTGCAGGCATTTCTGAGGCAGATTAGCACAGCCATGGATACACAGTGCCAGGTGAGACCTGCCCTCCTTGGAGCATGTACTGTGCCCTCGGCCCTTCGGAGGCCAGCATCGCTATCTCTCGCACCCATTAGTTATACAACTTCTGCTGGTGAAATAAAAATACCAAGCTAGAGACTATAAGAGAGGTGCAGAGGAGGGTAGGTGGAGAAAGGGAGGGATCACCAACAACAGTGAAGGGGGGTTTGGAAAAGCAAAACAAAGGAAATGGACTGCGAAATCCAGAAGTAAACAAAAAAGAATGCAATGCTACGCATCTGAAAAGATATGTTCGCCCCTCCCCCCTTGACACAGCGAATGGCTGAGGGACCAACTCATGTTAAAGAAAAGTGAAAGCAACAAGAAAAGCAAGCTTTTGTCAAACAATCATTGTTAATGGACGACTTTGAACAATTTCTGTGAAAGTGAGGGCAGAGGAAGGCTGATTCCATAGGGTCTGGGGAGAGGGTGACACCAGTCAGTGGAAGGAGGGGGTGGGGTTAGTGTCCTCAAAATGTTTCCAATTGGAAGAGTGCACATTTCCTACCTGGGCTGATGTGCAAGACAAGACAGGAGTTTTAGACAGAATATCGAGAAAAGAATATCCCCATGCCAAAATATCAGGTCTAAAATATCCTGATATGGAAATTTCATCAGCAAGAATATTGATGTCAATAATATCGCTTTTAAGGTAAGTACTATCAATTGAGTGATGAAAAAGCTTTATTCGGTAAGGCAATTACATACCATAAAAGCATTTGCATATAAAAAGACATTCTGCAAGTATACATATAACATTGGTATAAAAAAGGTAAATTATTTTTACCTGGCTAAGTGACAATAAGTGCAAAAGCGACAGTTAAGAAGTGTTCACATAGCTTTGGTAAAAATTTAACAATAGCTAGGATAAAAAAAAAAAAAGAAATACAGTAAAAATATACAGACGGTACAAGAAAAACAAAACCCCCCAATAGCAAATTTAAGATGCATAGGGGGGCTAATCCCAATTCAACATAGGGTATGTTTAAGTGACTAGAAAAGGCCGTCTGTGATTTAAAATTAACAACAGAGGGGGGCAAATTTCCGTTTAGAGGTTTGTTCTGTGTCGCACGCAAAATTTAAAAAACTTTGCCATGTTTGTTGCCAAAGTTTCTGTTTCTAACATTTGGAGGGCCATGAAAGCTGGCTGGCATTGAATTAGGCCCAAATGCTTCAGAAAAGGAATCAGGTATAGCTTTCTTGCCTCTGTGTAAAATTTGCAAAACATAATTACGTGCAATGTCGATTGGGCAGAAAGGTCGTCGCAGGGGCAGGGCATCAGTTGGGGTGTCCAGTCATTTATCACAGGGAAGGCAGTTAGGCGGTGAAATATATTTAGTCGCAATCTGGTCAATAGAAATTTCTCATAGTTAGTTAAAGTAGAATTCAAGTAGGGCTCTATTTGATCTGTTGTCTGAATGGGAAGGGAAAGTTGCACAGAGTTTTTGTTTGATTCGAGTGCCAGGCGCAGGTCTGCTAAGTGGCTTGTGCACATGTCTCGCAGTCTCTTTCTAGGGATTAGGTTGATTTTTTGAGGATTAGTGTAGAGATAATCAAGTCCTAAATCAGTTAGAAAGTTTTTGACATAAGCGAGCCAAGTGATGTGTAATCCGTGCTCCAGTTTCATACAGTCGGAGATGAGTGCCTGGGTGAATTTTAATTCCAATGTAGACCAGATGCGGTGCCATAGGAGGATAGGCTGCATTCGTATCACATCTGTGATATATGGGAGGCCCAGTTCACTGTGGATATTAAAAGCCGAAGTAGACGACGGGGCTGCCAGCAGGAATTTCAGGAAAGAGTTCTCTGTCTTTTGTATTGAGGCGACTCGTGCGCTGCCCCATATCCCAGCCCCATAAATCGCCGTACTAAGACATTTTGAATTGTAGATGTCTAACATTTCTTTGGATGCTCTTTTGCCCAATCTCCGAGCAAACACTCTCAGAGCCATTGTTGCTTTTAGGAGTTGTAGGTTTCTGTTCTCTATGGCGCTTTTCCAGGTAGTTTTGTTATCTATTACGACTCCCAAATACGGATAGGTGGTAGTATATTCTATTTTGGTTTCGTTTAAATAGATGTTTTTCATTTTTCGTGATTGTTTGCCTGATGCCATTATGAAAGTCTTTTTGGCGTTGATGTGGTTCATAAAGTTTGTATATCTATCCAGGGCCCTTTGTAGCTCCAGGGGGGTACGGGCGAGTATGACTGCGTCGTCCGCATAAAGAAGGGCGGGGATTGGGCTTTGTTGCTGTGCGGTTGGTCCTGGCTACCCTTTAACAAGGCTACTTCTAGGCCATTGGTGTATATATTAAAAAGAAAGGGAGCCAGGACACAGCCTTGCCTGACCCCCCGCTCGATTTCAAAGGATGATGTTAACTGCCCCCCTGAGCCGTATCTTACTCTAGTAGTGGTATTCGAGTAAATTTCTCTAATATAGGTGACCAAGTTAGTGTCAATTCCCAGTTGTAACATTACAGCCCAAAGCTTGTTATGGTCTACGCAGTCGAAGGCTGCAGACAGGTCGACGTATGCCATGTAAAGGCTGCCACCCCTTGCATGGACATACTTCCCTCTCAAGAGGGTGAGGTGAAGGACCTGTTCTATGGTACCTCTTCCTTCCCTAAAACCAAACTGTAGGTCGGATAAAATATTGTTCGTCTCAGCCCAGTTTTGTAGGCGTGCTAAGAGAATTCTACCTACTACTTTACCAAAAGAATCCAGTAGGGATATGGGTCTATAGCACGCAGGGCTATTCCTATTTCCCTTTTTAAATATGGGGACTAGGATCGAGTCTGACCAAGAGGTTGGTAATCCTACCTGTCCCAGCGCCTCTAAGACGTTTAGTAGCAGGGGAGCCCAGAGGTCGATATTTGATTTGTAGAGGTCCATGGGAACCACATCAGGTCCCGGGGCCTTTCCTGATCTGCTGACATTCAGGGCCAACTCCACCTCGGCGAGGTTGAAGTTCATCGTTAAAGGATTGGTTTGGATCGTTGGTAAGTTGTGGGTCTGTGGGAATTGCCCTACTGGGATTGAATTTTTTTTTGAGAAGTGGGTAACCCATTCTTGTTCAGAATTTACAATTTCCCAAAAAGTAACCGAGTCTTTGTTTTGGCAGCTGTCATGTAAAGCAGTCCAGTGTTCCTCTTTTAGTTCCTTTTTCCTGGATGCTACTATTTTATTGTCTGTTTGCCTAGCCGTTGAGACCTCAAGGGTATTTCTTGGGGATTTTTTTAGAGTATGTTTAAGGTTTTTGTAGGCTCTGGAACATGCTGAGTTAAACCACCTGAACTTTGGTTTGTCCTTTAAGATTTTTTGCCCCCTAGGATGTACTGTCAGGGCATTCTTTACCTCTAGTGCTATTTTTTCATAATTGGCCACGATCTCAGCGGGAGATGACGACTCCGTTAAGCAGACTTCAAAGGCTGAGCGGTCCGCGTTGATTACCGTTTCTAAGATGGCGGCAGGGTCGATGTTTGACCATTTAAGTGAGTAGCCATTTAGACGGGACATAGAGATATGTTCGTCGTGATATATTGTTTGAGCGTTATTTCGTGGGGCGGTAGTTTGCATGGTAACAGACAGTAGGAAATGGTCACTGAATACACAGTCGTGAGTGATGACATCAGTAGTAAGGTTTGGGGAAGTGTTCCCTGCCAAAATAAAGTCAATGCAGGAGGATAGTCCTCTACCGTTAAAGGTTGGGGCAAAGGGGGTTAAGGGGACAGTGAGTTCATTGGCAAAAGCTAATTGAAGAAGGATCATGGTCTCGTTCAAAAGGGACCCCTTGTAAGAATGTAAAAAATGAGAAATATTGTTTTGTAGGTGATCGATATAACCACAGTTGCCATTTAGGGTGCTCTTACATAATGTCAAGTTGAAGTCCCCCCCCCAAATAATTATTGGTTCGTTGCCTTTGCTGAGGATGATTTGTTTTAGTAGAGAGTCACGAATTTCTTTCATGACCTCCGTAAAGCTAGGGTCTGAAAGGTTATTAGAGATGTTAACTATGAGAATGGGTGGCATTCTACTTGTGGTTACACGTATAATCTGATATTGTGGCTCAATTTTAAGAGGGTGGGCTTCCAGAGTTGGTATTAGGTTTGAGACATAAATGGTTATTCTGCCCTTTGCTCTGCCAGATGTTGAGGGAAGTGCTGGGCTGAAGAAAGTCTTAAAACCGTTTATGTGGATAGGAGTGATTACCCATGTCTCCTGGAAAGCGATAATATCGCTTTCTTTGATGAATTTAATCCATTCTTCATTATGAATCTTTAGACGAAGGCCCGATATATTACAGAATGTTATATTTAGAACTGAGTTTATTCCTTGCATCTAGTGGCGGTCCTAGTGATATTTTGTTTGGCCGCGAGAGTGGCCCTCAGTGGGACTAATATCGCCCTCCCTGTAAGATCTAACTGTCACAGGGGAAGTGGTTTCGGGGATAGTGATATAGTCAGGGTTGGAAAAGGTCCCTGGTTGGTCTGTGGTTATTGAGTAAGTGGGAAGAGGGGGGACCAAGATCTTACCTTTGTCAGGATGTGAGTCAAAATATCCATTCGATGTGGGAGGAGGCAGGGTAACGGTTGGAGGTGCGGGGTTGTCCGATGGTGTTGGCTGTCAATCCACCTCCTCTAGTGTAGTAAGTTGTTCAAATCTATTTTGAGTAAGGATACACCCGTTCCCTCTATGGGCGTTTGTTTGCTCACTAAGGTAGAAAAAGTCAAGCGACACCAGATTGATGTTTGTGATTTCATGTATTGCTGTCCTATTGATCCTAAGGAGGGAGCGGACTAAGCCTGGCGACCTAAAGTTTATGACTATACAGTCTCCAGGACTTTTTTTGTAAGAGTCCCCGATCCAACCCACTCTTCTCACCATCAGGATCTGATTTATGTGCCTTGGATGGAAGTAAGTGTTTTTAGTGAGCCAGTTGGTGACCTTATTCCTTAGTGAAGCCCATGTTTCTATTGAGTCTTTTTGTAGAGGCGGAACATTTGTTAGGACCAGGACATATGGCCGAGCGGCCGGTGGTAAGTTTAGGCGGTCTTTGTTAGGGATTGAAGAAATTGTGGAATCTGCCCTTTTGTTATAATTTGGGGTTGCTAGAGATCTCGCGGATGGTTCCGCTGCGGTGTTTGGTCCAGAAGCTCCCTTTGTGCCCTGGTTGTTGAGCGTTCTTATTGTAGGGGAAGTGGTAGGAATGTTTGTAATGGAGGTATTAGGGTGTTCTATTACGGAAGGTGTATTCCGTTCTTGTTGGAAGTTAGATTGACTAGTTACGGGTGATATAATAGAAGGATTTAATCGGGTTATGCCATCAAGTAGCGTTTTTGTGAGTTGGACAAATTTATCTTCAAAGACCGAAGAAAGTAATGAGATCATTTCACCAAGTTTTTCTTCTATGTCGTGACTTAATACAGATTGAATTTCTTTTGAGCTATTTTGTACTGATAGCTTGATCATTTCCCCAAAGGTATCTAATTGAGCATGGGGAGGTAGGTTTAATTCCTCTGTTTGTGTACCTGTGTCACAGGTAGCTAGGTGGATTGGAGTCTTCCCCGTTTTTGGCGGTTGGCCTTTTCTATATGCCCCCCTCCCTGTGCTCAATTTAGTTTTGGCTTTCCCTCGTGTTAGGGGTCCTTTTGGTTGTGGAGGGGTGACTTTTTGTAGAGTTCCTTTTCGGCCCGGTGAGGTTAAAGGGGAATGAGCCGAGAGATCGGTGGCCATTATCCTAGTGGGTGAATTAGTCGGTGAAGGTGGGTTTGGAGCGTCAGACGTTTTGCACTGTCTTATAGAGGGTTCTAATGAAAGCCTCCTTTCAGTAGTTTGAATTTCCTGGATAATTAGAGATTCTGCTCTCAGTAGATAGGCATCTAGTGTGCCCACTGTGCTTTTACGTAATTCCATTTTAGAAAAATAAAAAGGTTGCAAAGCAAAGTGAACAGGTTACACAATGCAGCTCAAATCTTATTAGGAGGGGGGTGAGTCTTTACCGTCTGCTGTCTTCAGCCAGTCCGAATGGAACAGTGAGGAGGCAATAGCCTTTGTCCCAGGAGTCTAAGATGCTTTGGCAGGAAGTCTAGGTAGCACAGCAAAGGGGGGGGTGGCCCGACCCGGCCTCCTCTGGCCCCGGACGGCCACAGACGGCCCGCCCTTTGCCCGGGCTTGGCCCGGCGCCGCCCGCACGCGGTCCCACGACGCGGGGGGCAGAGTCACTTTAGTAGCGCCTTCGGGCGCGGAAATGCGCAAATTCCACTTCCGGGGTTTCCAGGGATCCTGAGAAGTGTAGTCCCGTCTTACACTCCCCCCACACTGCGGTCGCGATGTCCGGCGACGGCGGGAGGGAGAGACAGGAACCAACAGGAGGAGGAGCAGCCCCAGGCACCACGGAGGCACACAGGTGAGCACCAGGAGCATGGACGAATGTAGGCAAGTCTTGGAAAGAAGCCCCACTCTGCCGGGGGCAGAGTCACTTTAGTAGCGCCTTCGGGCGCGGAAATGCGCAAATTCCGCTTCCAGGGTTTCCAGGGATCCTGGGAAGTGTAGTCCCGTCTTACACTCCCCCCACACTGCGGTCGCGATGTCCGGCGACAGCGGGAGGGAGAGACAGGAACCAACAGGAGGAGGAGCAGCCCCAGGCACCACGGAGGCACACAGGTGAGCACCAGGAGCGTGGACGAATGCAGGCAAGTCTTGGAAAGAAGCCCCACTCTGCCGGGGGCAGAGTCACTTTAGTAGCGCCTTCGGGCGCGGAAATGCGCAAATTCCGCTTCCGGGGTTTCCAGGATCCTGGGAAGTGTAGTCCCGCCTTACACTCCCCCCACACTGTGGTCGCGATGTCCGGTGACGGTGGGAGGGAGAGACAGGAACCAACAGGAGGAGGAGCAGCCCCAGGCACCACGGAGGCACACAGGTGAGTACCAGGAGCGTGGACGAATGCAGGCAAGTCTTGGAAAGAAGCCCCTAATATCAATTGTTAAAATATAGAAGTCATTAAGAGAGTTTGCAAAAATAAAGGGCCTGATTACGATGGTGGGGAGACCGCCACCGACAGTCTGTCAGTGACAGTCTCCCCACCATCGGTGACTGAATCACCACCTGCTAGATTACAATGTATGAAAAAATAGAACACCTGGTCACCACTTTACAAGGCTGCTATTTATTTAAGCAGACTGAGGAGCAGTGCATTTAGTCGCTGCACTTTACTTCATTACTTTGTAGTTTATTTGCACATTAATACAACCATTTCAGTATTCAATGGAGCATTCAAAAGATGCATTCTTAAATTTCCAGATGAAATTAAAGCAGACATTTAAACATTAACAAGTAGATTACACAAAAATAATTATGGCGTTTAAACATTAATGTGTAGATTACACAAAAACAATTGTAAAAATTCTGCACAAAATATTACAAACAATTTCACCAGTCTGTATTGGTTTCACATAAGCTCTCTCAAGACAAAGAACCTTATACTTTGCTTCTATTTGGAGAGGAGCTCCCTATGGGGAAAGGAGTGATCAAAGTCTCTAAGGGAAATGTTTGTACTGTCACCCTCTCTAGAGTCCTGTGTGATTACTGTCTCTAATAGGGTAAAAGAAAATACAGATGTGTTTCCAATCCCCATACAACTTTGGGGAATATCGTCAGGGCTGAAGCACAGTGTAATCTGTGTAGGTTAAAAAATAAATAATAAAACATAAGACAATTATTTTGAGCCGGTGTAGGCCTTCTCTTCTAAAATGTTAATATCCTAGTTATCGGTTGTGATATACCTGTACTTCAGATGTGGACATGCAGACTGCTTGCCTGGCTGTTTCTTCGAAGCAACCTCAATGTGTCAGGTCTTCTAACCTAAATAGAGTGAGTTATTGGTTATAAATTATCCAGTTTTGCACTCCATTTAATTTCAGTTATGTTTGCTTCTCTTGTATGCTTAGGTTGCTTACTTGTGCATTAGACTGTTCCCAATTGGTGTCTCCATTCGTAACTGGCGATTTTGAATTGGGGAAGTGACCGCCGGTACTTTTTTGTCTGTTAGAGGGGTGTCGTGAGGCCGTCTCTCTGTGTCTGAAATACCGAACACATTTGGATTTTAGATCGTGTAAAGACCAGACATTCCTATTGTTGTTAGAGGTTCACTATATTGATCTTACTTGGAAATTCACTGTTTTCACCCTCTGGTGTCTTAGCGTGATTGAAGGTTGGCGCTCAGCGCCCGTGTTTATGTGCTTGGTACCTGAAACGAAAAAAAACACATGGTATTGGCATTGTTATTTTCCTCGGTTTACATGGCGCATGAATGGTATTCTTGGATCCTAACGCATAGGTGCATTTTCTTTCAAGTGCGCATTTCTAATCTTTTTCCAGCGTGAAGTATTGCCATATTGTATCACCTCGATCTCTTGGTTTGCCGATCACTTACGCATTTCAATTGTGCTGGTATTATTATCTATGGTTTGATTAGCGCGTATCCGGTATTCTTGGCTCCTGACATTTGGATACGGTTTCGTTAAGGCGCGTCTTGCTTATCTATTCTCAGCATGAAGCCTTGCAACTTTGTAACACCGCGTTCTCTAGGGCAGCCGGTCGCGTACATGTTTCAAATCTGCAGGAGTTAACGTTCATGGCGCTTCAAGTTGAACCATATGCTTATGCTATTTTAGACGAGCCGATTAATGAACACACTTCAAAGACGGTTGGTACTCACTTCTTTTTGTCTGCTCTTGTCCAACAATTAGGTTGACCTAATTGTTGGACTAGAGCAGTTATTCTGTCAAAACTGCGTCTACACTCTTTTTAGATTTTGTCATATGGGCAGATATTATTAAAAGGTTGTTTCTGTCTTATTTGACAATTTTAATATCACTTCCTTATACTTTTTGTTTTTGCACTGCTTCTATCACCACCATTCATACTTGTCAGCCACACTAAGATTTGATAGATACCTCATCTCAAGATGAACAGAGAGCTGTAAGTTGCCCGTACTATCTGCAGCCTTGATCAACTTGATGGCTCAGACAGGGCTATCGGATCCCAAATGATGTGGGCTGCTATTCTGGTGGCTGATGGGATTCATGATTCATGTTTAGACTATAAAAATATTTGAATTGATTGATCTATTTTTGAGTGGACCCTAGATTTCTTTGTTGTGATGTTAAGCAGTCTGCATGTCCATATCTGAAGTACAGGTATATCACAGCCGATAACTAGGATATTAACATTATAGAAGAGAAGGCCTACACCGGCTCTAAACAATTGTCTTATGTTTTATTTTTTATTTTTTAACCTACTCCTATTACACCATGGTTCAACCCTGACGATAATCCCCAAAGTTGTATAGGGACTGGAAACGCATCAGCATTTTCTTTTCCCCTATGAGGGATAGTAATCACGCAGGACTCTAGAGAGGGTGACAGTGCAAACATTTCCCCGTAGAGACTTTGATCACTCCTTTCGCCATAGGGAGCTCCTCTTCAAAAGTAGCAAAGTATAAGGTCCTTTGTCTTGAGAGAGCTTATGTGAGACCAATACGGACTGGTGTAATTGTTTGTAATATTTTGTGCAGAATTTTCACAATTGTTTGTGTAATCTACATATTAATGTTTGAATGCCATAATTATTTTTGAGTAATCTGTACGTTAATGTTTAAATGTCTGCTTTAATTTCATCTGGAAATTTAAGAAAGTATCTTTTGAATGCTCTATTGAATACTGAAATGGTTGTATAAATGTGCAAAAAAATACAAAGTAATGAAGTAAAGTGCAGCGACTAAACATACTGTTCCTCAGTCTGCTTAAATAAATAGCAGCCTTGTAAAGGGGTGACCAAGTGTTCTATTTTTTCATACATTGTATCACGTCCTACCTGGCCCCCGAGACAGACGTAACCTCCCTTCTTTCATTCAAGTAGAGCGGGTGACCACGCGAGGGTTTTCAGCCTCAAACTGGTTTAGGCTTAGCTCTTAGATCTTTAATCCCATAGGCTGGACCACAGTCCAACCTAGTAAATAATATGGCTGACAAGGATACACTCTCATTCTCAGAGTCACACATTCAAAATTTAATTTCCACTCCCTCACCCTTCTCTTCTATATCTTTAAGCACTACAGCAAAACCATCTGAAAAACTCATTTGTTTAAACAAGAAACACATTAGGACGGAACTCCATGGGCATTTATTGCTTGAACATTTAAAAGCTGGTACAATTCCCTGGGGTCTCCAGATCAAAAACATGCCAGTCATTTTTACTGAAGATCCCGAATACAAGAAGGGGTTTAGCTTCAAAAGAACTAAGTGTAGCCGTGACCTCATGGTCCACACTATAGAAACAGCTGCCAGAACCTGTCAAAAAGAACTTGAAGAACTCGATAGTCTGACACAAACAATCAAGAATAACCATACTACATCTGAAGCAAAAGCCTTGCTTAAGAAGATCGACAAAGAAATCCAAACGTTCAATGACAACACCATAAACTTCAAAACCACTAAGTTTGAAAAGGACACTAAATCCTTTAATATTGAAACGGTCTACCCCTATCTCAAGGACGATTATTATACACAAGTTGAGCCACGTAGGGCTCTAACCCAGTACCAAGGGAGATCAAAGAACCGATTCACAACATTCTCAGAATCCTCCTCCTCTGATTCATCAGGAGATATTAATCCCAGAGAAGGCCCATCCAAAAGACAGAACACTTTTTTAGAGCAAGGCGACCCAAGAAACTGAGTACGGTTCAAGCCACAACAACCACAATGGGAAATGAGAACCCACAGAAACTTTTACAAGACCTAAGAACAATAACAATAGTGAACTTATCATCCAAACGATTACCAAAAGTCAGTCTTAGAATTAGGTGTGAAATTTGCCCCCTCCACAACCACGGACTATGCCAACTTGAAGATAGAGGCCTTACAATTTTTTCGCAAAATCCGCCATAAAGCCTTCTTTTATGGAATGGAAAACCGTGGTAATACTGAACCATCTGGATTATCCAAGAAATCAAATTTCAATTCACCATCTCACATGATTCCGAAACACATTTTAGCCTTTGAACAGGCAGTTCTGTCAATATCACAATTGGAAAGGAGCAGATCCTTCACAAAAATGAACATTACAAAACAACAGCATGAAGCCAATTTGGACCTCCAAAGAGATGATTCCATAGTCACAAAACCTGCAGACAAGGGCAGAGCCCTTGTCTTAGGGTCCAAAGAGATGTATGTAACTGAGGCAAAAAGTCAAATACACAATACGGAATGGTACCGTCAACTAAGCGAAGACCCCACATGCCAAATTGAAGGGGAGATTACCAGCAAGCTCAAATGGGGATTAGATCAAGGGATTTTAGGCCCTAAAGAATTTGAGTTCCTTAATAAATCACACTCAAGGATCCCAGTAATTTATTTTCTCCCCAAGATCCATAAACATTTGCGACAACCCCCTGGAAGACCAATCGTTTCTGGCTGAGAGTCGTTGCTGGAACCCATTGCAAAGTATGTGGACATCTTCCTGAAACCATTCATGGACCAGGTACCCTCTTACATAAGAGACACCACTGATTTCATCAACAAGATTGAAGGACAACTATTTGATCCCTTGAACCAATGGCTAGTCTCCTTCGATGTAACTTTGCTATACACCTAAATCCCTCAGGACAAAGCACTGGAAACTATGTACTACTATTTGGAGACACGTCCTAAACCTCAGAGAGTCCCCACTGAATTCATATTGGATTTGACCCGAATTGTGCTTAAGAAGAATTACTTTAAATTGGAGAATACATTCTTCATGCAAGTCAAAGGGACCCCTATGGGATGCCCCTTCGCCCCAGAGATGGCTGTATTGTTTATGTCACTGTTTGAGGACAAGTTCATCGCCAAAAACAATCCATTCATCAAATTCATTTCCCAATGGTACAGGTACATAGACGATGTCTGGTGCCTGTGGAGTGGCACAGAAGAGCATCTTGAACAATTTCATGAATGGCTAAACATGAGACACCGAGACGTCAAATTCACAAACAGCCGGACTGTCCTCACGTTTCTTGATGTGGAGGTATTTGGATATGATCAAAGATTGAGAACAATGCTACATCGTAAATCCACAGATAGAAACACCATACTCCACTATCAAAGTTTTCATCAGCGGAGTTTAAAAGACAACCTACCTTATGGGCAACTATTAAGGATCCGGAGAAATTGTGCATGAAAAGAAGACTTTATGTTAAATGCCAAAGCCTTTTGTGACCAACTTAAAGAAAGAGGTTACCCAAGAAAAATGCTCAAACACACCATCAAGAGAGTATGGTACTCGCCGCGAGAGGTTCTACTTACAAAGAAAGAAAAAACCCAGATGGAGAAACTCGTATGTGTGTCCACGTTTGGCCCACACACTAACAATTTTTGCATAATTGTGTTGACGAATTGGCATCTCCTAAGTCAATTAGAATGCCCGATGGAAATACCCTTGTTTGCAATGAAGAAAAACAAAAGCATCGGTCGAAGGACCATCAGAGCAGATATCGCTCATAGTAACAAGAAGACAGACCTTCGAGCCCAATGAAAAATGGAGCCTATGGAAGGACACCTCAAATGCGGCACTTGTTCCGCATGCAACACTACCATTGAAGGACATGAGTTCTCATACAATACCATTAAATGGACCCACAAAGAATTTACTAATTGTAAAACTAAAAACACTGTTTATGCCATCCAGTGCCCTTGCCCAACATTGAACATTGGGAAGACTAACCAGCAGATCAATTAAAGAATAGTGCAACACCGGTCTCAAATTAAAAAGCAGGTTTTAACAGCGCTTATGGTGTCACATTTTGTGGAAAATAACCATTCAGAAAAAGATTTCGTATGGACAGTTCTATCAGGAATAAAGTCACCTCCACGCGGAGGCAATGTTAAAAACTTACTACTGCGTAGGGAAGCTTATTTAATTCTAAAATGTAATTGTACCCAAAACGGCCTCAATGAAATGTCAGAACTCAATCAAGCAGTGAATTAATATCCGTGGCTCAACTCTTTCAAAACACCTAATTACATAGAATGCAGCACTTCACCAATAACAACTAAGCCCAAAAGACTATAATTCCCGTAAAACCACGGAAAGTAACTTGAGAATTCCTGTTTACAAAAATTTTACAAATCAGAAGTGTCAGCACCCGTGCAATCGACCGACTGAAGAGTTACTCAAGTGAATTGGAATTAGAAGACGAAAAGAAATGAGTACCAACCGCCTTTGAAGTGTGTTAATTAGTCAGCTTGTTTAAAATATCATAAGCATATGGTTCAACTTGAAGCGCCATGAATGTTAACTCCTGCATATTTGAAACATGTATGCGACCGGCTGCCCTAGAGAACGCAGCGTTACAACGTTGCAAGACTTCATGCTGAGAATAGATAAGCAAGACGCGCCTTAACGAAACCGTATCCAAATGTCAGGAGCCAAGAATACCAGATACGCGCTAATCAAACCATAGATAATAATACCAGCAGAAATGAAATGCTTGAGCGATCGGCTAACTAAGAGATCGAGGTGATACAATGTGGCAATGCTTCACGTTGGAAATAGATTAGCAATGTACGCTTGAAAGAAAACGCACCTATACGTTAGGAGCCAAGAATACCATACATGCACCATGTAAACCGAGGAAAGTAACAATGCCAATACCATTCGTTTTTTTGTTTCAGGAACCAAACACATAAACACAAGCGCTGAGCGCCAACCTTCAATCATGCTAAGACACCAGAGGGACAAAACAGTGAATTTCCAAGTAAGAGTACTATTGTGAACCCTTAACAACAATAGGAATGCTTGGTCTATGACACGAAAACATTAAAAACTGCATTTGATAAGGTCAACAAGATGACTATGGAACACACTCTGCTCTGTACATCTAAACAATCAGAAGCTTCTGGTTTGGTTAGGCTTATAACCCCATACAGCAACTAAAATAAAGAATTAGCAAAAGCTGTTAGAAAGAACTGGCATTTAATTCATTTTGAGTCTGTAATCAAGGCCTCAGACGCAAAAAAGCCACAAATTACTTATCAAAGAGCCAGCTCAATAAGGGGCAGCTTAGTTAGATCAAGCTTAGAGACCAGCAGAACCACCAGTTGGCTAACAGGGAGAAATGGGTTCTATGTCTCTAGTGCAGGGCATGCTCCATTGGCATAAATACAAAGGAATATATTTCACCCTTTAGAGAAAAATTGAAATAAAGGTAATTGTGAAAGTGACCATGCCGTGTATGTACTCACATGTAGCAGCAATTTATGATATGGGGGTAGCCCTGTTTTGCAGGTTCACAAACGAATAATTCAACACATGCGTGCAATCAAGAACATTGACATGTCGTACCCAGTGGCTCGGCATTGTGCCAAAATACATCAGAAATGACATATTTTGTGATTGATGCAGTTATTCAATGCAAATACAAGCAGATGGCTACTCAACTGTAATTCATGAAATGCAGAAATTCTTTTAGTTTTTTTGCATTTTTGCATTTTTGTTGGCCAGTAAAGTAAAGCAAATATTTTGTCATAGATCATAATAAAGTACTCTATTTCAAACTTATGGGTTCTAAAAGGTATTAACATCCAATAATTTTTAATGGATGTACCAATATAAAAGGTGGTTTCAAATGACAGAATGAACGTATAAACGGAGAGAAGTGGCAAAGGAGAGAACAAGGGACGGGAGGTACCTACTCGTTGTTTATTATGAGCATTGAAAGTGTGCAAAGGAGTTGTATCCTAAGTGCCAGTGCAATTAATATAAATTAATGGAATAAGAAGCTGTTAAAGATAGTTTTCAGGTTCTGAAAAGAGACAAAATATACAAGTGGTACAAAGTATCCTCATATTGGCGACTATCAACATATATGCGTGCAAAAACACTATGTTTAAAATATAATTGCAATAAACACAGTATATAAAGTGCAAATGCAATAGATATTCAATTCATGAAGTGCAAATGCATAAATATTCTATTCAATATATTTTAATGATGTACAAAGTGCATTTATATGTGGAAAGGCACTATGTTTGGAGTCCGATTGCAACAGAAGCACAATGTGTAAAAGCGCAAATGCAATAAGTATTCTAGTCAATACATTCAAATGATGTATAAATTAAATTGTACCTTAAAGTGCTAACCATGACAGTACTAGATTGTTATACCATGCCCAGTTATCTGATTATGTTATTGTCACATGAAACCAATCCTCAATTCAGTCTTTATACATGTAGTTTTCCATATCTAAAATTCACATATCTCTAATATATTTTTTATCATACAGGGCAGATGGTATGACCTAATATGCACTTTGGTAGCACATTTAGATTAAAAACAAATTTATACATGCAAGATTGATGGGTATAACATAGTTTGAGATGGGAGTGAGTGTCATAGATACAGCTCAGCATCTAAATCTTCCCAAACGTTTTTTGCGATGGAATATGAGAAATCTCTATTTCTTTTATTGCCCGGAGATATATTACCAAGTCTGTGTTGCAGGTTATATGTTCACTGATTTTTTTCATGTCTCCCATTGTGCAATCTGTAAGTTGTCTTATTTGTTCCATTCACATTCCTTACACTTTGCACACTTCCAGAACACTGGCTGAGTCAGTCAATTTGTATTTCACAGTTTCATGCAGGTAATGGCTACTTGTTTAGAGATCACCTAGTGACACCGCCTTTGTTGGTGATGACTGGATGATCCATTAGCACTTGTTCCAGAGTCTTATCTAAACTTAGAACACTCCAGTTGTTTTGGATAATTTGTCTGATTTCTGTATGCTGTGTATTATAATCAATGATGAGATGAACTTTCTCTTCTTGCAGATCTCTTCTCCTAAGTATTAGCAACTCATCCCTAAATCGTTTTCTTGCTCTTTCCATTGGGTTCTGGATAACCTTAAGTAGATAGCCTCTGGAAATGATTCTCATCTTCATTTCACTGATTTCTTCTTCAAAATCCACTGCTTCTGAGCAATTACTTGTGGCTCTTAACATTTCCCCAAAGGGAATGCTCCATTCTAGATTCCTAGGATGTCCACTGTTTCTATGACGGATACTGTTGTATGCTGTCACTTTCCTATGTATTTTGGTATAGATGTACATGTTTTTATATGGACCACAATATCCAAAAATATGATTTGTCTGGGACTGATAGTGTAAGTAAAGGTCAAATTGAGGTTATTTTTTTTTTAAGGATAGAATGAATGATTCAATGATTTTGCTATCCCCTTCCCAGATTGAAAACCAGACCCAAAGTTTCATTTTTTTCCAGTTTTCTGATTTTCTTCTCTCCAAATTACCCCTGACTCCCAGTATCCCATAAGAAGGTTGACATATATTGGGGCGAATGAGGTCTCCGTGGCTGTGCCTGGCCTTTGTAAATAAATATCTCAATTAAATATAGAAACATTGTGGGCAAGATAAAAATCTAACATCTCAATAATAATTTTTGAGTGTTCCAAATTTCTGATCGATTTATCCCACAGAAAGTGCTTTACGGCTTGTATGCCAAATCTGTGCCTGTGTGATGTATAAAGTAAAGTCAAATCAATTGTGGCCATTAAGTCAGTCTCTTCCTGAGGGATTCCCTGGATCTTGTTCAAGAAGTCCATTGAACCTATGTTTTTTTAGTGAATTTCAATGGTTTTTTAAAGGCTAATTTCGAACTATAACATCCCTGAAACCTATGATTTTTCAGTAAATTTCAATGGTTTTTTAAATGCTAATTTCTAACTTTAATGTTCCTGAAACCTATGGTTTTTTCAGTGAATTTCAATGGTTTTTTAAATGCTAATTTCTAACTATAACATCCCTATTAAGTCCCCTTGAATCCTGAAGGTCCCTGGTGGCCAAGTAGCCCACCAGGTACATCCAGAAAGCGCCACAGATCTGTGTTGCAGAGAGGTGTTCTGAGGCCACGCCCCTTTTTATACCACGCTGCAAACGCGGCTTCTGGTGCACTGCCGCTCAGAGGATGAAGTCCACTTGTGTCCTGAGGTCTTCAGGACACAAGAGGACCTCATCGCCCCGCCAGCAGTGCACCAGAAGCCACGTTTGCAGAGTGGTGTAAAAAGGGGCCGTAATATCAGGCCCCACCCCCGCCCTGCACCACTGTGCACACGCGTCCCCTGGTGCGTTGTAAGTTGGGGGTTTAAGTCTCCTTGAATCCTGAGGGTCCCTGGGGGCCAACTAGCCCACCATGTACCTCCAGTAAGCGCCACAGAGCTGTGTTGCAGTGTGGTGTAAAAAGGGGGCGTGGACTTGGACCACCTCTCTGCAACGCAGCCTCCTGGTGCATAATGGAGGTACCTCGTGGGCTAGTTGCCCCCAGGGATCCTCAGTATTCAAGGAGAATTAGTTCCCTGTCTTCCAACGCGCCAAGGGGCGCATTTGCAGAGTACTACAGGGAGGGGGCGGGGCCTCTGGCGCGATGCCGGCTTTTTTTGTTTTTGGTTGTCAAAAGGGGGGCTGTGCGGCCCCCCTTCTTTTTCCTTTTGTGTGGCCCTGGGGACCCCATCCCCAGGGCCTGACACCTATTTAAAAAAAACGGGAGGGGGCCTCGTGGCACCCCCTCCAGAGGCCAATATCGGCCCCGGGGACCCCATCCCCAGGGCATGGCCATATAAATATTTTTTTCAACTATTTTTTAAGGAGGGGGGCTGCATGGCCCCCCTCCTGAGTCCTCTATTAGCCCCGGGGATCCCATCCCCCAGGGCTCTGCCTCCTTCTTTTTTTTCTTTTTTTTAATTGACGGAGGGAGGCCATGTGGCCCCCCTCCTGGGCCACTTCTGGCCCCTGGGACCCCATCCTCTAGGGCCGGCCCCATCTGTTGGGGACCGTGGGGGAGCCCCAATGCCCCCACAGTCCCTGCCGGCTCCCCGCCTCCTGCGGGAGCCGGCATTGCTTTTGGAAAAGCAATCTGCTTTGTTTCAATGAAGCAAAGCAGTGTTTGCAATGATAGGGCGGGAGCCGCACAGCTTCCGCCCTGTCATTGCAAACAGCAGTGTCCCGGGGTGGAAATGGGGGGTCCGTAATGGACCCCCGCATTTCAATTCTAAATGCACCGGAGAGGTGGCGGTCCTCGGGGCTTGGAGGGGCCCCCTGCCCTTTTGTAATGAAGCCTTGTGGAGGTGGCGGTGCCTGGGGCAGCGTGGGGGGGTGGGACCCCACCACACACTATTTTCTAATAAGCCCCAGGGAGGTGACGGTCCCTGGGGCTGCAGGGGGCCGCGTGCCCCCTGCAAATTATCTACATAGACCGGGGGAGGTGGCAGTCCCTTGGGCTCTGGGGGCCCCCACAGGCCCCCGCTATTATCTTTTCACAATGCCCCCGGGACCTGGCCCTCTCGGGGGCCTCATTAAAATGATATATACATATCAATCACAGAAAAAACAAAGATTACAAGGACATAATAATAAGGTTCAGATTTCACTTTTACAAAACCAGTGAGATTCAGCAGTTATAGTTATCTGAGCTAACTATAACTTACTCCCCCACAATGCACTGCATATGACCTCACATATTACATCACTACTGACATTTTCAGTGGCATAACTGATTACATAATTGATGACATCTCAAATGACATCAGTGATGACATCATCTATTGAGTGGAAGTGTTTCGTAAACGCAGAGTGTCGCTGGTGTTGCAGGGTGCTCTACATAGGAGCTGCTCTCCACCTAAATTTGGGAACTACCCAGAGCTTTCTGCTTCCTATTTTGTATAATTTGTTACGCACTCTAAGCCTGAAATGGTATTGTTTTGAGATATATATATATATATATATATATATATATATATATATACATATATAAAATGTAACACTAAACTAAATATAGAAATAATATACACATATATTTAAGCAAAATACTATTTTAACAATAGAAAATTACAAAAATGATATTAACAGGAACAAAAAATAAATAAAAATGTATATCTAACTATAAAATATTAACGGAAGTAATATAAATATAAACAATAATTAAAAAGCATATTACTAAAAATAAAGTAAGCATTTTTTACAAAATATTTGAAAAAACAAATAAAATGAAACAATAATGTTATAAATAACATCAATCCACTCTAACCTACATTAGGTAAACTGTGGGAGTTCAAAGGGATTGGATTTACTGCTCCCACTTCTATTTAAGCAACAGAAGGGAAGGCGTTTGACTTCTGAGGGTTTAGATTTGCTATTCCCGCTCCAGTCTAAGCAAGAGTATGGAAACTGCTGGCCTTTGGAGGGTGGGGGTTACTATTCCCACACCAATGAATGCAACAGTAGGGAAAGTTGGACTACAGACTGGTTAACTTGACTATTCCCACTCTACTCTAACCAACATTAGGAAAATTGTGGAAGTTCTACTCCAGACTAAGCAATGGTAAGGCAAGACTTGTACTTTGGAGGGGTTTGATTTACCATTCCCACTACAGTAAAAACAGCTGTAGGGAAAATGTCTGGAAGGGTTAAGTTTACTATGTCCATTCCAGTCTAAGCAAAGCAGGGAAAGTTTTGGACTTCATAGGCGTTAGATTTTCTATTCCAAATCCAGTCTAAGCAACAGTAGAGAAAGTGCTGGAATTTGGAAGGGTTAGATTTACTATTCCACTCTAGCCTATGTAACAGTAGCGAGAGTCTTGGATTTTCGAGGAGTTATGCTTAATATTTCCACTGCAAAGTATGCAACAACAGGGAAAGTGTTTTCTTTTTTAGAAAACATGGAAATATGTAACAACAATACATTTCTAAATAATATTTTATTAAAAAATGCATTTAATACAACATTTAAAAATATTAAATCATTAATCAAATAATTAAAATACAATCCCCCTTAGAGCCCATAAAAACACAAACACAAAAAAGAATAAATGAAAACAAAAATTAAATGAAAATGTTATTTAAATGACACAAATAAAACTAAAAAAATAAATACATGTTTCTAATATCAATATTAAAGAATATATAACCATACATTAATAGACCAATCAAAGAAAACTAGCTTTTAGTTTCAACAACTTCAGACACTATTCCCCTATAGGCTCAAAAATCCACAAGTAAAATATAAATTACTAACATAAATAAAAAAATAAAATAAAATTAACACACTAAATTTAAACAAATAAAATAACAATGACATGGTTTACATATTAATCAAATAAATAAAAAATAATTAACATTAAAATGTCAATATTTATAATTTAATTATTGTCAAAACTATTCCCTTACAAGCTCATCAACCTGCTACTACATTAAAAATCACAAATTACATAAAATATTGCATATTAAAAAATTACAAACTAGGGGGCATATTTATTCTCAAGGACTTATCGCCGAGTTAGCGGCACTTATCACAGTCAAAGTGGTGATAAATTTATTGTACCAGTCTCAAGCTGGTGCTAACAGCCGATAACACCAGTTTTCCTGCAATAACTGCAGCAAAAAATATCGCCACAGATGATACCAGCAACTAACGCTAATGATATGCAGAGTAGGCGTTCCCGTGCAAAAAGCCTCAAAAACCCCACTTAGCAATATTCACAACGACCAACCAGATCGGCGATAAGGTCCTAAAACATGCGATAAGGCGTGTTTGCAGCAGGGATTTAACACCTACTCCGACCTGGTGTTAAGTGGGAAGAAAACCTGCACTAGAAACAGTAGCCCAGCCCACAGCCACACCAGAAGAACATTAGATGCCATGGAGCTACTGATCATGCAGCTCGGACACACAAGAGGGCCACAACACCCACCGCCACCAGACCCACGACCCCCCCAGACTACCATAGAAGCAGTGCAGACAAAGACAGAGGACCTTCAGAAAATGCACCAGCCTCACAGACTTAACACCAGAGGATGTAATTGCCCACTACAGGCTCAAAAGGACAACCATCCTCCGCATCCTGACACTCATTGGCCACAGGCTGATGGTATAACACAGCAGAAAACCAACATACCTCCGCAGACAAAGCTGCTGGCTGCACTGCACCTGTTGGCCTCTGGGACCTTCCAACCAACAACTGCCAGAGTCAGAGGAGTCTCACAGCCAGCCCTATCAAAGTACCTCACACCTGTCTTGGATGCCCTCATCAGCTTGGTACACCACTACCTTTACTTCCCACACACTGCACAGGAACAGCTGCAGACCAAGCAAGGCCTCTACACCATAGCTGGCTTCCTGCATGTGTTGGGGGGCAATTGACTGCGCACATGTACTCCTCGTGCTCCCTGCCACCACTGCACACAATTACTGCAACAGGAAGCACATGCATTCCATCAATGTGCAGGCAATGGTGGACCACCGGGGACTCTCCACCAATGTCGCCACCAACTACCCAGGCAGTGTGCATGATTCCTTCATCTTCCGACAGTCCATCATCAACCAGCGCTTTCAGGATGGCACCTATGGATGTGCACTGCTCGTCGTTAAGTAACAACTGAACACACAACATACCTCAACTCCACCAACATACAACTAACAACTCTGGGAATGCACACATTACAAAATCACATACAACATGACAAACAACATGCCCACATACCAGACACGACAACACAACTTACTGTGGCAACCTGGGCTAGCCATGTACACAAGCCATCAACGGCGTGGCACCTTAGCCACCCAATAGAAGAATGTGGGAGAGGTAGGAACCAGGCATGTGCGAAGGAGGCAAGTGACCCATGAATGTGAATGTACACAATGCCAAGTGTGGCGTGGATGTGCTGAACAGATTACAGTATGCAGACCACGGACATTTCCGTGTAGACATACAATGCTGGTGTTCGGAGTGAACTGGAGAGTGGATGCAACCATGTCACCTCAGCCAGTGGAGAAGATCACGGAAGAGTAGTGTGTTACGTCCCCCTCTGTAACCGTGAGCGCATTGGACTGGCCTGGCGTATGCCAGGGCAGCGTAGCAGTGTGAATAAAAAGCCTGCTGCTCTGGGTGTAGTTCCGTTCTGGAATTGCCAATGTGTCTGCCAGGGTGGTGGCTCTCACCCCACCACGAGGCCGACGCCGTGAACGGTGGTGCCTGCGATCCTGTGCACCTGCTGCACTGCAGGCCGCTGGTCCCCAGACCCGTCTTGCCCGCCCCTGAGCACCCGGGCCTCACTGCTCACCTGCTGACACCGGCGTGTGTCAAAGAGGGCCCACCACGTGCCGGTGCAAGCTCCACACCCTAGGCCCGCGATCTTGGCAGCCTCTTCAGACCATCGCTGGCCTCCATGACACAGGCCCCTAGCACTTCTCTCTCGTTGACTTACTCCACCGCTGCCTCCGGCCTACACTGGGGTCAAGTAGGTCACACATTTGGAACTGAGTCTTGATCATTCAATGCCAGAGTCCATATATTTATGGCTGAGTTTCTATCACTGTACTCCCTTCGATGTGGTGCCACCAACTCTGTGCATAGCATTCCAACGACTCATGTCTGTGGGCACCTGCTGACCGCTGCCTCGGGCCTACACTGCGGTCAAGTAGGTCACACATTTGGAACTGAGTCTTGATTTTTCAATGTCAGAGTTCATATCATTGTGCGCAAGGTGAGGAGTAAGAGGAAGACGTGCTTCAGTCCGGAGAAAAGAGGTTCCTCGTTACGGAGGTGATCGAACACTACCAACAACTGCTCTGGTGCCACTAACTCTGTGTATCACAAGCCAATGACACATGGCTCTGCGCCACTGTTGACCGCTGCCTCTGGCCTACATTGTGGTAAAGTAGGATCACACATTTGGAACTGAGTCCTGAATTGTGTATGGCAGAGTTGGTACCATTGTACAGGCATCATCGCAGTCTGCATTCCCTCCAACTCTGGTGCCACTAACTCTGTGCCCCGAAATCCATGGACACCCTCCGGTTGACCTTTGGTGGCATCTGAGTCTATGGCCTGGGTGTTTCCTTCATGATCATGTAGTTGATACTGACTTGGTGTTAGAAATGAGTCTATAGCCTTCATCCACAACATATTGCCTGTGTCTGCTTGGTTCTGCCTTCTGCATCAGGCCCTGGAAGAACACCTTCCACTGTGCCCCGAGACACTCCCCGACATTCACCTTGGACATCGACAAGGACCCGCTCAACTTTCGTGGCCCTATCTCAGTGCACCGCAAGTCACCGTCCCGTGGCAGTGTGCGTGTGCCGGCGCAGTGCATCCGGGGCCACTAACTCTGTGCAGCTCAAATCATGAACCCTGTCTGACTGACTATTGGATGGCCTCTGAGTCAATGGCCTGGGGGTCATCAACGTCAAGTGTCTGTGGCCCTACGCCGACCGCTGCCTCGGCCTCAACTGCGGTCCACCAGGGCTCACACATCAAATCGAGTCATGACCTCCCTGGACGACGCATCACCGCAGGATGCACACTCCACCACCGCCAGGACCACCTCCAACAACTACCATAGTTGAAAGAGTCTTACAGCCAGACTATCAGAGTTGATCACACATGTCTTGAATGCCATCATCAGCTTGGTACCCTGCTCAGCTCTTCAAGTGCCACCAACTCAGTGCACCACAACTCATGGACCCTTTCCAATAGATTTTTTTGCTGTGGACAGCTCACGCAACAATGTCACCTCAGGCAGTGGGGAAGACCTGGGACGATGATGTGGAAGATGAGGCAGGTGTGCGGAGGGCAGGAGGCAACAACCAGGAGGCAGCAATGCAGACTGGAGGTGGTAGTCCAGCTACACACCAGGAGCTATTATTGAGGTACGTGCTGTGTACTGCAGACACAACTATGTCACCTCAGGCAGTGGGGAAGACCTGGGACGATGATGGGGAAGATATGGCAGGTGTAACACACCCTACTGCAGGTGCAGCAGGAATATCCCAAAGGGACACAATCATGGACAATTTCTTCACAGGAGCACGATCAGCTCTGGTGCCCCTACCTCAGTGCACTGCGACTCGCCGACCCTTCTGATTGAATATTGGATGACCTCTGTACTTGCTCTGGCTACCAACAGGAATGCTTCGCAGTTGTTTATGTTGTGTGGGTTTTTTCTGTTTCCGCTTTAATAGTGATCACTGTTCAAGTTGTTGCCAGCACCAACCACTCCCTGAGGGCTGGCTCACACTCACCCCCACACCCATCCTGGTAATAAAGAGTGGCTGGACGCACGTGCCCGTAGCCAGTTCAACTGACTATCAAAGTGTGTCTGTGTGCTCATTACATATGCATGATGGCCCCGGGCCCTACCACATTACATTGTGCGATGTACAGCGGATGCAACCATGTCACCCCAGGCAGTGTGTAAGACCTTGGACATGTCGTCCCCCCCTTCATACATAAGAGGAGTGGACTGGGCCGGCGTACGCAAGTCTAGCGTAGGGGTGTGAATGATTGTTCCGCGGCTCTGGCCGTGGTTCAGTACTGGAAATGTGCAAATGCGTGTGTCTATGTTGCAGTGTGTGTGTCCGTTGGTAAGTGTAAGTGGTCCCTGAAGGGAATTAGAAAACCATGTATGTAATCGAGTTCAGCTGCCACGATTTCGAACCCCAACCACACCTGTTCGGCCACCTCCTTCTGGCATTCTAACACCTGGTTGTGGAATGCGATGTGTGCTTCAGTGAGGTGCTGGGAGCCAACCGTTGTGGTGGGTGCTTCCTGCTGTGTGGTCTGTGCAGGGGGTGGGGTCACCTGGATGCAGCTGGGTTGCCCTGCTCCTGGAGGTGGGTTGCCTAAGATGTCCATGAGCTGTTGTTGGCCGTCAGTGTCGAAGGTGTGGAGGTCCTCTTCATCATCACTGATGAGTTGTCTGCTCTGCAGGAGGTATTGATTGTCCCTCTGCTTTGTGAAGGGGAGATGCATTTTAACATTGTGTTGACATGTATGTTGACGCATTGTTCATATTTACGTCAGGACTGCATGACAATGTACATTGTGACTGTTTGAGAGGAGCTGACTATTTGATGAGGGGCAGTGGACATTTGAACTACATGAATGATGTGAGGTTATACACGTACCTTTTCATCTCACAGTTTCCTGCTATGCCAGATGTGATTGGCCAGTTTCCACGCACAGGTGGAACCAGTTGTATCCTCTGTTCTGTAGTGAAAGTGTTGCACTTTGTACCACATTGTTGTCAATGTTGATGTGCTATTATTGCTATGTGTGTGTGCTGCATTGTGGGTGAGTCGCCCCTGCTGCTCAGATTTGGCTGCCTCATATCGCTTTTGACTTCTGTGCTTCGACAGTGCTGGGATGTTTCGGACTTGGGTTTATTGGGCTCTTGGTCGAGTTGTGACTCTTAGGCATGGTTTGTCTGCAGATGTGTTGTTGATGTCAGGGGTGGTTTGTGCATGTGGATGTGTCAGAGTGTGGCCTGCTCCTTTCTGGATGTGGTCCACACTTAGCCAACTCAGTGTCGTGACGTGCACAATGTCATGATGATTGGACTGCAGCCATGCTAATCATTGTGTAGTGTCACTTGCATTGTCAGTGTGGCTCACAAAAACTATTCTTTGCTGGGTTTCGCACATGTGCATGTGTTGGTTGTGATATTGGTGATGTGTGGGGTCGGACCCCTTTGGACACATGGTGGACGGGGGTCTATTTGGTGTTTGTATGTGTGCTGCAGTGTGCCACGGGGGTCAGGGACATGATCCAGAGTCATTGTGGGTCTGCAGTGTGCTCTGTTTAATTGTGCATGTGTGCCATTGTGCCCATCTGCCCCCGTCCCCCCAGTCCCTGTTCGGTACTCACCCTGTTGCTGTGTCAGGTCATGTTGAGCAGTGTCCGGTGCCACAACTCCTGGCACCGTATCCCGACTGATGACTGTGGCCACCATTTTCTCCATGTCAACCAGCTCCTGGTGTGCCGCTGGACACCCACCTCCAATCTGCATTGCTGCTTTCATGTTGGCATCGAGTTTCTTCTTGGTTTTGGCCTTCACATCCTTCCAGCGCCTCTTGACCTCTTCCATTGTCCTCCTCAATGCTGCATCTGCATTCACATGGTCCAAGATAGTCTGCCATATTTGCGTCTTTGATGCCATTGATACATTGGAGGTGACGAACAGTTGTTCGTAGTGTTCTGTCACCTCCATAAGGATGATCATGTTTTCCTGGGGACTGAACCGCGTCTTCCTCTTCCTCTTGGCCTTACCCGACCCTAATGTTCCTTGCTGGTCGTCTGTGTGGCTTGTGGGGTTCGTGTTCTCCTTTGCACTCGGTCCGGGTACATCCATGGTGCTACGCAGTTTATTTATTTTTTACTTGATTTTTTCAGCTTTTATGGTGCATTTTCCCACATGAGGCATGGGAATTGCAGGCCTGTCGCTCGTTATTGCTGATTTTTCTATTGCGATTTGTGACATCGCAACTTTTTTCACGTTTGTGTTTCGCATTTTTCCGGCGTTGCATTAATTTTCACGCGGTCATTTGGCGCGTTATCTTGGGACTATCTCATGGTGCCGCGGGGTTGATAATACAACGTTAACAAGGTGTTATTTTCCTGTGATAGACTGCGATGTGCAAAGTTGCGTTAAGCTAATTTTGCGATAATTAACACACGTTCTTGAGAATATCCCCCAAGACTTTAAGAATAACAACAATTATTACTAAGAGTGCTAGCAGTTAAAATCATTTATACTAGGTAATATGTAATAACTTAATGAAAAAAGGATACTTATTATAACTATGTTAAAGTAAAAAGTATTAAATACAATGATATTCTCAAAAACAATATTATATACCAAAAACAAAAATCGATATTCTTACCTTAGGTATTCTGTTCCACAATAATTTGGTAGTTACGATATTTTTGACACAATATTCATGTTACAACACATTCATAACCCAATACTTTGGTCACTATCCCGTTAGTAATCGTTCTAGGGAAAGAAATGCAGTGCAGTGATATATCCATGGAGGACGTCTGTTCCATTATACATTTTCTTTTCAGCACTGTGCAGTGCACAACCATAGCTATGCAAAGCGTAGAAAGTTAGAAACAGTGCAATGGCACGGAGATTCTGTTTGATCTGCCTAACTTACTCCCTGGATGGAAGCAAATATTAATAAATGCTCAAGCAGATGTTAGATCCGAAATCAAATCAGACCCTCAAAGGGAGCTGAAATAGCCTTATGAACAGTACAGGCTGGCACTTTCCAACATTTTACTTGACCGATAACATAGGACGAGAATGCACAGCTCATGCTATCTCATTTAGAGCATAAGGTGTATGCTTTATTTGCTGATGACATTTCTAAAATTAATTTGAGGGTCCTCACATCGTACTTGTCTCTTTTTTGTATAGCAAAAGATGCACTTTCAGCCCAAGACAGGATTGTTATATGTGGTGTGTATTGAATGGATTGATTAAGATTTATTATTTTTAGAATCTGCCTCAACATCTTAATAAATGACTAGTAACATGCCAATGAAATGGTTTAGACGTCAATAAATTAATGGCATTAAAAGCCAAAAAGGAAATGCATGCACTGTTCAATATGCCCATGTGTAGCAAAAGTGCATAGAAAGCAGCAGTAAACATTCCAGCAAAAACACAGTGAAATACGTTAAAGCAACGTGCAACTACAAAAATAATTTTGAAGTCTTGATCTTTCAAAATATGTGTAATGAAATACGTGTAAGCAGCTAATGTATTCAGCTTGTATGTATACTACTACATATGTCACTTTTTGGCAAATATCTACGATGTCTTTTCACAACTATGGCCCCATGATTACAGCTACATAAAATTATCATATACGTTTTGTAGGTTGTCCCAAGAACCCGAGGTACCCAGAAACAAAAACTGTACAGAGAAATTGATATGATAAAATGTAAAGAGTGAAAACTGGGGATGAAGAATACCTATGTATATATTAAATGTACACCATATACTGAGTTAAGGAGCAGTAGTGGTTTGTCTATCACTGAATTGTAGGCACCCATACTAGCATGTGACTCAGAAGGCATTATTTAAAATGTCTTCTTTCTTACACATTGGCTTACCAAATATTCTTCTATTCTAAGACCCACATGTCTCCCAATAAAAATCTTACCTTATTTGTATGAGTAGGTCAAGTGCCCCGCGAGAGCAGAGGGGCCAAATTGGAAAACTGACACATCCCATTTTTCCACTGAAAACAAAACCCTTTTTTCCAAATTTGGCAACTGTGGATTTTGGGCACTAGCTCAGCCAGCATCTGGGGTAAACTAGCAAAGGTGCCCATTTTTTCAAATTAGTTACCCAGGTTGAATCCAAGCTGGGGTGACTTGCATGACTCTAGTCAAGTTTTCCTACCCAGCATCCCTTTCAAACCGCAATCTTGTCTAAAAACACACATTTTGCTCACATTCTGTGCTAGAAGGTTCTTGAATAAGTGGGGATCCACAAGTTTTGTACCACATTGCTCCTGATATAATAACAGTACCGCACTTGTGTGTGTGGGCCAAGAGACGGCGACACAAAAGGCCCCAAAGTACTAATGTCAGGATGGGCCAGACCCACCCTATTATTTTATTTAAAAACTAATCCTGACTTTCAGTGCGCTTTCTGCCCCCCCCCCCCCCCCCCCCGGTGCCAAATTGAGGGCTAAAATATTGGTTTGTCCCTTTTGGGATGGGGGTGTGGCCAATGCCACATTGCAATGCTCGCTCCCCTTATTTTATTCCTAAATGGGCAAGCACAAGTGCGGTTACCTTGATGACAGCAGGTTCATGATTTAAATGGTGCAGCAAGTGCAGTGGCAGCAGGGTCAAAAGATCCAGGCACTCCACCAAACACCTATTAATGCTATATTTTACAACTAAACAGGCAGTCATAAATGCAGCTATCTTTCAGGCACTAGGGTTATGATTTGAATGGTGCAGTAGCACTGGGCCCAAAATTTGTCATAACTCCACTAAATACATAATATTGCTATTATACCATAAAGATAGCCTTGGGGTTCTTTACACAATCGATATGTCGTGAGTATGATTATGCAAATGAGCATAGAACAATACCTGCGTTTATGCAAAGCAGTTATTTCGCCCTGGGCTGAAGATGACCATTACGTTTTGCACAGTGTGTTCATGCTGTTATGTACGTCATGTGCTGGGCCTTTTCAAACAATCCTGTCAGGACTGGTAAGGTTAGAACTCAAAGACTCTCTATAAATCGTCATGTAGGCTGTAAGATGCACAGTTACCTTTATTCTAGACTCCGCAGAGCCATTTCTTTAAATCTGGTCTCGTTGTGGTTCCAATTCCTGCTTTCATCGTGGACGCAGAATTCCAAGATGGCTGCCCGAGAATATAAGTAAAGTTGCAGGTCTAGCGTTCCTGCTGTCTGGCAACCGCAGCTGTGCTTGCGCTCGCTTCCAAAGAGTGCTGCGCACTTCAACTGAAGTTTCACGAAGAGAGGCAGCGTTTACCGTTTTCGCTGCTCTCTGTTTTTCAAGGAGTCCTTTTTCTGGTGAGAGAGTTTGCTTATTTGGAAGAGTCATTCAGAACTTGCACCAGCATCGAAGTTTGAGTGGGAATCCAGTCTCAGTTCAATTGAAGCCTTTGAGGAAGTAATTTCCATTTCCAGTCAGTGAGTACAGCAAAGTGTGGGTCCTTTAGAGGTGCACTAGCCCCAGGTGAACAATTCAAGTAAGTCACTACTTGTTTTAGTAATTTCACAGAGACATTATCTTCGAGAAAAATATATTGTGAGGAAGCTAGACTAGGGCTTCTGAAGGGTAAACAGCCATTAGTGCGTGGTTGCTACTGCTAATCTCCTTTCCCCCTCTCTGCTGCATGCGAGCATTGAACTTCGCAACAGTGGGGTTGGAGAGCGTGGAAATCCCATCTGCTCCTGTGGAAAACTAAAGTTCAGGTGTTTGGTACTCGACAATCCTCTTGCATAATAAATGAGGCTAGTTTCCAAGAAACTGATCGACATTTATTCAGCACATAACTTGGTAAAAGGTCAGTGCTAGAACTGTTATGCAGAGCAAGGTAGGACACATGTAGGTAAAAGGTTGTGTAGCTACCTAGGCCTAGATTGAGGTACATTGAAGTACAGAACAAAAGCATTTAAGGGATGTGATTTTAGCAGTATACTTATAAAGCGTTACCATTTTCTGAATTTCTTCTTGAGTACATGCATTTTGTAAGATCATGAAAGATCTAAAATTTGACATATTTAGCATAGTAGAAATGCAATTTAAAACATTTTTAAATTCATATGAAATGCAAGTTTTTAGAAATAACTCACAAGATGTGTGAAATCTTTTAGTTGAACAAATAAATAAAACCAGAATATATTGTAGAATGACAAAACCAGAATATATTGTAGAATGACAAATGTAGACGTGAAAGATGTTGCTAGAAAGACTTCATTTATAATTTTAGGTTTTTCAAAAATTCTGCACCAAGCAATTATACATTAGCCTGTGAAGTTACTAGGCCTGAGGCTTTCTTTTGACCTTTGCTCATAGTAAAATATTCTGTGCAACATCATAACATTTTTGTCATCCGAGAGATGTGCTGACAGTAATATTAGTTTTCTCTCACCTGATGTTAGGTCATTTCCACTAAGGATAATAGACTATTGAAATTGTGAAGAACAAATGGTGGATTAGACTTATAAATGTTGCCTTCAATTAACTCGATACGTTTTTATATTTCCTGACTAACTTTCTTGTTTCTGCGTTAAAACTCATAATGCGTCTTTACCTTAGGTAAGAGGGTTCTCATGGGAACCTTCTCTTGTGTAACAATTATGTCAGAAAATGTATACATCCAGATGAAGAGAGTGGAGACTGTGGGAATCGGAAGAAGATGCATTACATGACTGACAACACCACCATACGGGCTGTTCTGATTGGATACTGAGTGAAGGAATCAGCAAACAACTGATGCCTGAATTGAAAGGCTATAATAACAAGTGTTCCTAGCCAGTTAGAATCCACACCTCTATACCCCTCTCCTCAGCCGGTGGTTTTGCTGCTGTATTTTTTTCTGCCCGAGACTCTTATTTATGGAGAGTTGATTCCTTTTAGATATCTAGAGGTGATTTGCCTTTACTAATTTGTGATCAATGCTACAGCACAGATTGCTATTTTAAAAACAGATGCTACTGCAGTTGTGGGAAACTTGGCTTAGATCTTTGCAGAACCACTCTTCATATTTACTGCTCGTTTTCAAAAGAACTCTTAATGGGTTCTTATTTAGAATAGGTTCTTTAGCTAGATTATTGGGTTTCTTTATGGCACACATGTCTTACTTTTGATGACTCAAACTTTTCTTATTTCTGTAACTACTGTACTGAATAAAGATATCTGGGATTCTGATTTAAAATAAAACGTTCAAAACCTCCTTCCTAACCCGTCGTCATGGAATCATCAGAAATTATAATTGTCCATGATGTTTTGAAGACTTTATTTTTAGACATCTCTAAATCTGAGCACGGTGGAAAAGTTCCATCGACCTCTGCAGAGCCTGGAGGACTTCCCATGCTGTTTTTTGTAAGTGGGTGTATGTAAAGAGCTGAACCATGGAGGAGAGTCCTTTTGGGGCTCCAGCAATCATGAGAGGACTCATTTCCCCTCTCTAGTTCTAGAAACCGATTATATATCTGGGGAGTGGAACAGACCCAAAATGCACTAATTGTTCAGGGAGCATGTAACCTGAGAGCTAATCTAATTTTACCAACAGCACCTCATTGTTTTGTTATGTCTCCTGCAATAGTTACATACCTTATATTTAACACTGCACTGTAAAAGAACAGTATGTTGTTTTACCTCTATATAGTTTGTTTGTTTTTTATACTAATTTTGCCAAGAGTCTCATGGCCCTTTGACCCCTTTACTGGGCTAAAACTATCGATTGCTATATAAGATTTATCATATGAACTGTGAGAATGATCTGATTTTGCTGGATACATGAAGGACAGGGCGTTTCCCCAGTGGGTCGCCAGGGTGGGGGCCGGTTTTGGGCACCAGGGGGCCGTTTTTTGTTACAGGGACGTTTTTGCAGCATGGCTGCAATATCGGCCCTGTAACAAAATCGGCCAAATCCGGCCGTGGCAAACAGAACGCCCAACCCCCGGGGGGCAGTCGAGCACTTTGCCAGGGCCGGTTTTGGTTCTGATGAAGGATGGTCCTTTTCTTTCAGGCATGAGCCCGGAGAAGAAAATATTTGTGGCTGAATTAGAGATGACTTCAGTGGGAAGCCTGTGCTTAAATGCCGGCATCCCACTTAACAAAATTGTGTTACACCAGGCAAGCATAGTTGAATAGACTTTAATGTTGCACTCTCATTCCCCATCATTTTTTTTAACCATATCTCTTATAAATCCATATAAATCTAAGTATACTAGTTCAGTAAAAATAAATATGACACAATAAAACCCGTCCATTACTAGAGGTGTACTAATACATATACATACCACGTATTTGTTAGCAGAGAGCAAAGTTCAAATTCCATGTTGTTATCAAGGTAAAGCGGAACTGCCTTGTTTCATACATTCCGTTCTAGAATTGGTTTGAAGTACTAAACAACTGTGGCCATGCCACTGGTTTAACGTGAATCCTATTAACGGCACAAATTTGGCCATTTGTTTTCTTCTCAAATTGGTCGAATTTCATTTTTTATGAGTACACGGCATGAAAAGACAGCTTGGAGTAAACCAATCCAAACTCAGCAATGGTGATAAATAGCATGTTACAGTATATACAGGAGCCCAGACTATTTATTCTTTGAAAATACAGACGGAAACTATAGAAATGAATAAGTCGAAAACCCACTGTCATTCACCCTGTCCTGTGCTTACCTCCCAGGCAGTCAACTGCCTGCAGCGCACACAGCAAGTCAAGCTCGGGTAAGTAAAAGTCATGCAGAGATGACAAAAGGAAGGAACATTCTTGGCAATCATTGCATCTTTGCAATGGGCTTAACATGCTAACTGCCTGCCAAAGTTCATGCAGGTTCATGACACAGCACAGGAGCTTTTGGCAAATGAACACTTCTTGGATCACCGCTGTAGCAAGCCCTCCCCCCACACTCAACAGATATGCACACAACATAGCAAGAGAGAGATAAACAAGATAACTCGTTGCCAAACTCCATGAAGATTCATCAGACAGAACTAAGGGTATCGGCAAAAAGAAAAACACATCTTCAAATGTAGTTAACCTTTCAAAAACCACCTGACACCTTTTCTTAGTGCTAATATCTCAAAAATTATTAAAATAGATTTTCAACAAACCATACCAAAACTATTCTGAGTATATTTCTTCTTTCATTCTAAGTTTGTTTTAATTCATTTCATATGTTACACGATCTAAAATCCCAATGTGTTCGGTATTTCAGACACAGAGAGACGGCCTCACGACACCCTGTAGTGTAGTTCCTATTTCCCTTAAAGGCTCTGCACATTCAGATAACATACACTATAGTTTTTGCATAGGACTAAGGTCAGTATGCTCCTATCGAGTACATTAAACTAAATTAGTTGTGTGTGTGTGCCAGCTAACTCAGAGGTCACTAGAAACTTCTTGAATGAGCAAGAAGGGATTCGTTTCTGACAACCACATAAACATGACAATTTTGTTTCCCTTAGAATCGGAACGCGTCTCAGAATCGTGGAAACAATAGATATCAGTTTCACTCAGTCAATCGTGCATGCTTAGTTTCTCCAGAGTAACACACAAATAGATAGACGGGCGTTTCAATAACAGGGTTTATTAAACAGTCTTGTTTCTCGTGTAAGAGATATGAGCTGTTACAATCATTAGACAGTAAACAAGATGTAATACGCACAGCGTAAGCAGTAAGAAGAAATATTACTGCAATAGCATTGTATCTTAGCTATGACATATATTCATATATACGTACATAAATAACACAGGCTAAATAGTGAATACTCATCTGATGGTTCTAAATTAGTCCTACCCCGGTGTACCTAACCTAAGTGTAGTGCGAGGTAAAAGTAGGTGCTGTTTTCTACAGTATGGTATATACTAAGTTTAGTATGCCAAGAGTCCCTCTAGGTTCTGGTCGACTCCATACCTTTAGAATGAGCGAGGTGGGAACTCTAGCCGGGTCTCAAACTCTAACACCCCGCGAACGGAGTCAGAACACTGGAAGCTGGATTCTCTGCGACCAAGGATGATAGCGTCTGGTCAGTGCGTCAGGCTGGGATATGGTCTCTTCCAAACTTGCGGTGGCGAACCGTGCAGTTAAGTCATGCTAAGTCGTGCCTTGGTTTGCCATGGTAAGGGAAGGCATATTTATACCTGGAAGGTGCTTAGGAATGCTAGCATTTACTTAAAGTCGAGCAGAGGAAGACGTCATGGATGAACCCCTAAGGAATAGTAGTTCATGCATAATAGATGAGTTCTTGGAGAAATCAATCCTAGCTAGGGAAAGTCCCGTTCGGCTTAAGGGTCTGGTTTCTAAGAACTCATTGTGACGTGGGATGGGCGGATGTAGGTGACCATGCCTGTATTTGGTCAGCATGGCTAATGCCTAAATATGGACTGGGATTCTATGCCTAAATAACGGCAATGTGAATTGTGCCAATATAAGGACATGATTCAGGGAAACCTATATACGGGTATCTAAATCGAAACACAACACCCACTCCATTGACAAATGATCGATATTACTAAATGCTAAACATGCTGAATACATAAAATTGAGTATCACATGTTCACTAAAAACATTTGTAAAAGCATACTAAAAAGTCTTTGTTAAAAATTCACTACACATGAAATGCAGGTGCTGTACATATTAAAGCAATGTTGCATTCTAAGCATATATTTACAGTGAATGCTAAGAGAATGAACAGAAATATATACACATATGTAATGAAATGGTCCAGGTTTACAGAAAGGAAAAAAGTTCAGAGCCATTTCATATCATAATTACATAAATGTGAAAAAAGGCGACAATGTGTCCCTGGAAGTGTTTCAAAGAAGTCTGTTCTCTATGAATAGTTCTACTGTAAGCAGTGTTTTTAGCCGTAAAAAGTCAATATTCAAAAAGTGCGATCTTAGGAAAGTTCCAAATTTAGTCTTTTTGTTTAGAAAAAATGAAGGCCGAATTCATAGATTACATGGTACACTGTGAGCCAAATCAAAAGTTATTTGAAGATGCTGGGGAAAACATGAAATCCTCTAATCCTGTAGACAAAAAGTTGTCTATTGTTGTCGGTGATAGGTCGATTACCTCGTTTAGAAGACTAACTGCGCATAGATGTGATGCATCATCAGTAGCAGTGTTCGATGATACCTGTGTGCCTGTTGATCCATTTTGTACCTCAGCAGTAGCATGTTGCGTCTGTGAGATCTCAATGAATGCTGTTATCAGGATCGGTAGCCGCTGGGGACAACACAGAGCATGGGCCGTTATTGGGTCCAGCAGAGTATCGATATCCGTTGGCATGAGTGATGGGAGTGTTAGACAGATGTCTAGCATGCATTCTTCACCGCAAAGCAGGCAGCGTAGAACAGGTAAGATGCAATCTTGCCAGATTGGTCTGAATGACAGAAACCATGTGGTATTTAGTTCTCGTAGACGAGGTAAACCCAATAGTTGCACTATGCGCTCACGACACTTCCTTACCACAAGAGCAATCTCCAAGGTGCCGGGAGTGACACTGGTGGATTGGCTTGCCATAGCGTAGCAGTAGGAATAAAAACAGGATTCCTGCAACGAGTGCTAGAATTAGCGGCAGACCACCAAACACCAAGTGCATGAAGTTTGGAATGATTCCAAGGACTGCTTGAAAAGGTGTTAACAGTCCCAGTAACATTCGGTCTTAAATACATGCACAATACCACTCTTATCAGACATGTTTAAGATACATCACAACATTTCTGTGAAATGTGTGGGGCAATTTGTCCTTAACAGAGCCTGTATCTCAGCCAAAGTCCTTGCGACTTGTAGATCATAGGTTTCTTTGGCCGAGGTCAAAGTCATGGTTTGTTGTAAAAGAATGGCTTTTATTCTGCTTAAAGTATCAATTTGTTTAGAAGAGATGTTCAGTGAAGGCCATAAATGTGACTATCTGACTGTGTCTATTTGGGGGAACAAGACTTGCATACAGCAACCGTTACTAGATATGGGATACCTGGCAACATGCCACAACAGCTCTGATCATTCAACATGAGGTAACTCCCATTTGAAAGTTGTCCAAATGTTGGATTAATCACAGCGGCTGGTGAAGCTTGCAAGTGGCAGGATACATTTGCAGTGGAATCGCTACAAGCCACGTGTAAACTAATATCCCGACATATGAGTGAACCGCTTAGTGCATTTTCACAGTGTGTACCGCTAATAAATACTTCACATCCCCCACTCCAACATCTGTGTGTGTAAGGTAAATCCCAGGATGTCCTGATTTATTCTTTACCCAACCTTTCATATTTGCCTACTGGCATGTGTTTGAGGCAATACTGACAATAGAAAGTTGTAACAGGCAGAGTTATTTTGCCATGTGTGATCCATTTAGTAGCTGGTTTTTCTGCTATAATTTTTCCAGTTTGTCAATGCTCAGCACTGTATACTTCGCTCCCCTTTGTGCCAGTCCGATCTGTTTATCAGTGAGATTGTAATCAGAAAACAGAGAAGACGTGTTGCTGAAATGCCAAGGCACATAGCCTGTACGCAAATTTTGTAGCGTCCAGCCTAATGACAGAATAGAACGTAATTGAGACTGGCCGTGAATCAGCGGGACCAAATCTTGTTCCACAATGTCTATAGCAGAGGATACAATGTTGCCCAATGAATATATCCTGGAAGACAGAGTTGTTAACCCATTGTCGACCACAGCGAGAGATTTCTCTAAATTAATACGATCAATTTCTCGTATTCTTTCGGCAGTGTCTGCTTGAGTAACCTTCCATATTTCATTATAAGCAGCATAGATGCCGGCATATATGAAACGTTTTTGACGCGTTTTTCTTGGACCTAGCAAGAATTCCCGAAGGTCTGCGTCTTCTTTAAGTAAAGAGAAGTGTTGTTTCACATCCTCTAGTGTAGCTGTCTTCAGCCAATCAAGGCATAGTTTTCCTACCCTGTATGTTGTTACTACCCCTGGATGCTGTCTTTGAACATAGCGTGGGTCTGGCCTATTGATTGTTAAACCTTGTGTTTTGTTCAGGAATCTTTTTTGACAGATGTTTGTGTCTGTGGGCGAGAGCAACCATTTTTTCCATTCGGAATCTGATCTGTTGTATTGTAAGATAGTATGTACGGCGACCACCCCCTGTGTAGTGCTATTACTTGCAGGTGTAGGTATAGACGGTTTGTTCATGTCTTTGATCTTGGCTAACCCAAGGCAAGACGTTTGTTGGACAGTGTAATTCAAAAACATTATCTGCTGTGGGATGATACGGGCTCTAAACAAAGCTTCTATCCCTTGCACTTGCCAATCTTTTGTACCCCAGACAGATTTTGTGTCAATTGTGTTTTTCCAAAAGCCGAAACCCTGTCTAGACAGTTGGGCAATAAAGGCTGCAGAAAAAATCAGTTTTGTATTGGTTAACATATTTTTCATTCCTGTTTTATTCATATTTTTTAAATAAAACGTTTCTGGATTGTATGTGTTGTACCCTGAAAAATATGGAAACTTTCTTTCAAACGTTTTTGAGCTACCCCTTGGTGGTGTAGGACAATGTTCCCATTGGTTATACATAAATACATTTCTAGGTGTTGCAGATTTATGCAAGAAATGATGACCATAGTGGTTGTAACAAAAAAGCTGTTCATAGTCTGTTGAACCCTCTAAGTATTCATGTTTAGAGAATGCAGCAGATCTTTCTAGATCAGACATCATGTTATTAATAGTCTCAAAGTCCCAATCATCAGAAAAGGTACTGGAGGTAATAAAGTCACTTAATGAAATCTTAAATAATTGTGGAATATTCAAAAGTTCAGACGGACCGAATATATCATAATCCGTTTTGTCCCAAACTATACCATCTTGTATAGGAATGGCTGTGATGTTCACTGCTGACAAGTCTCTTGCTTCAAGATGGGATGATTTGTATGGTTTCAAAAGTAAGTTCACATTTTTACTATCTGTGTCCAAATGAGTATATCTTCCATCTATCAACATGCTCAGAGTTATTACTAAAGCTAGCCAAAGCAGAAAGAAAAATATTCCAGAAATAATCCATAGTTCAATCCATGGTGAAACCAGATAAGTCTTTTTCACGTGTTGAAAAAAGTCTTGTGCTTGTTCTTTGAAAGTTCTTTTGGCTGGCGTCGTTTCAGGTTTGCTGGGAACCTCAGAAAACAAATCAAAGTTAATCAAATAGCCAGAAGCAGTTCTGTCAATGGTTGAAATGGCATCAGGATTTGTTGAAATCACTGGAACCAGTGGATCACTTGCTACGTTGGTGTGCAACCGGTGTATCAGGATAAACTGTTATTTGAGTTTCAAGAGGAATGAGTTCCTCATTTCTTACTGTTGGATTCTCAATGGTGATGAGTCTTTCAGTTTGAACCTCGTGGATAGTAGCTAGAGGAGTCCGTCTGCTACTTGGTCGGAGTCCACATGGCCTACTATTTAGTATCGGCCACATAGTGTGGTTTGATGAGGTTGATGGACACAAATCTTTTCTCCTTTTTACCAGCAAGGGGCGGCAGAAGTACTGTTCTTGATCCGTGGATTGCTAGGACAGGTACTGGTTGTCTGTAAGAAGGCCCAAATTCCTTCTTGTCTGTGATCGTTTCTCTGACTAGATCCCCAAGCTTTAGGATCCAGACAGGCCTTGCTGGGATGGCTGGATTATCCCCAGTGGTGGTTGGCTTCAGGAACACGTTGCTTTGTTTCGATCTTAGTTCATTTAAGTCCTGTAAAACAGCCAAACGATCTTTGATATCAAATGGTTTATTTTCCACCAATGTGCCTTTACATTGGAGATCAGGAACCCACATTCTTGTCCCAAACAGGACCTCATATGGAGTGACCCCACCCTAGAGAACTTCTTGGTAAATTGTTTAATGAGCGTTGGACCCCATAAAGATGTTTAACCCACCCATCACCCGAACCTAATACCCTAGCTGTTATAGACCGCTTTATATCCCGGTTTTTCCTTTCCACAACCAAATTTCCCTCAGGATGGAATGGAGAGGAGTACCGCAATGCAACGCCCAAACTGGCCATGGCTTCTTTGTAACCCCGAGAGCTAAATGCAGGGCCCTGGTCAGAATGTAGTGTACCAATTGTGTATGTGCCGATAAAGACTCGCAAATCTTTTATAACAGTTTGAGCGTCAGCCGAGCGCTGAGGCCACATCCATAGGAACCTTGAGCACGAATCCACTGTGACCATGATATATTTATAGTTACCATCCCTTTGCAAGGGACCGCAGTGTTCCAGGTAAACACAGGCAAATGGTTTATCTGAAATTAACAGGGGTGTCTGCGCAGGACGTTTCACTGTCGAGACTTTCATCTTCTGGTATATTTAACATTACAAAACAAAGATTTTGGTCTGTTTCCTAATGCCAGGCCACCAATATCTCTGTTTTAATAATGATACTGTGGCGGAAACATCTGCATGGGCAGAGGCTATCCCCTCATGTCCTGATAGGATTAGTCCTAACCTACGTTCCATGTTTGGAATTACCCTATCCGCCACTCCAGGGATTCGATACATTGTTTGCATCAATTATATATGAGTATTTGAGTGGAAACTTTTTAGGTAACGCTGCACCACTGCCTTTGCTTGAAGCATTGACAGCCAACAATATCTCACTGTCTATTTTCATTTTTGAACACGTGATCGCAGCTACGGAAGCCGTTTGCAGAGCCCCCCTTCACGGCTTCGTCAGCCAATGAATTCCCTGCAACGTGAACGCCATCACGTTGATGACTCAGCGTGTTTATCACGTGAGTGTTTTGTAGTCCGTTTCGCTTCTGAACTACTTGTTGCCAAAACGTTTTATGCTTGATTGTGCCACCTTTTGCATATTTGAAACCATTTTGAAGCCAATTCTGTAAATATTAATTATATGATTGAACACAGTAAAAAGAATCGCACACTATAAGTGTGGGGAATTCGCGATCCGTATCTTCAAGTGCCAATTTGAATGCTTGTAGTTCAGCTCGCTGAGCTATACAATCTCCTAGAGATTGTGTTTTAGTGACCATCGGTCGGAATTTACCATTGCGCATACGACCTTTAACGATCGCGCAGGCTGCACTGTAAGCTTGCTTACTCCCCGTAGCGGGTTGTGCTGATCCGTCAGTATAAATTATGAATTCATACTGGTCAAGAGGGAGAATCTCAATAGGCAGAGGACATTCGTGTTCGTATTGCAGGAATGCTTGTGTTTCTAAATAAGGATCAAAAACATATTCAACAACTGTTGCAGCAAGATAATTAACCAATTGTATCCATCTAGAATGTAAAGCTTTTGCATTCGGAATGCTCGCTTTTGTTACCGCCTCTAAGGCTGGTACTGGAGTCACGACAATAATGTGTTTCCCCTGAGCTAGAGCTCTTTCTTTTGCTACAGCGGTTTGAACTGCTGTCAGAATTTTCTCTGTTGAAGTGAATCGCATTTCCGCTTGTGTGTACAAATCTGATTTGTATGCAATTGGTTCTTTTTCACCTTCATTAAAAGTTAAGTAGCTGAATCCGCATTGACCCGAAATTATTTGGATCACTAAATTGCGTCTATTTACGCGTGTTTGTAAGTGATTTGTTGCTAACAAGTCAGTTTGTAGTGAACGCAGGATTTCTGTGTGTTCCTGTGTCCAATCTTTGATTTTGAAATCAGGTTTGATTAGTTCGTAGAGAGGTTTAACCCTTTCTGTGTAATTTAGAATGTAAGTTCTTCCAAAATTCAGGAAACCGAGAATCGACTGTATATTTTTCAGCGTTTTTGGAGGTTGGAGCAGCGCACATTTTTCTGAAAAATTTGCTACCAGGCTTTTGCCTTCACTTGAAAGTTCATATCCTAGGAAAAGGACATTGAGATGGGCAATTCTAGATTTTTTAAAGTTGAATTTATAGCCCTCAGAGGCGAAACCCAGTATAATGGTGTTCACCTTGTTCATGTGCCTATCCAGGTCATCGTCTATCAGATAGATATCATCGACATATGACAATGCCTCTCCATCATAAATTTGTAGTAACTCTGATACTCTTGCTGAGAATAACCCTGGGCTGTTCTTGAACCCTTGTGGGAGTCGACAGAAGTGACACTGGGTCCCCATTATTGAGAAAGCTGTCAAGTACCTACTTACAGGTGCTATGTCTTGACAAGAGAAACCATTTGAAATATCCAATGTGGTTTTATATTTTTTACGCACAGTGTTATTCATTAATGCTGTGCTGTGTGCATTTTGCACTGCAAATGTCTTGGAACAAGTGTTTAGGTATCTGTAATCCAAAACTAGATGATATGTGTTGTCTGGTTTGGAAACAGGAAACAAAAGATTGTTCATTGATGAGGTGCATGTTTCAATCTCCCCTTGGTATTCAAGTTGATCTAAGATCTCCATGACCTGTTTTTTAGCTTCTTGCTTAATTGGGTACTGCCTTTGTGCAGTAGGTTGACATTTTAATTGGATTTTATGGTGAGGTGAGTCCTCATCCCATCTTACATGATTTTTGTATAATGCAGGGGGCTGGGTTACTGCCCATTTCCTGGCATAAGTATATTTTAAATGTATGGGAACATGGTTGGAGAAGGCTGGCATAATGGTGCCTTTGCCATGTGGGCACTCCCTGACAAATTCCGGTGGCCAGTCCTTTTCTGCTAGAAGTACATCATAACCCCTTGAAAGCTTCTCCCAAAAAAGTGCTTTCACTTTTCTTGATATGTCTCCCTCCATCCGGAGTGTTATTTCATATTACTTTTGTGGAGAACTAACCCTGGTGTCTACAGTTTCAACTGTTATGTATTCATTCAAGTCCACTGTCTCCAGAAGTTCCTTCAGGTTCTGGTGAGCGATTGTTACATCTGCTGCACTGTCCAGCATTGTCTGAGCCCATTCTCCGTTCTTGAGTTGTGTCCTCAGGATTTTAGGCATGTCTGATGTTCAGACCTGCTACCTTTTTCTTGGTGTAATGAGGTTTTGGATTGTTTTTCTGAACGTGTTGATCGTCTCTGGACTTCACGCGTTCTTCTTTGTGATCTGACCGTCCGCTTCTTTCGAATTTCAAATTATCCCTATTCCTGAGGTTATACCTCCTTTCAGAGGGCTCCTTTTGAGGAGACCTACCTCGGGATTGAGAATTTTCTCTTTTGAATGTTGTTATTTGTTTTCCCACTTTTTTTTAGAAGATGTAGGATTGTGTTTAATCGAGTCTTTTTCAGGACCCTCAGTTGTGGTTTAACTGGTTTCCCACCTAAACTGTCTCTGCCTAATTCTTCATAGGATTTTTCTATACTGGGTAGTTCATGTTGATGTTCTGTTACATCAAATTCCCTTAATTTCCGGCCGGTTTCCAGTAAGTCTCCGTTCAACACGCTCCCCCCTGGGTTTAAATGGGATCCTTTAGTATCATTTTTCACATAATCTTTTCACTCGCTTTAAGCCTTCGCATTTTCTCACTCTCTTGATATTTTCGTGTTTCTTTTAATTGGTTTTCCTGTGTCACCTACACGCTTTGTTAGCCTTTGCACGTTTTGTTAATTTTCGTTTCTTTTAAATTTCTCTTTTCTCTTCACTTCTTGTTCTCACGCCTAATTTTCTACTTAGTTTGTTCTCATTACAGTTTTATGGATTTGGTACATATGTTTCGTCTTATGTATGTATTTGATTGTACTGTTTATAGCATTCATTCATTCCGGATAGTGAACCTAATGGTCCTGTTTCATTTCATTTTTTAGACCCCTGAAGAAGGGTCAGACACTAATGACCCGAAATGCATTGGGTGGATGTCTAATGAGCTTAAGAAGAATAATCTTTGTTATGTACTATCACATTTGGAAATGATATTTTCAACGAGAGATTTAATCGGATGAATTTGTTGTAACTCATTCCATGAAGTCAATAAATGGATGAAGAAACTCAACAGTTTCGTTGTTTATTGAGTGCCCTTGCTTTGTGAGAAGGTGACTCTTCTCACTACATATGACAATCTTCACAAAGACGTGGGAGGACTCCACGTGACACAAGGAGCACCAACAAAATAATTTTTTGAACTTTGCCGAAATTGTTTAAATAAGAGTGCACAGGGATAACATAGTGTTTTTCATTCATTGCTTAGTCCTTCTCATCCCTGTTTGCACCACCAGTAATCATGCAATTAGACGACATCGCACAATTGACCACCAACAAAGCTGAAACGCTCGGCTTCTCTGTAGAAGCCGCCCAAGAAATTTATGATTTGATCCAGGAGACCAGAAGTTTCACTTCACAAAAAACCACTACTTCTCAACTTTTGCGACCGTTTGAATATATAAGCAAAAAAGAAATTAATCAAAGGATGCATGCCACCACGTTAATCCATTATCACAAAAACAAAAGAATACCGAGGGGACTTAGGATAGCCCTCAAGCCAATGTTATGCAAAAACAGCAAGAAATTTGTTGAAAGATGGTATCAGATACTGAACAAATGTTCATTAGACCTCATTCTCCTGATTGTGGAAGAACTTTCAAAAGTCCTAATTGAATTAGAAGAGGAAATTAAAATTTTACAGAGTGAAATCAATAAAATTCCAGATCTCACCAAAACTCTTGAAGACATCAACTTGAAACTGGAAAAATATGCAAAGGAAGTCAATGAAAGAAAAATTAGAAAATACCGCAGAGATACACTGGATTATAAACTAGAAGAAGTTTATACTTGGGCCGAAGTTTATAATCAAAGGAAATGGCAATCACAACCCACACAAAAGACCACTACATCTTCATCTCAAGAGAGTGTGGTATCAGACTCAGAAATTTCAGGATCAAGAGGCCCATTAAACAAAGCAACCTTATCCATCACCAAACCATCCACAAGTAATAACACTCAACAGCCTGCTTTTTTAGATATCAGCCCCGCGGCCAACGCTCCACCATCAACAGAAAGCCAACTAGAAGGAGTAAAAGAATCCGATCAAACAATTGCAGAGAGGACCAGGAGCCAGGAATCGAAAACAACCTCATAGTCAACATTTCATCGAAACAGTTGACCAAAGCAGAAACTAAATTACTCAATAAAGGCATGACATTCGTTCCCACCTACCATTCCAACCAAGCAGAAACGGAAATCGCTTTGTTTAAATTCTTCAGAACTTTGAAACTCAAATTTTTCTTCAAAGATATTCAAACACCACAATGCATAGAAACATGGGATAAAGACTTTAAACCCACCAGTACCTTTTGTGCGCCTTTCACCCACAAAACTATTGAAACTTTTGAGAGATCTGTACTAGCGGACATACAAGAAATGAAATTTGCCAAACCAAGAAAGTTGAATCTATCTCCCAAAGAATGGAATACACTTAAAAATTTAAGCGCTGACAAACAACTAACCTTTTCTAAAGCTGACAAAGGCGGCGCCCTCGTTATAATGGACACTGAATTCTACATCAATAACGTCAATGAACATGTTGCAAATCAAGACATTTATTTGCCTTTGGAATCTGATCCTACTGTGGAATATCAACAAATACTAGAAAACATCACTAAACATGCATTTGAAATGAATTGGATTGGCACCAAGACTAAACAATTTTTTGACACAAAATTTCCAAGAAGACCCAAGCTATACATGTTACCAAAGATTCATAAGGATATTAATAACCCTCCCTTCAGACCCATTGTCTCGGCGTGTGGGTCTATCTCTGAGCCTATTGGTAAATTTGTTGATAAATTCTTACAGCCTCTTGTTCAGAAAAGCGTTACCTACATTAAAGACACCACCTCTTTTTTAAACTTGTTGAATTTGGTTGAACTTGAAAATGGTGCATCCTACAGTCTGTGCACTATTGATGTAGTAGCGCTATATACATCAATACCCCATAATGAAGGCCTCGAGGCATTAGAATGGAGCCTGCTAACAAGTGAATTAGAGGAGTCACAAAGGTTGTTTATTATGGAACTCATGCAATTTGCTTTGTATTGCAGCTATTTCGAGTGGCAAAACAACTTTTATAATCAAACAAGTGGCACATCTATGGGATTCGGGGGGGCTCCCTCGTATGCTAATATTTTTATGAGCAAATTTGAAACAGATCACATCCTTGATAATACGATGTGGAAAGAAGGTATCATCATGTACAAACGGTACATTGACGATTTATTCTTTATTTGGAAAGGATCACGTTCACAACTTGAAGAGAATATTTTGATATTAAACACACACAATGACCGGATTAAATTCACCTACCACATTGATGAAAAAACCATTACATTTCTTGACGTCATTGTCAAACTTGATCAGAATCAAATTTCGACTCAGCTACACATTAAAAAGACTGACAGAAATTCCAGCTTACTTTTTCAGAGTTTTCATCCGGAAACTTTAAAAAAACATCTACCTACTTCGCAACTGATTCGAATAAAACGTATTGTATCCAACAATGATGATTTAACTAAATCTATTGAACAAAAATTGACCAAGTATCGACAAAGGGGTTATCCAGAAAGTGTGCTGAAAACAGCAGCAGATAAAGTATCACTGTTACCCAGAGTTAACCTTCTCCAAGAAAAAACTACAGACACAAAAGACAAGAACAAAACTGTATGTGTATTGAAATATTCCACTGAATCATCACAGATTAAGAAAATCATAAGTAAACATTGGCGAATCATCTCTATGGAACCAGATCTTCTTGATCTTTTTGACAATAAAATCACATTTGCTTTTCAACGTTCAAAAAACATTAAGGAAATTCTGAATACACCTAAGAAATTGACTAAACCATGGCGAGGTATGCTTCAATGTCAAAACTGTACCCACTGTGGTAACGTAATGATTGGCAATCAATTTAATCATCCCACGAAAGGTTACTCCATACCTTTACATCATACAAGTACTTGTGATACGACTAATTGTATATACGCCATCAAATGCCCCTGCGGAAAAATATACGTAGGTCAAACTGAGAGGAAAGTGAAAATTCGGATCTCAGAACATAAAAGTAACATCAGAACGAAGAATTTAAAATCAGCTGTAGCATCACATTGGATTGAAACTGGTCACCAAATTTCTCAGTTGCGGTTCACAATACTTGAAAAGATCACACAACGTCGAGACATGGATCCTGCAAAACAAAGATTAAGGACTGAATATTTCTGGATAAAAAAACTTAATTGTTCCCACCCTATCGGGTTGAATGATCGTATAGAATATGCCTGTTTTCTTTAGTCAATTAATCATAGTTCCATTGGCAAACAGTGTTATCCGGTCCTGAAATTCCCTATGCATAATCCATTAATCTATTTTCGAATGATGATGTTCACTTACGTATCTTTATTACGTTTGTATTTTGACTCTTGAATTTGTTTCCCTCTCATTTTATTGTTTCTTGTTTCTCTTTAACTCTACTGATTTCTTTTTTCTTGTAACTTTATTGAGGTTTTTTGTTTATTTATTTATTTATTTTTTCGTATCTTCGTTTTCACACGGTTTATATTTGTCTGGCCGCTCTATTGGCCGCCAGCGTCCTTATTTTTGACAACTTGATGCCCATAGGCTTGCGAAATTACGTCATCACGTAACCAATTGGCTCATTTTCACTCATATATATTGACTAATCACGGGGTGTCTTAGATTGATGATCCTGAACCGACGTCGAACCTTCACGCCGCCAGCAGAGCCTTAGACATGTGAAAACCGTCCGGTTTCCAGTAAGTCTCCGTTCAACACACTCCCCCCTGGGTTTAAATGGGATCCTTTAGTATCATTTTTCACATAATCTTTTCACTCGCTTTAAGCCTTCGCATTTTCTCACTCGCTTGATATTTTCGTGTTTCTTTTAATTGGTTTTCGATCCTGTGTCACCTACACGCTTTGTTAGCCTTTGCACGTTTTGTTAATTTTCGTTTCTTTTAAATTTCTCTTTTCTCTTCACTTCTTGTTCTCATGCCTAATTTTCTACTTAGTTTGTTCTCATTACAGTTTTATGGATTTGGTACATATGTTTCGTCTTATGTATGTATTTGATTGTACTGTTTATAGCATTCATTCATTCCGGATAGTGAACCTAATGGTCCTGTTTCATTTCATTTTTTAGACCCCTGAAGAAGGGTCAGACACTAATGACCCGAAATGCATTGGGTGGATGTCTAATGAGCTTAAGAAGAATAATCTTTGTTATGTACTATCACATTTGGAAATGATATTTTCAACGAGAGATTTAATCGGATGAATTTGTTGTAACTCATTCCATGAAGTCAATAAATGGATGAAGAAACTCAACAGTTTCGTTGTTTATTGAGTGCCCTTGCTTTGTGAGAAGGTGACTCTTCTCACTACATATGACAATCTTCACAAAGACGTGGGAGGACTCCACGTGACACAAGGAGCACCAACAAAATAATTTTTTGAACTTTCCGAAATTGTTTAAATAAGAGTGCACAGGGATAACATAGTGTTTTTTATAATCGTGCCTTTGCCATGTGGGCACTCCCTGACAAATTCCGGTGGCCAGTCCTTTTCTGCTAGAAGTACATCATAACCCCTTGAAAGCTTCTCCAAAAAAAAGTGCTTTCACTTTTCTTGATATGTCTCCCTCCATCCGGAGTGGTATTTCATATTACTTTTGTGGAGAACTAACCCTGGTGTCTACAGTTTCAACTGTTATGTATTCATTCAAGTCCACTGTCTCCAGAAGTTCCTTCAGGTTCTGGTGAGCGATTGTTACATCTGCTGCACTGTCCAGCATTGTCTGAGCCCATTCTCCGTTCTTGAGTTGTGTCCTCAGGATTTTAGGCATGTCTGATGTTCAGACCTGCTACCTTTTTCTTGGTGTAATGAGGTTTTGGATTGTTTTTCTGAACGTGTTGATCGTCTCTGGACTTCACGCGTTCTTCTTTGTGATCTGACCGTCCGCTTCTTTCGAATTTCAAATTATCCCTATTCCTGAGGTTATACCTCCTTTCAGAGGGCTCCTTTTGAGGAGACCTACCTCGGGATTGAGAATTTTCTCTTTTGAATGTTGTTATTTGTTTTCCCACTTTTTTTTAGAAGATGTAGGATTGTGTTTAATCGAGTCTTTTTCAGGACCCTCAGTTGTGGTTTAACTGGTTTCCCACCTAAACTGTCTCTGCCTAATTCTTCATAGGATTTTTCTATACTGGGTAGTTCATGTTGATGTTCTGTTACATCAAATTCCCTTAATTTCTGGTGAATCGCCACTGATGCTGCCTCCCCTTTAATATTAGATAATATTATTGTTGAGACCTGGTCGACGTTTTTCAGTAATTTCATACCTAAGTTCAGAGCAGGCTCTGCCCTGTATTCATTTTGAATTTGTTTCAGGACATCAGGTATTAGCGCAATAGACGGAACACCATGTGTTTTAGTATAGATGATATCAAAGACTGTGCCCCAAGTGATGCAGTCTTCCAGATGTGGTGTGATCCCCATTGGTAAACAGATTGTTAGGATTCTGTGTTTCTCATAAGGGCTAGTATTGGGAAATACTGCTTCGATTTGAGTATTTTTTTGAGCTATCCAGAATGGAATTTGTTCATGTTTTGTGGACATTTTACCCATGACTGCGTGTAAAGTCTGTGGAGTAATTTTAGTGTATTCCCCTGATGAGCGGTCTGATTTGAAATGGTTATTGGTGGTTGGACTGTTAAAGTCCGCATCACATGTTGTACCAACTGTCTGTAAATTGTTATTAACTCTTTTAGTTGAGTAAGTAACTAATTGTCTAACATTATTTCAATGTCAGGATGAGGTGTGCAGCCGGCTAAAATCGACCATGTTGCTCCTGGTCTACCTAGTGGACCGAGCCTGGTAATGTGATTAGGGCGCCTTTAAACCAGAGCTGATGCTCCTGGTATGTGAGTGGAATTTCACTATCCTCGAAGGGAATGTATTCCTTTGGTGGTTCATCTTCTTTGAAGAAGTGAAACATTTTTGTAACTGGATTTGATTCTGGGAATGTAATCCATGAATAGAATACCTCTGTCTGAAAAAGATTCATGTGCCTCTATCACAAAAACTGCTCCACCACGTCTTGGTGTTAGGCCGTGTTTTATAAGTTTTGGAGTGATGGCTCTCCTTAAATTTGGATGGATGTTTATAACACCCTCATCGGTTTCCTTTAAACCTGTAGTATTAAAGGCTGCTACGACTTCGTCAGCTGCAGCCTCTGTATTATCCCCGTTTTGGGACATTGTTTTTTGAAAAATGTAGAACAAGTTTCAAGGAAACAAAGATAAGGTGCACAATATTTTGGAACACTGTATCCTTCAACGTTGAATAAACCAAACAGCTAATGCATAGGATTTTCGTCCTACTCAGCTATGGCGGATATTATCCCTACCCACTCCAGACATCTTATGGAGCACTATGAGCAGGGGTCTCTGAGAAAAGCACGACTGAGTTACTTCAGTATCTAGCATTAAATTAGTGCCTTACCAAACGTTGGGCGCCATGTAGTGTAGTTCCTATTTACCTTATAGGCTCTATGCATTGGAATAATAATCACTATAGTTTTTGCATAGGACTTACGTCAGTATGCTCCTATCAAGTACATTAAACTTAATTACTTGTGTGTGTGTGTGCCAGCTAACTCAGAGGTCACTAGAAACTTCTCGAATGAACAAGAAGGGATTAGTTTCTGACAACTGCATAAACATGACAACTTTGTTTCCCTTAGAATCGGAACGCGTCTCAGAATCGTGGAAACAATAGATAAGCGTTTCACTCAGTCAATCGTGCATGCTTATTTTCTCCAGAGTTACACAGAAATAGATAGACAGGCGTTTCAATAAAAGGGTTTATCGTGTAAGAGATATGAGCTGTTACAATCATTAGACAGTAAACCAGATATAATACGCACAGCGTAAGCAGTAAGAAGAAATATTACTGCAATAGCATTGTCTTTTAGCTATGACATATATTCATATATACATACATAAATAACTCAGGCTAAAAAGTGAATACTCGCCTGATGCTTCTAAAATAGTCCTATCCGGGGTACCTAACTTAAGTGTAGTGCGAGGTAAACGTAGGTGCTCTTTTCTATAGTATGGTATATACTAAGTTTAGTATGCCAAGAGTCCCTCTAGGTTCTAGTCGGCTCCATACCTTTAGAATGAGTGAGGTGGGAATCTCTATCCGGGTCTCAAACTGTAACACCCCGCAAAGGGAGTCAGAACACTGGAAGCTGGATACTCTGCGAGCAGGGATGACAGCGCCAGGCTGGGATATGGTCTCTTCCGAACCTGCAGTGGCGAACCGTGCAGCTGAGTTGTGCCGTGCTTTGCCATGGTAAGGGAAGGCATATTTAGCCCTGGAAGATGCTCAGGAATGCTAGCATTGACGTAAAGTCAGGCAGAGGAAGATGTCATGGGTGAACCCCTAAGGAATAGTAGTTCATGCATAATAGATGAGTTCTTGGAGAAATCAATAATCCTCGCTAGGGAAAGTCCCGTTCAGCTTAAGGGTCTGGTTTCTAAGAACTCATTGTGACGTGGGATGGACGGATGTAGGTGACCATGGCTGTATTTGGTTAGCATGGCTAATGCCTAAATAAGGACTGGGATTCTATGCCTAAATAAGGGCAATGTGAATTGTGCCTATATAAGGACATGATTCAGGGAAACCTATATACGGGTATCTAAATCGAAACCCAGCAACCCCTGTAACAGACAAAAAATTATTGGCGGTCACTTCCCCAATTTAAAATCGCCATTTACGAGTGGAGACACCAATTTGGAACAGTCTAATGCACAAGTAAGCAACCTAAGCATACAAGAGAAGCAAACATAACTGAAATTAAATTGAGTGCAAAATTTGATAATTTATAACCAATAACTCACTCTATAGAGGTTAGAAAACCTGATACATTGAGGTTGCAATGAAGAAATAGCCAGGCAAGCAGTTTGCATGTCCACATCTGAAGTACAGGTATATCACAACCGATAACTAGGATATTAATATTTTAGAAGAGAAGGCCTATACCGGCTCAAAATAATTGTCTTATGTTTTATTTTTTATTTTTTAACCTACACAGATTACACCGTGGTTCAGCCCTGACGATAATCTCTAAAGTTGTATGGGGATTGGAAACGCGTCGGCATTTTTCTTTTCCGCTATGAGGAACAGTAATCACATAGGATTCTAGAAAGGGTGACAGTGCAAACATTTCCCCATAGAGACTTTGATCACTCCTTTCCCCATAGGGAGCTCCTCTCCAAATAGAAGCAAAGTATAAGGTCCTTTGTCTTGAGAGAGCTTATGTGAAACCAATACGGACTGGTGTAATTGTTTATAATATTTTGTGCACAATTTTCACAATTGTTTTTGTGGAATCTACACGTTAATGTTTAAATGCCATAATTGTTTTTGTGTAATCTACACGTTAATGTTTAAATGTCTGCTTTAATTTAATCTGGAAATGTAAGAATGTATCTTTTGAATGCTCCATTGAATACTGAAATGGTTGTATAAATTTGCAAAAAAATACAAAGTAATGAAGTAAAGTGCACTGACTAAACACACTGCTCCTCCTTAAATAAATAGCAGCCTTGTAAAGTGGTGACCAGATGTTCTTTTTTTCCATACATTGTATCACCTCTTACCCCCGAGATGGACGTAACCCCCCTTTTTTTAATACATTACGATGGCGGGCGGTATGTTGGCAGTTGGGAAGACCGACCAACACAGTCCTGACAGTTGGAAGCATTCGGACCACCTGCCGGACTGCCTTTCATCCCCAGAATGACGGTGGTGCCTGTCAAGCACCGCCATGGGGGTTACAATATCCCTTTCCGCCAGTCGTTCTGCGGCAGTCAACCCACTGAGAAACGGTTGGCAGAAATTGATTTTAGGTCCCATAACGGGCCCTCCTTACCCCATGGGGCTGGTACATGGTACCTGGGAAGCACCTATGGTGCCCCCCTACATATCCCTGTCCCATGTGACAGGCTTGGCATGCTGCCTGCCATGTGGTGCAGGGATATGTAAACACCCTATTTTTTTGCATTGCAGCGGGGGCTGCTGACCGCATCCCCGTCGCAAGGCAAAATGTAGAGAATGCGACTACCGTGGTGGCAGTCGCATTGTAATTTGGAATGTGGGTAGGCCGCCTTGTGGGCGGCCGGTCTCCATTCCGAGATGATGGCAGACGGACTTGAGTCCGTCCGCGATCATCGCAATGAGGCACATAGTTGTTGAAAATATTGTTTTTTAATTAGTGTTATGTATTTTAGTATATATTTTAAATGTATGCGATGTAATTTTTTTGTATAAGTTTTGTTTATGTCTTTTAATATATGTGTTAAAGTTTTAGTAGGTATTAAATTTAATGTAATTAAATTTTGTTTTTTTAAAGTTTCATAAAGGTTGTGGGTTTACAGGGGAATAGAGTGGGTAGTAATTTAATTATAATAAATTAATGATTATTTTGTATTTATTATTATTCATTTAATTGATATTTAATTGTGTTAATAGTGCTCTTAATTATTTTGGGGTAAATTTTATGTGTGGGTTGTGGGGTTGATAGGGGTAAAGGATGGAAAGTCATTTACTTTTCAATATTAATTACTTGTTAGTATTAATTAATTGATAATTAATTATTATAATTGTGTATTTTTTTTAATAGCACTTAGAAACAGATCTACTGTGGTATGACAAGCTGAAGTAAAAGGTATGTATTTATCTCTAGCAAGGGGTGTTTAGAAGCACCAGAAGTGCTGCTTGAAGGGCTGTTAATACAACTTTATTACTTGTTAAATGAGGCTGGAAAATCAAGGGTTGACTTCACAGATCAGGAATCTCACTTTTCTGTACCCGCACACGGGTGTCTACTTTGCTCCCACAGGTTTCAATGAAGTAGTCGAATGCTGTTTATGAACGGAGGCACTGCTGTGACCATGAGAGTGAAAAGACCACTGTCAACACAAGCAGACACCTCATGTTGTTCTTTGTCAGGTGTGCACCGCTCATGATTACCAGGTTGATTTAGTACTTCTGGTACATGCAGTCCTCAACTGATAAAAGCAAATACAACAGCATACAAGACATCATCTAGGACATAAACCACTCACACCTCACATGCTGATCTTAGATCTATGGAGTTTCTTGTTGGCAAGGGTTCCTGTTGAGGGTTGTAGCCCTATGTGTTGTTGGATATTAAGCCGAAGCACTTAAGCAGCTGTGTGGAGAAGCATAAGACCTGGCTCTTAATCTCAGCCTTTCAACTTCACCAGATTGTGTGAGCTTTGGCAGATCATTATATTTCTCTGTTGTTCAGTTCCCTGATCTTCCAGCATTGGAGAAATTGCAAATAGGCAATAGGTGGAGTTTCATATTTTTCATTTTAAATAGTTTACATTAATGTCGGCACTGTGCACTCGACACTTAGGTAGCTGGTTCAATTTTTAGCACAGTGCATCAGAATGTGAAACAGGTATTTTTGCACATTGTCTATCACCTGCGCTCAGACACATAACTAAAGCATCCCCTGCCCAACTTCTATAAATCAAGCCCCCTTCCGCTAACAGGGACCTATCATGATAAAAACCCTTTCTGCCAGAGACAGCTGAAAGGTTACAGCACTTGTGGCTGCTTGTTTTGTAGTAAAAGATAGCAATAATCAGTGCTCAGTGGGTTTTAATCACTAAACATGCCTACTTTAGACTAAAACATAAACACACTCAAATACTTTACCGCTGCATGTACTTTCAAAGCAGCATTATGCAAGTGCTTAAATATGTAAAGCATTGACTCAGGCATGCACATGTGAGCCAGAAGATGTGCTCGTTCATAATGAAAACAAGCTGCAGTGACAAAGACAGCAGCAGTACACAGGTACTATTCCAAAGATACCCTGACAGTGAGGGCGAGTTAAACAAGAAGCACATATGTCAAAAAATGTCATCTGTAGCTTGTGCACACAGTGAAAAACCACAGATACAAAACATAAATGAGTCTTAAAAATCGGTGGGAGGAGCGAGCGAGCCAGGCAGAGAGTCAAATGCTCTCCGCACCATTGTCAAAACCACCACGCGGAAATATGGGAATAAAACTGCTATGCAAGAGCAATGCAGTGTTACAGGTTCTTTTTTTTTATTTTTTATTTTTTATTGAGCAGAGCCTTAGGTTCAAGAAATACATAATAGACTGAAAAATATTTTCACTGACATTAAAAACCAGCTACAAAAAGAGAAGTGACAAGAAGCTACAAAGAAAGCAGCAAATTATGTTATCATTCATAGAACAAGTACCAAATCCATCCAAAGTCACATCAGCATTAGGGAAAACTCCTAGTATACTTAAGTACCTTTTTCCTTTATAACTAACAATTTCTCATATCACTAACCAAAGTGCAAAAAGCATTCTATAAAGTGCTAGAGCTGTTAAAGTGCTAGTGCTTTTAAAGTGCAATAGAAAAAAGTGCTAATGCAAAAAAGCTGCTACATTAGTTAACCAACTCAAGTGCTATGATCTCTCTTTAAATTCTTCCAATTCACTAAGAAACTTCCAATTTCTTTAGAATTTTTAGGTGGCCCCTACCGTCTTCGCATAAGCTTCCTCAAATTTTCGGGTTCTTTTCATTATATTGAACCATTTCAGATGGGACGGTATTTCCCGAGATTTCCAATTCTGCAAAATTAGGGAACGGGCCACCATACACGAAATGAATAGGAAAGTCTTTACGGGTTCGGATAATAACCTTTCGTCACTACTGATACCAAACAAGACAGCTTCGGCCTCAAACAAAATGTTCTTACCGATTGCTTGCCCAATATCCGAAAAAACTTCCTCCCAAAAAAACCTAAGTCCTGGACATGCATAAAAAATATGGTGCCATCCGCCCTCACCATCTGTTTGGCAGCGAAAACACCTATTTTCTGCTCCAGGAAATCTTTTACTTAAAGCGGCCGGAGTTAAATAAGATAACAAACGCAATAGGAAGGCCATCCTTTTAAAATTTGCGGCACTCAAAGATTTACTTCCAAGAAGGCACATGGACTCCCACTCCTTAGTAACCAGCCTACACCCAGTTTCACGAGTTATTTTGTCCAGATGGATCTCTATCACGGAAGCCTGACCCTGTTTATGCAGCAACCTATACCAGTTTCCCACCCCTTTAATGTTGGCCCCATACAGGGCTGCCATAAATTGATTAGGGGTGTCCAAAAAGCCACTGGTGTTTGTTAGGAAATAAACAACACGCAAATATTCAAGAAAAGTCGGCTTCCGATGGCCTTCCATCCTTGCCGTTATTTCTTTCCAGGATATCGGCATATTCTGAACTATAAAATGCCTTAACTCGGAGAGTCCACAGCCTTCCCAAATACTTATATGTCTCATTTGCAACTGTAGGCTGAGACTTGTACATTCTCTTAATTTTAGGAACTGGAGACCAGATGAGCCCATCTTTTTAAAAAAAGACTGGAGTCTAAAAGAATAATCTTTCAAAGTCTTATAACGTGTTTTCTTTGGAAGTTTGGAAGTTTTTAAAAACACTTGTGTTAGAGAACCGATTTCTTGGGTCATTTTATCTATAAAAAAGTGTTACAGGTTCTTGATGGTTGGAGGGTTTTTGGAACGAAAGGGAGTGCACAGTTGACTCGACATATGACACGAAAGAGCTCTGTGGTGCAGCAAGATGTACCGAAAATAACAGGAGAAAGAGCAGGACAGAGGGTGTTGCGTAATGGCCAGAACTCATGAACTTAGAACGGGGGAGTCATGTTCGAGTCTCAGCGTTGGCTCAATATCGTGTGATCCTGCACCTACAAAATACTAGGTTGGCTTGTATTATAACAGGACTAAAGTACACTTAGAGGCCCTATTGGCTTGTTTAGGCTTACTTGATGTTTCCACTGGCCTTTGATCGCCCGTGCATGTTGCTGCAGAGGAATACCAAATATGTCTCATCTTGCACTGAGCGCACACTGCTTTTGGGGGAGGTGGAGGAATGGGGGGCAGCTCTAAATAATCATTGCAATTAGAGGAACCATTCTGGGAAAGGACATGTCACAGAACAGAGAGTAGGAGGAGGACAGGAGTGCAGATGGGGTGATCGTTCTTTATTAAAATAACAAAAGAAATTCAATGCAGATGAATAGGATTACTTCAGCCATGGGACACATGTAGAAACAACAGGAAATGGTATGCTACAACCAATAGAAATGAAGGAAAAGTGAGTAGCAAGCACATGAGCAAATGAAAAGGAAGGGCAGGATGTAAGCCCCTTTAAGATTTATATTAAATGCAATAGATTTTACAAGCACAGCACAAGCAAAACCTAAAAATGTGCTTCTCTTGTACTTTCTTAACTGCTGATATGTTTAAAAATGGTGCACTGTTCATTTACAGATATTTATATTTTTGTTAGAAAAGAAAAAAATGTCATCCACAGCCTTTCCTTTCACATTATCCAACAAGAAGGCAAAGACATTTTAAGGTATGGGCAGAGTGGGCTCTAGCCCAGAGCCCCAGCCTTTCAGCATTTGTCTGCAGTGAGTCTTGCCTTTATGACCTTAAGTAATTCTTAGAAAAATTGTTTCAAATACCATTTCCTGTTCATTTATTTTTAATGTGGGTGATGTGTGAGAGTTTATTACAGATATTTTGCAGAGAAATGTTGTGTTGATGTTCCATGCAACATCCATAAAAAGGGTTCTTTTAGATCTAAACAGGACATCACATTTGAGAAATGAGAGGGTGTCATAGAAGTATTTGAAGTAATGTTAGTGAGATGCTATTGTGTTATCCCTGAATATTAGATGTAAGTACATTTAGAATCTGGACGAGTGTGCCTGAAGGACACATAGTTTACTTTACAAAATCCTCTCACTTTGCAGTCAGGGAATCAGAAGTAAACACCAATCTCCCAGTTAAACAAATAAGGGGCAATATTAGGAGACATAGCCTGACATTTGACCTCTGTCTTTGAACGCTCACAAACAAGATAAAGACAAATTTATAGACATCTTTATTGCTCATTCACCTTCTGAACTCCAGCATGGTTATTTCTCGGGGTGCTCTAGCACCCCATCACCCCACCGCTCCCGTTCTTCCAGTGCCTATGTAAAGAGCTGCAGTTTACCCCACATTTAAATTATCCAGAACTCATTGTATTGTAATTGCATTTATATAGTACTTGCTACCCCTGACGAGGCGTCAAAGCGCTTTTTTGGTGATTAGCACACTACTCCGGGACCCATAGAGGATTAGTGTTGAATTAGTATAGTGAAACATGTAAGTAATGTTAAGTGGTGGATAGGTTAGTCAGTTATTTGGATTCGGAAGGATAGCAGAAGGATAGAAGAGTAAAAAAAGGTTTGTATTTATATAGCGCTTGTTACCCCTGATCGAGTGTTGAAGCGTTTTTTTTTTTTTTTTTTGGCGAGTAGCACACTACTCTGGAAACCCATAAAGGATTAGTGGTGAACTAATATGGTGAAATGTGAAAGTCATTTGAGGCGTCGATATTAGTCAGTTATTTGGAGTGAGAAGGATAGCGGAGGGATAGAAGGGGAAGAAAGGTTTGCATTCATATAGCACCTGTTACCCCTGATGTGTGTTGAAGCGCTTCTCTGGCGAGTAGCACACTACTCCGGAACCCATAAAAGATTAGTGTTGAAAATTAGTATAGTGAAATATGAAGTAATTTGAGTGGTGGATATGTTGTTCAGTTATTTGAATAGAGAAGGGTAGGTGGTGGGATAGAGGAGGAAAAGAGGTTTGTATTTATAAAGCACTTGCTACCCCTGATGGGGTTTTGAAGCACTTTTTTGGCGAGTAGCACACTATTCTGAAACCCATAAGGATTAGTGTTGAATTAGTATGGTGAAACATGAAAGTAACTTGAGTGGTGGATATGTTAGTCAGTTATTTAGATTGAGAAGGGTTGGGGAGGGGTAGAAAATGGAAAAAGGTTTGCATTTATATAGTGCTTGTAACCCTGATGGGGTGTTGAAACAATTTATAGGCGAGTAGCACGCTACTCTGGAACCCCTTAGTATAGTGGAAAATGGAATTTGAGAATTGAATATGTTAGTCTGTTATTTTGATTGAAAAGGATAGTGGAGGGATAGAAGAGTGAAGTATTTGGATATTTTTTGGGGGAGGTCATAGCAGTAGGAGGAGGCGGCTTTTGGATGAGTAAAAATGGGTTTTGGAGGGCAAGAGTCAGAGGGAAGAGTTTAGAAAGGTTTGTTCTGGGGGATTGGTATAGTAAAAGAGGTGTCAGATGATGCAAGGAGGGGTAGAGCAGGGGAGAGTCTTGAAATGGTTATTTTGGGGATCATAGTAGTGGTATGGGGTTTGGGATAAATGAGAGAGTGGATGTAGAGGATATATTGATAGATGTATAGGGTGAGAAATAGGGTAGTGCATTGGAAAGAGTGCCAGATATATTGAGAGAAGTATAGGCTGAGAAATAGGGTGGTGCATTGGAAATGCTAAATTAGAAGAAAGTGATAAATATATAGATCCATTTGTACGTTGAAAGTATATAGATGCACAAAGGAAGTAAGTATATGTAGATTAAAGATATTGATAGAGGTACAGGATGAGAAATAGGGTAGTGCATCGGATATGCTTTTTCAGGAGAAAAGTAACAAACACACAGATCCAAGTACATGGAATGTACATAGATGCACAATGGAAACAAGTACATGTAGACCAAAGATATATATATTTTTTTAACAACATAATTATTCTACATGTTTATACAAAGCAATAAATAAATATAGGTACATATCTGTAGTGAAAATAAATGCTTATATACATAGGTATATGCTGTAAATTTCTGTTTGCGTATGGTGCTTATGTGGGGAAGAACCAATTCTTGAGTAGTTTTCTGAAGATAAGGTCGTTGTTGGTGGATCTTATGTTGGGGGGTAAAGAACTCCATAGTTTGGCTGCTTGTGCCACCCATGGTTTTTTTCGTGTATCTTTGGCTTCCTCTGTTGAATGTGTTTGGTGAATTTATTCCTGATGAAGAGCGGTCCCATTCCATGTATTGCTTTGTGGGTGATACAAAGTAGCTTGAACGTGGATATTCTGGCAACCGGTAACCAATGCAAGGCTTTCAAAGCAGGTGAGATGTGGTCTTACAGTTTGATATGCAAGAGTAGTCTGGCAGCTGAGTTCTGAATCCATTGTAGTCTTTTCATGGTTGTTAAAGGTGATCCGTGGTAGAGGCTATTGGCGTAATCAAGTTTGGACAGAACAGGGAGATGGTAGCTTGGACCATGGGTGGAAATCCAAAATGAGGGAAAATTTGTTGCAGCGTTTTTATAGTGACAAAGCTTGATCTTGCTAGTTTGTCCACTTGGGCATTCATCGATATCTTGGAATCCATGGTAATTCCGAGGTTTCTTACTTCCTTCAATACTTTAGGCGGTGATCCCAGTTCATCAGGCCAGGCGGCAAGCGGGTCGTAATGTTTCCAATTGCCACAAGTGAGTATTTCTGTTTTGGAAGTATTAAATTTAAGATGGTTCCAAATCATCCACTGAGCCACGGCTCTGAGACAACTGAAAATTGGGGATTTTCCAATGTCTTTCGGGGCATTCCAGTTGAAGGCGTATTTGCGTGTCATCTGCATAGTTATAGCACGTGAGGTGAAATTGATTGATCAGTACCGGTAATGACTTCATATAGATGTTGAAAAGCATGGACAAGATGATAGAGCCTTGACGGACCCCTGCTTATGTGGAGTATGGTTTGGACGAGAAAGGTGGGGTATGGATGACATTAGTTCTGTTTCGAAGGTAGGATGTGATCCAGTCTAGAGCAGTTCCCTCTATGCCGGCTATATAGACTCTTTGTTTCAGAGTGTCATGGTCAACCGTGTCAAAGGCAGCCGAGAGGTCCAAGAGGAGTAGTCCAGCAACCCTGTTGCGGTCTACTGTATTCTTCAGGTCATCCCAGATGGCAAGGAGGGCAGATTCAGTGCCTCTTCCCAGACGGAATACTGTTTGGAAGTCTGAAAGTGTGTCATTCTCTTCAATGAATATTGACATCTGGGCGAACGCTGCTCTTTCTATCAGTTTGCCCGGGAAAGGTCCATTTGTAATGGGTCTGTAGTTGTCAGGGTTCAGCGGGTCCAAGTTTGTTTTCTTCAGTAAAGGGCGTATGTGTGACTGTTTGAGTTCTTAAATATTCCGCTAGTTAAGGAATCATTTTTTTTTTTTTGCAGAGTTTTATATAGCGCGAACTTGACCCGAATTCAATCAGGTATCAGAGCACTTTACATAGCACCAGTTACGTTACATGAGGACACACATTAATTTTTTGTTAGGCACGGGGAGATTAAGTGATTTGCCCAGAATCGCAGGATGTTTTAGCATCATTACTGAGACTCGAACCTAGTTCCCCCAGGTCCGAGGTCGAACGTCCTAGCCGTTAGGCCAACTCTTCTCCCATTGATGATTCTTCTTACTTGAGTGGCAGCAGAGGTTGTTAAAAGAATTGTCTTGAAAGTTTGCGGTGGACACGGGTCAGAAGGGCTGCCGGCAGACCTGCTTGGTTTGACCAGGTCCATAAATTCATCGTGTGAGATGTGTTGGAAGGAACAGAGAGGCTGGGTTAGAGTATTCCTGGATTGTTGTTTTGTACAAGGGTTAGTGCTGGTGCTTTGTTTCTGTTTTAAGTATGAGTCGAATGTGTCTTGCTTGTCTGTGTAAGGACATGCCAGTTTGTCTGTGAAATCTTGAGTAACAGGATGAGTTCCTTCTAGGCAATTTGATTTGCGAGTATTTTATAGAATTCTTTATTTGCACATTTAGCATTTTGAATTCTGTCTGAATAGTATCTTTTCTTAGCTTTTTTGATAGCTGACTTGTATAATCTATTAATTTTCTGCATGAAATGTGTCTTGTTTGACGTTTGTTTTGAGCCAGGTACGTTAAAGCTTTCTAATTTGTTGTTTTATGTCTTTTATCTCTATGTTTCACCAAGGAACCTTTTTTCTTTTGTTCTGTTGTGTGGTTTTGAGTGATATCAGGATGTCAAAAGCTTTCTGTAGCCACTCATCAAGTTTTTGAACTGAATTTATTGTTTCCAGATTTGTACTGGATGTTAGTTGTGCTTCTAAGTGATCCAAATTGAGTTTGTTCCACGGCCTATAGGTGGATGGATGCAGTGCTTAATTTGTAAAATATTAAGTGCCAGGGCTCTGACCGGGAGGCCACTGCAGCTTGCACCACCCATCGCCCCCGTCATCGCTGCCAAAACAACTACTAACCATCTTTCTCACCCGCAAGTGCGACAGTTCAGATTACTCCAGGTCAAGGAATGGCTGGGATGGCTGGTATTCGTATATTTGAATTGATATTGTATTCCTAATCAACCGCTGTTCTGCTCCTCTCTAAGTTAGATGTGCAGCGCCACCATGTGGTGGACTGTTCTAAGTATGGTGTTGACAATTAGGTGCCAGTGCCGAGCACCGGAAACCAATTAAGTGCCGGTGCTTAGCACCGGAAAGCACCGGCTCAAATTAAGCACTGGATGGATGTAAGGTAGTTTTAGGTGAGTCACTTAGTGTTGTTTTATGTTGGAAAGCAAGCAAGTGGTGGTCTGACCATGTGGCCGGAGTTATAGTTTGAAAGTGTGAGTTTGAAACTGTGTCTAGAAGTGCATCTGGGAATGTCACCATGCTAGGTGGAGGTCTGTAAAGGAGCAGGAAGTTAAAGGAGGAAGACGGTGTAGGATTGCATCTGGTGAGAAGAGCCTCACAATTCTTTATGGTGATTTCGTCAACTTTAGTGATATGTAATATTTGCCAGAAAACAAGAGTTAGACCACCTCCTTTTTTGCCTCTACGATTTTGGGTGATCATTTGATAGCCTAGAGGAAAGGCTTCATGCAGGAAAGGAGCCATATCATCTCCCAACCATGATTCAGTTATGAATAGTATGTCTGGTTGTTCATCGGTGAGAAGGATATGATGTTTGTTTTTAGAGCGGGATCGAGCATTTATTAGTACACAGTTTAGAGAATGGGCTTTGGTGATAGTGAGACTTTTTTTGTAGAAGAGTGATCGGTATTGTGTGGGTTTGTAGCAGGTGTGTGTTTAGTGCCGGTATTAGCTGTATTAGCATAGCAATCATGTAGCTGTTCTGTATCATGTTCCTCATCCAGCATGCTAAGAAGGCATTTTGATGGGTCTGTGTGTTTATGTTGTGGAGATGGTGTTTGAGAGTGAGTTGGTGTGCTGTGTTGTTTTCGTGGTGTAACATTGTTGTGCAGTAGACATGGGGAAAGCAAAGTTGGGAGGTGTGTCATGTTGCTTATATTGTTTGCGTGTGTTTCGGGCGGAAAATGTATGAGTCAGGAGTGGTGGTGCAGCATGTGGGTCATGTGGTAAGGTTCTAAATTGTCCAATGGATGAGAGGCATTTGGAAGAGAGTTGCTCTGTTGCTGTGTCTGTGTTAGGTGTGGTGGAAGAGAGAACGCTTGGCATTGGAGTTTGTTCCTTTGTGCGATTTGAAAGGTGGGTGTATATTTGTATTTTGTGATGGTAAGTATTATGAGGTGTTGCGCTTTGAAGATCTTGTTGTGCTGGTGTGTGTGATATGTTTTGTTTTTGAGGAGTAGTGAAAAGGGGTGCTGGTGTATTTGTTTCATGCGATGGATTTGTTTGTATAGTATTGTTTATGCGAGGAGTTTGTGAGGTAGAGGGGGTGGTGATGTGGTTATGAGTAGAGTGTATGTTGTGTGTAGGAGGGAATGAAGTAGAGGTAAGAGTGTTTGTCTTAGACTGGTTTGTTGCAAGAGTTAAAAAGTGTTGTGCCGTGCAGTGTATGTGTTGTGCGTTTGTGGTATTATGGTAGAAGGAAGAGGAGGGTGTTGGTTGAACAAATGATGGAAGGCTGATTATATGTTTGTTAGTGATAAAAAGTGGTCTGTTAGGAGTAATTAGAGCAGGGAGTGTGTGTCTGGATGGGATGTAGTTGTGTATGGTGTTGAATGGCGTTGTGTTAGTGATGAGTGGGTTGGTTAGTGGTATAGGATAAAGTTGTGTACTGTTTGTAGGTGATGGAGGGTGTATAGATGTTCATTTGGTTGGTTTTGTAGTGTATGCTGGTACAGTGATTTGTGCATAGGGTTGTGGATGGTGTACATTTGGTGTGAGTGTGTTACTATGTTTGTGGTTGTGGATGGTGTGGGCTAGGTATTACTGAATGGGAAAATGGGCTCACGCAGGCTCAAACCAGCTCACACAGGCTCACACAGGCTCACTCAGGCTCACACAGGCTCACACAGGCTCAAACAGGCTCAAACAGGCTCACACTGTCCCAAACTGGCTCACACAGGCTCAAACAGGCTCAAATAGGCTCACACAGGCTCACACATGCTCAAACTGGCTCAAATTGGCTCAAACTGGCTCAAACTGGCTCAAACAGGCTCACACAGGCTCAAATTGGCTCAAACAGGCTCACACAGGCTCAAACTGGCTCATACAGGATCACACAGGCTCACACAGGCTCACACAGGCTCACACAGGCTCACACAGGCTCAAACAGGCTCACACAGGCTCACACAGGCTCAAACAGGCTCACACTGGCTCAAACTGGCTCAAACTGGCTCAAACTGGCTCAAACTGGCTCAAACAGGCAATTGCCCTTTTCCTCTCCATCCTTAGCCTTGACGCCCGGGCTGAGACGCCCTAAGCCTTGCCTTTTATAGCCCTAGTAATCAGGTGGCCCCTTCAGCCAATGGGAACACTAGCCCTAACACTATCCAATCACAACACTAGCCCTAAAAGCTAGAACCAATAGGAGACCAGGACCTTACAACAAATCTTATCCCTAGTCCAAGCACCCAATCAGTTTCAAAAACCCTGATCTCTATGTCCAATAGAGGCCCTAGCCCTACCAGTAGTCCCAACCCAAGTCCAAGCAACCAATGACACAGGAAGCCCTAGTCCCTACTTCCAATAGAAAGCTTAACCCTACTCTTAGTCCCATACCTAGTCCAGCACCAATCACACCAGAACCCCAAATTGCTACTTTCAATTAAAGGCCCAACCCTAGTACCAACCCAAGTCCCAACATCCAATCACACAGGAAGCCCTAGTCCCTACTTCCAATCGAAATCCTAGCCCTAGTCCCAACCCTACATTGATTGAGTCACAGACCCAGAAACCAAGAGGACCCTCAAATACCCAACCAATGAGGACACTATCCCTAATCCAATAGAAACACCAATACAACCACCAATCAGTGCACACATGCACCAACCAATAGCAGACTATATAATGTCCCAGCGACCTCAGACAAGGTTTGCTGGCCAGGGAGTTGGAAGCTGCTCCTCTCTTCAGAAATCTCCTCCTAGGAGACAGACAGGCTCACTCCACACTTTGGACTTCTGCAGGCAAGGGCCTAACAATCTGTCCTCAAACAATACTGTTTGTATAAAACTTTACTCACTCTCCTAGCCAAAAAACGTAGTGCACAGTCCCTATTAAATACAGTTTAAACAGCTCACAGCAGATTACTGCTGTCCCAGAGAACCCTCTGATGTAGAATATCCCTGTTGCTGGGGAGGAGGGTAAGGGGGGCTGGTTTCACTCACTTGTTATCACAAAATGGTGGCTGGGGGTGCACTGCTTAACATACAGGTCTTAGCACAGAGCAAAGAAGAAATTTGGAGGGAAAAACTGATAGTCACAGGGAATGAGAGGCAAAAACTACAGAGTTTGGACTGCAAATCCCACAATTTAACAGGTTAAATGAAAGCAGTCACGGGCAAGAAAAACCACAAGTTTAAACACAAAGCAGGTGATAAATGATGCAATCACAGACAGGTTAAAACTACAATTTTAAACTGCAACAACCACAGGCAAAGACAGTTAAAGTCATGAACATCTGCCACTTTTTCGGACTGAGACTGCAGAGACTCCTCTGAAAAATGATTGTGGAGTTTATACAGGGACATGGACCATGGAGATGTGCAATTTGTTCCACTACTAAAGATAATTTTTCAACATGGAGGGCACAAAAGTATTTCTGTGGCAAGAGGATACAAAACTATCCAATGGCTTTAATTAAAGTGTAGAAGTGCTCCTATGTTTTTTTTCAATCTCTTGATTTTGGCACACGCTTAGTCTATGTAGGAGTCTCCAGTGTTGAAACTGTTATAGGAACTTTTCTAAAAATGTCCTTTTGTCCTGGGACAGACAACTCCGAAGAGGGACGAGGTGATTGTATCCAGGATGAAGAGATTTTACTTTTCCCTTTTGAATCCAGTGCAGAAATACTCTTTGCTTGAAAGGTGTAGCTTTGTGGTGTGCTTCTGTGCACAACTGTTCGTACAGGTTCGGATTTCAAACAAGCAGCATCACTGTACATGCCCTGAGTTTAATACTTTTGTGTCTTAATACTTATGAATGTTGTGTACGTGATCTTTGAGAAAGTACAAATAAAAATACTTACTCTGTGATTGTTCTTGATATTTGAATCACTAATAGGCCATGTTTACACAGAGAGCTGCTCCATTACACTTCATGATCACACATGCAATACGTTCATTCTTTTCTGAAAATAATAGTCTTTCTTTTTCTGCACACTGCCATTTTGGGCTGCAGTCTTTGAGAGATACATTTTCACGTCTGGGGAGTATTACATTTGCAATTCCTGAAACAGAAGCCAAACTCTGAAGAGTGAATTAACCAGGTTAAAGCACAAATGAGCTGATATTTTGTTTCAAAAGAATGTGTCCTAGCTAGATTATAAAAAACATGACATTCTGTGCATCAATAGCACAAAAACACTGAAGCGAAAGAGATCTGTCACTTGACAAAACACCTGAGCCTGCACAAAGGTATCAGTTAGACATCACCACGCCTCTAAGGGAGTTGGCGCAACTGCTTTGATTTCACTTTGTTCTGAATTGTTTTCATTTGGTAAGATTGCCCATATTGTTTATTTCAAAATGTGCACAGCCTCTAAATCTTTTATTATACATTATATGTTTTTGATCGTTCTGCCTTGTGTTAACTAGTTCGGAACTGACCACGTAAATTTGCCGTGGCCATTCAGTGGTGGGCCCAATATCATACACGCATGATATCATTGAACATCTGGGAAGTCCACCACATTGTGGTGGTGAAGGTCTGACATTTACTTCTGATAAAGCTTTAGAAAGGACTTCATGACTTTCTAAACCTCCATTTTCAAAGATGAGACTTACATGTAACCAGTCTTTTGGTACTTTGTTGCACCATGCCCCCTTTCCTGGGGGTAGTTTGGTAAACTTGCAGTGATGTTGCCAAAACAAAAGGGCCTCATCGCACAGGTTTCTCCTTCCTGCTTTCAAGCCAAATATAAACTCCCAGTCCCCAAAAAGCTTAATTAAGAACATAGGTCAGCAACAGGCTAAACTGAAAGACATGCTCAGTCTGATACATAAATGGAAATGGAGAAAGTGCAGTAAACTGAAACACACTACCAAAGCTGTTCCAAAATGTATTACTTTGGGCTTTAATCAAGAAGATATTTTTTGCCATAAACATGCATGTGGCACAAAGGGCTCCTTTTAGACCAATGCAAAATTCACAGAATGATTCCTTACTGACAATTGTATTACTACTACAGATTTCCTCTTGTTAGTGGGCAGAGGCATTGCATGGGAGCACCCACCACAACGCCCATAGCACGCCTCCCTGACATAGTGTGAGGAATGCAGCAACTTGCGCTGCATTGCCATACACCATATCAACGAGGCCATGAAAAGTCATGCAGGGTAACTTTGTGTGACCTTGTATATATGGGTCTGCACTCTGCACAGCTAGAGCACCCAAAAAAAGGACGCTCCAGTGGCACACGAGGCATGTAAATAAGTCCCAGCAAAAGATTGAAGTAACTCCCCTTTCAGAGGGAGGGGCCATAAGTTATGGAGTTTCTAAATGGCAAAATGGGAAAAGATATTTTTCCAAAGGGGGAAGAATCTTGCAAGTTCTTATCAGGCTGCCTTTCCCCAGAGAAGAGATATACACTTTTAATATTCCACATCTGGGAAATGTGAGCTGAGCCAAGTAATCTTCCACATGACATTCCAAGTAGCCTAAGCGCTACAGTTTAACCCACAGTGCAACCTGTTAAAATAACCTTTTGCCGGGCAAAAACCTCACTTTAAAATTTTAGTAGGTTGACCCTATGTAGGCCTTGTAGCCCATAAGGTAGGGTGAATGCTATTAGTTGGAAATGACTATCTTTTGTGTGGTATCCCGCTACATTTTAGCCTAATTTTTGCCTTCTTTTGCTGTGCTTAGTTTTGCTGACCATAGGACTCTTAATAACCAGTGGTAAAGTGCTTGTGCTTTCCCCTATCAGTTGGTAAAATTTACATACACCTAATTGGCTCAATTAATTTACTCATAGGACCATAGTATATAGTACTGCATGAACCGGGTCCTGTACATTGAAAGCTACTAATGTACTGCAGCACTCATTGTACCACCAACTAATGGAACACTGTACAACATGTCTCCAGGCAAAGCCATGCAGCTTGGGTGTACAGTTTTAAAACTGCCATGTCGACCTGACAAAATAAACCTTTTGCCAGGTCTGAACCTTCCATTCCAATGCTTATAAGTCACCACTAAGGTAGGACCTAAATGCCTATACGGCAGGGTGTATGGCATTTAAAAAGTAAGGCATGTATATTTAATGTTTTAAATGCCTTGACAGTGAAAAACTTCCAAAGTGGTTTTTCACTGCAGCAAGGCTGGCTCTCCCATAGAAAAAACATTGGGTTACTCTATAACAACTTAAAATTCTGAATTTCAGTTTGGGAGAATCTAGAAAAATGGTCCAAGGACTCATTTTAGTAGTAATTTAAAATTCAACTTAACCGTTAAGTTGAATTTTATATTGCTATTTTGAAAAAGACATTTTTAGAAAGTTGTAATTTTATTACCCCAGTCAAAATGGGGCATTTCTACCAGTGTCCAGTGTTGCCTGGATGCTGATGCCTCAGCTGTGGGGAGATGCGGATTGCTCCTAGAAAGTTGAAAAAGGGCTTGGGTGTTGAGACATGGTTTACCTCCTTGAACAGGATAGTCTGGGGGCTGTGCCCAGCTCCTTCCTAAGCTTCAAGGGATGTCTACTCTGTCACTGGCAGATGTAGCAAACACTTAGCACTGCCTCTTTTTTATCTTGCTAATCAGATTGGCTCCAACACCAGGGGGAGAGTGAGCTGCCCCAGAGCTGGTTCGGAGTGACCAGAAGGGAGGGTTTACCCATTATTGTACCCACACATTCAGGTGGGCACAGGGGGCTCTGACTAGGGCAGGAAAGATTCTGGCATATTACATTTAGGTAGAGAGGGGCAATGTGGGATAGTTTAGAGTAGAACACACAGGAGATGCTGCAAAAGTGGGTAGGGTCACCTCTGGGACTTTTTACCTCATTGGCTCAGGAGTGGCCAGGAGTTTTCCTCACCCATAGGCTGTCACTAGGCATAAATGCGGCATCCACAGTACCCTCCTCGGAATATTTCTGAACCTGTGAAGATCAGAAGGAGGACGGTCCTGCTGTCTGAAACCTGAAGAAATACTGGACCTGCTTTTTTTTAACCCAGGCCCCAGGTGATACTCCAAGGGTCAGGTGGCTGACCTCTTCTTTGAGCAACAGGAGTAAAACAAGATTCCAGAGGCCTTTCACTGCAACTGTCTAACTCATCCGTACCAACTGAACCTGCACTAGGCCCTGCTGCTGGTCTATGTTGGAGTGCGTCCTTACCTCCAAGAGGTGCCCCTCAGGTCCTGGACTCTTGGCTAGTGTTAGAGTGTACTCCTCTTTCTCCTCAAGTTACATTAAGTGTACCTTCATCCAAGCTTCATCCGTCGAATCGAAGAGCTTGCTGGCTTGCCCTGCTAAAAGAAATCTGACTTCCAGAAAAATTGAAGTGCGAAAGTAGAGAGCTTCATCGGGACTGATGCTAAGCAGCAACTAGTCCTCATTGAGGCTTTTCTGGGCACAAACTTCAGACTTCCCCATCTTATATATTTTCGGCCTTTGTTGATGAATGACTGGGAGCACTTCAACAAACTGACTTTGTGAAGCCCTGCTTCAGATCCAGCATACAGCTAGCCCCGCCAACAACTCATCGATACCCACTTTTTCTACAAAATATTTTCAAGTCCGAAGGTAAGCTTTCCACTGGAACAAACTTGAATTCAACCCACACTCCATCACTGTTGGCCTTAACTTTTGAATTTGGCCCAGTCTAGCATGACCGGTTAACCACAGTTTGTGCTTTTTTATGCTATTTTTCATTTAAACTTTAAAAATGTATACTTCTAGTTCAAATTATTGGCTTTTTGTCATTTAGGAGCTGTTTACGATGTCAGGCAGAAAGCCTCCTCCTGACAGTCGGATTCTCCTAGAACGTGTCAGAACTCTTGCGACCGACTCGGTCAGTTTACAATCTGACTGACCGAATACGATGTTTGAGGTCGCTTTGTAAACCACACGGTCTTTCCGAATCGGTTCGGACCAGCTCTTGGAGAATCCATGTCGGTTGGACCCACATCATACAGTTTCTACTGCGTTTCCAACTGAGCGATTACGATGTCGGTTTCCAACTTCGACTTGGCCTGTCTTACACAAAAAGGCTGTCAGAAAGTGACTGTTGCTGCCCCTAGTTGGGCCCCCTTCATCCTGCGGCCTCTGGGTGGTGGCAGAGGGGGTACCTAAGGGACTCCCCTGTAAAACCCTGCACCCTGTGGCAGGCACCTTGGGGTGCCTGCCACAGGGTACAGAGTTTTTTGCACCCCCCCATGTCCCCTTGTGTTGTCGGGTGAAACACGGGCTCCTATAGAAGTCAATGGGAATCCCACTGAACTGTGTTCGGTCGCATCGTAGTCAGTCGTGAGGAATCGCCGACCGCAAGTCAGTTGGTCCCGTTTCATAGTCCGTGTCGGAAGGAGGAAACTCTGACCAACATCGTAATGAGGCCCTTAGTGTCTTTTTATTCATTATCATTTTTCTAAATTGGTTTGGGATTTTTTTGTATTGTTTTTTCATTTTATCACTGTTTCAGTGCTGCATAAATGCTTTACATATTTCCTCGGAGCTAAGCCTGACTGCTTTATGCGTAGCTACCACAGGGTTAAGCACAGGTTTATTTAGTGACGTTAGTGGTTGACCCTGACAAGGTATTGTTTGAGCTGGGTTTTCACCGCCCTCAACTATTAATCCAATTACTTGCAATACTCAAGAGTGGGATATGTGAAAGATTAATGTTATCATGTGCGTACAGTGACAAGGCCCAAAAAGCTATTTTTACTGTCTCCGTCCTAGCTATCACTTGAAGAAAACCAGAGAACAGATTAATATACTAATGCTGCCAACTCAGGAAAGGGACCACAGAGAAAAATAATTAAACCACTATTCATAATAGGTATTAATAATCCAATTGAATGGTGAAGTTGAATTTTTAATGAATATGAAAGAAAATTTACTTTTACAAAGTTTCTCTTTACGCTCTGTACCTACGGGGGTGTGGGTACGCTCTGTACCTACGGGGGTGTGGGTACGCTCTGTACCTACGGGGGTGGGGGTACGCACCGTACCTATGGGGGTGTGGGTATGCTCCGTACCTACGGGGGTGGGGGTACGCACCGTACCTACGGGGGTGTGGGTACGCTCCGTACCTACGGGGGTGGGGGTATGCACCGTACCTACGGGGGTGTGGGTATGCTCCATACCTACGGGGTTGTGGGTACGCTCCGTACCTACGGGGGTGGGGGTATGGGGGTGTGGGTACGCTCCGTACCTACGGGGGTGGGGGTACGCACCGTACCTACGAGGGTGTGGGTATGCTCCATACCTACGGTGGAGTGGGTACGCTCCATACCTACGGGGGTGGGGGTACGCACCGTACCTACGGGGGTGGGGGTATGCTCCGTACCTACGGGGGTGTGGGTACGCTCCGTACCTACGGAGTGGGGGTATGCACCGTACCTACGGGGGTGGGGGTATGCTCCGTACCTACAGGGGTGTGGGTACGCTCCGTACCTATGGGGGTGGGGGTACGCACCGTACCTACGGGGGTGGGAGTACACTCCGTACCTACGGGGTGTGGGTACACTCCGTACCTACGGGGTGGGGGTACGCACCGTACCTACGGGGGTGGGGGTACGCACCATACCTACGGGGTGGGGTGTGGGTACGCTCTGTACCTACGGGGGTGGGGGTACGGACCTACCCTACAGGGGCTGGGGGTACGGCACGGACATGGGGTGGTCTGGGGGTATGGTGCGGTCATGGGGAGGCTGGGGGTACGGCGCGGATATGGGGGGTGGGCTGGGGGGGTGTTCGGCGCGTATGCGAGCAAATGTTTGGACGTCTCCATGGTTGACATGGGTGTTCGCTCAGTATGGTGTTTTTTCCATACGGTTGTGCATTCGGACGGACGCGACGGATCGTACTTGCGCACTCAGACTTCAGTTTACCGATTCGTATGTAAAGCTGTCCGGGGACATGTCGGACACTTTTCCGACCCGAGGACGTGTCGGGGAATTTTCCCAATGCGATTCGTATGGATTTTTTTACATACGAATCGCACTTGCCAGTTTGTACGGGACTTGTCCAATTTGTACGTAAAAAAATCCGGATACGATTCGTACGGGGAATATTTGTAACGGATCGGAATCGGCACCATAATATCTGACATTAGCAGCAAATAATAACATGTGCATTATCCATTACATATGAATAGATTTCGCTACAGCCATATCGCTATCTTTTATAGTCTGTAGATGACCGTATTTAGTTCATATCCATTTAGCTAGATCAAGGTATGTAGCAAACTGTTGCATTATGACAGTCCACAATCCATAAGTGAGTTAATAGCACAAAGTATTTGTAGAGATAACAAAATTATGTTTATGCACCTTCAGTTCAGATATACATGAATTACCAGTTGGTCTAAAATTAGGTCTCGCCAAAAGTCTGTTAACAAGGATGTCTCGGAGGCCGCTCCCCCAATCGGAGTGAGGGACTCATAAAGTAGGTAGGAAAGCAATGGGTCCCAGATATCTTTAGGTCGCGAAGACAAAGGTACGAGCTCTGCATAGGTGTTCATTTGGCCCCAACAGTATATCAAATCATGTAACCATTCTTTAAAATTAAGGGGCTCTCCCCTTCCCAATCTACACACCACCCTATGTTTAGCCAACCGCATCCTAAGGGATATCCCAATAGAGCGGTGAATGGGGTGAGAACTATAGGTAAACCTGTCATTTGTGCCATGGCATCGGATACCGGTTTCCAGTAGCTGTTTATAGCTTTTCACTCCCAAGCTAAGTGGAGGAAGTCAGCCCCCTCTGATACACATTGATCATATCTGTCTGTTGAGCACAGTCGATATTTGTGCAGTTAGGCAGAAGTATAATTAACATGGTGTAGAAATGTAAAATAAATAATACGTAGTCGACAACTGGCTGTAATCTGACCTGTTTGTAGGCAACAGAAAGGCCATTGTTTGTCTGTGAGTGGTATTTCCAGTTCTGCATCCCACCCACGTCGGCATCCCTGACAATTAAGCCTGTTCTAGCTGTGTATTGTGGTATAACCTCGACACAACAAGATTGATACTTGTAGTGTGTAGCAGTGCATGGAGAGTAGTCAATGTGTGAGGTTCCTGGGGGAAATTGGGGGCTATTTCTCTAACACTATGTTGCAATCCGATATACACATATATCTCTAAAAAAGTGTCTTGATCTAAGAAAGTTTCCCTCTCGTATAGATCACCCAATGTGAACTTGCCTAATTTTAGAAGCATATATTTAGATATTTTCTTGCATCACAGGAATCTGGGGATAAAAGGGTAATGGAAGAAGTGGTTTATTTAACCTCTTAGCTAGCTCTCGCCAAGCAGAAGTGGTACATCTTACTGTGGAGTCAAACTCATTTCTTTGATGTGATCGAGCTCCACGAAAAGCACTGGTTGGAACTGGGGCCATATATCCCTGCTCGATAGCCAAGGGAGGCATAAGGGTGGAGGGTGGAACCAGTATAATGTGAAATGAGCCTGGGCACACAAAAAAGTACAGCTCTATGTCCGAGGCATCAAATCCACCCCTAAAAAAGGGCTGTGTAAGTATGCCCCAGTGCAATCTAGACTGTTTCCCGCCCCACGTCAGCCTAATGAGCTGCGTTTGTAGATTTTTAACAAAATGTCTCCCTGGTGTGTATGGGATATTAAGAAAGAGGTAGAGGAGTTTTGGTAATATGATAATTTTCAATAGGGCGATGTGGCCTGCCAATGAAAGGGGCATAGATATCCAGTGTGTGAAGGAGTCTGCTAGGGTGTCTAATGTCCTGCTATAATTGGCTCAGATTAGCTTATCCTTGTCTCTTGAGGCATATATGCAGAAATATTTGAATTCTGTTTTGCACCATGTTAAGGGGTAATCCAGGATGTGCCTTTGGGCAGTGGAAGTGAGGGGGAAGACCTGGGATTTCTCACAATTAATATGAATGCCCGATTGTCCTCCATAGCTAATATTCTCTTGCAGCATTGGATTGAGGATGGATTGGGGTTCACGGACATAAAGCGTATATCATCTGCGTAGATCGACACCAACAGCCATCCAAGATATTGGATGGCATAGTCCAAATAATGTTTCCAGAGAATAGCTGCAAGTGGCTCAATAGCTAGTGCAAATAGGAGGGGCGATAATGGACACCCCTGCCTGGTGCCGCGTGAGATGAGGAAATAGGAAAAGCAGGCTAAATTGATCTGTACCATTGCCTGCGGTTGATTGTATAATATGGCACTCCATGAGAGAAATGGGGTAGGGAAACTATTTTGATGCAGCACGCCAATGAGATAGTCTCATTTCAGGGAGTCAAATGCTTTAGCAGCATCCAGAAAGACAGATGCTGCAGCCAGGTCTCTGTTGATATCCTGAAGTAGTGAGAAAAGCGTGCACAAATTATGCAATGTGGTTTCCTGTGAGGAACACCCCGGGTGTGAAACCCCGACTACCCCCCCAACCCCAACTAACCCCGCATGGATACCGTATCACATTGAAGACGACGAGATATCCGCCAACCCGGAAATAACCCAAGGCCTCTCCCTCATTCCACAGAACGAAGAGGGTGACCGGGAAACAACGCATCATGAGGAAGGCGGAGCAACTAATTCCTACAACCAATCAGCAACGCCCGATCTGGGTCGAGACGGGCAGAAAAAGGCAGGAACAATCACATCTGGGTCGTCAGCTGGGAAGATACATCCGGAATAAGCAGAGAGACGCCGAGACACCGAAGGAGACTGCTGCTATGACCGAACCAGAAGACGCCGAAGAGGAGGATTCGGAGAATCCTGACACCTGGACGGAGGACTGGTGGATCCCGGAGGACGCACGAGCCGCCACAACTCAGGAGAGCTGTGGCACCTAGCGGTACGCGACGGGTGTGGGACCGCACGGGGACCGGGCATAGGGAATGGGGGGGTTTGCGACACGGGAGCACTGCTGTGGTGGTCGTATTTCTTTGTCGGCCTAGGAGTTTTCCCGTTTCCTCCAACTCTCACCTCCTGTGAGAAAGTGGCTCTGTTTATACTGTTCCCAAATAGGTACAGGGTTACAGAGTCCACAGCCCCCAGAGGTTTGGCAGAGGTTAAAATTAGATATAACCTTACTCTCTAAAGTGGTAGCTTGGTCGAGCAGTAAGGCAGTATCAGAGGACAGTGTAAAGCATTTGTTGTACACACTTAGTCAGCAAAATGATTTCACACACTCAATAACTGAACTCTAGGCCAATGGTTTATATAAAATATATGTGTCTGTTTTATTTTAGAACCAACAATAGGAATTCAAATATACTTTCTCAGAATGAGATGCTTTATATAAATACTTTTGCAATACGCAATTGGCTTTTGTTGAAAGATACAAGTTGTTGCAATAGGCAACACAGTTTTAAACACAATAATGCATTGAGTTCAATGGAAGTTTCAAGTTATTTGCAATAGATTACTTTCAGGATTACTCTTGTGATTCCAGGACTGGATCCTAGATTCAGTCCTGGGACAGTACTTAGAAACAAGTGATAAAAGTCGCCTTAGTTACTACTAGGATGTTAAAAGTTGACTGAAGAAATTTCATAGAAAACAGTCAATGATTCCCTATGGAAGAAAATTCAAGTTGCAGATATAGTATGTTCTCGTTACTTTTGTAATCCAGTACTGGGTGCCTAGACTCAGTACTGGGACCTTTATCCACAACAGGTAAGTAATTACGTTTGCATAATTTATACGATTTTTAAAGAATATTTAAAGTTTGCAGAAATCGACACTAAGAAGAAATTTCACATAAAAACAGTCAATGATTTCCTATGGAAGAAAATTGGGTTACTGGTAAGTACGGTTGTGGATATTTTTCAGATTCAGTGCTGGGCACCAAGATCCAGCACTGGGAGCTCACCTAATAGCAGGTGAGTATTTTTGTTTTCGTTACTCGGCTGATTTTTGGTGAATATTTTAAGTTTTGAAAACTCCACACTTAGAAGAAATTTCAGAAGAAACCAGTCAATGTTACCCTATGGAGAAAATTGAGTTATTGGTTTTAAGGTAAGTACTTGACTGGCAGAGTTAAGGTTCTGGGCATAGACTCAGGGGTCTCCCAGGGTCAGGTAGGTACAGTTGTTTTACCCTCAGCGGCACAGGGGCAGCCGGGTGCAGAGAGAGTTGGGCCCAATGTTATCCTATCAGAGGCAGGGGGCCTCGGTTGGTAGCTGCTGACTAGCAGGCCACGCGGCTGTGGGAGCTGGGCTCCTGGTCACTTGCTCAGGGCATATGGGGAAGTAGATAGGTGTAGAGGTTACACTGCCAGGGCCACTTGGACGGCTGGGTGAAGGGTGCTTTTGAGCCTTCGGGCGCTCAATTGATTTCACTGGGAAAGCTCCGGTTAAGAAAAAGACTGCAAGCTCGGGGACGAAGATTCTTCAGGTGCCACCACCACTTCGAGAGGTAAGTTGGGTAGTTGGAGGATAGGTAGGTACCCTGGAGTTGGGCACAGGGGGCCGCAGGGCTGCGGGTGCAGGGGTGCCTTTTGGTGTCGGGAAATCTTACCCTCTGTTGATCGCGGTTGGGGTGGTACCTGGTTCTGAGGCTGGAGGAGTCGTCAGGAGCGTCGAGGGAAGTCATTGGGTGCAGGACTCGGGGTCACAGTCGCCGTGGGGTCGTCCTCGTGGTCTTTGTTCACTCCGGCACAGGCCTGGCTTGGCGGGTGCAGAGTGTGAAGGGTTCGCGGTTCCGAGCTGATGCCAGGGATTAGAAGCAGATTTTGAGTAGAGCCTCTACTCATGGGAGTCCCAGGGGCTTAGAGCCAAAAGGTAGCCAGGTCCTCCGGGGTTTGTAGGTTGCTGGCCACAAGAGGTGCCGGGTTGTAGCAGGAGCAGGTTCGAGGGTTGACAGGCCGGTAGGGCTGGGGCCAAAGCAGTTGGTGTCTTCCTCTTCTTAGCAGCTGCAGGGCAGGTCTTCTTTCTTCTTACTCTTCTTTGTATTTCGAATCTGGAATCTGGGGAAGGAAGGTTCAGGGTGCACCTAAATACTAGATTTAGGGGCGTTACAGGTAGGTAAAGGGCAGGGACCTATGGGTCCCTGTCCTGGGGTGGGTACACCACCTATTCTGCCACTCTCCTGTGGGAGGGGGCAGTAGCCTAGTCCTGATTGGGTAGGGCCTCCCATCTTCAAGATGGCGAGCACCCGGAGATGTACTTCACCTCGTCTCCCCCACCTGAGGGGTGGGGTTGGCAGGCTGGCACATCCCCTGTCCCTATTTAGGTTTTCCGGCCAAGCTTCCCGCCAGAGTGGGGGTTGCAAGTGGCCTGGGAAAGCTCACAGAGGCGGCATGCCTTTGAAGCTTCCCCCCGCCCATCCTGGGGGAGGAGATCTAGCACCTCGCCCAGGATGTGCATTGTTTCAGGCCCAGGAGAGCTGGGGCTCTCCTACCCAGGGGTCCAGCAACATGTCTGCTGTGTGGCAGCCTAGGCAGCCTCTCAGACCAGACGTGGATTGTAGTTTAGGTTTCAGGGAGCCTCTCTAAGATGCCCTCTGTGGTGCTTGGTACATTAAATCCCACACTGGCATCAGTGTGGGTTTAATGTGCTGAGCAGTTTGATACCAAACTTCTCAGTCTTCAGTGTTGCCATTATGGTGCTGTGGAGTTTGTGTTTGACAAGCTCCCAGCACCATGTACTCTTAAATGGCAGCACTGCATTTACAGGGCCCAGGCATGGACCTGGGTACTGTAGGGGCACCAGACTCATGCTCCTGTGCCCACACCACTGGCATAGGGCACCCAGCTAGAGGGGTGGCTGATGTGTCCCAGGGCAGTGTAGGTTGTGGGCATGGCACACAGGGATGTGTGCCATGTCGACTCTCTGGTTTGTCCTGTATCCAGACACTCAACCTGCAAGGGCATTGTGTGTGTATTAGGGTACAGGGCCTCTAAGGGTGGCACAATGAGTGCTGCAGCCCTTAGAGGCCTTCCCTGGTCACAAAGCCCTGGGTACCCAGGGTTCCATTTACCAGGGGCTGACATGTGGCTAGGGTTTGCCAATTTGGGTTGGAGGTTTTGGTTTAGGGAAGGAATATAGGCCCTGGGCACCTGATTGGCAGGAGCCCAGAGCACACTCAGTCAAAGTACATTCTGTAATCCAGCAAAAAGTGGGGTCATACCATGCAAGAAAGATGGCACTTTCTCACACCTTCCTTACCCTATACCCTCACTCTCGATCAAATTGTGCACTGGGTATGGTGACAGTTAGCAACCCCGCAGTGGGCCCGATAACTGACCGCTGCTTTCTTTCATATTTTTCCCTATTGGAGTGCACCCCGGGACCATATCTGTAACCCCCTGGCAGCCAAGGACACCTGGACACAGCGGAACAACAACCCTTACCTGGACACTGGAGAAAAAGTTATACTCCACAAGCCTGTGTTGGAACAGACTTGCCACTATAGTACTTTGTTGCACCCTGATTTTTTTTTACTCCATCCCACTGAACTGTGCCATACTCCACAAACCTGGATTGGAACAGACTTGCCAATATTCACTTTTTTTCATCTTATTTACCTCATTCCACAGAACTGTGCTTTATAACATCAATAAAAGCCACAGTATTGATCCTATATGGCCTCCTCGCTTCTGTTTCCGACCTTCCCTCCGACATTTCCCCTGGTATGGAACCGGATTGATCGGGCCAGACCAGAAACTCCATAAAAAGACTCAAACGATTAGCTAGTATTATAGCAAGGATTTTTACATCGCAGTTAATGAGTGATAGAGCGCAAAACAATTGACAGGTGCCCGCTGGATAGCCAGGTTTAAAGAGCAATAGGATCAAGGCCTCTCACAGTGAGGGTGGGAGAACACGTAACTCCCGCACCTCGACATATAAGGCCTTAATGACTGGAAGCAGTGAGCCCACATGGGTTTTATAGAAGTTGGCCAGAAGGCCATCTGGTCCAGGGGCGTGACCGGATTGCAGCTGCATTGTAGCAGCTCCAATCTCATTTACCTCAATGTCAGCAGAGAGGTGTTGTTGCTGTTCGTCACTAAGCCAACCCAAAGCCACATCGTCTAAATTGGAGTTTATTTCCAATGGACATGTAGCGTACAATGTAGAGTAGAATGTCAAGAAAGTGTGTAAAATATCAGCTGTATCTTTATGCAGGGTACCTTCTGTATCACTTATTTTCAGGAAGTATTTACTATGAAACAAGCACTCCCAATCTGCCGTGGTCTGGTATTCATTAAGCGTGTGTGTATCTAAGTTTGGCCTCTATCTCCTCATTACAAGTCTCAGCCCGCCTGGACTCTAAATGATAATTCTCAATCTCTAATTTTCGAACTGTGTTTCGAATACAATGTGAAATACATCCCCTTTTAGCAATGTAGATTCTGCAAACAGTAACTTTAAAGGCCTCCCATACCATGGACAGCGGTGGGACAGAATCACTGTTACGTTGAAAAACTCCTGAATCTCCTGTTACAATTCTTCTCTGAATAGATTATCTACAAAGGCCAGGCCATAGTGGAAAGTCTCCAGGATAGGTAGGCCGGTAGGTAAGTTGGGGGAGTCGACTTCATCAGGACTGTGGAATGGTCCAGATATTTTCGGGCAAGATGGGTAGCCTGCGTCAACCATGTGCCCAGGCCTTTAGATATGAGCCAGTAGTCGAGTCTTGACCAGGTTGAGTGTTCAGTCGAGTGAAACGTAAACTCTTTGCTCAGTGTGTGCAGAGTTCTCCAGCCATCTAATAATTGGTGGTCAGTCATGATATCTTGAATATGACCTCGTGCATTGGTGGTATGGTGAGCTTGGGGATGTGAGCTGTCCATACTGGCAGCTAGCAATGTATTAAAGTCCCCGGCCCAGAGAATGCATGTTGAGCCAATACTTATCACAAGTCCCCAGAGTTTGCTAAAAGATTCAGCATTGTCAATATTTGGTCCATAACGATTTGCTAGGATAATAGAATGACAAGCCATTCTGCCCCACATTATACAATACGTCCCAGCGGATCCATTAAATACCCTGCCGGAACGTAAGGTGTATTTTTCCGAAATAGTTAAGCTGTGCTTCTGGCATACGTGGAATATGGCGCAAAGCATCTGTGTGCTGTCCATCTGGAAGCAAAGGTGGCATTTGAGGTGAGAGCCATGCCACCTTTCCCTCCGTAGCTGAGAGGCACTGTCGAGGCCTTGGGCGACAAGAACAGAAGATGCCGAAATCCACAGAAGCGAAGCCTGTGTCTTTCCTCTACCCCACGATAGTACTCCCTTAGGTCAGTTAGGATACCCAGAAGGCGGGGAATATCTATAAGGAGAGAAGAGACCTAGAAGCGCCACCAGGGAGCGTCAGGAGTGAATTGGCAGGGAATCAGGTAGAGTCCGTAGGCAACAGAAACCTGCAGTAACGAAAGAAGGAGGAGAGGAATAGATTAGAATTTAGCACACACCCCTATCTTGTAAACAAACAATGCACGTTCTCTCTCTCTCTCTCTCTATGAAATGCTTATGCCTTGTGTACCCCCACACACTTACTCGAAGACCAGCAGAAGCGATGAGTTATATATGATAGGTCCACTAAGGGGGTTGTATAGTGTCTCTGTTTTCTCAAATTCCTCCAGGAGTAGTATAGGTAAATCAAAATCCCCAAGACGTCGGGGTTCGTAGTTCCCGAAGGGAATGCAAAAGCAAAATACAAAATAAAGGAAGATATGCACGTAGGGCTCACACAGCCAAGTCCTAAGCTTATAGAAAGTTGATAAGAACTTACAGTCTCTGAATGTGAAGCTCGGCGTGGCAACGAGGCAACTACATGTAGCGGAAGCTCTCCGCTTTCATCATGATTGACGGCTGCATCGGGAAGTCGATATCCGTCTCATTCGTTATTCTCGGCAAAGGCTTGGAGCCGTCTCTGCCGATTTCGTAGTGACGCGAATCCTTGTTCTCCACAAAGATTTCAATAAAGTAAAAAAATGCATCCGACAAATTGTTTTTCCGCTACTGTTTAAAGGCGCAGCGTGCCTTTGCAGTGAAGTCAATTTCTCCCAGCTGTAGTCCGGGAATCTTCAGGTATTGCACCACGATAGAACCGGGGTTTGTAAGCAGGGTTGCCCTCCGCGGTCGTAATGTGGTTGTTTGGGCAATCAGCAGCAGTTCGTCACGCTCCCGGAGCAGGGAGAGGGGGATTATGTGATATGTCCAAGAGTGCCCCAGCGTGGTAGGGAAAGTTGAGAATGATCCAAGAGGTAGCGCTAGTGTCAGGTATACGAAGGAACCAACGTCCATTAACCGAGCGGATTTCTGATGAGGTGCGGTCAGGTTGCCTTAGCACAGGAAACGGGCGGGGCTCCGACAGGAATCAAAGCCAAGCACCTGACACTGGTTGCTGAAGGCTTATAAACGGTGGGTCAGCTGTTCTTCTCTCGTTGCAGTCTGGGAAGGTACACAAGGATTCCCTAGAGTGGAGCATTATGGGATTCGTAGTGAAAAGCTATGCTAAAATTGTTACTGGGAACTTCCCACTGTTAACAGACACCACTCCATCTCCAGCCTGAGACAGCCCGAACTCTACTTCGTGCCCTGGTCACTCCACTCTCCACTGCCTTTTCCCTGTTCTGCCTTTTCATTGTTTTTTGTATTCTTTTGTTTTATTTTGCTCTTCTTGGTTGTTTTCCCTTTCACCCATTTTCTGATGAGACTCTCACCGCCACCTGTTTCTGCCCAACCGACTTGCTCCAGTTCCTTGTGCTGCCCTCCTGTACCTCCCATCTCCCTAGGACTACTTAATAGAGGCCACTGCATGGCTCCATTGAGTAGCCCATGACCTATGGGTGTAGGTCGCCACTCTCCCTGAGTTCCCCGTAGCTGAGAGGCACTGCTCCAGCCTCCGTCTCCAGCTCGAACTCCAGTCCATGCCTCGGTTGCTCCATTCTCCACTGCCTTTTCATTGTTCTGCCTTTTCATTGTTTTATTTTGCTCTTCTTGGTTATTTTGGTTGTTTTCCCCTTTGCTCAGTCTGTGTTCAGACTTTTGCTGTCCCTTGTCCCTGCCCAACCAGCTTGCTCCGGTTCCTCACCCTTCCCTACTGCCCCTCCTACCTCCCCAGGACTACTTAATGGAGGCCAATGTGAGGCTCCATTGAGTAGCCCATAACCACTGGATCTAGGCCACCACTTCCCCGAGCTCCCTGTAGCTGAAAGACACCACTCCTGCCTCCGTCTCCTGCCTGAGCTAGCCCGAACTCCCGATTGCTACATTCTCCGCTGCCTTTTCCCTGTTCTGCCTTTTAATTGTTTTTGTTATTCTTTTGTTTTATTTTGCTCTTCTAGGTTGTTTGTTGTTGTTTTCCCTCACCACTGACTGTCCACGCCCAAATGGTTTGCTCTGGCTCCTTGTACCACCCTCCTGACTCTCCCACCTCCCAGGACTACTTAATGTAGGCCGTTGCGTGGCCGCGCTGAAGGTGCGCCAAAGGCACACCTGATTCCACCCGTCTGCGCCTGGATCACACCCAGCACCAGGACCTCTGGTCCCACAGCCAGCCACCGCTACTCCACCAGCGAAATACGGAACCTGGAGCCCAAGCCACGAGACAACAACTGCTACATTGTCTCTCCCCACTCCACCAAAGGTCCTTTCACCTGCCACCACTGCTGCCTCTACTGCAAAGTCAGAATGCCCATCACCACCAACCTGCCTCGGGCACAGCTCCAAAGACCACAGCTTAACTGCACTCTACTCAACATTAGGTCCTGCTGCAAGAATATGACCTTTTGCATTGTGACTGGAGGTGAGTGTCTGAAAAGTTTCAGTGCTCCATCCATCATCTCCTTGTGTTTGCTTTGTATGCCCTAAGTTGGCAGGGTATGCCCAGACGTGGGTCCCTTGCTTACTTTGCCACTGGATTTAAGCTAGCCTGGCTGATGAAGGGTGTTACCCAGAAACCGGTCCCAGGATGCTTGTTTCAGGTTCAGAGAAGACCTGGCATGGCAGTTTGGGCTGGATTGTTCCCATGAAGCGAAGGGTCAAGACTGATTTGCATATAGCTGGGTCTGAACTAAGGTGGTGAAGTGATCTAAATAATGATGATTGATTCAACCCAGATCTGTGACTGGGGGTGAGTGTCTGAAAAGTTTCAGCGCTCCGTCCATCATCTCTTTGTGTTTGCTTTATCCACCCTAAGTTGGCAGGGTATGCCCAGAAGTGGGTGCCTTGCTCACTTTGCCACCGGATTCAAGATAGCCGGGCTGATGAAGGGTGTTACCCAGAAACCGGTCCCAGGATGCTTGTTTCCGGTTCAGGGAAGACCTGGCTTGACAGTTTGGACTGGACTGTTCCCATGAGGCGCAGGGTCAAGACTGATTTGTATATAGCTGGGTTTGAACTGAGGTGGATAAGTGAGCTAAAGAATGACGATGGATTCAACTCAGATCTGTCAATGGGGGTGAGTGTCTGAAAAGTTTCAGCACTTCGTCCATCATCTCCTTGTGTTTGCCGGCTGCAAGACTGCTATGGAGATATGGGATGTCATAACCACCCTTGAACCGAAACCTGCCTCACCCCCTCGTCCACGCCTGACATCACCACCACTACACACCCTGGATACAAGATGATCCACCACCACAACAGACCTGGCAGAGGCATTGCCATCATCCACAAAGACTTCCTTGACTGCACAGCTATGGACGACGACACCACACCGTTCATGGAACACCTCAACTTCCAGATCAAAAGCAGCACCACAACAACCATCAGAGGAGCCCTCGCCTACAGACCACCAGGCCCCTGGGCCAACTTCTGAAATGCCATCCTGGACTTCATCGCTCCATTAGCGATAGACTCCAATCACTACATATTCTTGGGTGACCTCAACTTTCACTTTGAAGACCCCACTGACTTCAACATCACCTTGATTCTCGAAGACATGAGCATTGTTGGCCTCACTCAACTGGTCACCGCCCCCACACACAGCACAGGATACACCCTGGACTCCATCTTCTCCACCAACAACCATGCAAAGTTCTTCAACACCACGGAGCTGACCTGGACAGACCACAGTATTGTTCACTTCTCCATTGAAACCCTCTGAAAGCCTCCATGAGACACATAGCTTTTCCCTGATGCAACTGGAGCAAAGTCACCAAACCCCTCTGGACTGCCGCCCTGAATGAAAACAGACCTCATCCCACGAACTCTCTCGAACTCGACATTCAGAATTTCTCCAACTGGATCACCTAAGCCGCTGACACCATTGCCCCTTGGAAGAACACTCACAGCAGAATAACCACCAAACAAGCCAGCTGGTTCACCCCCGAACTTCTGACCCTCAAACACCACTGCAAGAAGATATAAAGACTATGGTACTCTGACAAGACCCCCGCAAACCGCAACTCCTTCAAGACCACCCTCAACAGTTACCACCACCGCCTCAAGGAAACCAAGAAAGAAGCCCTCACTACCCGCTTAAAGGCGAAAACCAATCACACCAAGGAACTCTCCAACATCATCAGAGCATTCGCTTACCCCTCTGGCACCGGGTGCACCATCTGCCCTTCCCAAGCCCTCTGCGACACACTAGCAGACTTCTTTCACCGCAAGATTGCTGACATCTACAGCAATTTCAGCCTCCAACCCATGAACCTCTACCACCTCTGCACCCCAAGCACCTCCACCCTCCACTGAATCACCGATTGGAAGCAACTCTCAAGAGAAGACACCATCTCAATCATGAGCTTCATCCACTCCAGATACCCCTTGGACCCCTACCCACACCACATCTACAACCTAGGAAGAAATGCCATCAGGCGCTCCCTTGCAGGACTCCTCAACACCTCCATCACCACAGCCACCGTACCCGATGCATGGAAGCATGCCAAAGTCAAACCCCTCCTGAAGAAACCCTCACCCAACCCAAGCAAACAAAAAAATTACTGACCCATCTCACTCCTCCCCTTCCCTGCCAAAATCTTGGAGAAGGCCTTCAACCTCCAGCTCACGAACTTCCTCTAAGAGAACAACCTACTTGACCCCTCCCAGTCAGGATTTCGACCAAACCACCACACCGAGACTTCCCTGATCGCAGCCACGGATGACATCAGAAGCCTTCTCGACCAAGGTGGCTGGGCTTCCCTCATCCTCCTCGACCTCTCAGCAGCCTTTGTCACAGTCTCCCACCACACCCTCATCACTGACTCCACCACATAGGCATCCAAGGCAAGGCTCTTGACTAGATCACCTCATTCCTCTCTGGACAAACTCAGAGCATCCACCTTCCATCCTTCGCCTCCGCACCCAAAGACATCATATGCGGCGATCCCCAGAGCTCCTGCCTCAGCCCCACGCTGTTCAACACCAACATGACACCTCTGGCTAACATCACTTGCACCCACGGACACCACATCATCTCCTACACTGACACCCAGCTTGTCCTTTCTTTCTTGGAAGACCCAGACACCACTAAACTCAACATCCAAACCACCTTGACCAGCATCTCCCTTTGGGTGAAAACCTACTACCTTAGACTCAACTCAGACAAGACTGAGGTCATCATTTTCGGAAACAAGACATCCCCTTGGACCAACACCTGATGGCCCTCCGCTCTTGGTCCATCACCCACCCCATTGCATCACACATGCAACCCCAGAATTATCCTTGACTCCCATTTCACCATGAAACAACAGATCAACGCCATGTCCACTGCCTGCTTTCACACCCTCCGAATGCTCAGCAAGATCTTCTGCTGTATCCCCATCTCAAACAGGAAGACAGTAACCCTCATCTCCAGCCGACTTGACTACGGCAATGCTCTCTACGCCCGAACCACCAAACAACTCCTCAACCACCTCCAAACCATCCAGAATTCAGCAACAAGACTTATCCTCGACCTTCCCAGAAGCACCAGCATCACCCCTCACCTCAGAGCCCTCCACTTCGTCCCCATTCAGGAAATATGCCTCTTCAAGCTCCTCACACATGCCTAAAAAGCCCTCTACAATACCGGACCCACCTACATCAACAACTGCCTGACCTTTCACTGACTGACCAGAGAGCTCCACTCCTCCACCCTTGCCTTAGCCCACCCACACATCCGTCTCTGCCGATGCAGGGGCCACTCCTTCTCCTATCTCTCAGGCAAGTCCTGGAACGACCTCCCCCTCCACCTGCACACCTCCCACTCTCTGAAGGAATTCAGGAAGCAGCTGAAGACCTGGCTCGTCAACCTCCACCTCTCTACGACCGAGATCGCTCACAGTGCCTGGAGACTCCCGGGGTGACAAGCCATGCTATACAAGCCCCGCTGATTGATTGATCCATGTGTGTTTCCTGTAGCATTGCAACCTGAATGTGATGTCTGTCTAGAATGTGTCTACATTTACTGTGGTTCCCCAGCCCTCTCACATTCCACGTCATGGAATGGTAGCTGGGACGAGTAGATGAGTCATGTGTGTCTATATTATCAGTCATGTTACCTCTTCAGCCCATGTCAAATCAATGTGGACCATACACAACGACCATTCCTAACTTGGTATAACTTAAGGCATGAAGTGATCATCAAAATGCAAAATAATAACTGCAAAACCGAAGTAATTACCCTCTCCCCTCCCCCCCACTCCGGCAGCCCAATCCTACCAGGAATAAATATAATTCTCTCTCTTCAAAATAAAAAAAAACGTAGAAAATACAGTACCAAATGAAAGAGAGTCTAGCCATTATAAACAATATTATAACAAAACTAAAATCCAAGAAGAAATTTAGGAGGCAGGTAAGTAAGAGAGAATAAAGGACAGATGTGGGTAGTGAACTACAGAGAGAACATTCTAAAAAAAGGAGAGAGGTAAATATTCAACATATAGATGAGACAAGAGCAAAGATAAAGAATGGGAAATAAAGAAGTTATCTGTAACAGGGTTATTCTTCCGGGGTATCACCAGGAACTCGCTAGTTCCCCCTCCCCCCCTGAATCAGCAAGGGTGTCCAGGGTGTTCAAATGTGTGTCCTAGTTGGCCACTGACTCTTGCTGCAAGGTCATTAATGCAACTTAAATCTTACATTGTCTATGTGTCTCCAGCCTAGAATTGCCCTGTAGGATTTAAAGAGGACATCTGTCTGTCCATCCATCCAAGATGGTAACCTCGAGCTAGAGACATGAGATGAGTCTCTGGTTAGATCTGCAGCTCGGCTTGAAGGGACATAACATTATGATTTAACCTGATTCTGACAAAGGTGAAGCTGGTCTGATCTCCGCTGCATCTCTAGCTGCTGTGGGAGATTAACAATTGCAACAACGCAGGAAGTCATGAACTTGTGTGGGTTGGTGAAGATGTGTTGTTTACCTTAATAATTGAGGTGAAGGCATGCCGGATCTAACATAGAGTAAATTATACTGACTTGATGTAGCTTCCATTTGACTGGCAGGATTTTTTTCCAGGACTCCTGTACTTCCATGGGAAAATCTGGATAGATGGCTATTGCATTTCCTTCAAAACTGGGTGTTAGACTTCGCATCTTTGGCGTGGTTTCGCCTACTTTTTGCCTCTCCCGCCTGTATTTTTGATGTTGTGCTGGATTTAGTTTTCAGTGTTCAACATCTGGGTTAAAACATCATCTAATATGGAAAGGATTATCGTTCAAATCAATTCTTCAAACATTCCATATTGTTGAATACTATTAATAAATTCCCAGAAGGTTCACACCAACATGTTTCGAACAGCAACTGACTGGGGGTTCTCTTCAGGGCTGTGGGCTGGTGAACGCTTGTGTGTATCTAAAGAAAATGTGAAAAACACGGGGTTAATTAAAAAATGACTCCCTCTCCTGAAAATCTGTAAGTGAACTGCGCTGCAGTGTTAAATACCTTATTTCTTCAAAGTTAGGAAGCAGGAAAGCCTCTTCGCAGCTTAGTTCAGCAATTTAGTTGTGGTTAACTCACATTAACTGCATAGAGATGTGTGAGCAATTTTGGAATCCATGCCTTGGGGATGCGAACAGAAAAACGGCTAAGTACTGCAACTGAAAAATGCCTGTCAAAACGTGAACTCATGACTCTTTTAACAAGCATTTGCAATGCAATAGGTCTCGCATTTACACAAGCTTAAGCTATTGCATTGTAAATTACAATGTCTTTTATTTATGGTTTAAAAATGAAAACAAAAATAAAAGGCATTGTCATTTACAATGTCAATAGCTCAAACCCGCGTAAATGCGAGACCTACTGCATTGCAAATGCTTGTTTTTACTCAATTCGGGAAATCTGTAGTCCGGCAGGAGGAAGCAGCTATAAGCCTATTACAACTATAGAGTGGTAAGTAGGGAAGTGTATGTGTACAGCCAATAAGAGGTCACCATTTTTCTGATGGGAGACCTTTTATGACCAAAATGGTAAATTTTGCACTCATCGTGCTCCTCGGCTAATTTTGTTATTATTTTTTGAATCGCGAAATCGTGAAATGCTGGAGGGTCTGCCTAGCGGAGTTGTATCTGTGATGGCATCAATGATGCTAGACATTATTCTGAGCTATTTGGTACTTACTTTCAGGCCTCTACTAACATACTAGTTTATAGAGTAATGTGTAAAAAAGAAGCTTGGATGATGTCATCAGTGATGTCATTTGAGATGTAATCAGTGATGTCATAAATTATGTCATTAAAAATGTTATGAGTGATGTAAAATGTGAGGCCATAAGCAGTGCATGGGGGGTGCAAGTTATAGTTAGCTCTGATAACTATAACTGGTGAATTTCTGGGTTTTTTTGTTGTTCAAAACGTTAATGTTGTGAGTGACATAATTACCAAATTTTAACGTCACGTTAACCTTTGTTTTTTTTTATTGAATATCTACATATAACTGAAGTGGAATGACTTTAGTGTCAAAGAGCTCCAGGTGATCACTAGGTAATCACTAGGTAGTGACTAAGCCCAGTGTGATGTCACAGCCCTAACATTACTGAGCGTGCATGGTGTGTATTTATGAAGTTGTGTGTTTTCTCATTGCAGATGTTTTAGATATTGCATGGGATACAATCTCTAACACATAGTGCTTTACCGGTGCCTGTCTGGGATGATGAACCCAGCTTGTTATCTACATGTTTTTACTCATATACTATGCCTGGTCTTTACCTTTACCCCAGCGCGCTCATTGCTTCTGTTTCGTTTATCTTCACCCGGAAATAATGTTGTTACAAAATAGTTACCCCAATGAAGGCCGCTGTACAGACACCTCACAAACACCTCTTGCACAATCACTCACCCATTTTCTGTGGAAAGGGCAATACACGGGCCATGCAGCATGAAGTCTGAGAAACCACAGATGATGCCTACATCACAACAGCTGCCACCGGCTAGGTGAAGGGTCATATGGCCATATGGGTCACACCCCACTACGATGTATCCCATAGCAATAACCTAAAATTCTTATAAACCACACACTGGTTTGACCGGGAGGTCGCAAAACTATTTCTATTACAAACACAACAGTAGGGAAAATGCAACACTCCACACCAATCTACGTTCACATAACTGGATCAGATCTGACCTCTGGGCACCCCTACAGGAGACCTTACTATGTTACTGGCCTCAAATCACTTGTCTTTCTGAAGCTCCATACTGCCTTCTTACTTTGAGCTTGTTCAACATGTGATGAGAACTGAAAAAGCCACGTACATCTAGATTTGTCATGTTGCCATACAGCGTTGTAAGGCATTCGTGCGGGGTGCTGGAGTATTTTTAGTTAATATGTGCAAGCAGCATCAAAGTTGGCTTTGCCCAGATGTTAGTTGGGCAACAGCCGGGCCTAACTACATCCACCTCAGCCCTTCCACTCATTGAAGGCTAACTTTAAATTTCACTTTTATTGCAAACATTCACATTTGAAAATAGAATGTTCTTGCATAATTTCCTACTTCTCATATTCCATGATTTGTTCCTTGCCTTTTATACAACCCAGTGCTGCAGTATCGCCTTAGTGCAAAGGAGCTCATAAGTCGATCATTTTCAGAAGGATGAAGCTGCTTTCAGCCCCATTGGGATTCAAACCTGTGACCTGCAGAGTACAAGTATTTACAAAAGTCTGTCACCCTACAGCATGGCTACTCACAAACTTTCTCTCGGGGGCCAAATTTACAGTGTGGTTTGTGGCCGAGGGCCACACCGGTAGGGGCGGGGTCAGAGGGGGAGGGGCGGGGCTAAAACAAACACAAAATGTGACCATGAGGTTGAACACAGATCCCTGCAGCAGACGCCTTCGTCCACTGAGCCACCAGACCCGGCATACACACATCTCTCTCTCTCCCTCTCCCCCTCCCTCCCCTCTCCCTCCCCCTCTCTCCCTGTCTCTCTCTCCCTGTCTCTCTCTCTCTCCCTGTCTCTCTCCCTTACTGTCTCTCTCCCTCACTGTCTCTCTCCCCCTCTGTCTCTCTCCCCCGTCTCTCTCCCCGTCTCTCTCCCTCCGTCTCCCTCCTCTACCTCTGTCTCCCTCCTCCCCCTCTGTCTCCCTCCTCCCCCTCTGTCTCCCTCCTCACCCTCTGTCACCCTCCCTCTGTCGCCCTCCCTCTGTTGCCCTCCCTCTCTGTCTCCCTCTCTGTCTCCCTCTCTGTCTCCCTCCCTCTCCCTCCCTCTCTCTGTCTCCCTCCCTCCCTCTCCCTCCGTCTCTCTTTCTCCATCTCTCTCCCTCCGTCTCCCTCCCCCTCTCTCTCCCTCCCTCTCCCACCCTCTCTCTCCCTCCCTCTCCCTGCATCTCCCTCCGTCTCCCTCTCCCTCCCTCCATCTCCCTCCCACCGTCTCCCTCCCTCCGTCTCCCTCCCTCTGTCTCCCTCCCTCCGTCTCTCTCTCTCTCTCTCTGTCTCCCTCCCTCTATCTCTCCCTCCCTCTCCCTCTGTCTCTCTCCCTCTGTCTCCCTCCCTGTCTCCCTCTCCCTCCGTCTCCCTCCCTCCGTCTCCCTCCCTCCTCCCCCTCTTTCCGTCTGCCTCCATCTCCCTCCCTCCGTCTCCCTCCCTCCATCTCCCTCCCTCCGTCTCCCTCCCTCTCCCTCTGTCTCCCTCTCTCTCCCTCCGTCTCCCTCCCTCTCCCTCTGTCTTCCTCCCTCTCCCTCTGTCTCCCTCCCTCTCCCTCCGTCTCCCTCCCTCTCCCTCTGTCTCTCTCCCTCTGTCTCTCTTCCTCTGTCTCCCTCTCTCCCTCTGTCACCCTCTCTCCCTCTGTCACCCTGCGTCTCCCTCCCTGTCTCCCTCCCTCTCCCTCTGTCTCTCTCCCTCCCCTCCCTCCCTCTGTCTCCCTCTGTCCGTCTCTGTCTACCTCCCTCTATCTCTCCCTGTCTCTGTCCCTCCCTCTGTCTCTCTCCCTCTGTCTCTCTCCCTCTGTCTCACCTCTCCCTCCCTCCCTCTGTCACCCTCCGTCTCTCTCCCTCCGTCTCCCTCCCTCTGTCTCCCTCTCTGCCTCCCTCTCTGCCTCCCTCTCCCTCTCTCTGTCTCTGTCTCTCTCTGTCTCCCTCCCTCCCTCTGTCTCCCTCCATCCGTCTCTGTCTCCCTCCCTCTATCTCTCCCTGTCTCTCTCCCTCCCTCTGTCTCTCTCCCTCTGTCTCTCTCCCTCCGTCTCAGCTCTCCCTCCCTCCCTCTGTCACCCTCCATCTCCCTCCCTCCGTTTCCCTCCCTCTGTCTGTCTCCCTCTCTGCCTCCCTCTCCCTCTCTCTGTCTCCCTTCCTCTCCCTCCCTCTGCCTCCCTCCCTCTCCCACTGTCTCCCTCCCTCTGTGTCCCCCAGACTGTGCCTCTCTGTCACCCTCTGTCAACCTCTGTTTCCCTTCCTCTCCCTCTCCCTCCCTCTCCCTCCCTCCGTCACCCTCTGTCATCTGTGTGTGTGTCAGCCCTCAGCCCGGGATGAGACAGCTTCCCAGCGCGCACACACAGCCGCACTGAGACAGCTTCCCAGCGCGCACACAGCCGCACTCGAGTATTCACAGGTCTTTAAAAGACCATTTACATGTTAATAAGCTTTGATGTATTTCACCTCTTAGGCCCCTGCATCTCCACTTTAACAATCACTGGAATACCCCAGCCCCCACAGAGCAGAGTCTCAGAGTCCAGGCTGCTGCACCCGGCAGTGTTTGCTAACACTATTGAATTTCTTTTTTTTTAAAACACAGGTAGGATGTCTGCAAGGTCCGCGGGCCGCCACGGGAGGCTTGCCGGGCCGCTGGCGGCCCGCGGGCCGTACTATGAGTAACCCTGCCCTACAGCAATATCATAACAGCTTTCCATGGTCAGGCTTGACAGCGCAGCTGTCACCAGACAATTCTGTGAGCATCGCTAGAGAGGAGCTTTGGCTCCACCCACAAGTTAGGAGTCAGGAGTACATGTTTTGATTGGGCAGAAGGTGTGTGCTTCCACAAAAAAGTGCTTGCCCTCCATGCAGCTGTGTCATTTTGTTTATTTATCCAACTGCCTGAGGCTGAACTTTCAGGAGCATACACATGACATTGTAAAACTATTAAAGTGTCTTAGATAACAAGATAATGTATGGTGTTTTTCTCTGGCAGCAGCACAGAGGGACGAGGACAGTCATTGTGTATGTTTAGCTCTGGCTTGACAGGGCAACTGTCACCTGACCTTTTAACCTACACCAATATTATTCTACAGTTATTATAAAGTGTTTTGCTTTTGCAAAGCTTCACATTCCCCTCAACATTCCTTTAAACCCAGACTTATTCGGAATTGCCAGTGCAAACTGTTGTGAAACCTGGTACAAACAGAAGAGCGTTTCTTTTGGTTGGCAAGTCGCAATATGGGATCTCATCCAAAGGGAAATAAAGCAGCAGCTTTAGGAAGCCACCTGGTGGTGATGCCTAATAGCAACAAAAAAGTGAAAAAATTCTTGTTGTGCCTTTCTTTGGGGAGCCCTCCAGTGACAAAATAGCATATTTCCTGGACCACCAGAAACCCTTGCACCGTTCCTGCATAGCCTCATGCACATGTATGTATGTATGTATGTGTGGTCTCTTCCCGATGCACATGCTGTCAGGCGAGGTGCCACATCCCTCCTGAATGGAAGCCGATGGTTGCAGGTCTGAGCAGCTGCAGGACCAGAGAAGGCGTCAGCCCCGTTTTCTGCTGAGATACAACAGCTTCTGAAATATTTTACTTCATTCGGGGATGTAGAGGGGCAGGCCCAGGGTCGCAGTTGCGGTAAGGTGACAGCAAAGGACACAACACAGTGCTTGGTTACTGGGCTACACCATAGAGACCACGTGCGGTCTCGCCCACCTTTATTTATCCCCTCGGGGCGAGCCCGCCCCCAGGGGTGTGTGGACGCATGTGTTAGCGCAACATTGTAGTGGAGAGCCCGAGTGGCTCTCTACATCCCTCCTTTGTTTTAGCTATACAGTCCACACAAAATCCACACTCATGGAAAATTCTATACATAGTCTCTTAGTCTCTGGCTAGGCGCCGGATTGGGGTGCAGCCCATACCTCAGGCACCTGGAGTAGGAGTCGAGTGACCTGTCCCGCAAGAGAGTCCCAGAATCACCCGCCCCAATGTCTTGACTCCCGGACCCCTGGCTGACCTCCTCACCTGACTCAGACGATCGTCCACCGGCCAGAGGGGAAGTTGTTCGGGTGGGAGATGCTGGGGCCCCGCCCATGGCCCCGCCCTGGGCCAGATCAGGATCTTCGACCTCCCGGCCCGTCTCCGGCACCACCTTGAAGCTAGACACATTCCTTGTGATGGCCTGCGGGCCCCGACGTGCCGTGACCATGGTTCCTTGCACCCCAGTCACTGTCCACTTCTCGGGTTCATAGGGAGTTCGGAACTTCCATCCGGGGTGCCGGTCCTTGATGACCACGCTGTCTCCAACCTTGAGCTCAATGTCCTGGGCTCGGCGCGCTTCACTCGCCTTCCGGTTCGTCAACTCTCGCCTGGCCTGAATGGCAGCTCCATCTCGCTCTGCGGGGGTCCAGGCGGGATCCGTCAGGATGCTGTCCCTCGGGGCTCTTTTGAACAGAAGGTGCGCGGGTGCACATTTCGTGGTGCTATGGGGGGTCTGACGGTACACTCCCAAGAACTGACTTAAGGCTGCTTCCGGATCCTCCCCGGTCTCCACGGCGATCCGCAGTGCCCGGTTGAGTGTCCTCATCAGCCGTTCCACCTCCCCATTAGCTTGCGGCCACAGGGGCGTGATTTTCCGGTGTCGGATGGCTTGACTCGTCAGGTATTCATGAAACTCCCGCCCCTGAAATGGGGGCCCGTTGTTCGACTTTATCTCTTTGGGCAGTCCCATCGTTGCAAACACGCGATCCAGAGCTCTCTTGACTTGAGGAAATGTGGTGGACGCAATGACTTCCACTATCGGGAACTTTGAAAAGGAGTCAATCAGAACCAGCATCTGCCGTCCATCCGGAAAACTTCCAAAGTCTATGCTGAGATGCGTCCATGGCGACGTGCTTGCTTCCTCAGTGATCACCCGGGCGGGTGCGGGATCCCCTCCAGTGATGGTACAGGCATGGCACTGCCTGACCATTTCATCGACCTTGGTATCCATCGCCGGGAACCACACCTTGTCTCGGAGTCGTGCTTTGGTCTTGGCCGTGCCTTGGTGGCCCACGTGCGCAAGGGCTAAGACCTTCTGCTGGAGGCTCTCTGGGACCACTATCAGCCGTCCCCTCAGGATGACGTCCTTGTCCCCCATGCTGAGCTCACTCCGGATGTGCCACAGTTGCTGACGAGCATGACTAATCTCTGGCCGCAGAGCCCGAGCCCCGTCGAGGAAATGGGTCCATCCCTCACGATCTAGAGCTTTCCGGACTCGGGTAAGAGTGGGGTCTTCCCGTGTGGCTATGCCGATTTCTTCTAGAGTCATCGCTTTAGGACAGGCCCCTTGCGACACCATTCTCACGAACGCCTCCGTGTTGCATGTGTCTTCCTGCACTCCTGCATCGGGGCTGGACTTTGGATGTCTGGACAGGTAGTCCGCTGGGTTGTGGGCCCCTGGCCGGTAGACCACCTTGAACTGGTCACCCTGCAGTTGGACGGCCCACCTTTCGATTCTGGGCGGGGCTAGCCTCGCCGATCCCGTGAACAGGGAGAGCAGAGGCTTGTGATCGGTGACCACTGTGAAGTCTTGTCCGCAGAGATACAGATGGAAGTGCTGGCACGCCCATTTGATTGCCAGCGCCTCTCTCTCAATTTGGGCGTACCTCGTTTCCATGTCGGTCAGTGCCTTGCTGGCATATGCCACCGGCTTCCACACTTCGGAGCTGTGCTCGTGCAAGAGGACAGCCCCCAGGCCCACCGGGCTGGCGTCCACCACCAACTCCGTTTTCCGTCGCGGGTGGAAGTATGCCATGATTGTCTTGTCGAGGAGCCCTTCCTTGATTTCTTGGAACGCTTTATGAGCCTCCGGGGTCCATTCCCATGGGCGATCTTGGCGCGTGAGGGCACGCAGCGGTTCAGACATTGCGGCCAGCCGGGGAATGAACCGCCCGCAGTACGTAGCCATTCCGAGGAAGCTTCGCACTTCGATCGGGCTCCGAGGGGTGGGTGCCGCTCTGATGGCCTCTGCTTTCTTCGAGTCTACCAGCAGTCCGTCGGCCGTGAACGTATAGCCGAAGAAGTCCACCCGGTCCTGATAAAACGAAATTTCGCCTTGTGCAGGGTCAACCCGCACTCCTCCAGCCTTCTAAGCGTGGCCCTCAGGTGAGCATGATGCTCCTCCAGTGTGTTAGAATAGACCAGGATGTCGTCACTGAGGTTGATCACCCCTTGCAGTCCCGACAATGTCTCTCGAATGGCGTTCTGGAACACTTCTGCCGCAGAGGAGACGCCAAAACTTAGCCTCTTGTATCTGCGGAGACCTACGTGTGTTGAAAAGGTCGTTATGTATCGGCTGCTGGGATCCAGTTCCAGCTGGTGGTATCCCGCGTTTAGATCCAGCTTCGAGAACCACTTGGCCCCGTTGAGATCTGCCACTATGTCGTCCATCGTGGGGGTGATGTGCCTTTCCCTCTTTACCGCGGTGTTGGGCCACCGCATGTCGACACAGAGTCGAATGGCTTCGGGCTGTTTGGGCTTGGGCGCCACGACCAGCGGGGACACCCAGGGCGTGGGGCCGGATACCTTCTCGATTACGTCCAGTTCCTCGAGTTTCCTCAGCTCCTCTTCCACCTGTGGGCGCAAGTTGAACGGTACCCTCCTGTGTCTCAGGGCTACTGGCCTCACGGTGGGGTCGATGTGCAGTTTGAACCTCTTGCCCTTCAGTTTGCCCAGGCCGCTTAAGAGAGCTGGGAAGTCTTGAAGTATGTCCTCCGCGTGGGAGTCGTGAACTTGATTCGCAAAGAAGACCAGGCCAAGGTCTTCGGCCGTGTGACAGCTGAGCAGCGTCCCCTTCTTGCCCTCCGTGACATAGAATTGCGTCTGCGTGGAATACCCTCCACTGGCGATGGTGGTGGTAATGACGCCACGAGGCGGAAGGGGATCCATCCCTCTGTATGTGTATATTCGCGCCTTCGACGACGCCAGCGGGGGTCTTGGAGATAGTCGGTCATACTGGTCCGAGTCCATGACGTTGACAGACGCGCCGGTGTCGATGAGGGCCTGGATCTCTGCACTTCCCACGGAGAATGAGCACATGGGCGGTGGCCTCCGCCGGGAGCTGGTCCTGCTGACGAACGACACCACGAATACCTCGTCGTCTTCGTCCTCGTACACCGGGTCGTGCGCCTGGCGTTGGGGTCTTTCGCTCGGCAGAGGATCCTCGTGTTCGATCTGACGCACCTGTTGTTGTCCAAACCTCGGCCTTGCGGACTGCTGCCTGAAGCGTCCGCCTCAGCACACCCGGGCGTAGTGGTTCATTCTCCCTCAGCGAGAGCACGTCTTGCCTTTCGCTCCGCAGACTGCCGTCGCCGGGTGATGCTCCCCGCAGTATCCACACAGGCCCGACGTCATGGGCTTGGGCGCCGAGCGAGGCACGGGTGACCGCCTTTGTGTGGCCTCTACCCTCTCTTCCTTGATGGGCATGCACTTGAGCCCCGGTCCTGCCGCCACGGGAGTGTGGAGGGTGGCTTCCATTTCTTCCGCCCTGGCATCGGAGAGTTCGTGGGACCGGGCCAGTATTAGGATGTCATCTAGCGAGATCCCTGGCTGCCGAAGGATCAGCTTCCGGAGGAGCTTGGAGCGACATCCTAAAATTATTGGATCCCTTATCTCAGCCCTTTGATCGGTGAACGGGCACGTGCTGGCCAGCCGGAGCAGCCGCGCATAGAACATTTACACCGACTCCGCGTCAGTTTGACACGCCCTCCTGAACTTGAATTTTTTGAAGTCCGGGTTCAGTTGGGGATCAAAATGCTTGTTCAGCGCCGCGACTGCGGCGTCGTAATCATCCTCGTCCCCGGTGTCAGGAAGCGTGTCGAACAGTTCGTATATTTCCGCCGCTCCATAGTAGATCAGTAACGATCTCTTCACCGCCCCATCAGTCTCTCGGGTCCCTCGGAAGTAGTGATTCAAATGACCTACCCATGCTTTCCATCGTGGGGCGGCGATAGCTGGGTCCGATGCTTAGCTAAAGGGGGGTTAAGGCGCCACAGCTGTGTGGGTGACCACCGAAGGCGGCGGGGGATTGTTGTCAGCCACCGCGGCGGGTCCGCTCCCTTGCGATGTCCCTGCGCCGGTTGCCGGCCTTGTAGACATAATGTGGCTTGGGGCTGCCTTTGTATCACTAGTGCTGGAGTACAGCCCTGATGGGGTTATGTGTGTCCCCTTGTACTTTGGCTTGAGTATCTGCGTGGCAAAGCAGTGTCCTCATAGGCCTTGATTTGGATGTGCCAATGCTTGTTTTCCGTCGACCAGGCTTCCCTGCCTTGGGCCGTCGAGCTCCTCCCACTAGGGATTCCACACGCTGCAGCCAGCAGCCAAGAGCGGCACAAACAGGTGAATTTCCCGCAGGCAGCGCGAAGGGCAGCCCGCCTAGGCCCCCTCGCCGGAATCAGAGCGTCGTAGAGCGTCGTAGAGCGCCGGGGAGCACGTGTGTGCTGCCACTCACCCGGCCACACAGGAAACGGCACCAGCGGCTCCAGGCGAGCGCACCAGCATGTGGGTGGGCTCCGCCGACAGCAGGTTTCTGCCGGAGGCAGGCCGCCTCCTGCACCACGCGGGTGGGCACCGCAGGCAGCGGCAGAGACGAGCGCTGAGGAGGGAGCGCGACCAGCGCGGGTGGGCTCCGCCAGCTCCCCTCGCTTCTCCAGCAGCGTCGCACGCACGGGCACGACCGGCCTCATCGCCAGTGTAGAGGGGCAGGCCCAGGGTCGCAGTTGCGGTAAGGTGACAGCAAAGGACACAACACAGTGCTTGGTTACTGGGCTACACCATAGAGACCACGTGCGGTCTCGCCCACCTTTATTTATCCACTCGGTGCGAGCCCGCCCCCAGGGGTGTGTGGACGTGTGTGTTAGCGCAACATTGTAGTGGAGAGCCTGAGTGGCTCTCTACAGGGGACTCCCCCACCCACTGACGCGGGCGGAAGTTAGCCACGAGAGAGACATGGAGTGTCAGGCTAACCAACTCCAGGAAAATATAACTGCCAATAAAGAAACATATGGGAGCATTACCCCGTGCAGGATCACTATGGACACTATGGAATGAGAGATGGAAAAAGGGGTAGAAGCAGAAAGGATGTGGAAAGAGAGCCACGAAGAAGGGAAACACTGCGAGGAAAACTGGACCTGGAAGAACAGAAAGGCGGAGTAAAAATACACATTATTAAAGAGCCACTAAAATGCAAAATGAAAAGCTGTAGAGCCATTAAAATGTAAAAAAGCCATTGCGTGTTATATTACTTTAACATGTGGAAGCTTTAACATTAATGTCACATTATAACAGTTTAGAATACTGGGCTGAGAAGTACTTATTAAGTGATAGTATTTACAATTGAACCATTAGTGAACTAACAGACAATACAATTTCCCCAGATTTTTTCGTTTCACGTAAACGGGCATTTATTTATCTTCACTTACGTTAAGGCTTTATTTTTACCTCTGTGCATTTGATGCAATTTTTATTTTGCTCGGACTTGGATCGCTTTACATGTGCGCCAGTTACATTAGATTGCAGACCGTTTTATAGGCATAGGGGTTTAAGTGCGTTGCCTGGAATCCCAGGATGTTCATCCGACGCCGAGTCTCGAACCTGGTTACCCATTTCCAAAATCGGCAGCTCTGGCCACATCCTGGGTGTAGAGAGGGAGTTGAGCAGAAGCCACATGAAAGCTCGGCTAGTTTTGGGCTCGAGGTGAAACGGAGTCAGGTTTCTGGCTCGTCCTCGCAGTCTCTCGCCCACCTCTAAGCGGAAATGCAAACTAGGAACCCTTTGGCCAGTCATGAAACTGAATTGAAATGTGGACACGATATCTAGCAAATGAGACGTCTTCTAGTGAATACTTGAAGCCGGGCCACTGGTGAGACATACTTGCATTTGTTTATAGTTCAAGCTTGCACGTTAAAATCTCCTCATTTTCATTGTCTGGAGGTGGATTGCACGAAGGTTTTCAGTTCCTTTAACCCCTTCAGCGTGGCACGGATTTCCGCGCCACGCTGAAGGTTCCGTGCGCGGGCGGGGCCATGACGGAACGGTTCCGTCATGCGCAGAGCGCAACCGACGTGCATGACGAAACCGTTCCGTCATGCGCGTCGAACGGGTTAATTTAGCTTTAACTAGTAATTAATATTAGCAAAAGGAAAGCCCGGAACAGGAAAAACAAACATGGCCGCGAGTGGTGCGCGCGCACGCCACTGCAAGCCATATGTTTTCAATTATCGCGCACGTGTCTGGGCACGATAATTGAAAACATATGGGCTTTGGTGCGCGTAACAGACATCAATAGGCCATGGGCGGAGCAATGCGCCCGCCTTTGGCCTATTGCGTGCTCTGTTAAAAAAAACACACACGCAAAGCCCAATAGCGGAACCCAAAAGGAAAAGCACACGCACGAGCGTGTGCGATTTCAGGGTCCGTTTCTAAACCCCCTACAAAAAAGCTTGACTGTGCGAGCAGTGCTGCGCACTGCATCACGGGGGGCGAGCCCTAAAAAGGGTGCTTCTATTCAGCTCACAATTATGAAACCAGTAATGTGATAGCACTTACTTGAAATGCTAGTTATCTAGAGACAACAACAGTGCCTCCGCCATCGTGCTTAAGTCATTAGTGGCCTCGCTCAGTTTCTGAAATCAGCACACCGAAGCAGATGACTAATATGCATTGAAAGTGCATGGAATTGTGGTACATGTAGTCCATGGGAAACTAAACTGGAACAGTGGCTAAAGAGTTGCAGAGAAAATGTTTATAATTTATTGATTTTTGACTGTTCGTTCAGATCATTTGTCACTGTATTAAACTTTAAAATTAAATATGCTTCTTTTTTAATCAACTGAACTTCCAAATCACCTCCTCTGGGATGTGGTTGAATGACACTGACTACTGTCCAACGGAAATCCTTTTTACAATGTTTGAATTTGCTAAAATGATTGACCATAGGGGCGCTTAATGTTTTGGTCTTAATCCTCAATTTGTGTTGTACTAGGGGTTGTTTAATTTCTTGATTAGTTTTCCCAATATAAATGTTCTCGCTGGGACAAGTCACAGCGTAGAGCTCATTTTTGGTTTTGCAGTTGGAAAATTCATTATGTTTCCTACTTATTTGTCAATGAGTGAATGTAGTGTCTTCAATTGTTAGGGAGCATGCACACAATTCCCACATTTATGGTGACCTTAGACTGGCTTGAGATTTCATCTTGCCACCAGATCTGCTTTCTTAGATGGTTGATTGCAGGTTGCTTTCACAATCTGAGAGCTAATGCTGGCATTTTTCTTCAAAGCAAACAGAGAGTAATCAAATCCAGATTCGGAGTTCCTAATGAGGTGCCACTTGTTACTGACTTCCCCTATCCTCAAAACGTCACCTCCTCATGGACACGACACCTCACCTCCCCCGCGGCAGCCAGGGAGCCGGCCTCGGCACCAGCGCCACATCTCCACGACACCGTGTATCATCCAAAGACTGCGTTCCGAGGTACTGTTGTTTGATTGGTCCATGTGACTCAATGCCCGATGCCTGACAGCTTGCGGTCGATGCCTTACTTTGGATTATTGCCTGTCACAATGTCGTAATAGCCCCAGGTAGAGCTATTTGTTTTCTACAATAACTGTTTTCAAGTGTTATTTTTTAAATATGGATTTTTGTTGTTTTGGTCTTGTTTGGTCAGGATTAAAACACTTTATTTTTCTAAACTGGTGTGGTTTACATTTGTGGTGTTTTCACTGTAATACTGTGTGTTTTGAGTGCAAATACTTTACACATTGCCTTTGGGATAAGACCTGTCTGCTCGTGCCAAGCTACCAACGGGGTGAGCAGGGGTTATCTAAAGTGTGTATCCCCTTACCCTGACTAGAAGCAAGAGTCCCTGCATACCTCTGCCAACTAGAGACCCCCAGTTCTAAAACTGAGTGAGCTCTGTTCTCGTGCTAAACATAGGGTGGTATCACGATTATGATAGTTTAGTAATCGAACAATGATGGGTGCGGTGTAGTGCCATGAGGAGGTCGGGATACAGGAGAGCGATGGGTTTTCTCCACCACCAGTTGTTTGGATAAAACAGTGGTGTTGAATAGTGTCTTAAGCAGTTTTTCCACATACTCCTACATTCTCCCTGTATTTGAAGATTTATGTAATCTCAGTATCCGTACATTGTTTCTGCATGATCGTGCTACTAAATCTTCATTCTTAGTGGATATGCCTTTCAGTATTCGCTCCATATTTAGTAGCTTCTCTCTCCTTTGCGAAGAAGTGTCCTCTAGATAGGAGATTCTTTCCTCTGCCTCTCCTATGCGACCGTCTTGTTTCTCAATTTTTTAGTAAAAAAATCCATGCAAGTGCACATGGAGTTCATTTTGGTTCTATGGTGGTGAAACTTTTCTTCTTCGTAAGTAGAAGAGATTTCAATTTGGTGTCTCCAGGAGGATGTTGGCTGCACGTCGGTCATATTTGGATCAGTTTTGTTATTTTGTGCACGTTAGATTTATGTTGTCAAAGGGCAGTCTTGATTGTCTGCCTTCCCTTCTGCGCATTTTGTTGGCCCGCTGGCTCAATTAATTTGCATAAAGTGCGCTGGAAGAGGTCGGACAGATGGACTTCGTAGTTGCGATCATCCTCAAATGTATGGCAGTCATCTTTGGAACCTGCCACACCTCTCAATCTGCAGTCAGAGGCAGATCCACCAAGCTTAAATATATATCCCTCATCAGGGTGCAGAAAAGATTAGGGGGAAACACCTGGCAGTGCGAAAGGGGCCTTAATGGAACACCACAGACCTCTGTGTATATTGGAGCTGGGGAGTCAGTTATGTAATGTATGGGCAGGCCCCCCTCAACCCCGCAGTTAGGAGGACAGGTAGACTCCACAGGCTTTGGGGTTCAATATATGTGGACTTGCCACCAAATGTCCTCGAGACAACCTCTCATATACACATGCTTCCAAGGCCTGGTCAGACCCCGCAGCAGAAAGGGCGGGCGCCTCATTCATGCCAGAGGCCCTGTAGGCCCTGCTTTCCACAAACCGGACCGCTGCAGGCAGCTCTGCGATTGTGCTGCTGCTCCAGGCAGCATACCACTCACAATCCCGGGGGAAAGTTCCTCGCAGTGAGTCAGCAAGGGAGGGGCTCGCACGGGTGCCACCACCCTCCCTGTAGGACCCCAGTATATGGGCACTCACCAAGGAGTTAGGGCGACGTCCTAGACGCGTCACCGCCTCCGCCCTCGTGATCCAAAACAGCCAATCAGCCTTTGAAAAGCGATCGGTCTTGGGCAGGCAAGCTCCGCGGCAGCCCTCCACTGTGCAGACCGCTGCACCACTTAGTTTTCCAGGCACCAGGGGATGCGATGATTATCACAGGTCTACGTCTGTTTTTTGGGGGGTGATTAGTGGTGTTCTGGGGCAGGATAATGGCATATTATGAGCCTAGACAGCAGGAGCCTCACACAAGTGCGGCCATCTTGCTTGCCAGCTCTGTAGCGCCTCACAAATACTTTACACATTGCCTCTAAGTTAAGCCTGACTGCTATGTGGCAAACTACCAGGTTAATTTAAGATTTGCCTGCTTCTTACTCTGACTAGGATTGTGGTTGCTGCCTGACTTAGGTCCATACCCTAGTTACCAACAACCCAATCTCTAACACTTGTCTATCACTGAATGGACTTTTGACTTCCAATTCTCCGAGAGGATTGGGACAAACTACCCCAGCATATCTGTAAATAAATGCCTCTTTTTGCATGGTCACTCCCAGGTTTTTGTATTGATGCTGCTGATTTTCAAGTCTGAAAGTACACCCAATACTCCCATAAAGACCTCTGTGACAGTGTTCTGACCCCTAAAAAGGTATATGTCTAGTTGGATAGAACACAATTGCCATAAGTCAACTTACTTTTAAATCCCTAGTATATTGTGCTAGGGTTTCCATGGCCTGTAAGTTAAGTCTCCCTCGTGGACTGGAGAATTGATTGTGCCACCATGTGTCTGGCACTGCAAAGCATGACTCTCAGCCACCATTGCTGGCTGGTAGAGTCGTTTTTAACTGCTAACTCAACTTTGCTATTTAAGCCAATGGCAAAGAAAAGGCCTCCTTTTTAATAATCATAGGTTACCCCTAAGGCAGGTCTACTAAGCCCCAAAGGCATGTTATATTATATCAAAAAGATGGGCATGTATTTTACTAACTCTACCTGTCCTGTCAGTAAAAACCTGTATTGTTGCTTTTACTGTGCAACGGCTAGTAACCCCATTGGCGAGTATGGTGTTACACACTGGCAACACAGCATCACAAACTTTCAGATGGGACTACTAAGCATGGTAGTTCAAGGTATCAAATAAATTGTTACATCGAACACAGCTTTTTCACTCAAGTCTAACTAAATGTAACTTTTGTACAAGATTCCACTACCAGATTTATGGTTGCACAAAAGCTGCTGTCTTTGAGACAGCCTTTTACTCTTTTGGGGAGAGGTGAGAATGACTCTCAAGACGAGGAACAAAGGAACTGCTAAGGGAAAAGCTGTGACCTCCTCCTTACATGCATGGCCAGTGTTGATGTGAGCACAATAGTTAAGATTCAAAGGGAAGCCACTTTTGGAGGACCAATGGTATACGCACATGGAATGGGATGCTCTTCTATTTAAGCAGACAAGTTGGCATCTTGGGCATAGAGGGAGAAGTCTTTGTCAAGCCAGTTTTTCAGAGGGCACATAGCACACAGGTAGCCACACCTCTGGGTTGGTCTAGGGAGCTCCACATACAGGGAGAAGGGTTCTGCAATGTTGGGAGTGGGCTGAATAGTGCATTCTGGGCTAGCTAGATGTCACACTTCACAGGGATTAGTCATCAGGTGATAGGGAACCAGGTAGCCCATTGGCTACATATCACATTCCCCTAGACTTGTAGCAGGCATAAAAGGGGCACCCCTGGTACCCACACCTCAGATTACTTTCGTACTGAAGTGAGGACTGAAGGACTGCCCTGGTGTTCCTTGGACCTGGCAAATAGAGGCTGTACCAAAGGCTAGACTTCACCTGCTGCATCTTGGGTTAGCGAAGAAAGAACTGTGCCTGTGGTGTTTCACTCCTGGAAAAGTCGTTCCCAAGCCCCAGGCAGAGAAGGTGACTTCAAGAGTCAGCTGGCTGACACCCTGTTACAGCCACTGGGCCATAAAAGCTTCAAAGCCTTCTCCCTTGAGATCCCAGACCCAAGAAGCCTATTTGCTGCTGGAAACCGAGATGCAGCCTGGGAAATGAAGTTGCGACCTTCAAAGTTTCACCAGAGTCTGCTGGACACAGGAGAGTCGTTGGACTGCAGCATGGTCACGTTGCACCGTAGTTGCTACAAGTTGAAGAAAACAACTAATTTTGATGTAACTGGAAACCAGTAGGTCAGAAGGGGAAAGTGCACATGACTGGTTTGGGTGGACCGAGAAGGCTGAACAAACAGTCATTGTGCACTTGAGTGGGCAAACCACTCTGCCCCCGCCCTGCTCAAAGAGCAGAGCAGCCCCGCCCACTCACCCGCCCTCAAAGCAGCAGGAAGCATCCTAAAATGATAAAAACGCAAAGTTATTACCATTTCAGGTTTCTGCTTCCCACTGCTTAAAAGCACTGGAGCAACATTCCTCCACCATAGAGCAGGAGCCACACCTGCTCTAAGATGCCCTCTGAGTGCATTTTACAATACATCCAACAGTGGCATCAGTGTGGGTTTATTGTGTTGAGAAGTTTGATACCAAATGTTTTAGCATTCAGTAAGGCCATCATGGAGCTGTGGAGTTTGTAATGACATGCACTCACTATGGCTTCACTGGACTTACAATGTCTGTAAATGGACACAGAGACTGTTGGGGCATATTGCTCATGACCTCATCTGTGGTATAGTGCACCCTGCCTTAGGCCTGGGAGGCCTGCTGGAGGGCTGACTTACCTATGCCACAGGCATTGGTTTGGGGACATAGCAAACAGGGATGTGCGCCATATCGACTCTTAGGTTTTGTCTGCACCAAAATACACAGTCTGCAATGGCAGAGTGCATGTGTATGGTGAGGGGTCTAAGAGGGTGGCACAATACATACTGCAGCCCTTAGAGACCCTCCCTGGTCACAAGGCCCTTGGCACCAGCAGTACCTTTTACCACGTATTTATATTTGGGTCAGAAGTGTGGCGATGGTGAAAATAAAGGTACAGTTTTGGGAAAGAACACAGGTACTGGGATCCTGATTGGCAGGGACTCAGTGCACACTCAGTCAAAGTGCATCAGATATCAGTGCAAAAAGTGGTAACCATGCAAAACGTGGCACTTTCCTACAATCAGGATTTATAGAGCGTGGCTGCTTTACCCGTGAGGGTCTTGTGGCACTGTCGGATCATGCCGTTTGTTCTCCTATTGGTTGAACATCCAGGTCTTGCGGTTCTTCCTGAAATGATGGAGCAATGGTGAGGCTCTGAGGTGCAGGGGGAGGTTGTTCCAGGTTTTGGCCACCAGATGGGAGAAGGAGCACCCTCCGCTGTTTGTCTGGCGGATGCGATGGGTGGCAGCTAGGGCGAGGATCCGGATCTGAATTCCCTGGTGGGCTGGTAAAAAGTCACATGTTGGTCGAGGTATGCAGGTTGAACCTGGCCTCTGTTTTCTGGATTCGCTGGAGCTTCTTCATGAGCTGGCCTGATATTTCTAAGTAGAGGGAGCTGCAGTAGTCAAGTCTGCTGGTGACGAGAGCCCATGTGACAGCTCGCCTGTTGTTGGTCGGGAGCCACCTCAAAACCTACTTGAGCATTGGGAGTGTGAGGGAGAAGGCAGTTTGCTTCTTCATGGATATCTGGTTGTCAAGGATGATACCGAGGTTGCAGGCATGTTCAGTGGGTATCTGGGTTGGGCCCAGCTCCGGGGGCCACCATTGGTTGTTCCAGTGTGTTTCCTTGCCTTCCCGAAGATGAGTATTTCTGTCTTGTCGGTGTTGAGTTTGAAACAGTTGTTGTTCATCCAGTTGGCAAAATCTTTCATGCATCTTTAGAACTTGTCTTTGATGGTTCCTGGATTGTTGATCAGAGAGGGGATGAGTTGGGTTTCGTCATCTTAGGAGATGATGTTGAGTCCGTGGCTTTTGACTATGTTAGTCAGGGGGGTCATGTATGTGTTGAAGAGGGTTGGGCTGCGGGGTGAGCCTTGAGGTACACTGCAGGTGATGTACGTAGGGAGCGAGGAGTTGGGAAGGAGAGTGATTTTCTGCATTCTTCCTGTGAGGTATGATGCAATCCACTTGAGGGCTGCTCCTTGAATTTCAATCTGATGGAGCCTGTTGATCAGTGTGTTTGTGGATACAGTGTCGAAAGCTGTTGAGAGATCGAGGAAGATTAGGGCCACCTCCTTGTTCTTTCAGTATTTAGATGTCATCTATGGCTGCAACTCGAGCTGTCTGGGTTCTGTGGTTTGTTCCGAAGCTGGTTTGGGAGGGGTCCAGGAGGTCGTGGTTCTCCAGATGTATGGTGAGCTGAATGTTGATTGCTTTCTTGATTACTTTGGCTGTAATGGGGAGCAAAGGGAAGGGACAGTAGTTCACTAGTGCCCACATACACATGCACACGCTTTCAGATAAGGTGAGTCTCCAAAGTACTGTCCTTGTTCTTGGGTACACATACATCCTAGCTTGCTCATAGAACATCACACACTATCTCCTACACGATGGACCATATCACAGGCACGTGTATATTCTTGCATGCACACACAACTGCTCAAACTATTCATCACCCCTGTACCATCTCTCAGCACATGTAAATCCTTGCACACACATGCAATCTATTCTGCTATTTCTACTGTGTTGTACCATCTCTCAGGCACACGTACATCCTCGTGCTGCACACACTCCAGTGCAGGCCGAGAACTAAGTTAAGCATACAGCAGTGGAGCTTTACTGGAGTGTGCCAGGTGAAGACACAGGTAATATGGACCTGTTAAAAATCAAAGTATGCTGCCAATACCACACTCATGGTGTTTAACTCCAGGTGAAGGCAGTAGCCTTACACCTCCTGAGCGTAGCCCTGAGGGTAACTCTCTGGGCACCCCTCCCTGTTTAAGCAGACTGCAGTCCATGTGACAAGCCTAGGTCATAGCACACTCTCATGATCTTTTTTCACGGATGACCAAAAATAATTTCCAAGGATACAGACATCACTGCAGATGGGGCACCCAGGGCAAGGGTACACATCCATCATGATGAGAGGGACGTTTCTGTCAAAATCCTTGGATGCCACCTGGTGCCTTGCCACGCTGAAGGATATTGACTTCCCAAATATGCTTGGTGATTTTGTCTGCATGACAAATTTATAGAATTTAAAGGGCGAAATAAGTCAGTTGATGGGGGAATCAATAGGTTAGACTGAATAGAGAAAAATGGTAATGATCGTGGACTGGTATCTGAACCTAAATCCCTTGGTAAAATCATCAAATATATTTCCCCGTCAGTCATATGGACCTTTGCTAGTCAACTTGAAGCACTGTAAAGGAGTAAAAACCAGAAATACACTTTCAATTTGTGAAGCCAATGTGACTCCACAATAAAACCAAGAATCAGTGAGTTCATATCAAATAATCACATTCCACTTCTCAGGATTGGTCAAGTAAAAAAAAAACCTCATTATTCTGTTCTTCACTGCTACTCTCACTCACATTTTCTTTGCATTGATAAGAGACGGTGGAAAATACCAAACTTCAACTTCCACATCTCTATCAATGGAATTGCCCAGTTTTGATGCCCAACTTTGGAATGTAGGTATTTACTAGTTCACTTAATTTGCTGCTTTTTGACTCTGTGATTTAAAAGCCCTGCAGCTGCAGGCCGGCAAAGGAGATCTGTTTATTCAAAGCACATCAGTATTTTATAAGCCATGTCCAGCTTTATTTTCGTAGCTTTCACCATTTGTTTTTTCGCATGATATTTTAATTGCAGTCATTGTTTAACTCCCACCACTCAACACATGCAATATATTTAAAATTAATATATGTCCTCACTAGCATTTATTTTACTTGCCAAAGAATGTTGAAATGCTATTATGTTAAAGAATCCTCTCAATGTGGTGCGGCGGAATTCACCACTTCACATCGCCGTCCAATTCCATTTATACTCCAGACAGTGGCTAAACATGCCCTGCACAACATCACCCGAAGGTCCAGGACCGCTTTATCTAGATAACCAGCAGATACTGCACAAAACATTGCCTTTCCCAAAAAACAATTCATAACACTTTTACTGAGATTATTATATTGCACATCTCCTCACGAACTTAAAACCTACCAAAAAAAATGTTTATCACATAGGCAAAACCGAATGCATTTACCAATACGTGTTGCCATTGCCAGCAAAGCATATTTCGATTCCAAGAGTGTTGTGTCCCTTATTTCTTACCTGTCCCTCAAGTCAACCTGCGAAGTCACTTCTTGTGTGGTGCTAGTCTCGCTCTGCGAGCTTCTGGCCCGACTTATTAATACAGAGACACGATTCACTCCTCTGTATCGAGGGGTGAAGGTGCTACCTCCTCTCTGCGAAAGCCACAGTAACATCCCAGCACAGCAGCAACACTGCATGGGGGCCGCCATGACAGTCAGCGAAGCCGGTGTCAACACCATGAAAACTGAAGAAAGACTAACTGCTGTTTTTGAAGCACGGTCTAGTTGTTTTGTCTTCTTTTGTACCTTGTCTCTGATTGGCTGAGAGCACTTGGCTACTGTGCAAGCAGTGTTCAACTTCCCCTATTAAGTGACTGACACAGCATGCTTTGCTTCTGTAAATGAAGACCTGATGGCTTCCGTTTTAAAGAAAGCCAGACTCACAAATAATGAAGCATAAAATGAACGAGGAGCCATTTGAAGTAAAGGAAAGGAGGGACAAATGAGTGCAAGGGGGTAAAATACACACATTGGCGTAGCAAGCGTGTCATAGGTATTTTATTTATTTATGCATTTTTATATAGCGCAAACTTTACCCAGAGGTGTGCGAGCGATTTACAATAGAGCGAAGTAAGTTAAATAAGGGTGCGATGACGCACGAGTTTTCAAAGTGCTGCTGGCGGCCGGCTGCGAGCGTGCACGATCGCGTGAATGAAAGCGTTAGGCCAGCCAGCAGCACTTTGAAAATCCCACTTACAAAATGTCTCTCCGAGCCAGCGCATGCACTGGGCTCAGCGAGACCTAAACAACAGAAAAAAAAACAAGTTTACAGAATTGAAGAATCATGAGAAATCCAACAGCACAGTCATTTCAACACATAATCGTGCAGAGCCGCTGGGACCCTAGCTACACAAGAGCTCCTACACAGAGGAGTATTAACAACAGTTTGACTAGACCGATTGGCTGGGCTGGAGGAATTATCTGCACATTTGGACACTACCGCAGGGATGGGTGCAATCCTATTCAAATTCCAGATGCGCCCATCATCCAGTTTAACTGCATTTCGAAAAAGCTTAACAACCTTGAAAGGAGAAGAGAACTTCGACCCAGCGGATTTGTGAGGGAGGCGTACTCTAACACGATAACCAATGAGCACGTTTGTGTGAGCAACAGCATGTTTTGTGTTAAATTGTATTTTCCTTTTAGTGAACTTGACATGCTGCTTGTTCAACCAATACGCCTCACCAGAATTCACGGCCTCAACACCTATTCCTCTCATCCAGGACTGAAACATGTAGCTGTTCGGGGTGTAGCCTCTAAACAGCTCAAAAGGAATCTCACCAGTAGTGGAGTGAGGTGTGATTCTGTAAACCATGGCTCTCTCATGAATGTCAGCTATCCAGTCCTTACCCTGTTCTTTAGCTAACTGGATAGATTCCTTGAGTACACGGTTGGACCTCTCTACCATGCCATTACATTCGGGATGGTAGAGAGAGCAACGTTTGTGTTTGATCCCTTTATTGATTAGAAACTCTTCCATCTCCTTTGACACAAGCTGAACACCATTGTCCATCAGAAGAGATTCTGGAAATCCTTCTCTACAGAAGACATCTTGTAAACATTTTGTGATGTTTCTGCTCTCTATACTTTGTGTGACCTTGATCTCTGTCCATCTTGAGAACATGTCCATAAGGACCAGGGCATAAAATTGTTATAAAATTGTCCATTCTTGCTAGAAACAGGTCCCAAAAGACCTAGAGCTACATCTTGCCAACATCGTACGGGTGCTTCTCGTATGATCATCGGTTGTACTCTTGTTTTACACACTTTGTCAGAGGTATTGCATTCAATGCAATCTCTTATCAATCGCTCACCAGAAGTGTAAGCGCACTCTTTCTTTAGTTTTGGATATTCCCTGATGCTCCTGGTAAGCTAATTGAACAATTTTGGTTCTGACTGAAGAGGGTGGAACCAGTCTGGTACCTCTCCAAAGCAACTCCTCACTCACAGAAAGCTCATTCCTTACGTTCCAAATTTTTTAGCATTCTCACTCAAGTTGTTCAAACAAGACCAACCTGTTAACACCAGGTTGCAAATTTCTTCTAAGTCCGTGTCCTCACCCATTGCATTTCTCCAATCTGTTTCTGAAACCACACTTTCAACAATCTCACACACCTTAAATTCATCAACCTCCCATGAGTCTTCAGAGTTCAAAGGAGCTCCTACGTCTTGTTCAGGCACCAAGCGAGAGAGACAGTCTGCAACTTTATTTTCAACTCCGGGTATGAATTTCACCACAAAGTCGAAATCTTGCAGGGGAATTACCCACTTACATATTCTGGAGGAGATCGCATCAAGACCCTTTTTACAGAACACATCCTTTAACGGCTTGTGATCTGAATGGACAATAAAAGGACTGCCCCAAAGAAACTTTTTCAATTTCTTGATAGCCCAGAAGATACATAGTGCTTCCTTTTCAATCACATAATATAGACGTTCAGGACCAACAAGGGCCCTAGAGAGAACCAGTATAGTAACTTATTTGCCGTCTCTTATCTGTTTAAAAACAGCACCTAAGCCATGTGAGCTGGCGTCAGTGACAAGTACTGAGCTAGATGAGATGTCGAAGCTCTGAAGAGATAGAGCAGAATTAAGAGCTTGTTTGACATCGTCAAATTCAAATTGACACTGAGGAGACCACACAAATTTCATTCCTTTTTTTAAAAGAGACCTTAGGATGGGAATTTGACATGCAAAACATGGTACAAAATTATTGTAATACTCTGCCATCCCTAAGAAGGTGACAAGTTCATCTCTGGATTTGACGCCTCCCTCTGTTAAACAGTGACCCAGATAGTCAATCTCAGCAAGATTGAACTTGCACTTGTTCTCTCTTAGAGTCAACCCTCTTTCTGCAAAACGCTCAAGGGCAGCTCTCAGCCTCACATCATGTTCTTCTTGGGAAGACCCATGAACCAGTACGTCATCCTGGTATATTTTAACCCCACCAATACTGTTCAGTACATCCTCCATGACCCTTTGAAACACTGAGGCTGCGGAAATTAATCCAAACGGTAGACGTGTGAACTTGTAAGTCCCAAAGGGAGTTATAAAGGCTGTGAGATTCATGGACGTCTCATCAATTTTGACTTGGTGATAGGCTGCCCTGAGATCGAGAGATGAGAACACACATGCATCACCAAGCTGGGTTAACATCGTAGTGATGTTCGGTAGGGGATATCTGTCAGCTACAACCTCACAATTAAGGGCACGAAGGTCCACACACAAGCGTACCTGACCAGAAGCCTTATGTGCAAGAACCACCGGAGCCAACCATTCACATGCTTCAGTCTCAATAATGATACCCTCTGAAGAACCAGAACCTTATGGGCCTGGCGGCGCAGGGTACGCCTTAATCTCCTGGGTTCTCCTGCTTCAGCTAACAGAGACACGGGGACACTCTGTCAGCGTAAAAGATCAGATTTATTAGCTGCAGCTAGTACAGTTGTCCTAGAAGTACACACGGTATGTTCTCAGGAGACTGCCACTTCACTCTGTGGCGCACAATATTTTATAGTATATAGATGGCATATAGATTAACCAGAAACACACCCAATACATACATGCAGAACCAATAAGGAAGGTTCGAAAACAACACGTAACCAATAGAATGAGTTTAAAAATAAGGTATCGAGTATCCCGAAGAAGCCTCTCCTCTAACTGTGTTTGTCACCCCTCCTCACAGGTTAATTTATTAACGTGTCTGCAACTGACTTGCAGGTGGAAAGATACATTTGTGTGTTTTGGAGGACAATTGTGAAACGAGAGAATACGAGCAGAGAACAGCAAAAGGTCAGAAGATAAGATAAAGTCAGAAGAGAATAGTGTGAATCAACAGATAGTTGAGACAGGGATTAGGAAAACCAGACAGGGATTAGTGTACTCGGCCAGTCCCTAACACCAGCTTTGTAAACAGAGGCAGAAGGCTATTTTGACACAATACTGCAGGAAAAGCAGAAAAGACTTCGTTCGTAGTGCTGCCTGAGTGAGGGCAACATAAAATGGCAGCAGAACCCAAAATGGTGGGTCAATACGATCGAGATCGAAAATCGAATTTCCTCACCTCGCTTTTCAACTTCTCTAATTTGGAGCGCATTGGCTCCTGGATTGCTAAAGGCACATTACGTACTTTGCACATCACTGGAACAGCATCTGGCTTTAGTGTAATATTTTGAGTATAACCAGAGAGACAACCCAACCTATTGCTAGAAACCTGTTTGAATTCAGAACGCCAGGTGGGAAATGAATCATTATTGCATGACACTGTGTTCAATGAGCCTGAATTAGATATGATGTCTCTGTTCAATGAGCCTGAATTTGGCGTGATGTCTCTGAGAATGATGCAGGGGTCTCCACCTGGGACCAAAGATACTCCTAGATCAACTTGATGCAACCAAATGATTATGCTATCACCTCAGCAAGAGATGTAAATTTTACCTGCAGTCAGTCTCCCTTTGTATTCAATGTCGCCTAAGAAGTAGCCAAATAGTTTTATGGGTTGGCCACCATAAGCCCTTGGCTTAATATCAGGCTTATGTATCTTTACTTTTAACACAGAGTTTTTTGTCAAAGAAGACTTTAGGTATGAGAGAAATCTTCGCCCCAGAATCAAAAAGCATTTTGATTTTACACTCGTTCACCTGTACTTCATCTATTGGACCTTTACACTTATTATTACTGCTATGTAAGGAGACTTCTCCACAATCTAACTCATCACAGTCAGAGTCACTTTCCTCTTCAAGAGATACTTCTTTGGCTCGTCTGCCTTTCTTGTTCTTTTGTGCCCTACAAGCCTTTGTAAAATGACCACAGTTGCAGCATTTTGAAGCAAGGGCAGGACAAAATGTATTATTGGCTAGATGACCGACAGCATCACATCGATAACATTTTATCTTGACGGCACCCTTGAGTTTAGTAGTGGTAGAAGGAGGAATGGAATCACGTTGTTTCCAAGCAGGCTTAGACGTTGGTTTGGTGTAAGATTGTCTTTTTGTAACATAGAGTACTTTCTCTTCTGAAGTAGTTTTTTCCTTTTTGATAAGTTCAACACAAACGAGAGAGTGTTCTATTCTTTTCGCTATAGCGACTACTTCATTCAATTTGGGATCATCCTTTTGCAAAAGTTCATCTTTTATTTTCTCTGTATTACAACCTAGCATGAACTGATCACAAATTCGCTCCTCCAGAGAGCCGTCAAATTTGCATGTAGCTCCCAATTTGCGTAGAGCAGTCACATATGTTTCAACAGATGCTTCATGCTTTTGGGTGCGTCTTCCGAAATGATACCGCTCTAAAATGGTACTTACTTTCGGGAGATAATTTTTGTCAAGTTTCTTAAGATTAATTTCAAATTCATTGAGATTGTCTGACTCATCGTCATTTAAATCTGGAAGGTGTTCAAACACTTCTTGGCCTTCTGAGCCCAGACAATGTAGTAATAGTGCAGACTTTCTTTCTGCACTAAGAGATACCCCGCATACTCTTGCATAGTTTAAGAAAACTTTCTTCCACTTTGATCAACGAATGGGCGTATCACCAGGGTTGGAGAGAAAGAAAGACAGAGGAGTGACGTTTTGCATATTTTAACTTACCAACAAGCTTGAGTTATAATAGGAAATGTAGTATGATTAATTTAGGAATGCAGAACGTTAAATGCCGTAGAGATCACTTTAGTAAACAAAGTTAATTCTGTGGAATGATGTGCAAACTCACAGAGTAAGTGCCGTGCACATCTGCGTGAAAATCGCCATTTTCCTCTTTTATTATTATTATTTTTTTATGATGACGTACCAGATGCTGAGCGTGTCAGCGAAGCTTGACACGCAAATGGGTACATGTGAAAGTACAAAGTAGCTGTAAGTGTCTGTGTGATGACAAAACCAGAGAGGAGACACACAGGCAGGGGGTAAGATAAATCAAATTGTGAGTTGTGTTAGCTGTTGAAGAACTCTCAAAGGAAACTGTGTGTGTCAGCGATATATGACACAATGAACCGCAAACCAAAGTACAACAAATCACCTTGTGTGTCAGCGTAATAAATATGCAGGCAGCAAATAAGACATGACGTTGTATTAGCTGTTGAGAAGACTTTGGAGAATGCTGTGTGTGTCAGCGGTGTGTCACATTAAAAACAATAGGGCAGAGAACAAGCAATTCGCTGTGTGTGTCACTGCGATAGAACAGATGCAGCAGAGAGGCTAAATGCGTTCAGAGAGGCTCCATTGAGTTGCTCGGCAATGTTAACACAAAGTTGTTAAGAAGGCCACCTGACACACTGAAGAAAAACTATGTGTTTATAAGTAAACCGCTGTGTGTGTCAGTGCAATATGGAAAGCTGCAGCAGGATGCGTGAAGATGATTCGGCGAAGTTCTATTTAGATACCTAGCATCGTAGATACGTAGTTGCTAAAGAGGCTGCTGAGGTTGCTCTGTGACGCACAGACATATGTGACGTTGGTTGCTTGGTGCATGCAGCCGTTGTTAGGGAAACCTCTGAGGTTGTTAGGTGACGTGCAAACCTTTGAGACGCAGGTTGCTACGTTATTACGTGCATCGCAAAGAATGGCAGAGTGAGGCACGAGCAAGATGTGAAGAAGGTAACGTGCAATATTCAAAAGATGCTTGTGTCCACAACAATTCGCCTTGCCCGTTTAAAGTGATTAAAAGGCTCAAAAGCAGCGAAGTTAGTCAGGGCCGTACGTGTGAAACACTGTAAACAATCAGCCTCAATCGGTCGTGCAAAGAGAAGACAATAAAAAGCGAGTGACTCTCGCGCAGGGATGCAGCTTATGCTGTTAATGTAGATGAAAATAACATTCCAATTAAATTCAGTGCGCAAAGTACTTTTAGATATTCGAAAGCAGCTCCCGATAGGCTTATCCTAGTTCAGTTCGGTGTGCAAAATACCTTAAGATATCCAGATCCAGTTTGTTTGTGTTAGGACCTTGGAATTTCTTTCTGTAACCTGTTGATGAGAAGAGAAGCGTGTATCTTGGGTTCAGTTTTCCGCTCGTCGCCAGTGTGAAGAAGTAGGAGACTTTGGTAGTAGTATGATGTCTTCTTAATTCAGGATACAGGTAGTACAAGGTCCCATCCACAGGACATCAAGCATCAACTGACTCTCAGCACTAGGCAACCAGCACTCAGCACATCACATTCTGGATTTTACAACTAACATTCTAATGATAGAGAGAGCTTTACTATGCATAATAAATATGGGAAGATACCACAGGAGACGCTCACTGTCTTGTGACGTCAATGCGGGGCAGAACTGAACAACATCAATGCGGAGCGGAGTCAGTCGCTCTTTCCCCTCCTGAGGCGACAAGCCGGGAGGTTCTCCCTTGCACTCTTGCCTTGAGAACTTTTTAAACTGTGATTTTATTTGCTTGACTCAACAGGCTTTTTAACCTTCTGTTCGGTTTAAGACCTCTGTAATTGCTTTGTGCCTGGTGTTTGAAATCTCCCCAGAGACCACAATTCAGCTTGCCTCACCTTGGAAGGGGCTTCCTCGCTTCCGCGACCAGTCGCTTCTCGGGCGGCTCTCAGCTGAGCATCGACGCTGAGAGCTCACTCCCGGAGAGGCGAAACTGGTTTGGCGGCCATATTGGGGGTATTGGAGCGCGCGGACGCGCTCTAGTCTTCTACATAAGGGGATGACGTCTCCTCCGCGCAGCGGACGCGCATTGCGGACGGGCCGGACTCAGGCCGGAGTCATGCCAGAGTCCTTCCCGTCTGCGCTCGTCAGCGCAAAGGAGGCGCTAGGGGCTAGGGATGCTGCCCGGCGTTCTTGCTCCCCATCCTGTACCCGGCGGTATGCAAAGAACACTTTTAACTCTCTCAGACCCCCTTTGTTAAAATGTCACCACAAATGTAGTCCTGTGCACCTGCTTCGTGATGTGCACTGCAGATGTCTGAAAGAGTCGGGGACAGCCCTGCAGGTTCCTGCTACTAATCCCCGCACGAAATTAGGGATACAAGATCCTTCACTCCCCCCGAAAGAATTAGGCTTTCTCATTAACGCCCGTTCCCTGGTCAAAAACAATGTAGCCTTCAGAGACTTTGTATCCCAAAGGAAGCCCTCTTGGGTCTTCGTAACTGAAACTTGGGGTTCGGACTCAGCAGGCCCTGATTTGCTAAACGCTCTCCCTGACGGCTATACCATGGTAAGACAGGATAGAGAGGGCCGTAAAGGGGGCGGAATTGGCATTATATATAAGATCGCTTTTACCTGCCGCATGGAGTCTCTTCCCTCTCCCCATAATTCTTTTCAGGCCATTTTTTTCTCCCTTAGTTCCTCTCCCCTAGAAAATTTTTCAGGGATTCCTATTTACAGACCCCCAGGCCCCAGACCCTCGTTTTGCCCTGATCTTTTGGAAGTCATAGAGCCTTTTCTAAACAGGCCCTCCTTTACTATTCTCGGGGACTTCAATTTCCATCTGGAAAACAGTAATTCCAGTGATACGTTATCCCTTGTGGATCCATTGGCCTCCCTCAATCTATTCCAAAATGTGTCTTCTCCCACTCATATTGCCGGTCATACATTAGATGGTGTGTTTACGAATGACCCTAGGTTGGAGTTGGGTCCACTTTTTCCTCTTTCCTGGTCCGATCACCATGCAGTCTCCATGGAATTCTCTCACTGTGCCTCTCTCGCCCTCAGAAAAGATACAAACTGTTGGGTGCAGAAGAGAAACTTCCAGGGCCTGACTGACCAATCTCTGGGTCCCCTCATTGCTAATTTCAAGCCTCTTCCCTCACAGGATATCGACTCATCAGCACGGGAACTTGTGAACACTATCGCAAAGGCAGTGGACTCTCTGGCCCCCCTTAAATCAGTATACAGCGCCAGGAAACGCCCTACGGCACCCTGGTATTCTGATTCCCTTAGAATTCAGAGGCAGGCTTGTAGGAGGCAAGAAAGGTGTTGGAGAACCCAGCCCGATGCCGAAGGCCGGACCAAACATAGAAAGCTTCTTAAGAACTATAAAGCGGCGGTGCTGGTAGAAAAGCAATCCTATTTCTCCAACCTCACTTCCTCTCTTACATCCCTGGAGACCTGTTTAAAATTGTGGACACCTTATCTCTTATCCATCACCCAGATCCCATAGTTCCCTCACAAGAACTTTGTGATCAAATCTCCTCCTTTTTCCACACCAAAATTCTAAATATTCACACAGCCCTTCAGGCAGATAATCTTACACGGCCTTTCTCCTCGGATTTGGAGAATACGGCTCTCCCTGCTGAAACCTACTCCAGTTTTCCTCCCCTTGCGGCCTTGGACCTAGAGAGACTTTTGGACTCCCTTAGATCAGGTTCGCCTCTTGACTCCTGCCCGCTTAAAGTCCTAAAAAACTGTAAGGCCACTCTAATCCCTCCCATGCTGGCAGTCATGAATAGGGCTATATCCAGTGGGATTTTCCCATCCTCCTGGAAAACAGCCATCGTGAAGCCCCTTCTGAAGAAGACCACTCTGGACCCCGAGACTTTAAAAAACTTTCGCCCCATCTCCCTCCTTCCTGCTCCGGCTAAGATGTTGGAGGCTCATCTGAATTTCCATCTTAGCTCCTTTCTTGATAAAACCCGCCTGCTTGATCCATCTCAGCATGGTTTCAGAAAGGAGCATAGCACTGAGTCAGCCCTTACAGTGGTGGTTAACAACATCCGCGCTAAGGTCGACAGGGGTCAGACTACGTTGCTGATCCTGCTCGACCTTACCGCAACATTTGACACCCTGTCCCCCACCATCTTGGCCTCCCGTCTCAGTGAGATGGGGGTGGAGGGTCTGGCTCTCAGTCTTCTTACCTCCTTCCTTAACAACAGGGAGCAAAGGGTTAAATTGGGTGACTTCCTCTCCACCGCCAAGCCCTTGCACTGTGGGGTCCCTCAGGGCTCCTCTCTGAGCCCTACTCTTTTCAACGTTTATGTGGCCCCACTTGCCAGGCTTGTTAGATCTTTTGGATTGGAAGTACTCTTGTACGCTGATGACACGCAAATCATGGTCTCCCTGTCACAATCTGTCGGATCTACAGCCCTAAACTTTAGGAACTGTATGGAGGCCGTGGCAGGCTGGATGACATCAAGCTTCCTAAAGTTGAATGGGGAAAAGACGAAGATCCTGGTGTTCGGGAGCAACAAGGAGGTTTGGTCAGCCGACTGGTGGCCATCGATTCTGGGAGTCTGCCCCCAGCCATCCCTCGTTGCCCGCAATTTGGGAGTCCTATTCGACACCTCACTTACCTTTGACAAGCAGGTGAATAGGACCGTTTCCACCTGCTGTGGGGTCTTAAGGATGCTGAGAAAGCTCACCCATTACCTCACGCCCGACGCCCGGAAACAAGTCTCGGTTGCCCTTTTATCTTCACGCTTGGACTATTGTAATGCCCTCTATCTCGGGATGAGCAATAAACTGGTCCATCGGCTGCAAGTGGTTCAGAACGCAGCAGCAAGGTTCGTTGCTAATGCCCCTAGGCGCTCCTCTGGAACCACGATCAGGAAACACCTTCACTGGCTACCGGTGTATGCCAGGATAAAATTTTAAACCCTGATCCTTATCCATCGGGCTCTTCACGATGCAGGGGACGAGGGCATTAGGTCTCTGTTGTCCTATTACACCCCAGGCAGGGCCCTGCGATCCACCAGTCTGAAGTTGTTAACCGTCCCCCGCGTTGCGAAAGCAAGGTGGGGAGGCAGGGCCTTCTTCGCCCTTGCCCCTAGACTTTGGAACGAGCTTCCCCCTGACCTTAGGAATCAGGATTCTCTTATTCTGTTTCGTCGAGCACTTAAAACTTTGCTCTTCTCTGAAGCCTATCCCTAATGTCCTTTTTCCTGCGAATTGGCTGATTGTTTCCATCAGTTGCGGCTTGATGCCCTTGGGCAAAGTAGCGCATTACAAATCTCCTATCAATCAATCAATCAATCAACCAGATGAAACGAGCCTCGGTGTCCGCTAGCTATCGATGATTCTGGGCAAATCACTATGTCCCCGTGCCTACCAGAAAATACATTTGTAATTGTGTAACATGAGCGGTGCTCATATAAAGCACTCCAATAACTTCCAGTCGAATTCGCGCTAAATAAAACACGCTGTACTGTGTGATTCCCGACCAAAATGCTCTCTGAGTGAAATCGCCGGAAAAAGAGCTAAACACAGGAAGGAGGGACTTTAACTGAAATGAACCAATAACAAACCAGCCTTTCTGAATGCTGTAGCTAACAGCCAATAGTAATGGGGGGTTGGCCAAAGCCACAGAGAGAAAGAGAGAGAGACAACAGGTCATCGCTGATGCTCGACCTAAAAAGGAGAAAAAGTGTATGAGACAGTAGAGAAACTCAAATTGGCTCTTACCACGAGCTCACATCCACTGAAAATATGTATTTTATTGTTGAATGGTTCTTTTTGGAGAAGAGCCTTTGGATGATGTTTTGAAACAATTTCTTGAACCCTTTGATTTGCAGTTTGAACATTTTTAGTTTTGTATTTGTAGCTGTTTTGTACATGTGCATTTTTGTACATAGCAAGAAAAAGAAAGATATGTAAAGCTGGATTTACAGTGTTTACAAAATGTTCCCTCTGCATGCCATCCTTATTAAAACCACTAGATGGAAACCTTGGATCAGTTACTTTTAAACCAAGTCAGGCACTGGCCTCTGTATCGAAGATGGCTTTGGCAAGAAAGAGCACCTCAAAGATGTGGATTGATTGCATTGGGAATCATTAAAAATAATTAGCATGTAAAAGCATAAATAGAGACATGCGCGACTGCTGACATTTCCTGAGTAAATTTCAAACAAGAACAATCAAAGATTCAAAACCCATTGACAGCTTCAATTGCAACAAAATACGGCGCCGGATGTTGTTCCTGTCTCTTTAAAGGTGAGGTTAGCTCCTGACAGTGTTATCAAATATGAAAGGCAGGTCTTAGGTGCTAAGATAAGGGTTGCAGTGTGGTTGCGTTTGATCACTTGCTCTTGATTTCCTTTTGGCAAAATGCAGATTCCAAATCTCTGTTTTCAAAGACTCCCAGGACACACCATACGTATGATTTTTGGGGAGGCAAAAGTAAACCGAGAGTGGAGCATTTAGCAGAGGCCGCCCTATGATGGACCTGCGCTTTTCTTTTTCTCGTTTTCTGCGCATCTATTAACTCAAAAATCTCTCCGTTAGAACATGGCTGCATGTAGCGGCCCACGGACACACACGGCAGCTTTGGAAATGTCAGCAAAATAAGCACTAGCTCGGTGATTTTGTGAGTTAAAGGAAGCACCGAGGTGAAAACGCCCAGACCCCTTTTCTGCTGGCTCAGCACAGATAACAGGATCATGGTACGGCCTCAGGTGTTGCATTGAATTCTTATCCTGAGTTCTCCTGCTTGGAATGAGGCACTACGTGTGGAGTTTTGTTCATAAATTACCGGGGCATATTCTCAAGAACATGCGATAATCATCGTCAAAATAGGCTAACGCAATTTACCATATCGCAGGAAAATAACTCTGTGTTAACGTCGTATTCTCAACACGGCGGTAACATGCGATAACGCGTCAAATGTCTGCCATGAAATTACCGGGACGGCGATAAAAATCATAACCCAAACATGTAAAAAGTGGCGATGTGCCCAACTGCTATAATAAAATCAGCGATAAGCAGAGCCAGACCTGCAAGTCCAACAAGTCAGGCGGGAAAAATGACTATAAAAGTGACAACAAAACCCACAAACTGCGAAGCACCATGGTAGCTGGAGCAAGTACAGAGGACAACCATAACCCCACAAGCCCCACGGAGGACCAGCCTGGTACCTCGGTGTCAGGGAAGGGCAAGAAGAACAAGAAGAGGAACTGTGTGCAATTGTGTGGCTGAGGGGCCATGCCGTTCTCGGAAGGTCAGCTGTCTTGTTCTGCTCTGCCTTGGTGGTAGTCCGGTGGGGGGGGCCTGGGGTTGGTGGCGGTGGGTGTAGTGGCCCTTTGGGTTTCCGAGCTGCATGATCAGTAACTCCTTGACATGTGTTGGACTTCAGATGTGGCTCTGGGCTTGGCTCCCTTTCATACTGCAGGTTGTCGTCCTGCTTAACACCAGTAAAAGGCAGGTGTTAAATCCCTGCTGCTAACGCGCCTTATCACCTGTTTTTGGATCGCTTCGCCGATCTGGCTGATCGTTGAGAATATCGCGAAGTGGTGTTTTTGTGTGTTTTTGCATGGGAACACCTACTCTGCATATCATTAGCGTTAGTTGTCACTCTCATCCGTGGCAATGTTATTTGCGGCAGCTATCGCTGGAAAACTGGCGATATCGGCAGTTTGCACCAGCTTGAGAATAGGGCGATAAATCTATAGCCACTTTTGCGGTGCTAAAGTGCCGATAAATCAGTGATAAGTCCTTGAGAATATGCCCCATCATGGGTTTTTTTTCTGAGCTGTTCCACCCTTCACTCATAGGAATCGATTTAGGTATTGATTTACCAAACTGCCAGGAGTAGCAGAAGAGACATCATATACCCATTGACCTTATGACATTTTTATTTATTTATTTGAAAGGTTTTAGATAGCACTGGCTAGACCCGTGGGTATCAGAGTGCTTTACAGGAGCAGACAAAGTACAGGAAATAGAGCATTTGCTCAGGGAAAAGCGTAAACAGTCAATTACAACACCACAATTGAATTAGAAATAAAAAAGGGACGGGGAGAGGAAAATTTACATGAGAGGAGGGAATAAGGGTAAGACATGGACAGTCACTTAAAGCACAGCAATTGGATTATAAATAAAGAGGGATGGGGAAGAGCAATTTTCATAAGAGGAAGGAATAAGGTAAAGCAATTTCACAAAGGTAATAAAAAACACGCAGGTGGAGCTAAAGCAGTTGAGTAAAGTGGGTGGCTAAAAATCTGGGCGGAGTAACGTGAAATGAACAGTTTAGGAATATAAGTGGAGGAGAACAAGTTTAAAGGAGTAGAAGAGAGAAACAACGGAGAAGAGATCGAAGGAATTGGTGGGGGGAATGGAAAGAGGACATGGGGAGGGGGTAGAATGGGGGATAGGTCGAAGTTAGGAGGGTAGATGTGTAATGTTGGGAGAGAGGAGAGAGCAAGGGGGAACACAAAGCATCATCGGTAAAAGGGAGGTAGAGAGAAGGTTCAGAGGAGGGATGAAGGACCAAAGTATTTGTTGAGGAGATGGGATTTAAGATCTTTTTTAAAGCTGAAGTAAGAGAGGTTACAGCGCATGTCCTTAGAGAGAGTGAGTTCCAGATGTTCGGGGCGTTCCCGGAGAAGGAGCGAGATTGGGTGGATTTCTTTTTAAACAGAGGGGGGATGAAGAGGAGAGCATTGGTGCTTCTCATCGGTCAGGAACACCCAGCTTTGTTTAGTTTGTTTGTAAGATATGATTGGGTTTGCTGGTAAAGAGCTTTTTGCATAATGCATGCAGTTTTGTAGAGGCATCTTCCTTCAATGGGTAGCCAACTGAGGGCTGTCAGGGTCGGAGCGATGTGGTCAAATCTTTTACAGTCAGTGGTGAGCCTAGCTGCCAAGTGGAGCACAGCTCTAAGGGGGACTAAGTGTACTTTAGGGGTTCCGGTGAGGATAGTGTTGCCATTGTCGAGTTTGGAGAGATTTAGAGATTGGACAACCGATTTGAAGTCATCTAATAGAATGAAGGGTTTTATTTTCTTGAGGTGTCGGAGAGTGAAAAGAGCTCCTTTGGCCGAGTTTTTTATATGGTCATTGAGAGTAAGGTTTTTATCAAGAGTGAAACCAAGTGATTTTGCCGAGTTGGATAAGGAGAGCGAGCAATTGAGGACATTAAGGTCCGAGATCTAGCTTTGGATGGGGAGTCGGCTGTTTTGGGGGGAAAAGAGAAATTGACATCACAGGAAGTGACATTGTAAGACTCTTGACCCTGCTTTTTTCTAGGAAGACGTCACATGACCCTTACATCACAGCAATTGATATCACTAATTCCATAATAATAGAATAATTATCATCACAGCTTTAGATACCACCTATAATGTGGTGCTGACTTGATCTTTTAAAGTTCTAGGGCATAACCTCTTTTAAAGCCCTACCCCCCCCACAGAAAAGAATGGGATGAAATTATGTATTTTATAGCACAAATTGCTACAATTCCATAGCTACTGACAGGGCACTTGTTAACCCCTTCACTGCCAGAGCCACCCCCACCCTTCCTTCCTATGTGCCAAGCTATTTGGGGTGGTTCTCGCTTAGGCCCCCATAACATTTTGCCCACATAAGGTATCCACCCCAAAATTCGGTTCTTTTTGTCCAACAACCTGAGTATTCTAAAGGTTCACAGGGTTTGGGGATTTCCCAGGAGGGGGCCAAGTAATTAGCCAAAATATAGCAAAATGTAGATTTTTGGGGGAAAGATTTGAACAAAGCGCTGCAAAATAAAGCGTCTGTTTTGTTTCCGTGCAAATGGTATCTGCACAGGGTTTGTGGTGCAAAAATCACCATCTACTCAGATTTCAGGAACAGGCAGACTTCTGTCAGAAAACCAACATTTTCTAAACAGTTTTGGCATTTTACTGGGTCATAGCCTATTTTTCCTATTTGTTGTGCTTTCAACCTTCTTCCAGTAAGTGATAGGAATGGGTGTGAAGCTATACATTTCTAAAAGGTAGATAACATTCTGAATTCAGCAAGGGGTCATTTGTGTAGATCCTACAAGGTTTTCCTATAGAAAGTAACAGTTTAATGAAACAAATATTGAAATTGAGTTGAAAAAAAACCAGTCATTTGTGCTTCATTTGCGCCTATAACTGTTAACTATGGCAGATTTTTCAAAGCAATATACTGTTACATCCACCGGCCCTTTCTGGTTGTGGGGAGATGTAGCGCTTGTATGTTCACCAAGAACTCGAGATATCCAGAGCCAATAACTGAGCTGCAACATGCAATGTTTTTTCATTGTGTACCGGGTATACAGCAATGATTTTGGTAAAATATAAAGAGTGAAAAATAGGTATCAAAGAAATCTACGTACTTCCGAAACGGGAACAAGATGAGGAGTTTAGAAGCAGTGGTTATTTGCACACCTCTGAATTTGTGGGTAACCATACTAGCATGTGACTTAAAGGGCACTTTTCAAAATGAATTGTTTTTTACACACTGTCTTACATTTGGATGGTAGAAATGCATAGAAAGACAATTGGTAATAACACCTGCATCATGGACACATCACAGTTTTCATCTGAAAACTGTCCCTTTATGCGACTAAGTGTGGATTTTGTACACTAGATCAGTTGGCACCTAGGGAAACCAAGCAAAACTGTAAATTTTTATAAACTAGATACCCAGGGAAATCATGGATGGGGTGACGTGTAGCTCTGACTAGGTTCTGTCAACCAGAATACCTTGCAAACCTCAAACTTTGTCAAAAAACACATTTTCCTCACATTTCTATGATGGAAAATTCTGGAATCTGAGGAGAGAAACAAACTTCTACCCTCCCAGCATTCCCCCAAGTCTCCCGATAAAATGATACATAACTTGTGTGGGTAGGCCTGGTGCCTGTGAGAAGAAATGTCCCAAAATGCAAAGTGGGCACATCACATTTTTCCACTGAAAGTGGACTCTTTTTTTGAAATGGGCCTAGCTGTGGATTTTGGGCCTTAGCTCAGACGGCACCTAAGGAAACCTAGCAAACATATACATTTTTTTAAACTAGACACGCAGAGAAATCTAGGATGGGTTGGCTTGTGTGGCTGTCACCAGGTTCTGTTACACAGATCCCTTGCAAACCATTTTGACTTTTTCATTGTTTTGGTACCTCCAAATGCTTTTCACATTTTCTCTAAGTTAAGCCTATCTGCACTGTGCCACAGGTACCAGGGGTTGAGCTCACCTTTAAAATACTGAAACATTTGAATGGACCCAGCAAGATAGTGACAGAGAATGTCGGTGACAATTATCAAAGGTCTTACAGATTTGGCACTAACTCCAACCCAGTGGCATGATCTATGAATGGACTCTTTTGAAGGTGCTGGTTGGCCACTGGTTAAGTCTTTTTATCTCGGTGGATACACTTTATGCCTGCTTTTTGCTCTACAGTATTTGCTGCAGAGTAACAAAGCAACTGTGTATAACAGATTGACAGAAGCCTGTTTCAGGCTGCGGAGTGTGGTACGAAGTCTTGTGTCAAGGATGTGTCACACAGCTGTGACTCTGGGGAGCTGCAGGACCGCGATGCGAGGTCATGAATTGAGGATGCGTCGTGCAGTGACGGTTCCGAGGAGTTGCAGGGCTGCGATGCGAGGTCCTGCATCAAGGAGGTGTCGCACAGCGGTGATTCGGAAAATCTGCAGGGTTCTGTGTCAGGGATGCGTTGTGCAACGGTGGTTCTGATGTCGGGCAGTGAGCCAATGCATTGCGCTGTATCAGTTCTGCTTGGACCACAGTTGTGCTCGCAGAGCACGTTCAGGCCTACTTCCAAGGGACCCGGATTGTGGTGGCGCCACTTTGAGGGCAAGACTCAAGGCAGACAGACTCCAGGTGCTGGGTTCAAAATGGTTGCAGCCTTTTCCTGTCCCTGGTGCCCTGATCAGGAGGCCAGCCAACTAGGCATTGGAGTCCCCCTGGTGGTCCTGGATTTAAGATGCAGGTCCAATCCTTTTCATTGAGGCAACAGGGCAGCAGAGTGACAGTCCTTCTTGCAGCAGATAAGCACTGCAGTCCTTCTTCTGAGTCTTCCACAGATCCAGCTGTGTACTGAAGTGTTGGGTCTAGGGGGCGAATATTTATACTTGTTGCCAGCTTTAAAGTAGGAGAAGGTTCTAGAGGTCCCCCAAGAAAGGTGTTTGGAATTTCTTGCCTTCCTGCCCTGGCCCCAGCCTGTTTATGGGCACAAAAGAGTAGCATCAAATCCTCTGTGAGTGTGCTGGGAAGAGCCTTTGTGATGTGTAAGTGTGGTAGGTGATAGCTCCTCCCCCTCATCAAGTCAGCAATTGCCCATCCTACCAACATCTAGGCTCCTTTTGTCTCACTGTCTGAAAGCAATACACAAAGACCAACTGGCAATTACACCTAGCCATGTGACCAAGGTTACATGCTGTGGGCACCAAATATTCAGGACAGGAAAATGCTAATTTTGAGAACTTTTCAAAATTGTGACTTAAAATCTAACTTAATCATTAAAGAGGGATTTAAATTATAATTCTTTTGATACAAAACTGCTTACAGCCTACTATAGGGGTAACTTATGTGTATTAAAAAGGAAAGCTTAGGCCCAGGAACAGGTTTATTTTGCCAAGATGAAATGGCTATTTAAAACTGCACACACAGGTAGGAATGGCAAGCCTGACACATGTTTGAAATGCCTACTTATATAGGTGGCACAATCAGTGCTGCAGGCACACTAGTAGCATTTATTTTTAATGTCCTGGGTGTATACAGGACCACTTTCATTGGAACTTATATGTAAATTAAATGTGCCAATTGGATGTAAGACAATGTTACCATGTTTTAAAGAGGGAGCATTTGCACTGTGGCACTTGTCATCAGCAGTAAAGTGCGCAGAGTCCTAAGCCCACCAAAAACGAGATCAGCAAAAAATTGAGGAGTAAGGCTCATTCTGTTCATTCTCTTCCTAGTCTCTCTTCTCTCTCTACCTCTTCCTGAACTAACCCATTCTTTCAGTCCACAGAAGGTGAACAGGAGTTGCGATGCTGGAGATGCCACCTCTGTGCAGGTAAGTCAACTGTTCCCCGACCGTCAATTATATTGCATGTACTACTTTAATCCTAAATGTACACTATTGGGTTACACTCCTTCACCCATTTTCTTTAGTTTTTTTTTTATACTTTACCATTGCTAGGATGGGCCCTTGGCCTTTTGAGGATAGTTACATTGTTGCATTTGGTTACCATTACGTTTTGATGATGGGCATCAAGTAAAACCTTTGTTACAGTGCAGATGTGACATGACTGTAACTTCTAACTGAGAGGCAATGTGTGTTGTTTGATGTATTTCCTTTTTGCTGCAACCAATTTACAGATTTATGGCCTTTTAGGAAGTGCAGGTTGATTAAGTGTGTTAACCTGTAATAAAGTCGTAAATATATTTTCGAGTATCCCTTCCATGTTCATTTATTTTACTAGGCTGTCAGGATTACACGTTGGATTAGCATTTTTGTATTCTCATAGTTAAGATAAACACACACAGGTTTTCTTAAAGATGCAATAAAAATACTGGCCCTTTGTCAAAAGTATCTAATGTGCAATGCTATACTGCGTACTCATTTTAAATCCATCACTTCATATGCAAGCTTCATCTTCTGCCTCTTTCATAGCACACTTCTTTTTAGAATCCAGCTTAACTCCGCTAGTTCAGTCTGTTTAGCAAAGGGTCTGGTTTGCCAGCTTTCACATTGTTGTAGCCCAATATCTCGCTTCATTATTGGGTTTTCTTTCTTAGGTAACTGGGGAAATAAGGAGAGTGTCACCAAACTATCACAACATTCTTCCCCAAAATAACCAGGCATTTTAACTTGTTTATGGTAGGACTCTACAGGTAAAGTCAGTTAATTTTTGGATCTCTGTCAATGGGATGGATTCTTAAGGCATTAGCCAAACCAGTGTTGGCACCTGCATCCTCTGTCTTTTCCACCTGACCTCACATATGCAAAGAGACAGAGACCCTCACAGGAATTGGCAGAGCTCAGGGGTCTCAAGTTCATCAGGTACATGTAGAAATAACTAATATAGTCCAAGTTTTTATTTTGAATTTGTTTACTTGGATCCCTGATTTTACAATGGGATAACCTGAAATGGAAAACCAAGAATTCAAAGAAAACAAACCTTGACTGGATGAGCTACTCATGCATGGAGCTGAGAAACCTGGGAGCTCTGAAGTAACTAGTGTTCAGCTGCTTGTGCCTTATGAGGTCCATGGAGCCAACATTAAAGCCTAGGGAAAGCTAATCTATACATATTGACAACAGACAGACAGGGATCAGTGAGCTGCAACTGACCCCTGGCCAGAACCATGCTATAGGCTCTGACATCTGTCTAGGAGAGCCTTGGCACAACTACTGGCCCGTGTCAGAGGCAATGGAACACATATGGTGATACAAATCCTGATACTCTCAGCTGCACCAGCTTAACAGTATTACCTCTTCACATGGTGATGGCACATGTTCTAACGGAACAGGCATGTGTCATCAGTCCCATAACGCAGCGGGGTGCAGCTCGTCCTTACAAGGGCTATGGAACAGTTACTGAACCCTCAGACGGCCTTGACGCAGGGACTGATGCAACGTCTCAGAGGTCTTACAGAACATGGAGTAACATCTCATTGACGTCATGCTCTTGATAGACCTTATAAAAAAACTATATTAAATTAGTTTTGTAACTGACATTTTCAACAGACAATTTGTAGGTTTTTCGCAACTGCTGTCCAGCTTTGGCTCAACTCCTACTAACTCACTTCCCTCACTATTGGACTGTTACTTGCGCAATCCACCCTTTGCATACATATTTTGGAGAATGTTCATTGCTTTCTCTTGTGTTATAGTGATTATTAATATATTGTGCTGATCACCTGGTATGTGAAGGCTTTCTCTTCTCGCATAATGCTAGGCCTAGCATAATAGTGGCTATTTTTAGCATATTTTAGAGAGCCAAGGCATGACGTTGCATGATGGTGGTAGCACCTTGTGCAAGGCTGGTACTAGCATAATCGTGTTAAAAGTTTGAATGATATTGGCAGTGATGCTATAATGATACAGGCTTCAAGCTAATTGTGGCCCTGATATAATGGTGATAATTCCTCTTTTGGGCTCCTTCAGTATGACGGCAAACATGTCTGACTTCATCCTGGCCCTGACGTGTGTAATGATGGAACAAACTTTTAGGTATAGTGCTGCTTGTGACATCATGATGGCAGTTCTTGACATATTTTGTTCATCGATTCACACACAAGTTACATGTATGTTTTATGTGTTGAGGAACACAGTAGTTCATCAGTGGCGGCTGCTAGCAGGAAAAAGTGGTGAGCAGTGCAAGAGCCAAAAATAAGAAAAAGAAAAGAAAACATGCCTGCCGCCTCAGTGCTTAGCTCCAGATTTCCAGGACCCAGACTCAGCAGCGGCCCGTGCAGGTAAGAGCGGTGAGGCCGGGTGGGGGGGGTTGGAGTTCAACAGACGACCACGATGGGAAATTATTTATTTAGTTTTCCCTCTGGTTTGTCTGTCAAATCCCCCCCAACCCGGCCCCACTGCTCTTACCTGCAGGGGTCGCACCTGCCCAGACTCTTAGACTCTCCAGGGCCAATCCAGATGCTGATCTCATGCTGGTATTACCCAGCATGAGAGAAGCCCAGGAACTGGGTGGAGAGGACCGGTTTTACACTCCAACAAGGACTGGGAGTCTGTGCCTGCTACTCTCCAGGCAACAGCATGGAGATAGCTAAGTGCGTATTTCGGTTTGGTTGTGCTTAGGCCTGGGCAAAAATTTTGTTCCGTTCGCGGAAATTGCGATAATTTGACATTTTTGCGTTCCGCGGAGAGCGCGAAAATGTCAAAAATTCCGGTTTCCGCAGCTTGGCGATAATTTGTTTCTTGCTCGCGCTGTAAAATAATACATTCTCGCGCGCGCGCGATCGCCTTACCTGAATCCCTGCGTTCGCCGACAAGTTTTCTTGATCCGGTCGCGTTCTCCATGAGATGTTGTATTGTTTTTAGCCATTTGCGCTGTCTCGCGACAGTTCGCGCCCGCAGTGACGTCATGCGTCGCGCGATCACGTCTTTCTTCTCGCGATCATGCACCGCGAGAACAACTCAAAACAAGATGGCTGCGCCCGCAAGCAACCACATGGGTAAGTTGGCGACCCGCAACCATGCAGAAAATCTCGCGAACATGCCGGAAAAAAACTTCCGCATCTTCGCGATATTTCTGCTTGTTTGCGATAATTTTAAACATTCTCGCGATAATTTGTGAAGGTTAATTCCGCAAATTCCGCCCACCCCTAGTTGTGCTAAGACGGCCGGCCAAACCGCCATGCGACATTGCAGTGCCCTGTATGCACCACTCCTCCTGCTACTGTCAGAGGATGGACCCGCCATCAAGACTTGTCTCTGGCTCCGTATTGTTAAAATAAAATGATAATAAAGCAGTTTTATTAATTGCTTTATTATCATTTTATTGTACATGTTTTTATTCAGTGGGGTGACCTTCCTACACCACAACGGAGGAGCCGCCACTGGCATGGGTTGATGAACAGAGGTTCCTTGCATCATTCTCTGTTTATTGCAAACCATACACATCTACCATGTAAACATTTCTAACAAGCGTCAGTCATCCATACCCCCATCGCACTGTTTGATCACTTTCACCATTTATCCATCCAGTTTTTCAAGAACGTTATTGTCTGATCAGTCACTTCAATAATTTTGTCTCCTATATTTAAATTCGTGAGTTCAGCAAAATGTGCCAATTCTGCCCGATGGACAAAAAAAATCACAGAGTGGAGAGAAGGCAAGGTTTCAAGCGCCAGTAGTGGACAGGAGTGATCACAGCGGTGTCGGAAAAATTGTATGGAGATAGTTAGAAATGCACATAATGTATGGTAAATTAGTGAAGTGTCAGAAATTCGCGAGCTTGCGGACACCATATTGTATTAGAAAACAGGCTCCATTTTCTCGAATTCACGAGTTTGAGAGAACTAGTGAATCATGGAATTCTAGAGTTTCAAGAAATTCATGAGTTTTAAAAAAAGGTAACAACGTCAGGGCAATGGTTAAGTGTAGCAGGCGTTGTTAGGATGTATCTAAGGTTGGTTGGACGGCCGCACGCCCTGCATCGAAAGTTCGAAACCCGGCTTTGCACCTCACATAGGCTGTGCAAAGTGCAGAATGTCTATATTACAGTTGCATGCAATGTATTCTAAAAAAAAAACCTAAAAAAACATACATTCACTGAAAAAACCCGGTTCAGCGACAAAGCAAGAAAACGTATATTCGCCTGTCTTGGTATTCAAAACACAGCCTTATAACGTACACTCGCACTTCCCGCCAGTTACTATTAGCACGCAACTTTGTGTTTTTTCACGTCTTCAGCAAAGGAGTGCACGGAGCATTGCATTTTGGGTTGCATAACACAGCTCGTGAGTACAGTGAGAAAATGAAAAGATAAAACAACTCACTTTTAACCAGTTGTTATATACCAGTTACAAAGAATACATATAAATAAAAAAAAAATAGAATATATACGTCAAAAATGTAAATACCATTTTGCCTATAATTGGATAGATTTTAGAGTAAGCAAAATATTAACGTGATATATATTTGACTCATATTAAGATTTACACTCTATAAAATGATTCATCGAACAGAGTTCGAGACCCGGTCTAATTAAGGAACTCTCAGCTGGGGGATTTGGAAACGTGAGCGCCAAACATTTACCCCCCTTTTTTTTAACCACATTGTGTGATCTTGATTATCACCAATTTCTGTATTTATTAGAACTGGAAATTATGTTGAGCCACTATTATGCTCTATTTGAATAACTCGTAAATGTTTATTAACTCACTCTGCAGACACAATATCCCAACAGAAATTGCACTGCATGGTAAAGTGGCAGAGAAATTCACCATGGGCCCCAGTGCAAGCAAGGATCGAAGACACTTCTGTCCCCTCAATGGACAGTAAAATCCAGCCGTAATTAAGCAGCAGATAGCTCTTGGGCCCCGGCGCCGCTGCACCTGCTGCCTTACCGAGTTACACCCCTGCCATTGTGGTCCTTTACACATAAACCAACCGATAATCTAATTATTGTGATGTGCTGCTGTTTGCAAAGGTAACTTCTCCTTTGCCGTGAGAACCCTCTTCCATTGTAACCTTCATTCTATTGTGCTCAGTTTACCCAGCAGGACAATGCATCTGAAGGGATTCGTTATCTTAGTAAACAAAGACTGTGCAAACCTGTTGCAAAACGATGAGGATTACTGGCTCTAGTGGGGTTTGGAAATTCCAGTGAGGGTGTGCTGGAACCCTCCGGCGCAGCCTTGAACCCTGGTCAATGATTTGCAGTGCTTGTGTCCCATGGAAATCGGGCGTTTGTTGACACGTATCAGAGTAGGGTCCGAGCAAGGAAGAAATGCAGTTTTCACCATAAACATCAGCTCGGTTTCACAGAAAAGCATTGAATCGGTGCAGGGCAGGATGTGGGTGTTTCACGTAATTTGCGCCCTTTTACTGCTGAAATTGCACATAGCAACATGTCTTGGCAATAAACAAGAGAAGACCGCATTGCAAAGGTAAGCCCATGCACCTAAAACGGAGGCTCTGTGCCGGAAATAAGGTGCGCCTATAGTCCAGGTTCAAAAGAACAGTGATGGTAAAGGCACTGGGGCACTGCTGGGTAGTTTGACTGATATTGCCAAGTGAATTGATATTTTACAATAATTGTCGGATAGGGAACAAGGGCAATAGGTATTTGATTGGAATTAAAATCTTGGTGTATTGGATTCCGGCGAGATTGTCCAACACAATTGTACTCATTTTCTTAAATTAGAGTGTTTAATGGAAGGAATATATTTAACCTGTAAATTAAATTATGCTTCGCATAGAAAAAGCTGCTTGAGTGCCTTGTAATTGTAAATTAAAGATGGTCTCGTAAACAAAGTATTTTAAAAAATTGGAAACCATAGGAAGTTTAGGGAATAAATAATCGGCATGACTGAATAAATATACTGTCACGATTTTTTTGTATGAAGTTTGGGTAGTTTTTTGGCGGATTTTCTTGAACAGACGGTATTTTTTTAGTAGTGACAGTTTCTGAACTGAAAGAATTGCATAGTATAGAAAGGTTTATGACTATTTAACGTTTATTTTCAAATGCTTGTTTACTTTTTAAAGCCGCTAGACAAGAGCACAATGGCTTAAAATAGGCACGTTCAGCCGTTTTGGGGCAGAACCACTGCGCAGAACTTTACTTCGAAAGGCATAACACAACTAATATCAGGGGCTTTCACATCAGAAATCCTTTAAGCTAATCTTTTTTAAAAAATGTTGTGAAAGGGTCACAAAGCAGCATTTAGCGCTTTACTAAAACGTTATCATCAACTCGTAACATGGTTACACTCGCTTAAAATACCACAGCTTTAATGTAGCGGGCACCTTTCCAAATTAGAACACTCCCTCCCCCTTCTCTTTTGTTTCTCTTAGGGGCATATTATCAAGACAGGCGATAAAATTATCGCCGCTTTAACGATGTCCTTCACATCTAACATGGGCTTCAATTGGAATTCCATAGAGCATATTATCAAGCCCATTATCGCCGTTTTAGCGGCAGTTGTCTGCCGCTAAAGCGGCGATAATGTTATCGCCTGTCTTGATAATTTGCCCCTTAGTCATTTGTTTCATGTGGCATAAAGGGAATCCTGTTTCTAGATTGCAGCCCCATCTTCAATCTAGGCGGTGCGACCACATTATATGCTGTATGCTGTGTAATGTTTGTTATGCCTCACGCCGTATGTCCAGAAACAATAGAACCCTAACAGCAATAGTACCTCGGGGGCTAGTCAGAGTGCTATAAATTTAGTGGTGATATATAGCAGGTCAAGCTAACATTACTGAGAGCAAAACGTGGCCCTACGTAACCGCACAATAAAGTTTTCTTGCTACAATAGGCTGGCTCACAGCAAATGTTGGTTCAATATGTATCGGTACCTCTCTGAAACATGGAGCACCTGACTTGGTCCAATAGAAATGACTATATGTACATAAACACTGTACTGTGATAAGACCACCCAGGACATTGTGGGCAACTAGAAGTGTATTGACAGGATCCGTCAAGTTATGAATATACTGTACAATGGACATTAATGTTGCATGTGTAATAAATGTGCTTACAGTCAGTCAGTCAAAGTACTTTATTCGGTTATTTAAAACCATAAAAGCATGCTATACATGAGGTTAAAAATTGTTAAAAAATTTCTATTTAGCAGCAAGAGTTTTTTACACCAAACATAACATGAAATGATCACAGATAAACGATTTAAACTGTAGCATAAAATCAGTCTCGTTTTTATCCCCCAAATTCATAATCTACACAGTTAAAATCATTTTTTTCTTCTTAGTCCTAGTTGCTGCGGTGAGAAAACTTGCTATACTAAAGATCTCCAAAACATTAGACAACAACTGTAAATACATGAGTGCGGGTTTAATTTGTAAAAAACCTTTGTCTTTTAAAATTGGGAGAATAAAACGCTTCCGAATGTGCAAAAAATGCTCACAAAAAAAGATAAAATGTATTGTATCCGGTACAGAAAAATTGTCACATGAGCACACACCCAAGTCCTCCACCTTTCTCCATCCCGGTGGTTCAGCAAGGAGAAAATGTAACTGATTTAATCTAAATCTTGTTAGGAGGAAACGGTGGTTAGGATTAGATACCACTATCAGATATGGTTCCATTGCAGGGGACGTTTTTAATAGTTGATGATCACGTACAGTTGATTTTGTCAACTCCCTTTCTTCTCTCTCCATGGTAACCATATATAGATAAGAACGCTTAGCCCACAGCAAATCACCCTTGACTATTGTGGCTGGTGAGTTAAATAACTCTGGCCTACCCAATTTCATCAACATGCTCTTAACATGGCTCATCCAGGGAATGTGGTTAGCTTGATCTAAAGCCAGACAATCATTTAAAATCTCCCGGTTTAGTTCTAATTCAGGGTTTAACCAGGTTGTAATCCATTTCAAGAGGGGTGCTAATGCAATTTGGTCCTCTACAAAACCAATCCCTAACTGTTGATGAATTATATAAGTGGGTGAGGAATGTGACACCGCTAGCAAGTTTCTTAAGAATTTGTTCTCGACAACTTGCCTTACGAAAACCCCAAATATCCGAACCATAAGTTGCAATAGAGATACATTTTGCTCTATATATTTTTAGAAGGGCTTGCATTGGTTTTGCCCCTAGTTTGCGTGCGAAAGCTAAAACTGCAGATGTGGATCTTGCCAGGACATTCCTCTTAGCATGTAATTGCGGTAGCCAAGCGCCACGTTCATCAAATAAGACGCCCAGATAGGGAAAAGTTGTGACCCTGGTGATCACATTGCCCTCACAATGAAGTGTTTTAACCTTTTTGGGCTTAATGCCAATTATCATTGTGTGTGATTTAGCAAAATTTACGCTTAAGTCCAGGGATTTCATAAAAGTGGCAAATGAGTTTAAAAGCAGTTGTAAACCAACTGCCGTTCTGGCTAACAATGCGGCATCGTCCGCGTAGAGGAGTGCCGGGATCAATCGCACACCCACACGTGGGATGTCTTTACTGGCTTGCCCTAAAACTTGCTCAAGATTATTGATGTAAAGGGAAAAAAGTAAAGGGGCCAAAATACACCCCTGCCTCACACCGTTGACAATACATATTCTCTGAGTACAATTTCCCTTTTGATCATACCTCACGGTAGCAGTCAGGTCCCTGTGCAGGTCAGCAAGAAAATATACAATATTTTTATCAATACCTAAATCAAGGAGCATTGACCATAGTTTTGACCTATTTACTCTTGCTTACAGTCATTTGAAAACAATAAAACAGATTAAAAAATAAAAATAAAAATGTAGCACCGTGATACAGGAACTTTACACTGCAACAAAAATGGGGCAAGCCCATTTGCAAAAAAACGGGGCAAGGCTATTGGAATTTCACGTGATTTGTTAAAAAACTAATGGAACAAAAAGCCTTTGCACCATTTCAAACATGGCACAAACTGAGGTCACAATTTTTTGCAATGTTTGCTTAAGATCGAGAGAAAGGACAGTTTCAGGTACAGTTAGCTTGTTCCGTTAAGTGCAAAAACAATGTGGAATCGGTTTGCTATATTCATGCACTATCGGGTCCTAGTTGTAATATCTATGTCACATGTAAATTAATTTATAAGCAAAAATGGGGCCAGATGAACAAAGGGTTTTAAATGTCGTGGACATTCTGATTCGATAAATCAGAGGGTTTGCGGACACTAAAACCCTTTTCAAAATGCCCCTCACACATATGTGGCTGAACTTGCTTTGGCCTCATCCAGCAATTCACAACCAGGCCTCAGAGCTGACAGAAGACCAGGTCGCAAGCGCATGTGTAGCAGCACTCGTAATGTCATCCACTCCTCTATGTATAAAAGTACAGTGGGCATATGCCAGTGCTCTCTTGTGCATGGATCCATATGGGTACACTGGAGGTGTCCTGCTGATGACAAAAGGCTGCAGTCCCTACATCCACATTAGCCCATGGGGAACATTGAGTTGTGCAGATCCATATATGTTGGTGGAGTTAATTCAATGCCTTCCATTAGTACAAGGGCAGTAAGGTGCTTCTGATAGCCACAGTTCATGCCTTTCATGAGTTGTAGAGTATGGGTTCTCTAGATAGATGGTGATTTCGTACTTAGTCTGCACTACATATTCATCTGTGTCAGCCCTGTATCTCTAGGACCGAGAAATAAGAACATGATTGCACCAGGCTTTCACTATAAATAAGGAAAGTGTTGAAAGGTGCACCTGGATCAATCTCCCCCTGGTGGGGCCGAAAGTGCATATAATTGTACCCAGCCGCGGCCCGTGGAGGGAGTTCCGTGGGGCGGTAAGGCGGGGCGGGGGAGGGGCAGGGTGGGGGGTTCTAAAAACCGGAATATGGATAATTACAGGTAAGTAAACAATGAAATAAATAAAACTAATTTCGTAGCACGCGCTGCGTCGCATTTCGCCCCACGGAACTCCCTCCACGGGCCGCGGCTGCTTGTACCGTAGACAGATGTATGTATGGGATGTGCATACATGTAGTGTACACCTTGTCCATGGTCAAATTGTCTTTCATAATTACCATACACTCAAAATGTGGGTGATTCAGCATGATTTCAAAAATCATAATACACAACACACTTATTTACAGAGGACACGAAAAGTTGAAAGTACACATCGCACACGTTAAAGTGACACATCAAATTTAGACAAGTGTAGTAGAAGCACCGTAAAAGCATGCTTTAACAAATGGATGAAGAAAACATACACATTAGATAATAGTAATACATATAAGCATGCTTTCTGTCAGTGTGCACCAGTTAGAAAAGTATGTGCAAAATTGTGCAGAAATGAAGTACAAACTTAAAAGTTTGTACAGTGATACTATGTTATGTTATGTTATATAATCTTATAAATCACACAGCTACTCCGAAGAGTGTCCCGGCGTGAGCAGGTGAGAGGAGAGATATAGTGAGTTTATGCAAACAGATGAGTCTCCAGCTTTTTTTTGAATGAGCAGAAGTCTTGAACTACTGTAGCTTCTATAGTTTATGCAATTATGAAAACAATATTTGAAAAATGACTAGGAAAATATGCACTTATTTGAATATTGTGAACATTTGTGGTTGTAAGGTATTTTTAATGTTAGCTATTTTCAAGTAATAATGATTTGTGAAAATGTATTTATTCTTTAATTGAATTGATTAATTTTGCTATATACTTGATTTTGGTTTACAGCTCATTTCATTTAAACGTGCAATGCTAACTTAAAGGCCTTCTCAAAATGCTTTTTACCTAGAGCTGACCTTTCCCCTGATTTAATACAATTGGTCATTTTCCATTAGTGAAATGTTGGCTATTTGTCCCGTACATGTTCACACCTTGAAATTCCTAAATATTTCTAAAACTTTCACAGTGTACTATTCCTCTGGAAAAAGAATTTCAGCTATAGCCATGTACAAACTACTTTGTATTTTTTTTTACAGTTATACTAAGATTATGTGGGCTCTCGGTCTTTGGTTTCTCATGACTAGCATCTCGATATTGCAAGTGTCCTAGGTGGGTTCACTGACACAACATCGATGTAATAAATATCAATGTAAAAAATATCAAGTAAAAAACTATAGACAACAAAAATATCAACACCTATTCTTAAACAGATAAGTACCAAAATATTGACTAAAACATATCGAGGGCAAAACCAAGAAGAAACTCAATGCCAGCATGAAAGTAGCAACGCAGATTGGAGGTGGGGGTCCAGCGGCACACCAGGAGCTGGATGACATGGAGAAAATTGTGGCCACAGTCATCAGTCGGGATACGGTGCCAGGAGTTGGGGATCAGGACACTGCTCAACACTACCTGACACAACATCAACAGCGTGAGTACCGAACAGGGAGTGGGTGGACGGGGGGAGATGGGCACAATGGCACACATGCACAAGTGAGTAGAGCACACTGCACACCCACCTTGACTCTGGATCATGTCCCTGATCCCCTTGGCACACTGCAGCACACAAACAAACAGCAAGTAGGACCCCGTCCACTATGGGCACAAAGGGGTCCCTCCCCACACAACACCAATCTCACAACCAACCCATGCACACTTGTGAAAACCAGCAAAGCTGCATGTCTGTGAGCCACACTGACAATGCAAGTGACACTGCATGACGAATAGCATGGCTGCAGTCCAATTATCATGACATGGTGCACGCTACAACACTGAGGTGGCTGAGTGTGGAACACATCCAGAAAGGAGTAGGTCACACTCTGACACATCCACTTGCACAAACAACCCCTGATGACAACAACACATCTGCGGATAAACCATGCCCAAGAGTACATAATATGAACAAGAGCCAAAATTAGCCAAGTCTGCAACATCTCAGCACTGTAGAAGCACAGAAGTCAAAGGCAAACCGCCTCAAAGGGAGAAGGGGCAGCAAAATCAGAGCTGCAGGGGCTACTCTCCCACAATGAAGCACACACACATAGCAATAACAGCGCATCAACATTGATGACAATGTGGTACAAAGTGCAACACTTTCACTACAAAACAGAGGACACAACTGGTTCTGCTTGTGCGTAGAAACTGGCAAATCACATCTGGCATAGCAGGAAACTGTGAGATGAAAATGTACGTGTACAACCTCACATGCGTGATGTAGTTCAAATGTCCACTGTCCTGCATCAAATAGTCAGCTTCTCCCAAACAGTTACAATGTACATTGTCATGCAGTCTGTATGTAAACTTGAGCAATGAGTCAACATACATGTCAACACAATGTTAAAATGCATCTCCCCTTCACATTGCAGAGGGACAATCAACACCTCCTGCAGAGCAGACCAGACAACTCATCAGTGATGATGAAGAGGACCTCCACACCTTCGACACCGACACCCTACAACAGCTCATGGACATCTTAGGCAACCCACCTCCAGGAGTAGGGTAGCCCAGCTGCATCGAGGAGACCCCACCCCCTGCACAGACCACACAGCATAAAGCACCCACAATCACAGCTGGCTCCCAGCACCTCATTGAAGCACACATCGCATTCCAAGGCCAGGTCTTAGACTTCCAGAAGGATGTGGCTGAACAGGTGCAGGTGGGGTTCGACCTCATGGCAACCGAACTAGATTACATACGTGGCTGCCTAATTCCCATCAGAGACCACTTACACTCCCCAACGGACACCCACACTGTGACAGAGACACGCATTTGCACATTTGCAGTACTGAACCACGCCCAGAGCCCCAGGATAATCATTCACACCCCTACGCTGGCCTGGCATACGCCGGGCCAGTCCACTGAGCTCACGCTTATAGGGGGGGACGTAACAAGCTACATTTCCATGATCTTCCCCACTCGCTGAGGTAACATGGTTGCGTCCACTGTCCAGTACACTCCAAACACCAGTAGTGTATGTTGACATGGAAATGCCTGTGGTCTGCATACTGAAGTCTGTACTGCACATCCACGCCACTCTTGGCATTGTGTATATTCACATTTATGAGTCACTTGCCTCCTTCGCACATGCCTGGTTCCCAATTCTCCCAATATTCTGCTATTGTGTGACTGAGGTGCCATGCCATTGATGGCTTGTGTACATGGCTAGCCCAGGTTGCCACAGTAAGTTGTGTTGTCATGTCTGGTGTGTGGGCATGTTGGTTGTTATGTTGTTTGTAATTTTGTAATGTGTGCATTCCCATAGTTGTCAGTTGTATGTTGGTGGAGTTGAGGTGTGTGGTGTGTTCAGTTGTTACTTACCGTCTGTGAGGCTGGTGCATTTTCTGAAGGTCTGCTGTCTTTGTCTGCACTGCCTCTGTGGTAGTCCAGGGGGTCCTGGGGGGGTGGCGGGCCTGTGGGTGGTGGTAGTGGGTGTTGTGGCCCTCTTGAGGCTCCGTGCTGCATGATCAGTAGCTCCATGGCATCTGTTGTTTTTCAGGTGTGCTTTTGGGCTGGGCTCCCTTTTATGGTGCAGGTTGTCGTCCAACTTAACACCAGGTAAGAGCAGGTATTAAATGCCTGCTGCTAACATGCCTTATCGCATGTTTTGGGATCTTATCGCCGATCTGGCTGGTCTTTGAGAATGTTGCGAAGTGGTGTTGTCACAGCTTTTTGAATGGGAATGCCTACTCTGCATATCATTAGCGTTAGTTGCTGGGGTCATTTGTGGCGATGTTTTTTGCGGCTGGTATTGCAGGAAAACAGGTGATATCGGCTGTTATCACCAGCTTGTGAATGGGGCGATAAATGTATTGCCACTTTGGCTGTGATAAAGTGCCACTAACTCGGCGATAAGTCCTTGAGAATATGCCCCTCTCTTTTTGCAAACGATATTAAACACTTTGATATTTTTAAAATCGATATTACTTACCTTAAGTCAATATTCTTGACCACGATATTCTTGCTTTTAATATTTCTGAACCACGATATTTCTGACTCGATATTTGTGCAACTCGATATTTTAAACTCGATATTCTGTCTGCACACCTCCTAGGTGGCATTGTGCGAATATGGACATGTGATAGTCTTTTGATTGTGGTCTGATGCCACCTCACTGGGATGATCTTGAAAATCTTATCAAAGAAAAACCCCAAAGGAGGGGCACCAGACGCCATTTTGATTTTTCCTATTCGAGACATGGATGCTGTGCTGACCCATTTTTGATTAACGTTTCTCTTACTCCTGGTCTGCTTGGTCAGTGATGCTGTCGGTAGCTGATGGACTGCGCCTTCTTTGCCAAACCATTTGCATTTTTTCCATTTTCCCTATTTTCTTGGTTATGGTAATTGACTCACCATTAATGTACTTGAACTTTGAACCCTTTTTCTATTCTTGTAGGATCTAAGTTTGTTAGACAACAAACTATCCTTCTGTGTTAATGGTGGTAGGACCCTGTAAATCTGTAGCTGTTTTTAATTCGGGAAGCTTGCTTAAATGTTTGGCACTGTTATAAAAGCTGTGATATTCTTAACTGAAGTTCTCAAGAAATTACTTGTAACAATGAATTTTGACTCTCTAATACAATAACCATATTAATTATCTGTCTGAGTCTATTATTGAGTCCTGTTGATTCTTCCGTGCAAAGTGTGCTGATTCCTAAGTCTTAATGTGTTGCAGGGAGAAACATCGAGCGTTGACAGAACATCAAGTGTTACTGCTTTAGTTTTGTGTTGGTGTTGCAGAGCTATTGGTCTTCATAATCCTCACTCCACTTTACTGCTTTAGGAGGTTGGGTCTTGCTTTTGCTATCCTTTACTTCTAGAGCATAGTCTTGAGATTGGTGTGCCTAAATTTGATCTCTAGTTTGTGATTTGGCTGTCAATTATTGGTACTCATTGGACAGCCAACATGGAGTTTGTTCCCGCAAATTTCCACCCCTCAGTCGGCAGAGAAAGATTCAGCAGAGGATCATTGCCTCTGTGGTAGTTGAAAGTGCTGCAGTTTATCTAATCATAAAGGTCCCAGTACGGTTAGAGGAGTAAATGGGAATAAGCATATAATAAACCTTTTTACAGTGCTTTATGATGTAACATGGTCAATGTATGTAAAGGTGGTCATCGATCTTAACAACATTTTACACTCAAAAAGCATTCAATAGGCCCTAATCTGGACAAACGGAGTACCTCTATTGAAGAGATATATTCCATAGATGCTGCAGATAGGGTAATCAATGATGCAGCATTCATTTGGTACCATTTAGCCCTTTTACCTTGTGATTCAATTTCCCCACCCCTTATTGGTATCTTCATTTGTTCTCCCCACACTGTGCAGGTTGTCTGCAGTGCACAAGGTTAGGTGCATGCAGCATCAAATCAGCAAATATAGAAAATGAGTTAAGGTTTAAACTGAGAACCCAAATGAATCTTTAATTAATATGAATAAAACAAGGGCCAAGTTGATTCAGTTTCTTGTCCCTCTTTTGTGTTAATTCATTCACAATAGAAAAACACAACTAGATACACTTATTCTCTATACTTTTAGAAAGTTGGTGTTTCCTTGTCCCAACCATTTGTGCCTTCTGCCAGTGCCCTGAGTCACATGACTGTGGATGGCTTTGCTGTCCGTGGATTGTGTATTTCTTCCAGACAGTCACACAAATGGGGCATAGTTGTGGACAGTGTGAGCCATCCTGGAAGGGTGACTGGAAGGAGCTGTATTCAGTCTGGCTTGCACTTCAAAGGACTCTGCCTCACACAGACATAGACAACACACACACACACAGTGATCTGACACCAGGCCTGCCTGCCTTTTGTCACCTCAAATAGACTGGAGCCTGGACAGGGGAACTAGAACACTTTCCAGAACCACATGTGGGGGTAGGGAGGGGAGTCCCCCCACACAAAGGCAGGCACCAGGTATAAATATTGGATCTTAAGAGTTCTCTTCAGAACACCTCTGGACTGGTGAATGTTTCACAAGAGAAATTGCCCTGCTGAAAGAGGGCTGTCCTGCTGCTTGAAAGACTGCCTTGCTGTCTGAGGGGGAAGATTGGACCTGCTTGTCTTCATCCAAGTATAACCAGAATGAATCAAGGGTCTGATTGGCTGACCTCCTGTGTGAGCTACAGTGACACATCTAGCTTCAGAGGCCTCCCTGCAACTGTCCCGCTGACCTGCTCCAACTGAACCTGTCTGGACCTCCTACTGGACCTCCTCCTCCATGAGCCCCGCTGCTGGCCCGCGCTGGAGTGAGTCCGGATCTCCTAGAGGGGCCCTCCAGGTTCTGGACCCTTTACTGGCATCCAAGAGAACTCCTCCTTGCCCAACTGAAGGTTCCATCAAAACTGGCATGAAGCAACACGAAGCCCCGCAAAGCCTGGCTGCACATCTGACAGCTTCATATGAACTGGTTGAAGTGATACGAAGCCCCGCAAAGCCTTTCCGCACAGATGAGAGCTTCATTGGAACCAACACCTAGTGACACAAAGAACTGCAACGCCTCTCTGCACAGCTTAAAATGTAAACGGAACCGATGCAGAGAGACACAAAGCCCCGCCAAGCTTTGCTGCACAGCTAAGAGCTTCATTTGAACCAATGAAGACCGTTGCGAAACCTCGCAAATCAACTCCGCACAGACCTCACACCAAGGACAAAAGGTCCAACCCCCAGCGGCCAAGCTTGGTCCTGGATGTTTGGGCCCCATAATGCTTCACCTGAACATATCACTTTGACCAAGTCCAATGAGACCAGATACCCACAGTCAGTGACTTCTGCTTCTTGGCACTATGTTTACTTAAACCTTTAAAATTCAGTACCTCAGGTTCTACTGATTGGATTTTTGTTGTTCTTGTATCATTTTATTTAATAAAAGCTACTGTATTATTCTAAGTTGGTTTAGGATTTTTCTTGTGTTTTCACTTTTTTACTGTTTGTGTGCTGCAATCATACTTTACACATTGTCTCTAAATTAAGCCTGACTGTTTTTGTGCCAAGCTACCAGAAGGTTAAGGATAGGCTAATTCGGTGACGTTTTGTGGTTCAACCTGACATGAATTGTGATTGTTGCTTGAGTTGAGATTCCACCCTCCTTAGCCAATTACCCAATTTCTTACAGAGCATCACTAAGGGCAGTTAGTGTTGGATGGCATTTTAATACAAATGTACAATGTAATAAAGTACCATACTCTATGACACAGCAATCTTGAGAGATGCTCGTCGTTATGTTTGATGACTGGGTTCTCTTCATCTGTATTGGCATGACAATGCCTGTCTCCTCCACTTTGCTCATTCTTCTGCTTCTCTCTCTCTATCTGTGCAGTAACAGTTTATTTTTCTCAAAGGCTAGAAGCCTGCACTTACGCACATTGTTGCAGACTCACAGGTCAAAGAGGAAGTTAGACAGTGAAACAAAGTCAGACACCAAGGAAAAAGGACACGAAATATTATGTGGGGCCCAAATAAGATAAAGATTGTCCAGGCCTAACCGGACAACTTGCAATTGCAAGTCTATGCCTACCTTATTATGCTCTTTCTGCCTCCACTATTAAGCATCAATGGCCTTCTATGCCCAGCCATTTTGTTTGGTGGTGTTTTTATCACTTTGGTTATATTTCATCCTTTATGTCATCTTCAGCTGTCCTTGTCACACCTTATGCTCATTTCCACCCTTTTCTCCATCTCATAAGAAGCATTGCAGCATTCTTGCCATCACTCCCAATTTCTTCTGCATCACTTCGAACTCTGAAGTAATCTCCTCTTCCCTGCATAGGGTACACTCCTAATAACCATACTCTCAACATTTTTAAACACCCTTTCCCTGTTCTTCAATATGGTTATGCCTTTGAATTATAATTGTCCTGAGTTAAAAGCCTAAAATAGAAAACGTTTTCACAGATAAACTTTCAGCTACCATGCTTCTTGCAAAGCTTTGTTTTTTAACACTCATCTTTATCTTTTTTTATTGAGGTAGGAAACATGCTTACAAAACATAAGTACTTCAGCTTGTAATCATAAACATTATGGATAGGAATATCTCATGATATTTATTACTATACTTTAAAAAATTATATTTTCCATTTGATTCTCAAATCATATACAGATTCTAATGTTGTGTCTTTGAACATCTTTTCATACCAATCCCTATATGTGGTAATTTGAGTTGATTTACAGTATAGCATCACTACAGATCAGTAGTGCATGTAATGGCATTATAAGTGCGGTGTCGGGACCGCCGGCCAGAGGTCAGTCGGTCCCGCGGTGTCGGTCAGAGTTCATCGTAATAAGGCCCCAAATGTTGAAATATAATTTAATTTATGTATATTGGTGATAATCTGAGGAAAGGGAATACTGTGCTATTGAGACCTCCTGAGGCGGAAGCCGGGAGCGCGACCTGACGACATTTTAAATATTGATTGAAATTGTTTGTTTGATCCTGTGTTTTTTTAGCTTTTAAAACTCACTCACCATCTGACTCCGGTTCCCCGCGCAGCCGACTTAACGCTGCGGCGGGAGGTTACCGAGCAATCTTCACCCCCTCACGCCACTTTGGCGAACACCGAGGCCACGCCCCTTTACCGAGGCCACGCCCCCTTCCAGCACACACAAATAGACGCTGACTACAAGCGCCTGCCCTGTGCTATTGAGACCTCCTGAGGCGGAAGCCGGGAACGCGACCTGACGACATTTTAAATATTGATTGAAATTGTTTGTTTGATCCTGTGTTTTTTAGCTTTTAAAACTCACTCACCATCTGACTCCGGTTCCCCGCGCAGCCGACTTAACGCTGCGGCGGGAGGTTACCGAGCAATCTTCACCCCCTCATGCCACTTTGGCGAGCGCCGAGGCCACGCCCCTTTACCGAGGCCACGCCCCCTTCCATCTTTCCACCCCCTTACAAATCATGTGTCTTCATCGAACGTGCAGCAGACGAGCGCAGCGGGCGTGACGATTGCGCGCCGAAGGCGCGCCCAAGGCAAGCCCGTCTGCGCCCGTCCGCGTCCGAACGCGCCCAGGGCCTAGGCCACCTTGCTATCTTGGGCTACTACAATATTCATCGGCCCAATTATATGGTCTTCAAGGCCCCTGGCCTCTTGAAGCCTCTGTGACCACCCACATCATTAACCTGGGACTGACAGCTCCAACCGCCTCTTCCGTTTCTCCTGCCCCGGCTCACCCGTTTCCTCTCCCCCCCATTTCCTGTCCCGACTCTCCTATCGGGCCCAGACATACTCCTCTCTCCATTCGCTACCTTAATACGCGCTCTGCAGTTAAGCATTGCCACGAACTCTCTGTCCTACTTGATTTCCATAAACCTGACCTTTTATTTCTGACGGAGACCTGGTTCCGTGATAGCTCTCTCCCTATCCTATTAGCATCTCTCCCCACTTCCTACTACGCTCTCCGAGCGGACCGGCCACCTGGCAAATCGGGCGGGGGCGTCGCCCTGATTGCTCGGAAGGATCTCCCTTTTCAGCCTCTCATCTTTCCCCCGATCGGTACATCTGATTTCCTAGTCGTTCGCTCACTTTCCCTTAACGTACCTCTTACTTGTTTGCTCATGTACCGCCCCCCCCCCACCTTCTCAAACCTTTCTTGCTGGGTTTCAGGAGCTTGTGGCCACCCTAGCAGTTAACAACTCTTCCATCTTGGTGTTAGGCGACTTCAACTTTTGGCCCTCCCACCCAGCCGAATGCTCCACCTTCAAAGAATTTTCCGAAACCTTACGCTCCCTTAACTTCATTTCACATGTCCACTCCCCTACGCACAGCCAAGGTCACATCCTTGACCAGATCTGGTCTCTGAACTGTCCCATTATGTCCCTATCTATTTCCCCCTGCCACTGGTCTGACCACTCCCTGATTTCCTTTTCCTCTCAACTAGGCCCACTTACCAAGCCCTCGCACCCTAAAAACATCTGGGTACGATCCTGGGGTCGGGCAGATATGGCCACTCTAGCCACCTCTCTCTTCCTCCAGCCCAGACCTATCTGGTCTGTCCACTTCAGAACAAGCCAATTCCATTAACACCTGGATACTATCAGCCTGTGACTCCATCGCCCCATTCAGGCGAGTCTCCTCTAGACGGACGAACGACTCCAATTTTTGGTTCAATGATGAACTGAAGGCGCTAAAGCTTTCAGTTCGTCACGCTGAACGAGGCTGGAGATGACAGTACTGTCCCATCCTTAAAGCCCAGTACACCTCCCTCTTGTTGCAATATAAAAAATCTATTCTGTCCACCAAAAAGGACTACTTTTCCTCTAAAATTCTAGTCGCTGAGAATAAGCCCAGAGAAATTTTCTCTATTATCAATAAACTCGCTTACTCCGACAGAACCACTCTCAAACCTTCCCCGTCACAATCTCTCTGTGACTCTTTGAACTCTTTTTTCCTGGAAAAAATAGCTACAATCAAAGCCAATATTCCCCCACCTCTCCCTCTTTTCTCAACCCGCCCTGTCCCCCCATAGTGGCCTGTTTTGACTCATTCCCTCTTCTAACAGAGGAATCCTTTCTCTCCCTCCTCCCTCTGGTTAAATCTGGGTCTCCACTTGACCCGTGCCCTGCCCATATTCTCTGTCACATCTGCCTGAACTGCCCGCTACCCCCGCTTACTTTTCTCAACTGCTCCCTATCTCAGGGCGTTGTTACCCCTACTCTCAAAACTGCTATAATCTTCCCCATTCTCAAAAAACCTGGCGCGGACCTCTCTGTCCCCGCCAACTATCGCCCCATTTCTCTGCTTCCCTTTCTAGGGAAAGTTTTGGAGCGACATTGTTAAATGGTAGCGGCAGTTTCAGTCGATAACCTTTCAAGTATTGCCCGGCGGTAATCGCCTCTCATACCACTCGATAATTTACCAATGAAAGAGGCAGGCGCCGGAGACTGGAAGGCAGGAAACAAAGTTTTATTCCGTCGGAGCAGAACACATCAGATCAGACACAGGGTATCGTCACGAGGTGCTCTAACTGCATCTCTGAGGCCTGGCCTCTTATACACAGGTTTATGACTTTATTGCAGGTTTATTGTACATGGCACATTCTTGAGATTACTTTGATGTAGAAAAGAATGTTTTCGGAATCCCCACTTCGAACTCGTTCCCACACATATCTACAGTAGGAGATGGCTATCACGCAGCTGGACATTCCGCCAATTCCCGGGGATGTGTGCAACCGGCCGGGTCTCAGGGGGTAGGGGCTTTGATCCACTGTAATCCCTTTGATGTGGGGTGTTTACCTTACAGTAGGGGCAATAAACTGCATCCGCAGGGCTAGGTGATGGCCTGTGATCAGTTCGGACAATGGGGCGCAGAGGAAGGGGGTTATCAAAGAGAGGCATGACCATGTATGGGATGTCAGTCAGGCGTGGGATGTGGTTCCATGGCAGGGTCGCGCAGAAGGAGAAGGTTTATGGCCCATGTATGAGAGAGCGGGGGTGGCCGGTGCGCGGGGGATGCTTGCAGCGCCAGGGGAACGTGCTGGCGATTGACAATGAGCGGGGGAGAGAGTGGGGTGCCTAAAATGGCTGTCGTTAATGTCTTTCGTACATTCCTTAAAGATACAGAGTTTTTAGGGCAGGCAGGAGTAATCTGACACATTTGCTCATAGTTACATACAGGTGATAAAGTAGGCGAGGAGGTAGTACATACAAAGTTACATCAGCTGTGCCGCATGTCAGGCCCAGGGACAGGAGGAGGGGAGTTTGTTTGAGCACAAATAGGATACTGTAAAGCAAACAGGATGTTTCTGGCAAAACAAGGGATATTTCGTACATTACTTAAGGCCCAGACTTCGTGTGGATCGAAAATAGTCAGTATAGTCGTGTACATGGCTGGTGTTGTATGAATGTCACTATACAAAGTTACATTTTCTTAACTTCTCAGTGTACAGTCGGAAGTGATTGATGCAACATCATGAAAACTTGATAGGAAGATAGTTAATATAAAAAGGTGGTTGGGAGAGGATTTTCAACTTGACATGGGTTCTTCTTTCCAGTGTCCTTTTTTTATAAAGAGCCGTCACTGGTAAGCTCTTATTGTTGTTCTTCTTTCGTTGGCACTGTTGAGCACCGGCGGTGGAGCTAAGGTCCAGCTCAAATCCAATTTCTCACGTGGCAGGGTGTGACCATTCACTGTTCTCCGATCACAGCCCTGTTCCTTAACACAGTTCACCATAGGTACTTTGAGACAGGGTACCTGCTTTTTGTTCTTCTGTAGGTAAGTCAGATTCATAATCCATATAAAAGAGGGAGAGAGAGAGAAGGGTGTGATGTGCTTCGGGATGCCGAGGGAAGAGGGGGTGGAGTGGGATCGGATCAAAAATGCGGACCAAGGGGAGCAGAATCTTCCAGCACTGGGCCCATCAATCGGGCCCGACGGGTTGAGACTTCAGGCACGCTGGTCAGTGAGCAGGGGGCCTCGATGTAGCCCTTCGCGCTTATCATCCTGATAATGGTGTCTCGTCTCACGCCCTTTTTGCTTCGTAGCTTCCCCCTTGGTCGATGTCATAGATGTTCCATGGTCTGCAGCCAGGCTGTGCGTCACGTCCGACCCCTCCCTTCCGATGGCAGCACGTTATCTTTAAATGAGTACAAGAAACAAAATCTTAGAGAGTTGGCAGGGAAGACATTTACATACTTCATCCTCTCTCCCAACCTCCGAGTAGTTGCGGACATGCTTTTATCGGTTGCTGTATGATTGATGTCTGTTAACTCTGATCTTAGTGTGTGTGTTACTAATCTATTAATCATTGCTGTGGTGCAAGTTTCTGTGGGGTGTCCCTGTCCATCGTCTGGCCTTCTAGGTGCTGATTCCTGTGCCCGATACTTGTTGCAGGAAGCCTGTGGTAAATAAAAATTCCTTTACCGGGACTGAATTTGATACGGAAACATTATAAAATAGCTCAGTAAAATGAGAGGCAGAATCCGTGATATTAGAGTTTCGGAATGGGCTTTATTCCAGTGATCGATTATAATCGGATGCTCCAAGTTCCATCACCACGGGGGTTCAGGAAGTGAAGTACATACTTTATTGACAAGAAGTAACTTTTATAGTACATACATTACAATGAAGCGAATACAGTAGGCGTAACAATTGATAAGGAAATTGACGTTTCGTCTGCGTAACCAAAAATGGGTGTAATAATGAGTAAAAAGGAACATAATTGGTTATGATGTCATACATAGGTGGATCTATAAGATAATACTTGGCCTAGATGCGCGCGCAGCAGTATGACGTGTAATTGACGTGTAACTAGGGGGTGAAGGGGACTTGACATTAGCTCTACATGTGGAGACGAAAAGTCTGGGGGGTCAAGTCAACCTAATCCCAAATCATATCTAACATCCTATGTTTAAAGAACTATGTTATCCACAAAAGAAGGACTCTCGGACAGAATCTATTCTATACTGACTGTGCGTGCGTGTACAAGCGTCTAAGTGTCTACACTGAATGCGAGGGGGTAGAAATATTCCATGGTAACAGGGCTATGAATTACTTGCATGAGGACAGAGAAGCCGGTCTTTTGCTTGGTAACTGGAAGAATGTTTACTTAAACTACTAGGCAGGAATGCATCGGCTGAGGGGGAAGCAGATAATTCGAAGGTGAAATACAGTTCTTGGCAGAGAATAGGCTGATGTCAGGCTTCGTGAGCCGCGCAGAGAATGAGACAAAGTTCATGGTCACAGATGCAGGCTCAGACTGGAGCTTTCAGAGGCAGAAGGCAAGAGGAGTTTTGATGACAGAATCAGGGCCTACTTGCCTGGACTGTAAAGTGGCATAAGTGAACCATATAAAGCCGGTGGCCTTTCATATTTAGGAATGGAATATCCGGCCTATTCATGGCGGATCTGACAGAGGACATGTTGACGGTGGACGCACATGTATTTGCGTCTTCATAACTGGAACTGGAGGAAACATACATGTACTTGTGACATGCACATGGAACCGTTGGGGTCCAAGATAGGGGACATAACTGACCAGAAAAATCCATATTTCCACATTCCCTCCTTGTCCCCTACTTGCCCTTCAAGAGATATCAATCTTCATTAATCCATTGATCTGTTCATATAGCATCATTTGTTCTTCTTTCTTCTTCCGGGATCTTGAATGAAAATCTTGATGTGGAATGCACGATGTGGCACACAGACCACAAATCGCTGGTCCACATTGCAGACATAGACAGCAACTGAATAGTATGAGAAGGCCAATACCTAGGAAGGATAAAACTCTCCATCCCCAGGCTGATACCATATTCCAAAACCAACTGGACCAAGTCCAAGTGCCTGGGTTCTGGTGTATCTGGTTTACAATCTTATGAAGGCGAGTGATGGCTTTATATACAGATGGCGAATTTTCTGGTATGAATACGCAGCAGCTTGATCCGATGACCCTACAAGCTCCGCCCCTATCAGCCAGGATGACGTCAAGGACAAGACGATTTTGAAGCACAACAATCCGCATAGCAGACTGCTCTTCCGTTAAATTGCCTAAGGCGGAAATAGTCTCATTCACTACTGCTTCAAGGGTTCTAGTTAATCTACGTATCAGCTTACTATTAGTAACAGTACCTATATAGGGAAAGATACCTTTATTAAAATCTACATACTTGTCCCATGCCGTCTCAGTGTAATCGACAATGGGGAGATCTCTCCGCTCTCTGTTGTGTACTAAATGAATATTTCTGTAATAATCAGGAGGAGCTAGGAAAACAGGTGGCAAAAGGAATGCAATGTAGCAGGTACCATCCCAATCTAGGGGTAGACGCATATATGCAGTCTGACCACATATAAAGTAGGAGTGGCGAGAAGCTCTAAATGAAGATTTGCCTTGATCACTGAATTCTACTATAGTAGTGCATTTACTATGGCCCATATGTATGGAACCAACCTTTCTTACACACAATTCACCCTTCGCTGGGAATACTGACATGGTGGGTAAGACTAGTTCAATTTCGGATACGACATTCAGAATCATGAGATTAGGTGTAAAATTACCTAATCCATATACTTCATTTTCTAGATCAGTTCCTGTTCTTTTGGGGCGACCCTCCTTGTCAGGGTAGCAGACCTTGAGTAAAACTAGGTTCAGGTTTCCCCATACCCAATGATCTTGGTAAACTGCTGTGTCTGAGTCCATGGAATTGATTAAACTGAACCATGCTCCACAGGAGCCATTATGTGTAAATGGATGTGGAAAGAAAGGCAGGACTCCTTCATAATTCTGATAGGGAGGGAGTCGGCCACACACCCAACAATTAGTGGCATTACTAGTCTGATGGGAATGATGTAACATACTAATGAAAGTGTTATTGCGCAGCGCAAGTCTATAAGACAATTCATGCGGGGGTAAGTCACTAAAAGAATGTTCAGCAGCAACATTATAAACATGTCTAGAAATAGGGTAATATATGTGCAACAACATACTTGTAATAATTATTAAAAGACTCAATAAAAACAGAATTAATAATGTCACTATGCAGTGGCTACGCAGTGATTTACAATACGCCTGTCGTTTCAACATTTTCCGCGACTGTCCATGATTTAGGTCTAGATGATACATGTCAGAGACAAATTCAACCGCTTCACCTTGGAGAGGACTTAAACAATCAAATTGTCTGACGTTCTAGGCCTCAATTTTACTTTATAGAGTTCGGTTTCAGTTTTTTCAACCAAAGGAAGTTTTGAATCAGTCTGTGAGGGAGTGCAGGGCACAATGTCTATATCCGAGGATAGTCCATGAAATTTCTTGATATGGCTTGAATGAATCCAGCCCTTGCGGCCCTCGATCTTCACGGCTGTTCTTGTGGTCAGCAGGACCAACTTGGGTGTTTTCCACCTGGGCTCCAGCTGAGTCTTTGGGTCGAAATTCCTCACAAAGACAAGATCACCCGGAACAACGTCATGGGGTTTCACCTCAGTGTTGTCGGGAAAGGCTGCAGCTACCTGTGAACGACAAGATTGTAGTGCAGACATCAAGGAAGCCAAGTAATCTGTCAGCATATTACAGTCAATATCAGTTATTTTGCGTGGTATAGGCGTCCCCCACATATTCGGTGGTCTGCCGAAGATCACCTCATACGGGGATAGCCCTGTTCGAGAGTGTGCTACCATTCTCATGTAAAAGAGTGCAACTGGTAACGCTACTACCCAGTCGACACCTTTCTCTCTGCATATTTTGGACATTCTGATTTTCAGTATCTGGTTATGTCTTTCTACGAGACCTGCTGCCTCGGGGTGTCGGACACAGTGGAATTTCCACTGATATCCTAACAGAAGTGACACGTGTTTCATTAATTCGGATGAGAACGGCTGGCCGTTATCTGAGTGAACAACACGTGGCAAACCGTATCGTGGGAAGAATTCTCGAACCAACTGTTTGGCAGTAGTCGGGGCAGTGTAATCTGAAACCGGGTATGCCTCCGTCCAACGGGACAGAGCGCAGACAACTACGAGAACATATTTGAATCCTCGACATCGTTCCATCTGGATATAGTCCATCTGGAGTACTTCAAAAGGATGATTAGGAGTATGAAATCCACCCTGTTCTACGGGAACGCTTTTTCCTGGGTTGAACTGACAACAGATCATACAGGTACGGACCTTTTGTTTGGCTGCTGCTCGTAAATGTTTATTGAACCAAATGTGTTGAATGCTGTCTAGCATAGCTTTTTCTCCTAGATGTGCTGGACTATGTATAGTGTTAATTATAACTTGGACCATTGAATCAGGAAGGAACCATACAGACTTTTCCTTCATCATCCATCCTTGGTCCGTTTGAATCCCTCCTAATTCAGTCCATTTCTTTATTTCGTCTGGTGTAGCATGTGTCTGTATGTCAATTACGTCAAGAGTAGGATCTTTAACTGTCATACAATGTGTCGGTGTCGGGACTATTCTCTTTGTCATGTCGGGGGTTTGAGTTTGAGCAGTCTGTTTAGCTGTTCTGTCGGCTAGATCATTGCCTTGGGAAATGATATCGGTAACCTTCGTATGAGCCTTACATTTTATAATTGATATTGTAGTGGGTAGATGTATTGCATCTAATAAGGCATGAATGAGGGGTCCGTGCTGAATGTGGGCACCGTGGGAAGTTAAATAACCTCTCTCTCGCCACAGCACGCCGAAGTCATGTACAACTCCGAATGCATAACGTGAGTCAGTGTATATGTTGACTTTTTTATTTGTGGCTTGAATACAGGCTTGTGTCAGAGCGATAAGCTCTGCGGCTTGAGCTGACAAAGTATTTATACGATTAGTTTCAATGACTTCAGTATCTGTGGTGACTGCATAAGCAGCCACTAACTCTCCTGTACTTGTTCTCATACATGAACCATCTACATACAATGTCAGGTCTGGATCTGACAATGGGACATCGGTTAAGTCTTGTCTGGGTTTTGTCGTTATTGTAATAACTTCAATACAGTCATGAGCTAGTGGGTCTGTTCCGATTACAGGTAAAAGTGTGGCAGGATTCAATGTGTTACAGCGTCTGATTTCTATATGTGGCTGAAACAATGTAAGTTCGTATCCTGTAAGTCGCGCTATAGTCAAGTGTTGTGTTTGCGTTCTATTCACAAGAACCTCTACTGCATGTGGTACTTGAACTGTCAATGGATGTCCTAACACTATGGCATCGCTTTGTCTGATTGCTAAAGCTGTCGCTGCTACTGATTTCAGGCACGCAGGCAAAGCCTGAGCTACGGGATCTAATGTACTAGAAAAATAAGCACATGGTTTGTGTGATCCTGCTTGTTCCTGTGTGAGTACTGACAAGGCAGTACCTTCGCGTTCTGTAACAAAGAGTGTAAACTGTTTTCTGTAACATGGCGTTGCTAAAACGGGTGCTTGACATAAAGCTTCCTTTAGGCTTTCAAAAGCTTGTGTGTGTTCCTGAGTCCAAGGGAGAACAGTCGGTGTGGCTGCCTCCTGTGCGGTTAACTGAATGAGTGGTTTTGCTAGAAATGCATACTGAGGGATCCACTGCCTACAATATGAAGTGAGGCCTATGAAAGCTCGTACCTCCTTTTGTGTCTTGGGTATTGACATGTTAGCTATTAACTGAATGCGGTCGGGTGTAAGCTGCCTTCCCTCCTTGGACAGCGAGTGTCCAAGATAAATAACTCGCTGGACACAGAATTGCAGCTTAGAAGGGGACACCTTGTGCCCCTTTTCGGCTAGAAATTGTAAAACTGTCAGTGATGCTGTTTCACATTCCGGTTCGCTTCTCGCGGTGATCAGCAGATCATCGACGTATTGAAGCAGAGCAGTGTTAACTGGCATGTGGATACTGTCAAGTTCTCGTTTCAGTGCTTGGCTATAGATGCTGGGGCTTTCTGTAAATCCTTGAGGTGCGCGTGAGAATTTAAAGCTACGCCCATTTAAACTAAATCCGAACAAATATTGACTTTCCGGATCTATTGGGACGCTGAAAAAGGCATTCTTGAGATCAATTACAGTAAAGAATGTTGCTTCGGAATCAATAGCTGTCAATAATGACGAGATATCTGGGACCACAGGAAATTGTGGCACAATGCATTTGTTTAACTCGCGCAGATCAATAACCAATCAATATACTGGCGGAGCTGTGGGATCTGTTCGTTTAAGAACCGGAATTATCGGTGAATTACATACATTGGAGTCTGTTTCTACAACTACTCCTTGGGCAATAAGCTCGTCAATGATTTGTAGTAAAGCCACTACAGCATCTGGTGGTAACTTGTATTGTCGCATTCGTGGTAGCACCACTCCTGCCTTTAATGTGACTCGATATGGTGTAATATTCATGCAACCAACATCAGTAGGGCCTTGTGCCCATAGATGTGTAGGTAAAGTCTGCAGTCGGGGATCCATGTCTCTAGACACATAGTGACCTTTAAAATCACGTAAAAACAACCTTACTCCTTCCGGGGAACAACATATTATGGCTCCTAGGGCTTTCAACGTTTTTATTCCTAACAAGTTTTCCGGACATGATTTAGTAAGCAATAAATCTGTAGTTCGGGTCAGAGGTCCTATCGTAAGTGGAAGAGGCTGTGATACTTCATTAACAATAGGTTTTCCTGAAAAACCAAGGGAAATATTCTGAGAGCCTGAGAGGGGTGCCCCTGGAACTTCACTACGTTTTATAGTTGTTCGACTTGCCCCTGTATCGAGTAAAAATTTTCTATCTTGACCTAATAATTCACTATGTACATAAGGTCCTTCTTGATCTACAGGAATCTCGATAAGGGGTAAGTCAACTTCCCTCTCTAGGCTAGTTCATGCGTAACGCTGATACTCAGGATATTCATACTGTGCAGTCTGATACATTTGTCGTGTTGTTGTCTGTGTGGCAGCAACAGGCAACGGTGGTGCAGCTGGCACAAACTGTATTGGCTGTTGTGCGGCTGGCATGGCCTGGGCATGCTGCATAGCTCCTTGTTCATTCTGATCTTGTCTTAGTGGCCGTGATCTTTCTTGTGTTTTACCTATGGCGATATTATGTTTTAAAACTGGACAATCGTGTACGTAATGACCTGGCTTTTTACAATAATTGCATGTCCCTTTTACAGGTCCTGCTGAATCGGAATGTGTCATACCCTTTTTATGTCCTTCAGCTGGAACTGTCTGGGAAACTAGCATTTTCATTTTCGTGTCTTTCATGCGTCTGTGTTCATGTTCTTGTTCCTCTCTAATTCTATTGTGATGGTACTGTAACATTTGTAACATTTGTGATGGAGTGTTACCTTGCCAGGTACTCTCGAATTTTAATACTCTATTCTTTACTGGGGGCAGGGCATTTTCTACTAATTTTGTTACAAACAGATGCGGGTATGATTCGCTACTTGCTTTTATGCCACTATTTATACCAAAACATTTCTCGAATCGGGCATAGTAATCACTAGTGTCTTCATCTTGCTTCTGTTTACAGGCTGAAATTGTACCCCAATCTTCCTTTTTCGTAGTTAATAAACGTGGCAGTACCTGTACTAGTAGACCTGGTAGTGCTTTAGTTTTGTCCCCAAGCCCCGAACCTGGACCTCGGGCCTTTTCTTCTGCTTCTAATGCTGACCATTCTATCTTTTGGTCTCCTACCTCCCACTCTTTTTCCTTGAGTTTTTCATAAATGCCAGCAGGCATCAACACCTTTAATATTGTCATAATGTCGGGGTAGGTATACTCTCCCATGAGTAACATGTCTTTAATTTCTCGGTGAAAACCCGCTGGATCTTTGTCATGACTGGGTACCACTTTCTTCATTTGCAACAATTCTATTTTTGATATGGGCGTATATACAAATACGCGCCTAAACTCGTTGTCCTCGCCTTTTATTGGGTGCACTTCTCGTAAGGGATTCTGTCTATCCATGTGATACGTGGTTCTTTCCTTGACGGGCAATGAGACATGCTCTGAGCATACAAAAAGAATATACTGCTTTCTTGATTCTAGAATTTCTTTAATTAATTTAGTACCTGGACCTTTCCATTTATTCATAAGCAATTCAGTCAATATGTCAGGTAAGGGACCAGGGTCCGAATGCTGACTCCGATATAGTATAATGAGTTGTTGAATCATATAAATCCCAGCTAACCTCTGTTCATCTGGGGTGAGATTCAAAAATGTGCGTACTACTGTATCATCACTATATTTTCCGGGACTGTCCACCCAATGGACAGCTGCCCTTGCTAAATCTTGTTCATCCATAGAATCGAGAAAATGATAGCCCCTTCGTTCTCGGAGTAGTTTGTCGGCGGTTTGGAACGAATGCTCGTTAGACCTTATATTAATTATAGGTATTTGGAAATTCCTGTCATTATCTGGACATATCGGACGTATTGAGTCAGTATGACATCTAGTCTGATTCCTATTACAAGATCTTCCTCTACCTACATAGGCTATGGTGTCCGACTGTCCTGCGGGCAGTCCTGACCCTTCTTCCTCGCTTTGTTCGAACTCGTCTGCCTCTAATCTCTCTTCGTGTAAGCGTTCTATTTCTTTACGGATCTTTCGGCACATGGCTATTATACAATTTTGCTTATCGTGTCTCCCTTCCGATATATTCTGGCTCCACCTTGTAAGAATTTGCATTGCATCCGGATCTACCCCCGGTCGGTCTTGATTTCTGATCACACAGTTTATGAGGAAACGTAACAGTTCCCCCTGTATCTCTACTTTCTGGTATTCCATAGCTCTGTAAATACATTCTGGATCTCGCCCTGTTTGGACAAAATGGTATATTTTATCTAGATGCGCAGTCATTCCTGGTAACTTCGCTAAATACACTGCGGCTCGTCTGATACGCAAGGATGCCAGGATCATTTCGTCATCTATACCGGGCACCGGGTCATATCTACAATCTACAAGAAGTTCTTTAAGCGCACGGGCACTTACGAATTTGGGTGTACGTGAATGCGCTGACTCTTGAAAAGTAAGTTTATTTATTCTAGGTGGCATAGAAAAAATATTGGTAGCACCTCCCGTGGCCCCATCTGGGGCGTCGGGTGTGAAAGGATTCGTCGAACGTGACACAGCAACTATAGGTGTGGACTCAGCTATAGAAGTACCTGTAACAGATGCAGAAACAGATGTGCTTGCCGGAACTTGTGACTCGATTTGTTGCTGTAGGGATACGGGTGCAGGGTCTTGGCGTTGGACCTCCCTGGTATGCGGTCTATGTGGGGCGGAATTAGCATACTCGGGAGCTGCGTCATCTAAATATGAGGAAAGAAAAACATCTTCTGCGGTTCTAGGATGCCCCTTAGGATGTACCTTGATTGGGAATAATGGGGGTGGCAAGTCTTTCGGTATCTCTGGAGTAGCCTTAGGTAATCCTTCGGCTAGAAGGGGATACATACCATTCATAAGGGCATTTCTTTGTCTGTCTACTTGTTCTGATTTCACTCGGATACCTTCCTCAATTAATAGATTTTCTTGATCTTTGTTTGAACTTTCTTTACTCTTCTCTTCCTGTCTACGTGCTTTTTCTGTACGTCTATGAGATTCTTTACGCCATAACTCGACGGCGTCTTTCTGTGACTGTCTGACTTTCCTTTTCCATAACTCTTCCTCGACTTTCATGATGCACTCTGCATCCCAGGTTCCCGCTGCGGGCCACCTCTGACTTTCTGGTAATCCCTTGGTGTAGTCTACCCATAAATCAAGAAATAATATAGCGTCTAAGCCATGTTTGTGATACATGAAGTGCCCTGGAGTATCCCTAGGAGGAATAGGGACGGCTTCTTCGAGTACCCCTTTTCTAGTAGTGATCTGTCTTAATTTTGAAAAGAGCGGCATATTGACAATCTGATCTGATACTTAATCTTGAACACACTTAATACAAGAGCACAATAATGAACAACCATTCATACCACAATATGCAGGACGTTTAACACATTAAACATTAAAACATTAAACCTTTAACTGAAACAACAATGATGATCGTCTGCATAACTAATCACCACGCTTAATTCTTGACACTTAACTAGATACTTCGGAATTCTTGATATACTGCTAAACAGTACAGATACACTGCTAAAACAGTGCAGACCGAATTTGTGTACCCAAACCCGTCTTGACCGGCACAACCTATGTGCACGTCAGAAATGCCTCCCCAGTAATGGTACTCACCGGGTAGCTTCGGAAACAGAAGGCCTCGGTAACTTGAACTTGAACCGGACTGGACTCGACTCGACTCGTCGGAAACTGGGCTTGACTTCGAACTGGTGGGTCTCTGTATACCTCGGATCTTGCTCTCTCAGCTAGGCTCTGGTCGGGATACTTCGCACTTCTCACCGCCTCGTCTGGGTGTTGATCGCAGTCACAGTCGCCCCCGCTTGACCGGAGGGAGATACAGGAAATCCTGCTGGTACGCGTTATTGTCCGTCCAGCTGTGGCAGGAGACCGGGCCTGCTACTCACCGCCGGCGCGTGAGATGAGAAAGTGTCCCTGTTCGGGCGCCATCATGTGGTAAATAAAAATTCCTTTACCGGGACTGAATTTGATACGGAAACATTATAAAATAGCTCAGTAAAATGAGAGGCAGAATCCGTGATATTAGAGTTTCGGAATGGGCTTTATTCCAGTGATCGATTATAATCGGATGCTCCAAGTTCCATCACCACGGGGGTTCAGGAAGTGAAGTACATACTTTATTGACAAGAAGTAACTTTTATAGTACATACATTACAATGAAGCGAATACAGTAGGCGTAACAATTGATAAGGAAATTGACGTTTCGTCTGCGTAACCAAAAATGGGTGTAATAATGAGTAAAAAGGAACATAATTGGTTATGATGTCATACATAGGTGGATCTATAAGATAATACTTGGCCTAGATGCGCGCGCAGCAGTATGACGTGTAATTGACGTGTAACTAGGGGGTGAAGGGGACTTGACATTAGCTCTACATGTGGAGACGAAAAGTCTGGGGGGTCAAGTCAACCTAATCCCAAATCATATCTAACATCCTATGTTTAAAGAACTATGTTATCCACAAAAGAAGGACTCTCGGACAGAATCTATTCTATACTGACTGTGCGTGCGTGTACAAGCGTCTAAGTGTCTACACTGAATGCGAGGGGGTAGAAATATTCCATGGTAACAGGGCTATGAATTACTTGCATGAGGACAGAGAAGCCGGTCTTTTGCTTGGTAACTGGAAGAATGTTTACTTAAACTACTAGGCAGGAATGCATCGGCTGAGGGGGAAGCAGATAATTCGAAGGTGAAATACAGTTCTTGGCAGAGAATAGGCTGATGTCAGGCTTCGTGAGCCGCGCAGAGAATGAGACAAAGTTCATGGTCACAGATGCAGGCTCAGACTGGAGCTTTCAGAGGCAGAAGGCAAGAGGAGTTTTGATGACAGAACCAGGGCCTACTTGCCTGGACTGTAAAGTGGCATAAGTGAACCATATAAAGCCGGTGGCCTTTCATATTTAGGAATGGAATATCCGGCCTATTCATGGCGGATCTGACAGAGGACATGTTGACGGTGGACGCACATGTATTTGCGTCTTCATAACTGGAACTGGAGGAAACATACATGTACTTGTGACATGCACATGGAACCGTTGGGGTCCAAGATAGGGGACATAACTGACCAGAAAAATCCATATTTCCACAAGCCTGACATCCGTCAACCTTCTAGTCTATTAAAAATTCAAACCGGCTTCTCCGGTAGAGACTCGTTCATCTCAACACAAGTTTTGGTAATACACATCTTCCTCCGAGGACTACTAAGTTTATGAAAAAGTAAGTGCGAGGTGCTACTGTCATGCGTTCACGAGTATCCTTTTTCGGAGAGGAACATAAGCTAAGCATTATTTTTGCTGGGGACAATAGGTAACCCTTTATCAGTTTAGGCGATGTATTATTCGAAAATAGGGTCATCAGCTGTTTCGTTCAAAGTACTCTGAGACGGCTAGTATAGGGCTGGGGTTATCTTTGGGAAAACAGGGTGCTTTAGACATTCTATTTCAGGGTAATTGGTCAGGGGTAATTCTGGGTGGTGGAGATGGTGTCTTCTAAAAAAATAAAAACCACTGACATATAGTCCCCGTGCTGAGGGCCAGATTGGGAGACATCAGTCGTCTTACCTGTCCTTTCTTTCTCAGCCGATTAAGCTCAACATTTGCAAAAAGGAGAGGTAGTAACGTGGTAAAGTATGGTCATTTTTGTTTCTGTCAATTTGTTCGAACACTACCGTGTTTCAGGCCAATTATACACTTACCGAAGAGGTATGTGTCGTTAATTTATTCAAGAAGAAAGAGGGCAAGAAAGAGCCTTTTGTGAGGGAGGGGGAGAGAGAGAGAGAGAGAGAGAGAGAGAGAGAGAGAGAGAGAGAGAGAGAGAGAGAGAGAGAGAGAGAGAGGTGTGCATCAAGTAGGCTATTTGGCATACATACAACACAAAACGAGAGAGACATGGGTAAGATAATAGGCCACTTGGTGCACGCACAACATGGAGTAGCATGGGTCTGTTCCATGTAAGAAAACACTAGCGGGGAAAAGACATAAATTCGGTGATCACGTACACACAAATGCCGGATAGGGTGTGACAGTACATGCATCAAGCGCAGAAACTTAAGACGGAGACTCAGGGCTACGTTGAGTATGGGGACCTCTCCTTTCCTGTCCTCTTTTCCTATGCATGCTGCGTACTTTCAGTATTTTGTAGTTTATCCTAGGGGGTGTCGGGCCCTTTATTCTCCTCCCTTTGATCGGCGGGCGAGCACTTCAATCATACAGTGACGCTCTCCTCAAGTGACCCAAGCATGAAATGCATACACATTCATGTCGTATAATCGTAGCACGCACGCACAATCATATCATACAGTTTTTCATGTTCCCAATGGTGGTCTGTACTTTACGCACTATCTCATAATCGTTTGTCTATGTTTTCCCTGATATTGAACTTGGTGCGGTCATTGTCCACTCCACTCTTCAGTCGGAACTTCGTCGTGACCTATAGAGGGGAAAAAAGAGGGGAGGGGATGTGCAGTATTCAAAAGTACCCTAGCGCGCAGACACGAAAAAGTTCTACTTACCACGTACCAGGCTAGTCGCAGGAATGGGTAATACCACAGACCTATTATTCTTTTTGTCCGAGACAAAGATGCTCTAATTTATTCATTTCCTAAATTCGGGTTCCCTTGTCATACATGCATTTCTCAATCGGTCGTGTATTAAGGTGCAAGATACCATACCTTGCGTTCGGCATATACCCTGAGCTATGGTTGACCATTGTTTAACAACCTTTGGAAAAAGATAGGTGTGATGGGTACAAATTCCGTTAATCAAAAAGATTCAGGCAAATGGGGACTGCATTATCTGTTTTCTATTGCTTGGGAGTAACAATCATTTATTCAAAAGAAGAAATCTTTATCAACCTATGTGATTAGTCATGACACTGATTCCGTAATTCTTTCAAGAGGCCCTTTATTTAAAACAATGTCAGTATACAAGATACGGGCCTACAACCGTTCAGGCCGGCCACGGTGTGAGAGGCGTCGAGTGTCATGAGCAACACTACTACGGCATAAAATCGGTTCCCTCCCCGCCCCTCCCCGACCATCATGTGTGGAAGCATCGCATATATATATATATATATATATATCTCTTTTTAACACAAATGTCACGTGACTGGAACGCCACAAGGGTTTGTAGGCCTCTCCTACATCGGCGCAATCTTGGGGCGAGGTCGGGCCAGAGTACAGTCTAAGTCTTTCCATGAATTAGCTGTTGGACCAGAATTCCTTTCGGTAGTTCGAGAACTTTCGTTAGCGTCAACTTTGCGTCAGCATGGCGTCACTGCGACCCCGTAGAAATGCCATGGTTCGTTCTTGGGGCGGGGCAGCAGGCGGGTTCTTCCGCCGACGCTTCGAACCAGTCTTTCTCACTGCACCAAGCGGAGGCAAGGTGGCTGCCATCCGGGGCAAAGAGCAATGGCGGCGGTTTGTCCTTACCGGAAGTCCGTGGGAGTCGAGTGTCAAATGACTCCAGCCGATTCTGCAAAGCTGAGGGGAGCATTTTGTCAAGGGTGGGGCCCACGCCCAAGCAGACAAGCTTTCGAGTCCAGAATTGTCTCACGGTGGGCTTAGGCCTGGATCCGGAGGAGCCGACCGCCGGAGTCAAAAGGCAGCAGCAGTAGCAGCTCTTCGGTACAGCCACCGGGTGGGTCCAGCAGCAGCGACAGCAGAAGTTCGGATGGTATCGCCACCGGGATGATTCCAGTAGCAGCAACGACAGCAGTTTGGATGGTATCGCCACCGGGGTGGGTCCCCGATTACTTGGCTGCGGGGGCCCACTCCTCGCGTCGGGCGCTAGTGGCGATCCTGGTGAACCCGTGCTTGGGCGGTTGTCCGGTGGTCGCGTGCAGCGGCAGGGTGCAGCTCAGCTGGCCGGTGAGTCAAAGACGGTTGGGTGCAGCTTAGCTGGCCGGCGAGTCAAAGACGGTTGGGTGCAGCTTAGCTGGCCGGCGAGTCAAAGACGGTTGGGGTGCCCTCATCTGCTGGCGAGCCTCCACCTGGGGAGGTGGGGGAGGCCTGTCCGCGGCGCTTCCCCCGGCCAGGGCACCCCTCCGTTATTGAAGAAAGAAGAAAAGAATGGGAAGATCCGCCCAGCGTGGCAGACTCCATCTTGGCGCTGTTAGAGTTTTGGCGCTTCGTATAGCCTCCGGCCTATTCGCACAACCGTCCGCCACTGAAGTCGATGGATTTGGCATGGTTTTTATAGCCCAGAGCTGACTAAAAGGACCGCCCAAAACAGGCCAATGTTGCAAGTTCGAGGAAGGAGAGGCGAGGACGGTGTCACGTGGACGTTAAGGCTTTGGGATGGAGGTTGCAGCAGACTGTCATGTAAATAGTTGTTTTAAAACGTGTTTTAACCTGTTTACCCTGTTGGTGTGTTTATTATATCTTATAAGTTATTAAAATGTTATAACTATACTACTTCGTTGGAGTGTTTGTACATATTTGCAATCTAGCGACGAGCACAAGGAGGTTACTGCGTAACCGGAAAAATAACATAGCCCAATTGTGCGCGATCTAGCCCTAGATTGGTGACGTCGATGGTGGGTGTCAGCAGGCTTCCGTTTGTGCAGGATTTTGTCATGCTTATTGGGCGGGGTGGGCAGTAGGGCAGACATGTTTAGGTAGCGAGAGTAATGGAGTCGGGCTACCTCGTGGCCGTCTCGACCGTGAGCTTGGCTCCTTCCCTTGGTTTCATATGTCCCACAAAGGGCTATCTCCTAGCGTTACTTTAGTTTTGTAAGGTCAAAAAAAGGATCCCACCAGTGCCTTTACTATTTTGTCGATTCCTGCTCGTTCATCCTTTGTTAGTCGATTCATTCTGGTGGACTCTTTCTTTCTCATCTCAGGGTCATCCAACGTTATTGCCGACGTTGTGTTCAGTACAGGAGGCTCGGCCGGCGCGGAGGCCGTGAGGACCGAGGCCCCTGTACTGCTTTCGCTCGTGTTTGGGGGTTGTGGGTGTTGCACTATTGATTGGGAGGGTGCGTATGGAGGGGGCATGTAAATGATCGGGGGACCTAATAGTAATTCATCATTCGTTCGCTGCTTAGAGGACAACTCAGGGTAGAGCAAAGAAGGGGTCCTAACAGCGTACTGGCCTGATGTTTCGGGCTCCTGTCTTAGTTTAGTTTCCCTTCTCTCCTTTATTTCTTCTTCTAACTTTCTAGCGGCAAGGTGAGCTGCTTTTCGTAATTCCTTTTCTGCTTTTACTTCTTCCCTCTTTTTCCGTTGCGTTGCTTCTTTTCGCCACATGCCGATACTGTCAAGCATAGTAGGCGTCGTCTTATTGCTACGCAGAGCTATTTCTAGCACTTCTATCTTATGGTCGTCGAGGGATCCCATCAGTGGCCACTGACTCTCGGGGTCCTTCTTGGTATATTTATGCCACAGCTTGCTATAAGCTACGGCGACTAGTCCATATTTAGTGAACATGTCCTTATTAGGGGTGCCCTCCAGTGGAGCCGGATGGTTCACCTCTAATAAGCGGTCCGGGCAGAACCAACTACCAATCAGTGGGGAGAAGATAGGCATGACGGGTTTCAACGGGGACAAAAGTCAGCACTACCTATCTTTTCACTGCTTGCAAAGACTAGACAGAATATCTCTATTCCTCGTTATTTGTAAGCAGAGAATACCTCCAAAGAACCAATATCGAACAACTAGTGTTCGGACAATCAATCAATCAATCAATGGGGAGATAAAGATAGGCACGACGGGTTACAACGGGGACAAAAGTCTGCGTTACCTACCCTTCGTTATTTGCAAAGACTAGACAGAATATTTCTATTCTACGTTATTTGCAAACAGAGAATATCTCAAAGAGCACTATTCTTCAAAACAATCAATGTTCGGACAATCAATCAGTGGGGAGATAAAGATAGGCACGACGGGTTACAACGGGGACAAAAGTCTGCGTTACCTACCCTTCCCTATCTGCAAAGGGAGAGAGAGAGAGTATTTCTACTCCTCCTCGTTTGTAGACAGCGAATATCTCAAAGAGAACAATCAATGAGCAATACTAGTATTTCAAAACTTCAAACAATCAATCAATTATTTCGCAATTTGTCGTGTATCACGACCTTACCCGGACCGCGTGGACAGTTTCTCGTCTTCCGCCTCCAGCGCCCGATCGTCCTCTACTCTCCGTATTTGCCGTGGCACTCCTGATGGCTCCCAGTCAGGACCGTAGATCACTCGAGAGAGGTCTGCTCGGAACCAGTGAAGTTCGGATGATCGGCTGCCAGACGAGGGTCTATTGGGCAGGAGCTCTCCCGATCGTTGCAGTCGTTCACTCTGTCGTCGGGACCTCTCCCACTGGATCCACGTGTCGCTGATGGGCCCCACGCTTGGGACGCCAATTGTTAAATGGTAGCGGCAGTTTCAGTCGATAACCTTTCAAGTATTGCCCGGCGGTAATCGCCTCTCATACCACTCGATAATTTACCAATGAAAGAGGCAGGCGCCGGAGACTGGAAGGCAGGAAACAAAGTTTTATTCCGTCGGAGCAGAACACATCAGATCAGACAGCAAGGTATCGTCACGAGGTGCTCTAACTGCATCTCTGAGGCCTGGCCTCTTATACACAGGTTTATGACTTTATTGCAGGTTTATTGTACATGGCACATTCTTGAGATTACTTTGATGTAGAAAAGAATGTTTTCGGAATCCCCACTTCGAACTCGTTCCCACACATATCTACAGTAGGAGATGGCTATCACGCAGCTGGACATTCCGCCAATTCCCGGGGATGTGTGCAACCGGCCGGGTCTCAGGGGGTAGGGGCTTTGATCCACTGTAATCCCTTTGATGTGGGGTGTTTCCCTTACAGTAGGGGCAATAAACTGCATCCGCAGGGCTAGGTGATGGCCTGTGATCAGTTCGGACAATGGGGCGCAGAGGAAGGGGGTTATCAAAGAGAGGCATGACCATGTATGGGATGTCGGTCAGGCGTGGGATGTGGTTCCATGGCAGGGTCGCGCAGAAGGAGAAGGTTTATGGCCCATGTATGAGAGAGCGGGGGTGGCTGGTGCGCGGGGGATGCTTGCAGCGCCAGGGGAACGTGCTGGCGATTGACAATGAGCGGGGGAGAGAGTGGGGTGCCTAAAATGGCTGTCGTGTACTCGCTGTGCGTGGCGCTGAGGAGAGGCAAGATGGCGCAGATAATGTTCAGTTTGCAAGCTAAATTTCCACAACATGTCACCAGAGCACTCACCACCTACGTGGAAGAAAACCGAGTTTTAGCTCCCCGCCGGGCCGGTTTTCGTCCAGCCCACTCCACCGAGTCAGTCGTGCTTTCAGTACTTGACAACCTTAGAGAGGGATTGGACACTGACCTCCCCCAGGCCCTGGTCCTACTCGACCTTTCCGCCGCCTTTGACACGGTGGACCATTCCATCTTACTTTCCCGTGTCAGGGCGGCAGGGATCGGCGGCTCGGCCTTGGTCTGGCTGTCCTCCTTCCTAAGTGATCGCACACAAGCAGTGCGTCTGGGCGATTTCTCGGCCGAACCACGGAAAGTGTTATGTGGGGTCCCTCAAGGCTTCTCCCTTTCCCCATTACTTTTCAATTTGTACATAGCTCCCCTCATCTTTGCTCTTCAGCAAATGGAGGTCTCCGTATATAACTATGCGGATGACCTCCAGCTCATATTCTCTCTATCTCAATCCCCTGACTCTAAATCTAACTTCCAATCTATAATGCTCTTCATCCGGGACTGGATGAATCACAACCACCTAAAACTAAACCCAGATAAAACAGAGCTGGTGTTGACAGGTGGTTCCTCCAGTCCCTGGTCCCCCCTCTTTTGGCCCTCTTCTCTTGGGTCCCCTCCTTCCCCTTCCTCCTCCATTAAAACCCTCGGCATTAAACTCAATGACCAACTCACTCTGCACTTCCCAGGTGAGTTCGGTGGTTTCTTCCTCCTTTCTATCTCTTCGAACTATTCGCAAGGTTTCCCGCTTCTTCTCTTTCACGGCCCTAAAACTTATTGTACTAGCTATGGTCATCTCTCGGTTGGACTACGCCAATGCCCTCTACCACGGCATGCCCGCCTATAACGTACGACGACTACAGCTGGTCCAGAACCAAGCCGCCCGCTTGGTTTATAACCTCACCAAATCCCACCACGTCACTCCCCTCCTAAAATCCTTGCACTGGCTCCCCATTCGTGAATGCTCTCAGTTCAAGGTGGGCTGCCTCGCCTTCCTAGCTCAGCTAGGCTCTGCTCCTGCCTTTATCTCTTCAGAGATCAAACTTTATGCCCCTGCCAGGGAACTAAGTTCTTCTTCTCAACACCTGCTGTTAATCCCCCGATTTCATCGAAAAAAATGGGGAGGCTCAAAATTTTCTACCCTTGCCCCCATCTTCCGGAACTCCCTCCCAGCCCATCTCAGATGTTCCACCCAATACTCCCTCTTTAGAAAGGCTTTGAAAACCTACCTATTTTCTAAAGCCTTTCCCCAATAAGTCAAGTCCCTCCCCTGCTTTCCTTTGCCTCTCAAGGACTCAGTATACTGTAGCGCCATGAAACCGCCAGGTGGACGTGCGCTTTAAAAATAATTTAAAACTCAAACTGAGGAATTGCATAGGGTGATGAGGATCACATTTCATGCCTATACTAATAGGTATACCTCCCGGGGAGGTATTGATTTATATTGTCTGTTTTGCCATGGTGTACACTGTATCTGCCAATGCCATTGAATTATTGGATGTGGTCTAAAGTATGGCAGATATTATGCTTATCTTCCTTATGATATTAAATCAAATTGTCAGAATCATATGTTAACAAATAAATATTTGACTTTTTTCATTGTGTATTTATCATCATAAAACAGACTGCCCTACTGAGTAAGTAGAGTAGAGTAATGGAAATAATTGTCTAACTTTAGTATTGTTGTTATCAAAACCAATTTCAATTAGCACAAAGAACAAAATGCAAGGAGTTTGACATTCAATAAATATGTTTCGTTTGTGGCCAATACTTAACATCATATGCAGAATAAGAAAGCATTCTGCGCAGAGGTGTAGTGTAGCACAAAGCTCATGCATTTTAAGAGTAGAGCATTGGATCTGCACAGAGGACTTGGACATTCCAGTACCTTCTCTGCACTGTACCTTCACCAGCCCTGCATCAGATGAGAATTTTCATAGGATATCAAGAGGTGTGCAAGATGCTTTCTTTGATCAGGAATGCACTAAAATGTGCCACTGCTATCCTGCATGGCATCATCCAAAGAGCTCAATCTTGCATCAGGGCCGATGTGTTTGTACAAGGTAGCGTGTGGGTATGCAGTACATTTTGTGCACATACAAATTCTGAGATGAATTCATATATGTGGAAAAGTAAACATCTTTTACCCCACAGGCAGAACCATGACCTGTCTTTACTCCGAAATCACTGCCCCGACTGCACGTCACCACGCGTTCCTTCCACATTTGCAGGTTGCGTCATACATCCTCCTTTTGACCCTAATCTAAAAGATGCACTTATACATGTTCAACCCATTACTGTGCTTAGTTTTTGAGCTTTGAAATGCATTTAGAATAACACAGAGGACATAGCTGAGTGAGATTTCCAGTTAAATTTATATGGAATCATCACTTAGCTTGATGTTTATTGTTTTGATGCACAATACACAGTTATTTGCTTTATTCATTTTTTGTGATGTATGGTATTTGAATTGAACTGTCTTGTCCTGTGGGATATATTTGTTCAATGAAAAAAGTTGAGAAACGTCCCTTCTTATAACACATCTGAAGTTCATAATATGCTGTTTAAAATATTACAGAATTAATTGTAAAATAAATACATGGGCCAAGAAAATAGCCTTACTTGACCTGGTTTGTTCAAAGATGAAGTTTGAATAATCACAGCCATTTTACTGTTTTGCGAAACATTTGAAAGGTCCAATCTGGCTGTGTGTAAAAAGGACCTACCCCAAAGTTCATTACTTTTTGAAAGGCGGCATTTTCCTGTTCTCACCATTTGCTACTTGCTGCGTGCCCTGGGTTACATGATTCTGCTGTTAGGTTTTGTGTATTCCTCCCAGGCAGTAAGACAATAGGACTTAGGTGTGGGGAGGATGGGCATTCTAATACGATCGATGGGACAGAGCTGTTAGCTAGACTAGACTAGATATGTTATTACATTGTGTATCCAGTGGTTACTGTAATGGTTTACAAGGCATATTTAAACCAATTCTCTTGGATAGACTTGTCATCTGTTGGATAGTCATATACTGTAGTGGGATCAACCATGTCAATGAAATTTCGGACCTTAGAGCCTGCATAGTTGAAGATCCAAGAAAAGTGACAATTTCTAGTGGGTTTCTTTAAATGTGAATGTTGGACATCAGTGCTAGCAATGTGTTAATGACTAAGGAAGTCGTTGTATTAGTGGGCCAAGGAAATGGTTGAATATCTCTCTTGATTCTTATCTTTATTTGTTGTGTGGTTTGTCAAGGATATCTGGAGATGAGGTAAAAATAAATGTGATATTTCTCATTTTTGTTACAAAAAATATACTGGTAAACCAATTGTTTTCTTTGTGCCCTGAATTCATTTTAAAATAGAAGCTAAAATGTATTGTTTCATTTCCAAGGAGGGTCAGCCGAGCCGCCTCAGATTCCCAGACCCCTTATTCTTTGGATTGCCAGCTCGGTCTATGGTCTCAATGGTCCACATGTTTTGCTTGCCAAGAGCAAAAGGTAAGAATTTACAACACTATGTTTTTTAAAAATGTATATACATCCATATGTTGCATTTCATCCAGCTCTTTCATGTACTCAGAATTATATAAAACAATTAGGTTAGAATGATGGAAAACCAGTGAAGTCCTCCACATTCTACTGCGCCATTTTACAGAGATACCCAATCTTCGTATGAATTACATAAGTGAACCATTCTCAATACATTCTATTATTCCCTTCTGGTAATTCACCTACAGATGTGTGAACTTTTAGCCATCACATACTGAATATTGATTCCATCACTAACATATTAGGATTTCCTTTCACTCTTTTTAATGTAAGTATGTCATATGCACATTTTGATGATTAATGTGATTGTTACCCTCCCCTCCCACCTTGCCAGCTACACTCCATCTTCAGCTCATGCAAATCCATAAAACCTACTGAGGTTCTATTAGTGGCTGGCAAAACTAAAGCGTTAAATGCTCTACGCTCCCTCTGAGTTGTCTTCCACAAACAAATCACCCCCCCTTGTGTGCCAGAAGCAGTGGGCAACTTCATAGCCTGTTTCTGGCCCTTTGAAATATGTGTTCAGTACACCTGTCTTTAGAAAACCATCTTCAAACCCCTACATACTGGCCAGCTATAGGCCTATTTTCTGCTTCGCTTTTATAGAAAGAGCATATAGAACTAACCCAACTCCTCCATGACCATCAATTCAGATTCTGACCTGTGAAGGACACCAAAGCTGACTTAGGGCCTGAGTTAATTCTTGGTTGTATGGATACTCCAACTCCATGGCAACGGAGTATCCTTACTGCCAAGAATACAGAACGCCTGCCAAATTCAGATGTGGGCAGATATCTGTTTTAATCACTCAGTGGAGTAAGGGCAGTCAGAGGCAGACCTCTCATTTCACTTACCTAATTTAGAAGGGCTGAATTAGAGGTCAGTTTTCACTGCCTTCCACCGACAGGAAAACCCAGGTGGTAAGTGGCGGTAAAAATAGCTAAAGGCTCTCTTCATCATGGGAGAGGACTCCCATGGCAAGGGGAGCTTTTTCTTTGTTACTTTCTAAAAGAAAAAATGCTTGCGGTTTTCCTTTTGAAAATAAAGAAGAAAATAATTTGGTGGAGTCCTCAATCATGTTGACAGAACCCTGCAACAAACTGCAAACAGTATTTACTGTTGTGGCAGTGATTCCTGGCATTGCTTTAGGAAATGACTGACAGCTTGGTAGTCACTGCATAATTTGGCAGGCGGGGGTGCAGCCAAGGTGACAGAGTAAAAAGACTAAAACTTTCAGCAGACATCTCCAGGCCTGTATTGTAATGGGTTCAGTCTTTGCTCAGTGCCCTTAACTATCTCTGGCATTCCTTATAAATTGCCCCTCTAATGCTTTCTTTTGAAAGTTTCCATATACCCTATGAAACTCCTCTTTGAACTCTGTCACATGAACCTCTAAACGAATGCAAATAATATAGAAATCCAACTCAACATGGAAAATAGTCCACAGATTCCAACAATCATAAAATCAATGGGTGGACTATGTGTTCCAACGTTCCACAGATTCTACCTTAACCTTTGTAGTAGGGACAACAAATTTGCCCTCGAACCAATCCACTGGCACTCAGTAGTTTCCAGGTTTAAACTGAAGATCCTAGACATGGCCACCAAAACGTACTGGGGAAAAGGGCCTGAGTACCTGGAGGAACTGACAACTCCCAACCAGAGAATTTCACTCTATGTCAGTCCACTTGAACAATCAATATTACTGGGAGAAGAAGAGCTGATAACTGGTTATGCACATGTTAAGACTCTGGAATGTTCTTATTGAAACCTGAGTGCTGAACCTAACGTTAGGGAACTCACATTCAAAACTGATTTTTTTCAACTTGCCATCAACTGATCTTATTACAGAACAGTGATCACAAATAAGCAACATCTAAATCATGATCCACCCTACCTAATTGAACCCTAGCTTCCCTGGAGCTCATTGATTTGGAATTCCTTTTTAACAAACAAACAACGTCACTGAAAATATAATGCGCTCATCTGCTGCTGACTAATTGGAGGATCAAACCCTCTATTAAATGAAGGCGTGTTATTGAGTCAATGATATCAAAATAATTGGGTATCTCAATATTGTCCTGTTGTTCCTGCTGAGCTAATTCAGGATATTGTTCATGATTTGTAATTTTAATGTCACAAATTCTGCAGTATGTTACTTGGCAATGAACATCCCATCTAAAATACACTGTTGTGGGCAAGCAAACAGAAAAAGATCATTGTTGAGTTGCCATCAGCCTGAATTGATGATTAAACGTTTAAAAGTAGAATCCTCAATGGCAGACACTATATTTTGCATTGATAAATCAAAACAACAAAACAGATTCATTAGGCTATTATAGCAGCTTGGGTAAGGAGTGTTAAGCTTTTATTCTCTGTCACATTTGCAATCAGGATCCTCAAATTGGTATATTGAAGGGTGGATATCTGTGCAACTTTGATCTATTCTGGCCTTAGCAACAGAGAAATAAACTTCAGTGTAAATGTTAGGGTTTGTAGATTTTTCTCAAACTCAGACATGTTTGGTCGATTTGCCTGGACCTTTGGTCCCTGTTTTCAGGGAGCTAGACACAAGAGACTAAGGGACTTATTCACAAGCCCCTTGAGCTGCTGTGCGTCTCTTTTCATATGGGAAAAAGTGACGTACTGGTGGTTTAAGGGGCTTGAAAAAAAGACCCTCAGTCTAAAGGCTTGATCATGGATGGCCCAGACATGATATATTCTAACACTGCCAAATTTGAAATTTATCAGGTGCAAAATGGTACATAACTTGCGCATTTTGGTGTCCAAATCACATCCACATCTCTCGTTATTTATTAGACATTTCCCCCTTAGGTTTTACCAACTGAACTTTATGTGAGGTGCATAGTGGTTTTCACACAGCCTGTGATATGGGTTTTAACAGTAGCTAGAGCACATATTGTAAATGTTTGGGCTGACTGTATTCAGGGTCTTGGAGTCTGGAAACGGGATAGAAGGCAAAAAGATGGAATGTATGTGATTTGGGGTGTCCTAGAAAGGACACCCCAAAATTACTTAGCCCAAGACAACTTTAATAGGACCCAGAGCCTTGCGTCCTTTGAAGCTTTAACCCAGGCCAAAAGTGTAGCTGCTGTCAGACAACACTGAAGTATCAGAAAATAGGACATCGAGCTAATGAGAAGAGAGATGAAGGATAGAAGCTTGCCATCGTCAAAGAAAAATAAGTAATTACCTGATTCTTCCAGTGAATGTTGCATGGGTAGGTTATGGATTATTGATCGGTGTTAGTAGAATAGTAGAATATTAGAATGTGGACTGTCATAGGAGTATGGAATCTTAGTGCGGTATTATTAGGAGAGTGGTAGAATGTTGAGGGGATTATGACTGTGCAGTTGAAGAGGACAACTTGATTGTAATTGCCTGTACATGTCTTATGGCATTTGAATACTGAAGAATAAATCAACTTATTGAAGATCTGAAAAGACAGGAAAGAAAGCAGAGACAGATTCTTGACAAAATGGCCAATGAGAGTGAACTCAGAAACTTCAGTGTGTAAACCATCAGAGTGCATTCCACAAGAACTGCTGGTAGCAGTCATGTGATGGGAGTGCCATTCATATCTTGGCCTAACACAGTCCTCGAATTCTAAAACAAAACTTAGGCAGTTGTGTGGTGTATTGGCTGCCCTTTTACTGTAGAACTCATCTGCATAATGAATTATTTAACATAGTCTTTAGAGAATTTGTTCATAAGCAGATTTTCAAGTTGCTTTTTCAGGGAACTAACACAATTTTATATTTCATGTCGGATGGGATACCATCTATGAGCATGTGAAAGGCGCCATCTTAAGAAAAATCTAATAAGGTCCCCAAGGAAGTACTTTAAGAATTTTAGGGACATCACTAAGAAAAACTTGGTAGACTTGGGTATAAGCATCAGGAATGTTATTAAGTCCTTGGAGCAGGGTGTGCACAATGTGTGTACTTTGCTTTCTGTAATTAAACAAAATCTTATGAATGTTATGCAAAATGACACGTGATTATGTCAAATGCAAATCTGCTATTCAGTTCTATATTTTTGTATGAAATGCATCCTAGTGTAAATTTTTGACACATGCTGTGAGTAACAGCTGTTCGCATCTTAGAAGTTTGAGTTGTTCCTGCGCGCTTATTGAAACACTTGACAGTGAACAGCATGTAATTACGTGATGTGGCATACTGCTGTCATATTTTTAACTTAGTTTAACAAGTGTAATCCGGAATTACCAAAATTCAGCCAATTACCACAGCATATTTTAAATTTTGCCCTTGCCTAGTTAATACATATCAAGGACAGTACAATCTTACTGCAACAGAACAAATCCTAGCAAGTTATTTTAAATAGTCACATACTTATTGGATAAAAGGCTGACTGATCCAGACCAGGCAGTCAATAGTTCATTGACCCCTTCAGCCTACCAAGAGTGAGCGTTCACATCCAGGTTGTTGGAAATATACTTAGAATCCTGTGAAAGGGTTTCAACATGACCTGAGTTGTTAGCTTGGGCCATAGAATATACCCAAAAATACCTTCAGGTGTCTAAGTATATGGTGTCTGAGTTGCTGAGTTCAGGAATTGTAAGAAATTGGGTTACTGGCTGAGGGGGTGAAACCCTACCTACGAAACCACAATCCTTGTCAGGGTAAAGTCACATGCAAACCCCAAATTAACCTGTGCTCAACCCTCTGGTATCTTGGCACAGAGCAGTCAGGCTTAGCTTGGACACAATGTGTAAAGTATTTATTGTAGAACTTGAAACAGTACTAAAGTGAAAACACAACATAAGGAAAATCCCATATCAATTTTGAACAAAAGAATACACTTTCATTAATAAATCAAGACCAAAATGAAAAAATCCAATCAGTAGTACCAGAGGTATTCAATTTTAAAGGTTTTTAAAGCGCCAAAAATAAAAAGTGCCAACTTTGGATACCTGGTTGTGCAAAGCCAGGTCAAAATCAAAAGTTCAGGCTAACCTAATTGGATTGTGGACCAGCTACCGGGACCCAGTTAGGCCCACAGAACAACATTTCCTTAAATTTGATTGTGGAGTTTTGTAAAGTCCTGTGTCAAGTATGCGTCATGTACTTGAGGTGATGTGAGGTCCAGGTTAGAGATACACTATGCAGCACTGGACCTGCTAGGCTGTGTTTCAATATCCTGCGTTGTCATCGAGAATGCTGTCGACGAGAGGGCTTGCGATGCGAAGTCCTGCGTCGAGGGTGTGTCTTTCACCGGTTGGTTCCTAAGAAGCTGCGGGGCTTTTGATGAGGAGCCCTGCATTTTCATCGAGGATGCTGTCAATGAAGGTGTGCGATGCGAGGGCCTTTGGTGAGGATGCATTGCACAGCAGTGGTTCCGATCAGCCTGTTGGCTGTGGCACTGATGTTAAGTCCTTGCAACAGGAAAGTCCACTCAGCTGAGTCAATGTGTGGGTTCTGCTCAGGGTTGAGCTGCGCAACAGAAAGGATGTCTCCGTTCTGCTAGGTCCACAGAAGGGCTGGCATATTGCACCTCTAAAGGTCCAGGACTAGGGTGTCACCACTTTGCAGGGCAGGACTCACAGTTGCGGCATCCAGGTGCTGATTACAAGTCCTTGCAACAGGAAAGTCCACTCAGCTGAGTCAATGTGTGGGTTCTGCTCAGGGTTGAGCTGCGCAACAGAAAGGATGTCTCCGTTCTGCTAGGTCCACAGAAGGGCTGGCATATTGCACCTCTAAAGGTCCAGGACTAGGGTGTCACCACTTTGCAGGGCAGGACTCACAGTTGCGGCATCCAGGTGCTGATTACAAGAGACAAATCCTTGGAGTCACTCTGGTGGTCCTGGGTACTGGTATAGGTCCAGTCAGTCTCACCCAGGCAAGAGTGTAGCAGGGCAGCAGGCAAGCACAGCAGGGCAGCAGTGCTTCTGGTCAACAGTCCAGCAGTGCGGTAGTCCTTTCAGTAGCACAGTAGTCCTTCTTCCTGGCTGAGTCTTGCTCAGGTCCAGAAGTGTCCTGAAGAGTTGCGGTATGAGGGCCAATATTTATATCTGGTGCCTTCTTTGAAGTGGAAGAAGTGTCTAGAGGATTCCCTTTGAAGTGCATAGGTTTCCTGCCTCTCCTGCCCTGGATCCCAACTAAATACACGGCGTATGCAATCCTCTGTGTGAAAGCAGGACTTAGCCTATTCAGAGGTAAATCGGGATGTGCATAGCTTTACTTTCCAATCCTGCCAGCGATGGCCTATCCAGGGCACATTTAAGCTCTCTATTGTGTGTGGCTGTTTTGGAGGAATTCAGAAAGATCTACTATCAATTACACTTAGTCATGTGACCCAGAGACAGGCTGCAAGCACTAAATGGCTAACGCCGGATTTTACCAACATTCTAAAAGTTCAGCAATAACAAGGTAATGGATGGAGTACTTGAACTAATCGAAGCCACTGACAATAGCTCGGGCCGCATCCCAATCCATTGTTTTGTTGCCCAACATCTCACCTCAATTTGGACCCAGCCATATACAAATTAGTCTTGGACCTTCTCTGTTGGGAACAGTCAAGCCGAACTGCCAAGTTAGGTCCTCCCTGAACTGGAATACCAGCAATTTAAGACTGGTTTTGCCCTTCTTACGGACTCTCAGCCAGCTGTTGCTTGATTCCAGTGGCACAGTGAAAACAAGACTCATGTCTGGGCATACCCATCGCACTTGTGTCAACTGCAACAACAACAAGGTGATGGATAGAATGCTTGACTTAATCTCTCGGGCTGTATCCTAAACCATAGTTTTTCACCCACCATGTCTCCTCAGTTTGGACCCAGCCATATGCAAATCTTTCTTGATGCTGCACCAGTGAGAACCTTCCAGCCCAAATTGCCAAGACAGGTCCACCCTGAACTGGAATACAAGCAACCTAGGACCAGTTTTCCAATGGCACATTGAGCAGGTGCCCACGTGTGTTCCAGTTGAGGTGGAACCTGGCTTGGCAGTTTTAGCTGGACTGTTACTATTGGAGCAGGGTCAAGACTGATTTGCATATAGCTGTGTCCAAACTGAGGTGGCATGGTGTGTAAAATAACAATGGATTTGGATGTGGCCCAAGTGATTTCTGGTGACTGAGATTAATTCAAAGCAAACACAAGGAGATGATGGACAGAGTGCTGAAACCTTTTAAACACTCACCCCAGTCACAGATCTGGGTTGAATCCATCATCATTCTTTAATTCACTTTGCCACCCCAGTTCAGACACAGCTATATGCAAATCAATCTTGACCCTGTGCCTCATGGGAGCAGTCCAGACCGAACTGCCAAGCCATGTCTTCCCTGGACCGTAAACAAGCATCTTGGGACCGGTTTCGGGCTAACAGCCCTCATCAGCCAGGCTAGCTTGAATCCAGTGGCAAAGTGAGCAAGGGAACCACGTCTGGGCATACCCTGCCATCTTAGGGTGAACAAAGCAAACACAAGAAGATGATGAACGGAGTGCTGAAACTTTTCAAACACTCACTCCCAGTCACAAATCTGGGTTGAGTCCATCAACATTCTTTAACTCACTTTGCCACCCAAGTTCAGACACAGCTATATGCAAATCAGTCTTTGCCCTGTGCCTCATGGGAACAGTCCAGACCGAACAGCCAAGCCATGTCTTCCCTGGACCGGAAATAAGCATCCGAGGACCGGTTTTGGGCTAACAGCCCTCATCAGCCAGGCTAGCTTGAATCCAGTGGCAAAGTGAGCAAGGGAACCACGTCTGGGCATACCCTGCCATCTTAGGGTGGACAAAGCAAACACAAGGAGATGATGAACGGAGTGCTGAAACTTTTCAAACACTGATCCCCAGTCCCAGATCTGGGTTGAATCCATCATCATTCTTTAGCTCACTTTGCCACCCCAGTTCAGACACAGCTATATGCAAATCAGTCTTGACCCTGTGCCTCATGCGAACAGTCCAGACCGAACTGCCAAGCCATGTATTCCCTGGACTGGAAACACGCATCATGGGACCGGTTTTGGGCTAACAGCCCTCATCAGCCAGGCTAGCTTGAATCCAGTGGCAAAGTGAGTAAGGGACCCACGTCTGGGCATACCCTGCCAACTTAGGGTGAACAAAGCAAACACAACGAGATGATGGATGGAGTGCTGATACTTTTCAAACACTCACCCCCAGTCACAGATCTGGCTTGAATCCATCATCATTCTTTAGCTTACTTTGCCACCACAGTTCAGACACAGATATATGCAAAACAGTCTTGACCCTGTGCCTCATGGGAACAGTCCAGACCAAACTGCCAAGCCATGTCTTCCCTGGACTGGAAACAAGCATCCTGGGACCGGTTTCGGGCTGACAACCGTCATCAGCCAGGCAAGCTTGAATCCAGTGGCAAAGTGAGCAAAGGAACCACGTCTGGGCATACCCTGCCAACTTAGGGCAAACAAAGCAAACACAAAATGATGGACGAAGTGCTGAAACATTTCAAACACTCTCCCCCAAATTTAAGCATTTCACAGATCACTGTTTGGTGAACTTTCTAAAAGTGAAATTTTCAAAATTGGCATTCAGAATCTGACTTTACCATAAAATAGGAATTTTTATTACAATTCCAAAGACACCAACCAAGATGTTTACCTGCTCCTATTGGGAAGATATCCTTATTAAATGTGATAAGGTAACTCAAATGTTACCCCATGGAAGAGGAAGGCCTTGCTACAGTGAAAAACTAAGTTAAGAGATTTTCACTATCAGGACATGTAAAACTTAAAAGTACATGTCCTGCTTTTTAAATACCTTGCACCCTGCCCTGTGGGATGCTTGGGGCTTATATGTAAGCCCAAGTGGGCTGCTTGGGGCTTATATGTACTAAACCACCTTATATGTACTCACCATTTTGTAATCCTATTTTAACTCATGTATTTTAACTTGTGATTGATTTCTTACTCAGGTGATTCTCTTACTGACAAAATAATTTTAAAATTGTGTAAAGTGTATCTATTTGTTTTGCACTGCTTTTGTCCTCAACCTCATCTGTTGGGGATCTGGCATTTCCCCTTGCAGGGACCATGGAGCACGAGCGAGACTCACTCACCATAGAGTTTTGATCGAGGCTGGAGGTCGGAGGTCTAGTTGCCGACTCCACCTCTCATTTAAATGACCACTGCGTGCGGGTGCGGAGGTAAGAGCACTGACAGTGAAGCTCTGCCTCACATACATTTTACTCACCATTTTGTAATCCTATTTTAACTTGTGTATTTTAACTTGTGATTGATTTCTTACTCAGGCACATCTCTTCCCAACGAAATTATTTTAAAATTGTGTAAAGTATTTGAATTTGTTTTGCACTGCTATTGGCCTTAACCACATCTTAAGGGGATCCGGCACTTCCCCTTGCAGGGACCATAGAGTATGAGCGGGACTCGCTCACCATAGAGTTTTGATCAAGGTTGGAAGTCGGCGGCTAGTTGCCAACTCCACCTCTCATTTAAATGACCACTGCGGGCCGGGGATCGCTGCGGATGCGCTCAGCGGGCGCGCCAAAGGCAAGCCTGTCTGCGCCCGTCCGCACCTGACCAGGACCAAGGGCCAGAAATTCTAGCACCCATGCAACGCAGGTACATATCAATACTCTAGGAAGCAGCTACTAGAAATTAGGCCACTGCCATATCAAACCTGTGCGTTCCATGTAGGAATAGACAACTCACCCTCCTCCATGGCTCCCTGTCTCACTTGTGGTTATAGGATATTCACTAGCTCGACAAGTCAAGTGCGGGCACATACCTATAAAGAAGGTAATTGGAAGATTGGGCTGATAAATGCCCGCTCTATCATAAAACACGTATCAGACATCAGAATCATGCTAGAGGAAGAGCCTCTGGTCATATTGTTTGTTACCGAAACCCTGGCTCAACATCAGCTCAGGTCCTGATATTCATCTCGCCCTCCCCCTCGGCTATCAGCTATATAGGCAAGACCTCACCCATAGAATTGGGGGTGGCATCGCTATCATATTACAAGAGAATACAAATGCACCTTACCCAACTTCGCGCTCCCTGATTGTGAAAGTGCCCTGTTTCATATAGCTTCATCTTCCATCCACACATTCGCAGGAGTACTTATCTACAGGCCCCCAGGCACCAGCAGCAGATTTTTAGAGGCATTACCCGATTACTTATCCAGTCTTACTATGGGAAAGGGCCGACTGACAATGCTTGGTGATTTCAATCTTCATGTAGATAAACACGACTCCAATCGCATTAGACAGCTGCAAGGCGACATGGAAGCATTGTAATTTATCCAACTCCTAACGTCATCTACCCACAAGAAAGGCCATATCTTGGATCTCATTTTCTCCAGCACGCAGCGCAGCGCAGCTTATAGTTTCTAAACCATCACGTACCTTGGTCAGACCACTCTTTAATCATCTTCACTTTACCCAAGCTGCTGCAACTGCAAAAATCCCTAGCACAAAGCATCACTAAGAGTAGTTGGTCTAAAGTGGACCCTAAAACATGGCAGACCACCCTCAAGAAAAATTCCCCTACTCTCTCCAGGAATATAGACGAGAAATACCAGCAGTGGGAACAGTGGATTACCCAATCTGCCAACATCTGCGCACCGGAAAAAACTTTTAACTGCAAACCTTACACCAAAATCACCCCATGGTATAACGAGCAGCTACTCGCACTGAAAAAACAATGCAAAAAATTAGAGAGAGGTTGGACGAAAAAGTATGACCCCTCCCTTAAATCTGACTACAAGTTGTTAATGAGATTATACCATAATGAAATGAAGACAGCCCGATCCAAATTCTATGAAGAAAAAATAGCCCGGGCAGCAAAATCTCCTAAAGAACTGTTTAAAGTAGTAAAAACCTTGACCAACCCACACGAAAATACCAATGCCCCCTCACTTCTATTATAAGATGTAATGACATCGCAGCCTATTTCTCTAACAAGGTGACAGAACTATACGATCAATTACCATAAAATAGGGAACTACTCACTGCAATAATTGTTAAATCGCCCCCTACCTCTTCACTAGCCCAATTCCCTAGATTAGAGGAAGAGAAGGTCCGACATCTAATCAGGACAACCAAATCTGGCTCCCTGTTGGACCCAGCGCCCCCACGTCTCCTAGTGGATGCTCTGGATATTCTTTTACCCTCGGCGACCAAACTTCTCAATCTCTCCATAGATTCAGCTCTAATACCAAAAGTTTGGAAGCACGCTATCATCAAGCCACCCCAAAAGAAACTAATCTTGATCCCACTATCTTGAATAATCTCCGTCCCATTTCCGTTTTACCATACCTGGGCAAACTCCTGGAGAAGCATGTCAAACACTCTCTGTCTAATTTCCTGGAGTCCAATGGCACCTTCCATCCTTCTCAGATGGGTTTTTGAGCCACATATAGTACTGAGTCAGCTCTATTGACAGTCACTGAGGAGCTAAAATCTACACTTGATGAGGGACTGTCTGCCGCCATCCTCCTGCTGGACCTCAGTGCAGCCTTTGACACTGTAGATCATGCTACCTTAAAAGTGAGATTAGGGAAGTGGGAATTTGGGGAAAAGCCTTGGAGTGTCTCGCCTCCTTCCTGGAGAACAGATCCTTCCAGGTGATGGAAGGAGACTGAGTCTCAGAGCACCTCTCAACCACATGTGGCGTCCCGCAGGGCTTGTCCCTCAGTCTGACTTTGTTTAATGTTTATGTCCATCAACTGGCTGAGGTGGTGCAGGCATATGGAATATCGGTGGTGTCATACGCCGATGACACCCAGCTAGTGGTGTCTTTTTCTAACGGTTCAGAATCTAGCAATAATCAACTACCCGCTTGTTTGGAGAAAGTAGTGAATTGGATGTCCAACAGCTGTTTGAAGCTGAACGGTGGGAAAACAGAATTTATGCTGCTTGGAGACCCAGGCATCCACTGACCCCTGAAACATTGGCCAAAATGTATGGGAGACCTTCCTATCGCTAAACCCACTATATAAAACCTTGGAATTTGGCTGGAAGACTCCCTAACACTGGATTGTCAATCCATAAAACTCTCAGGGACTTGTTTTGCCGTGCTTAAAATGTTAAGGAAAATCCATGATGTAATCCTTGAGCACCTGAAGAAGACGGTGATACAATACCTCCTCATCTCATGTCTGGGCTATGGAAAGTCGCTCAATTGGGGTTCACCTAAATATGTCTCTAAGAGGCTGCTAGTGTTAAAAAATGTGGCTGCCAGACTCTTGTTGAAAATCCCTAATCGCACATCTGCTAAGGAATCACTCAAACCGCTCCATTGGCTGCATATCAAGGCCAGAGTTAAGTTTAAAACTCTCTGCATAGCTCGTAAAGCTATCAATAACTCTGGGCCCGAAAAACAGAGGAATCTAGGTACACCCCATCTAGACATCTCAGCTCTTCCCAGCAACAGCTCCTCAAGACAACCAGAATTAAAAGAGCCAGATGGGGCGATAGATCTTTTGCCCATATGACACAGAAGCTATGGAATGCCCTCCCACTAGAAATCCGAGCTGCGCCAAACGAAATTGCTTTCAGGAAAAATTTGAAAACCTGGCTTTTCCCACAATAATTAGACGTTGGCTCAGCTCTTCACTGTCAGAATTCTCTTTAGCGCTGGGAAGCCCACGGGTAGCCATGCTCTCTACAAATTCAAATTCAAAAGGAAAGTTTGGGCCTGGCAAAAGGTTTCATTTGCCAGGTCAAAATGACTGTTTAAAACTCCCCACACAGGCTGCAATGTCAGACCTGAGATAGGTTTGTAAGGCTATTTAAGTGGATGGCACAACAAGTGCTGCAGGCCCACTAGTAGCATTTAATTTACAGGCCCTGGGTACATGTAGTACCACTTTACTAGGGCCTTATGAGTAAATTAAATATGCCAATTGAGGACAAACCAATGTGACCATGTTTTAAGGAGTGAGTTCCTCCACTGTAGCACTGGTTAGCATTGTTAAACTAAGCAGGCCAACAAAAACGAGATCATAAAAGTATGGAGGAGTAAGGCAAAACATTTGGGGGAAGACCACTCAAAGACTGACAAGTCTAACAGGAATGATATCTAGACCCAGGCAAACCATGATAAAAGTGAATTTGCAGAATGTTTGGATGAATCACTTATTAATGGGGTTAATGGGCCTTAATGCCTTTTAACCCCTTGAGTGCCCCGCCCTTTCCCCGCCCTGTGCCGGCCCTTTCATTAGCGGGCGGGGTTCATGACGAGATAGTCTCGTCATGGGCACAGCGCAACCACGGCCCATGACGAGACCATCTCATCATGGGCACTCAAGAGGTTAAGGGCCTGTGATTTAGATGATGTAGAACCATATGTCACATGTGTTTAAATTCCTGTGGTGGGGGTCGGGCACCTCCAGGACTGTGTGCTTTCCTTTCTATCTGTTAGCCTTGCAGGTATGGGAAGGCCCCACAAATGATCATTCAAAAGAGAAATATTTATTACATGAGTCACCATCTTTTCTCCTCTTCCTTCTCGTCATCTGTAAACTTGGCCAGAGTATCTCTGAGAGTAAACTGTGATGATGGGATTGAATGGGTATTAGAAAACTGGTGAAAACTATTGAATTTAGATTGAGATGAGCTGATAGATGCAGGACAGTAGCCAGTCTAATTCCCAATATTGCTCATGGTGAGTTTAAGGATATTTGATCAGAGAAATAGATGAAGGAGCAGTACATAAGGAAAAATGACATGACCTGAGAAAAAAAGAGCAAAATAGCTTCCTGACATCAGCATTACAAGAGAACTGTTAACCAGTTAAAAACAAGGGTGAAACCTAAATGCTCATAAGGCAATACAAATCTGAGACTAGAGAGGAAAGCCACTGAATTAAGAGGAGGGGTTGGATCAGACAAAAAAAGTCATCCAATAATGAGCAAGCAGATGAACCAAAGCCCAATCTCTAGTATTATATACGTTGTCTATTTTTTAAATCACACAGGTGAATACTGTGTTAACTAGATGACAACTGCACAACATGTAGCAATTTTATTCACATCTGTAGCTGTCAATAAAACATACATAACTAGGTACAACAATGACAGAATACGAAGAACAAAATGTAGCTATTTAAATTCAATTGTCCACCCTTTCATGTCCTCCACCTCAAGCCAGCATTGACTTATTGTGGAATTTTGTAATCTCTTGATAGCCATATCAACATTTTTTTGTCCAATCGTTCACAGCGCGAACTTAAGCACGACCCTGCAAATACCGTCAGCTTTCCAGAGATCTTTTATTGAAAATCGTAGAAATATTTTCTAAACTAAGGATATTAAATGTATCCCGTCTTTTAAGCAATTTAAAATGATAATTGACTAGTCTCATTTACATAGAGATCTATTTTGGGGGATTTTGTGGTGTAGCAAAAACATCCTGCCTAATTTTAAATTGGTAGTCCTTTTACAAAAGTGCTTCTTCTTATCAGGTCACTTGAGTCTATAGGTTATAACACAGACAATATTTAATATTTGCTAGAAGAGACATATGTTTGTTTTGTGGTTCAGTACAGGTACAGAAGTCTACTGCAACCTTCCAAGTATTCGGGAAAAATATGTTCTGGGTATCCTTGGAGTGTGGACACTTGTATACCAACTGCAAAATGTGGATCAGAAAACCGATGTGGAGAAGATTTTAGATGTATAGAAACAGGTAGGAAATATGACTATTTCACATCTAAGAAAAGCATAGTTCATGCATATTGTTTTGATTATGCTTGCTTGCCTTCCATTTCAAGTGCGTGCAATAATATGTATGAATAGGTCTATGAATGAAGATTGAGTCATGGATGTAAATATTTGGGCAACTTCAAATTAATCTAAAGCCTTTGTTGTGTATTAGCTCCAGCTCATTGATTTTCTCAAAATTCAGCAAAATCTGGATGTTATCTATAGAGGAATGCAAGCAAAGATTATGATTATGTGTCTTTGCGTTGAAGAGGGGAAGAGTGGACGCTTAAATGACAGGATTCATTATCTATAAGAATCTGCCGGCAGTTGGATGGGTGTGCTGAGAACAACATAAACCTTCTTTCAGAAAAGGAAATGTGCATTTTCCATGTAGGATATCCTATTTTATGTATGATAATAAGTCATCCCAAGTGTGCCTTGTAAGTCAACAGGGCTAGGTGTGTAATACAAATAAAATATGGCACATTGCATATCTGTAAAGGTGTTCTTCCACAGTGCCTACATGTCCAAAATGTGTTTTCATTGCTTAGCCGGACTCCCTATAAACAGGCCTAAGTAAAATTAATAACAATGTAATGTGTATTTTTGCCTGGGAAAATTATGGCAAAATGATTCAAAGTTATTTTCCACTCAGTTTTAAAACTGTAATTTGATTTCAAAATCAGAATTTTGAAGCCTATAGTGGAAATCTAAGTATATTATAATGTCTGTGAACTGCCTGGTTGAAAATTGGGACCGGTTTTGCCACACATCTCACCTCTAGAAGCACAATGCACATTGTTAGCTGGAGGTAATGACCCTGTTCTCCAAAAGACAATGGCCTGGTCTCAGGGCTCTAGAAGGCAGGGGTGTTATCAACAATAAGCCACTTAACAGGGATCAGCTCTTTGGGAGGGTGCAGAAACTAATAGCAGAACAAAGAACAGTCTTCAAGTTCTACTTTTGCTTCAGAGATGCTAAATGGAGCGGACAGGATTTCCTCTTGTTCATTCCCACGATCCTTCAATACTCTGTGGCTCCAATACTAACAAAAGGGAAAAGTAGTTGGTTTGGGGAGAGCTAAAGACCTTTCTGATGAAAGATTGGGCTATCCATTTTGAATTTAGGGCCTATGAGATTTTTTTAAAGTGAAGTGAATAGGAAGTGCTACAAAAGCAAGTGGGTATATGGTGAGATAGTAGATAGGATTGGATAGGGAAAAAAATCCAGTCACAGAAGAATAGGCTCAGACTTGCACCTCACCTCCACCTCCCTTCAGGTTCCAGAGTTTTAGATCAGCTTAAAGCCTCTGTCCTTCCGAATAGCTATGCTGGTAAGCAGAGAGGAAAGTCATGAGAATCTTGGGAAGAACAGTTGAAAGGACTAACACTGCATTGCAGTGACTGGAACTTATTCACCATCCCATAGTCATTTGACTGAAGGGATGGCTCCACTCCATTCTGCTGTTGTAAGTGTAGGTACTTCTGAACCGACCAGAAGATAGGATTGCAGGTAAGTATATAATTCCAGCAAGCTGTACCACTAATATGCCAATAGTGCTTCTACGCGTACTGGTTTCAGCAACAGGTTGTGCTATGATGAACAGTAAACTAACAAGAGTCCAGTTGAAGGCCCCAGTATGCAGCCGAACACACACCTTTCAGAAACTGTGTGTGGTCAAAGGAAAGTTAGAGCACACATCACAGGGCAAAATAAGGAATGACTAAGAGAGTAAGTGAGGGAACCTAGAAGGCAGTAAACAAGAAACCTGATAGATGCACTATGGATGCACACTGATATGGAAAGGGAAGCAACTCTTTTCTAAGGCAAGGACTAAGTCCCAAGTGAGGTTTTGAGTATGGCACTATCACTTTTCACCCAGACATTACCCCAAACCCAGGAAGTGAGTGATTGCTCTCTGGTTAGTGGTCTAGTGTTTCTGTTCTTGCTAGTTTCCACTGACTTCTAGTGTTTCCAGCACCCATGTACACGATGCTTCAGTTTAGACTTGACAGCTCCTCAAAATATTCCTGGACCTGGGATCTTGACATTTGAATAAGAACACCTGGCTTAAAGAAGTCTCAAGGACTTCTGACTCTTGGTGGCAACCAAGCACTGGAACTGCTCTGTAAGGGTGAGGTGGTGGACATCTGGTTTGCTTTCTCCAGAGACATACAAATCAGAAGGACGCCTGACTCATTCTGTCATTCATAATCATTATTCATTTTTAAATAAAAACATTAAAGTACACATAAAGTTCTATAGTTTATAAAATACATCATCATAACAGCATTGCATCTGACATACTAAGACACTAGCAGTCAATACAAAATATGACACAATTCATAAAAAACCTTTAGTGCTCACCATAAATAAAGTCCACAATGATAACGGTGTAATAACTACAATGATACAATGTTATTTCATCAAAGTCATAATAAAGTGCTAAAGTGTAATTGCAATTTTATAAGATTAAATGAGCCCAGCTGGGACATAAAATCAATATGTGCACTTGTTGTACTGGAATAGCCCAATTGATTAGAATGAAGAATTGGGTTATTACATTTTCAGATAGACAAGGGCGAACAGATCAAGCAGTTTTACCTCTTTGATTCAATAGAAAGAAAATCTCTACCTAGGGTCCACTATGGTAATTGCAGACCTTCTTTATGCGCAACTTTCCGAAATGATCAATGCCAACCTTTAAAAAAAAAAAACATCATCACCATTCTAAATCTTTATGATAATGGGACATTTTAGCTTGACTAACTGGTCTCTACCCTATTTTTAGGCCATCCAATGGTCTCGTATGAAGCCTAAGTCAAGGTGTGTTGGATAAAATTGCCATGTTTCTTAATATAGATGACTTTCCATATAAAAGTTGCAACTTGGTTCCCCCAGAGAACATAAATACACATAAACTTCATTACGGTTCCTTATGTTTTTTCTAAAAATAATGTTTTTTTAAAATAATTTCCTAATTTCAGTATTGGAGCTGCAAAATAAAATGATGAGCATCATGCCTTGAATCTATCTCCTATCACATGGGCATTTTTCTGCTGCCTCTAGCAATTGCTTCATCCTTGGGAAAGCCACCAATATGTGAACTGTACCCAGACATAAACATGTCAGGACAAAGCGATATTGGGTATTAGATGTCATTAGAAGATGCCACTGTAGGCCCCAACTTTGGGAATGGTATCTTATCACTTAGGGCCTAGAAGTGTCTTTGGCACATCTGACTTTTATCTTATCAAGGAGTAAGATATTTAGTTCCCTCTTGCTAAAATGTGTCATGCTGTCTGGTTCCTCTAACAATGACGGATTGTTGAACTGTGCCATCTCTCTGTTTATGTACGAGACCCACGAAATTCTCAGCATGTGGTCTAATCTTTGACAGTTCCTTATAATTGCTTCTGTAAACTTGATCTCCTCTTCACTTGGTCTCCTCTTCACCCTTCACTCCAAATGCCACAGCTGAATGGGATTCCCCAAAAGAAAGGTTTGCCCTCAACCCACAGGTAGGCACTGGGCATAAAAGTGATCCTCACAAACCTCTCCTCAGAACACTCCTTGACCTGTGAAGATCAAAAGAAGACTGCCCAGTTGTCAGAGACATGAAGGAAGACTGGACCTGGACCTGCATGTCTTGAACCCAGGACCCCTTTCTGGGCACAAATTCAGAGCTTTCCTGCTTTCATCGAAGACCACGCCAGAACGCCACTCTTCAGCAACCCACTGTTGTCAAGCCCCACCTTGGATCCAGCTTACATCTTGCCCTGTGGACAACTCTTCTACAAACAGTCTTTCTCTATAAAAGTTTCTATGTCCAAAGGTAAACTTTCCACCTGGATTAACCTGGTTTATCTATTTGATTTGCCCTCCATTGCATTAGCTTTTGACTCTGGCTATTACACCTTAGGGGTCGATTACAAGGTCGTTTCGGAGTCGGACTTTCCGACCGACTGGTACTCGAATTACAATGCCCAAAACCCATTACTTACCGACCAACTCGGTTACTCCAAATCCGACTGGATATTCCTAACGAGAAGCCTTTGGAAATGCCCAATTACAATGCGTACTTCCGAGGCGCGTTATCGGTCGGACCAACTAAAAACGCGTCAGAGCAGTTGGAAGGGGAGAATTTCTGCACCGAATCATGTCACAACACGATTTCTGTGACCAAGACTGTGCAGCTATGCATCCCATCATGCATGTCATCCCTACACTGTACATCTACGATGAATACTACAACCTCAAATGACACGGTCGTTGCAAATGGTAAGTTAGACACCTACCCCTACAGAAGAATGCAAATACCCCACAAAAGACAATAAATTAGAAAGCAGGGGAATTACGTCCAGCAATGTAAAGCCAATTGGAGGGGTGGGGTCTAATACTTCCAGCAATGTAGACCCAATTGGGGAGTGGGGGCAAATATTCCCAGCAATGTAGAGCCAATTGGGGGTGTGGGGGCTAATACTCCCAGAAATGTTGAGACAATTGGGTGGGTGTAGGGGCTAATACTTCCAGTAATGCAGAGCCAATTGGGGGAGTGGGGGAGCTAATACTCACAGCAATGTAAAGTCAATTGGAGGTGTGGGGGGGCTAATACTCCCAGCAATATTGAGACAATTGGGGGGATTGGGGGGATAACACTCCCACCAATGGACAGCCAATTGGCGGTGGGGAATAATACTCCCTGCAATGTAGAGACAATTGTGGGTGTGGAGGGCTAATACTCAAAGCAATGTTGAGCCAATTGGTGGGGTTGGGGGGCTAATACTCTCAGCAATGTAGAGCCAATTGCGGATAGGGGGCAGATACTTCCAGCAATGTAGAGACAATTGGGGGGCGATGGGGAGGCTAATACTCCCAGCAATGTAGATCCAATTGGGGTGTGGGAGGCTCATACTCCCAGCAATGTAAATCCAATTGGCGTGGTGGGGGGGAAAATACTCCCAGCAATTTTGAGCTAAATTTGGGGTTTGGGGGCTAATACTCCCAGCAATGTAGAGCCAATGTGGGGGCTAAATATCCCAGATATGTAAGCCAATTGAGGGTGTGGGTGGCTAATACTCCCAGCAAGGTTGAGCCAATCGGGGGTGGGGGGCTAATACTCCCAGCAATGTAAAGCTTATTGGGGGTGTGGGAGGCTAATACTCAAAGCAATGTTGAGCCAATTGGGTGGGTGGGTTTGGGGGCTAATACTCTTACCAATGTAGAGCCAATTGGGGGGTGGGGGATAATACTCCCAGCAATGTAAAGCCAATTGGGGGGATGTGGAAAGAAAATACGCCCAGCAATTTTGAGACAATTAGGGGGATTGGGGGGCTAATACTCCCAGCAATGTAGAGCCAATTGGGGGTGGGGACTAATACTCCAAGCAATGTAAAGGCAATTGGGTGTGTGGGGGGCTAATACTCACAGCAATGTAAACCCAATTGTGGGTGTGGGGGGCCAGTCCTCCCATCAATGAAAAGCCAATTGTGGTTGTGGGGGCTAATACTCCCAGCACTGAAGAGACAATTGGGGTGGGGCTGGGTAGTCTAATACTCCCAGCAATGTAGAACCAATTGGGGGTGGGGGGGCTAATACTCCCAGCAATGTAAAGCCAATAGGGGGGGAAATACCCCCAGCAATGTTGAGCTAAATTGAGGGTTTGGGGGGCTAATTCTCCCAGCAATGTAGAGCCAATTGGAGGGTGGAGGGCTAATACTCCCAGCAATGTAAAGCCAATTGGGGATGTGGGGGGCTAATACTCCCAGCAATGTAAAGCCAATTGGGGGTGTGGGGGCTAATACTCCTAGCAATGTAGAGCAAATTGGGGTGATGGGTGGCTAATACTTCCAGCAATGTGTCCATGAATATTGTAACTGGTGCTCATGCAAAGTGTCTTAAGCTGCAGAAAACAGCAAAAAAACAAAGTCGAAGATTACTTGGTAGGAAAGGCATTCTCACAATGTGGCAGCAAATGTAAGTGTCAACTTTAAGGAATGGGCATAGTGGAGATGCTGGATCTCTAGGGACTGTTGAAAAACCAACAAAGCGTCATCATCTAGTGAAAGGTCCCTTAAAAACCTGTGAAATACTCAGGTGCTGCAAAGATGTCTCACCAGACTCCCACAACAGATCAAGAACTACCTGTGTGTCTGGGGAAGCTGTCTCAGCCTCAGCTGATGCACACAACGGTGGGGGGGCTGAAGCCCATTGAGCCCTATGGGTGTTGAGTTCTATCATAAAGGGTTCTGTATAGGCTTTGATTGGCAATGCGGGCAACCGGGCATTAGATGATGGGCCGGTGCACCAGGGTCACTTGTGGGCCGTTTGTTTGGGGCCTATTTAAATCAGCCCAAGAGACTGACTTACTTCCCCAGTCCCCAACATGCAACTGCAATGTGGTGCCAGTATCGTGTCCGTTCCCCAGCTGTGCTATAAATTGAGGCTGGGGACCAGCTTTTGGGGAATACTCACCTTGGTACACTGCCTTGAGTGCCCTGGCAGAAGCAGTGTTATCTCATCCACCCGCCCATCACTGTCAGATCATGGCAGGTGCAGGGAGGTTGCGTTGTATGTTGGGGTCTCGCAGGGAGCCAAGTTTCATTTGGCCATTCTAACCTACCCTCTGCCACCTTGATCAGCAGCAGTGTGCTATTTTGAAACCTCTCTTGCCAGGGAAATACACAGAGGCTCCAATGAAAAGGATGAGCACGGAATTTGTGCCAATGAATTTCAGAGTGACCGAGCATCATTGTGATTCCAATCCAACCATGGTTCCATAGCATGTTGTGTCTGTCAAATGAGGGAATGTCATCATCAGGTAGGTACAATGAGACCACTAAATACTAGTAGAAACACACATTTGACGTTGGAACAGGAATGCCCATAGCCACATATATGTATGTATCACAAAAAGAATGCATGAGTCCACCACAACACACAACAGAACATCGCAGGGCAACAGAACTCCAATGCACTCACAAAAGTATGCCCACAGAGACATATTCACTGGCACCATGCCTGCACCTACATGCACCTGTTATACAGGCTAAATCCTAAGATCTGAAACACCATAGGAAGTCACATTTCAGGAAGTTACATCATTTATCCATATTACCTTGCCATTTCCCAAACACCCTAGAAGTAGTACATGGTTTGCTCTGGATATCTGCCAAATAAAATACAGCATGTATAAATCACACAGAAAAGTGAAGTAAAATTCAATGGCTTATCTACCAATTGTGAAATTCAGAAAACTCCTCAAGACTTGGTTATTCACCCAAGCCTATAACTAAACCCTAGCACATGATAATCAAATGGGCTCCAGCATACCTTAGACTTAGCACCAAGAAACCAATCCATGTATGTGCCCTTTACAAGAAATGTTAACATCAAATAGCAAGACACTGCATCCACCCAATCGGATGGATAACCTAGGCCTAGCTAATTTACTATCTCATACATCACTTTACGGAATGCACAATTGTTGACAGATCAATATATATCTACAAACATCAAATTGACTACTACAGTCCAACCTGGACCTATACTCCCCCATCAGACCAATCCCACAGTCATACATCCTGTGTCATGATGAGTACAGCAGTGTCAGAACAGGTCATCATAGGGAGACACAACCAGAATTGGATGTTGGATGTTTCACGAAGAACATGGGAAGGACCCAGCATAGATCCAGAGCTGGACTCAGACAGATTAATCTATTACATACAATCACTACCATGCACACAGGTCAGATAGCATGCACACCACACTCAAATACATAAAGGAAACAACTATCTTGGGGCACACTATGCTTTGCCAGGCCAGGTTGACATGCCCCTGGTGGACCTGTGTCTTTCAACCACCAATGTTCACTCAGGACAGCCAGCAGGGCATGGGATAGGATACCTACCTGTAAAGTTAGGACAGGGTTGCAAAATGTCCCACTTTGAGTCACAATAATCAAAACATAGATAAAGTGATAACAGCCACACCGAGTAGCCCCTAAATCTACATGCACACAAAGGATGGTTCATCATCCAAAACCTTGGATGAAGGAAGACACACATCTCCAAACTAAGACAAATGATCACATACAAAAGACAGACACAGGGAAATGCGTTTTCTGGCATATGGTACAATGAATATCCCTACACACAAGAAACAATACTTCTCCACATCAAAACCTCACTATCATCTCAACATAATGTCCTGGACACAATTTAGGTTGTACAGTAAATCATCTTTATTAATTAGGAAATGTAGGTCCGGTCAGATGGGCAGACCAAACATTCAGCAAGGAATTGAGCATACCACAACAGCAGCATATGGAACTAAATCAAACAACACGATAAACATAACAAGATAGGACAGGCAGAGGTATCATGTGCATTTAAAAGGTCAGCAACACACATATTACATAGCCCACACATGGGGGGTGAGGCTGGGGCCTCTAAGACAAAATCAATTGTCAACAGTTAACATTGTTTCTCATGTGAACACCAAAAGACACTCCTACACATGCCTAAAGGAAATGTCATGCAGACAGTCTGCCTCACGTGACAGAGCAGCTCGCATTGGGCCATTGACATGTGTGTATGACCCCCACCCTACAAAGTCCTACACCCATCCAGTGGCTCATCATGTAAGAAATTGACCTACAGTTTAGTTAATGCAATCCTCTGTAGGCACACAACTCACTCCCTGCGATGCAAAGTAGCCTCAGCCCGAATCACTGACATAATATTGACACAATTTCGATCTACATTTTTATCTACACAAAAATATCGACAACACTAATATCGATACCCTATATTTTCTTAACAAAATACACTAATATTGACCCCAAAATATCGTCAATCATAATTATCGATTACAGTAATATCGAACTCATAAAATATCGAACATTCTTTAAAAAAATACATCATGTCCAAAATATCGATCACAATAATATAGACAACAATATTATCGTTTGTGTAATAATATGGACAATTCACAAATACATAAAGCAAACTAAATTAAACACCATAATTATATTTAAATAATTAAACGTACACTGCAAATAAAATACAGTATATTTCAAAATTTTTGCAAATACTAAAACATTTTAAAACATTGCATAATAAATATACTATTAATAACAATTTAATTTCATATTTAGATTATGTACACACATTATTTAACATCACATATAATATAATTTACATTTAAATAATTTAACATATAACATATATACATATAAGGAAAACAACTACCAAAACGATTAACCCCTTCAGTGCCCATGACGAGCTGGACTCGTCATGGGCCGCGGTTGCGCTGTGCCCATGACGAGTCCAGCTCGTCATAGACCCCGCCCGCTAATGCAACGGCCGGCACAGGGCGGGGAAAGGGGCGGGCACTGAAGGGGTTAAAACAATAAAGATTAACCAATAAAAACACACAAAATGAAAATGAACCAATGAGGTTAACAAAACAATTAATGCAAACACTATATGAAGAAGGAAAACTCATTCTTATTTTACACCTTAAATAAAAAATAATAAAGAAGCCGAAACTCTGCCGGATTTCTACCAGAAGCAAGGACTTCTTCAAAGAAAAAGATATTGCATTTTTCAAAAAGTAAGTACATTGCCATCCATTAAATAACTGTAATACTAATACTCAAAAACTACTATTTATCATACTCAAGTAATTAATATATATAGTTTTTCAATGTATTTCTCCTCTACAGATAACTCTCAAACCATCTACAAAATTACAGATCAGCTTCTAAAATCACCTAACTAATAAAGTAAGTATTCAGCAAATAGCAGTGTAAAAAATTATAAAACACCCAACCAAACCCCAAATCCATCCCAAACACACACCCCACCCCATGTAAATATTTTACAAAATAAGTAAAAATATGTTTTCCTCTTCCAACAGAAAGATCAACAACTTGACAGAATTCAACCAACAAAGAAAAAACATCTCCATTTAAAAGCAGCTCAAAACCAACATTGTAAGTATATTAATAACATAGGGGCCTATTAGCATGGCGGGCGGATCGCCACCGCCCGACCGGCGGTGGCGATCCGCCTGCCAAAACACCCCGCCGGACAGCCTTTTACCCCACCACATTAGCATAGCGGGGGTACCGCGGCGGACGGAAAGACCGTCGGCTGCTTTTCCGCCGGTAGGCAATCGAACACGATTGCCTACCGGGCGGAAATGGCCTATAATATGGTTGCAGTGCCATCCATATTATGATGTGGGCGGTGTTATGCTTTTCTATGGCGGAGACTGGAAAGGCATGCGGGAATCGCTTAGGGGTGCCCTTGTGGGCCCCCCATGGTACCCCCTACATTGGCATACACAAGGTGGCAGGCACCTCACGCATGCATTTTCTACATTGTGGCGGGTGCTGCTCACAGCACCGCCCGCCACAATGTTGAAGATATGGGATGCGACCGCCACGGTGGCGGTTGCATCCTAATTGGTGGTGTGGGACCGCCGCACCACTAGTGGCCAGTCCCAGCACCCCTAGGGTGGCGGCGGACTGAAGTGTATTTATTAAGAAAAACAATGTACAACCTTCGTTTTAATACATTTGATATACATTTTTGTAGAATTTAACACATCACAATGACAGAAGGCGCCCAATTTATCATGTCCCAGGAAAAGCAAGGTGGACTAACAGTAAATTGGAAATGTAGCAAGTACTATTCAAATAAGTGTTATGTTCGGGCAACAACTAGAGAAACAACTGTTTTTTATACAAGGGAGCATAACCACCCTCCAAATGTTACTGAAATAGAAGTTAGGACTGCCCTTGATAACATGATAACATTAAAGAAGCTATCACTAGCTCACAGAAACCTACGACTCAAATACTGAAAGAATTGCTGCCTACAGTACCCAAACATGCTACTGGGCAACTGCCCTCTATTTCTTCATTGAAAAGAATGATAGCTCGACCAAAAAAGCCACAACAACTACCACACATGCTCCAAAAACTTTTGAAGAGGTGGTAATTACCCTGAACTATCTATAACTCAAAATTAAGAACCCATTATTCTCCATGAAAATAAATGCAAAGAGAAAAGAATAATTATGTTTGCAACTGCAAACAATTTGATAAAACTACAACAATCAGAAACATGGATGATGGACGGGACTTTTAAAATCTTTCCCAAACCATTCCATCAATTATACACTGTCCATGCCCTATATCAGAACACCAACATCCCCTTATATCAGAACACCAACATCCCCTTTATCTATGCTTTGCTACACAATAAACATAACTCAACATATATGGAAGTACTAAGTAAAATTAAACAGGAAACAAATAATTATTAAATAATAATAGATTTTGAGCAAGTTATGATAAGTGCTTTTTTAAAGTATTACCCACATTCATCAATTCAAGGATGTTACTATTATTTCAATCAGTGTCTATGGAGACACCTTCAGAAATCAACTCTAATGGCCTCATTATGATGGCGGAAGGACCGCCACCGCCGTCCTACCGCCAAATTAGGATGGCGGTGAGTACCATAGCGGACACCAAGGCAATTGCACTGATTGCCTGGGGGACGGAGCAGGGCCACTAATATGGTGGCGGTGCCTAGCAGGCACCGTCCACCAAATTAGGATGTGTGTTTAAAAAGGCCTTTCCATGGTGGCGATGCTGCCATGGAAAGGCTGGTGGGGATTGGGTTTGGGGGCCCATTGAGGTGCCCCTTGTTTGGGGATTGTCGCTGCACTAGGGGGTACCCATGGTACCCCACTGCATTTCCATGCACCGAGTGGCAGGTACCGCATGGTGTCTGCCACATAGTGCTGGGAAATTCAGTGCAAACACTTTTAACATTGCAGACGGTGCTGCAGCCAGCAGCACCGCCCACAATGTTAAAAGCTTAGGATGCGCCCGCCAGTATGGCAGACGCATCCTAATTGCAGTGGTAGGACTGCCGCATGTCTGGCGGGCAGTCCCAAACACCGCTACAATGGCGAGCAGACCAAGTCCGCCCGCCATCGTAATCAGCCCCTAAGTGTTGAATATGCGACAAACAGTTAATTTGCATACCAAATAAAAAAACGGATTGCACTGGCCTACGTCCCAGTTACTGACGTGGCCGAGCATTACAATCTTTTAATAGAAAGTGCTTACTACCACCAACACAAACAAAAATTAAGTCTATTTTGAAGATACCTGGGTGGGAAGATGACATAGATCATGACACAGGAGACAACCAAAATATCAAATTCCATGGTGGAATGTCTACCTTAGCACACTAAATCAAGAAGCAAAAATAAACAATGCTGTTGAAGGTTGGCATAATGCCTTCCAAGCAAAAACAGGATGAGGTACACCTATTCTACACAAATTCCTACTCTCCCTCCAAAAAGAACATAGCTACCAACAGCTAAAAATGGAGCAATCGATCACACAAATCAAGCCTAAAATATCCAACCAAACTAAACAAATGTTTGAATACCTACAACAAGTCAGACAATACCCAACAACAAGAGGCCTTGAATACTTAGCAATAATTGCCAAAAGCCTACTCTAAACTCTCAAACCAGTGTATAATAACTTCTGTTAAAATTATTAAAATGCATACAAATTATTATTATTTTTTAAACTAAATAATTTGTCTAATATATTTTTATTAATAAATAAATATATATATAGACATATTAATTTGATTTTTTAAAGAAATAAACAATAACAATAAATCTTTCTCCCACAATAAATAATTAAATTAACTTACCGTTTCCGTAGCTGTAGATAGAAAATCCCACTTCTTGTAACACAAAGCTTATAGCTCATATTCAAAATAGAGAGAAAAATTAAACAAAACAAAATGAAAAAATCCAACTGTGCCAAATAGTAATCCTCGATCCGTACATACACAATCCATAAACCATAAAAAACCTGAAAAAGTGTTTTAAAATAAGAAACACTCCTGGAAAACCCGAAAAATTAAAGAAGTGTAAAATAATTATTAGGTACTTAAACTAATATACACTTCCTTAATTTAAAAAAACACAACCTTGTAGTAACCGCAACTCCGATCGAACAAAACCTGTAAAAAACACACAAACATTCCCACCCACACAAATATGCACTTAATGTACAATATAATAGTATTACAAACATTATTCACACAATAATAACAAATAGCCTACCAGACCTCTAAACTAGGCCTCAAAAAGATAACGATCCACAAATCATCAAAACCTAACCAAGACATAAAAAACAATACAACTCCAAAAAGCCTACTCTACACACACTAACTACAACTTAACTACCTTCAAAGTAAAATACAAAATGTTTAAATGAAGAAAAGTAATCTTACATTCCTCAATGTGAAGCAGCTCCCGACCGCGACCATCTCCCCTTTCGCAATAACCCAAAACAACCGTGAGCGTCTACAAAATACAAGCCCCAAACAAATATGGCAGCTTTAAATATATAAAATAAATATAATTTAATTTAAAAAATGTCATTGCATTATATATAAATTACTAACATATTTAATTTAAATACTACAATGTATATCTTAATTGTTCAAATGTATTTTTAATTTTTATATCATTGTAAAATTATAATAGTAAATATTATGAAACACTTTGGGGTCGATTCCGATCCTGGAATTTTTTTTCCCGTACGACCCGTATCTGTATTTTTTTACGTACGAATCGTACAAGTCCCGTACAAATGGCGAAGTATGATTCGTACGTGAAAAATACATACGAATCGCCTCGGGAAAAGTCTACGAGACGTCCCCGGACAGTTTTACATACAAATCATAAAACTGAAGTCCGAGCGCGCAAGTGCGATCCATACCTCCCGTCCGAAAACACAAGCGCATGGAAAAGGCTCCGTACAGAGCGAACTTTGTACGAGCCCTACCCCGAGTACGCTTGTGCCCGGGGTACGAGTCTTACAGCCCCCCCCAGCCTCCCACCCCTCCCGCGTATGTCCGCACCGTACACCTCACCCCCCGTATGTACGGACCGTACCCCCCACCCCCGTATGTCTGCACCGTACCCCAGGCGTACCCCCCACCTGCGTATGTCCGCACCGTACCCCAGGCATACCTCCCACCCGCGTATGTCCGCACCATACCCCAGGTGTACCCCGACCCGCGTATGTCCGCACCGTACCCCAGGCGTACCCCAATCCTCGCGTATGTGCGGACCGTACCCCAGGCGTACCCCAATCCTCACGTATATACGGACAGTACATACGCAAGGATTGGGGTACGCCTGGGGTACGGTGCGGACATATGGGGGGGTGGGGGGTACGGTCCGTACATACGGGGGAGTGGGGGGTACAGTCCGTACATATGCAAAGTTGGGGTACGCACCGTACATGATGACACGTACGATGTGGGTGATGGCATGTATGTCGCGTAGCGGGCCCCCTTTTCCTCGTGCATCGCGGCGTACTTAGGTTTTCTGGCACTTTTTGGCTCCCGTAAAAATATAGCCGTGCGGAGTGCTGTGGGTACAAATCGTACTTGCTGGTCCGTAAAACGCTGCCTGTCTCCGTGCGGACATCGCGTACGCGCTGTCCAGGATCGGAATTGTATGGATTTTTTAGCCGTACGGCGTTTTTTACGATTCGTACGGAAATGGTATTTCTGTACGAATCGTACTTGCTTGTTTGTAAGGTGCATTTCCCGGGTACGAGTCGTACGGAGAATACGTTCCGTACTACCATTCGTACCTGAGTTTTACAGGATCGGAATCGGCCCCTAAATGTTAAAATTCCATGTATTTGCAAATTACATACATTTATAAAAAACTTGTAATAATTATTTTTATATATAAAAATGTCTACCTTATAGAAAATGTTTATAAACTAAACAATATATTAATTAATAACATTAATATTTTGTATATTAATATTATTAATTAAAATATATTATTATTTTTGGGGAAAATGTTACTAAGTTTATACTTAAAAAATGTTGTAAAAATTGTAAAAATTGTTATATCATTAATATGTTACCAATATATGTAACAAAAAAAAATGTTCAGAATACCAAACTGAAATTAACTACTGTTAAAAATAAATATTTTTTTTTCTAATGTATGTAAAAAAATGTTAACCTACATTATCTGTTAATACAAACTTCACACAACTGTTTAAAACAATGTACCAATGTTATAAAATGTTTCCCTTAAATATTACATGGAGATATATTCATATGTACAAAACATTTTGGGGCCGATTCCGATCCGGGTCTGAGAGCTCTCCGACCGAGCCGAATCTGGAGTGTTTTCTGACCGAGCCGGAGTCCTGCATTCCAACCAAGCGAGTATGATGCAGCCGTATGCTGTCGGACTCGGTTTGGTTGGACTCCCATGGGAGTCAATGGGAGCCGGTCGTACGACGTGTACATGGGCTCCCATTGACTGAATGGGTACGTCTCGCACAAGGGCACCCCCTGCAGTGGGTATGCGTCGGTGCCATCCGCACCGTACATGCCTGTGTTGGGGGGACCCTTGGGTCTCCCACTGTGTCCAAGTCGTAGGGCTCCGGGTGACAGGGGGTCCGACATGGGCTCCCAAAGGCAACTTCCCAGACGTTTTGCGAGCCGGACATTCCGGCTCGCACCTGCTGTCCGACGCGTGCATCGTACTGACTCGGTCGTAAATCGCATCCCTTGCATGCCATGGTTCGCTTACGGCCGTGACGCACAGAGCGGTTCGGACCCGGAAACGACTCGGTCGGTGAAATTCACGTAGCTCGCATCGTACTTGCTCGCTCGTACAGCTATACGAGTCGGCCGGAAAACACGCGTACGGCTCATAGTTCTTCCAGCCGAATCGTGTTCGGTGCCTTTCCGACCCGGATCGAAATCGGCCCCTTTGTATTTGTAAACTTTGTAAGTCCGTCTGCCATTGCAACGGAGCCAGGGACCGACCGCCGAAGTTGTGGCGGTCCCGCATTACATATTATGATGTCCACGCCACATTGGCAGGCGCATCCTTGGCCTATTACATTGTGGGTGGATCTGCTGGATGCAGACCGGCCCGCAATGCAATAGGAGTGCGCACATCATTGCCATGCACTACATGGCAGGCACCATGTGGTGCCTGCCTCGTAGTGCATGGTAATGACGGGGGTAATATAGGTACCCCCATGTGCACCCCCTCACCCCCAAAACCCTGGTTGGCCAGCAACAGGCCCCCAACACCAGACAATGCATGCCTTTCCATGGCGGCAATGCTGCCATGGAAAGGCAAATCACCGCATGCATCATAATATGGACAATATTGTGACCCTTTTCCGCCCAAGTCGACCAGCGGAAAAGCGGCGGACATTCTTTCCGTCCGCCGTGGATCCCCCAGCCATACTAATATGGCGGTGGGTCAATCAGGCATGGATGCTGGGCAGATCGCCCCCACTGGGCCCACAGTAGCTACCGCCGGACCGGCGTGGGAGATCCACCCGCTATCCTAATGGGCCCCTATGTGTTTATTTATCTTATATTAACATATTTATAATAAAACAAATATTTCTTGTTGATTTCTAAATACTTTACAGAAAATAAAATTCATAAAACAATTAAAATGTCTAATTGTTTGTCTACCAATTGTACCATAATGTAATATTCAATATTAGATATTAATTTAATTTCTAATAAATATAGTTATTAAAATAATATGTTCTAATTAAGAATATATATACAATCTTTATGTTTTCATTTATAGCTATCTTATAATTAAAATATTATACAACTTTAAACTATAATTTGTTTAAAGATTATAAATTGATACCCATATAGCTAAATTACTGTTCCCAATACAGTTAGCATAAATACATGGTAGGTGCTTGACACTAAACTTAATTAATTTACTATTCCCACTCCAGTTAGTATTAATTGGGGGTAGGTTTTGAACACTAAACTTAATAAATGTTCATTTGATACTCCAGTTAGTATTAATTAGGGGTAGGTGCTGGACACTAAACTTAATACAATTTCTATTCCTACTCCAGTTAGTATTAATTAGGGGTAGGTGCTGGACACTAAAGTTAATTAATGTACTATTCCTGCTCCAGTTAGTATTACTTAGGGGTAGGTGCTGGACGCTAAAGTTAATTAATTTACTCTTTCCACTCCAGTTAGTAATAAATCAGGGAAGGTGCCTGACACAAAACTTAATTAATTTACTATTCCCACTCCAGTTAGTATTAATTAGGGGTAGGTGCTGGATGCTAAACTTAATACATTTTCTATACTTACTCCAGTTAATATTAATTAGGGGTAGGTGCTGGACACTAAACTTAATAAATGTTCTATTCCTACTCCAGTTAGTATTAATTAGGGGTAGGTGCTGGATGCTAAACTTAATACATTTTCTATTCTTACTCCAGTTAATATTAATTAGGGGTAGGTGCTGGACACTAAACTTAATAAATGTTCTATTCCTACTCCAGTTAGTATTAATTAGGGGTAGGTGCTGGACACTAAACTTAATACAATTTCTATTCCTACTCCAGTTAGTATTAATTAGGGGTAGGTGCTGGACACTAAAGTTAATTAATGTACTATTCCTGCTCCAGTTAGTATTACTTAGGGGTAGGTGCTGGACGCTAAAGTTAATTAATTTACTCTTTCCACTCCAGTTAGTAATAAATCAGGGAAGGTGCCTGACACAAAACTTAATTAATTTACTATTCCCACTCCAGTTAGTATTAATTAGGGGTAGGTGCTGGATGCTAAACTTAATACATTTTCTATACTTACTCCAGTTAATATTAATTAGGGGTAGGTGCTGGACACTAAACTTAATAAATGTTCTATTCCTACTCCAGTTAGTATTAATTAGGGGTAGGTGCTGGATGCTAAACTTAATACATTTTCTATTCTTACTCCAGTTAATATTAATTAGGGGTAGGTGCTGGACACTAAACTTAATAAATGTTCTATTCCTACTCCAGTTAGTATTAATTAGGGGTAGGTGCTGGACACTAAAGTTAATCAATGTACTATTCCCACTCCAGTTAGTCTTAAATTAGGGTAGGTGCTTGGCACTAATCTTAATTAATTTACTATTCCTACTCCAGTAAGTATTAATTAAGGGTAGGTGCGGGACACTAAATTTAATTAATTTACTATTCCCACTCCAGTTAGTATTAATTAGGGGTAGGTGCTAGACACTAAACTTAATTAATTTACTATTCCTACTCCAGTTAGTATTAAATCAGGGTAGGTGCTGGAAACTAAACTTAATTATTGTACTATTCCCACTCCACTTAGTATTAATTAGGGGTAGATGCTGGACACTAACTTAATTCATTTACTATTCTCACTCCAGTTAGTATTAATTGGGGTAGGTGCTGCACACTAAAATTAATTAATTTACTACTCCCACTCCCGTTAGTATTAATTAGGGGTAGTTGTTGAACACTAAACATACTACATTTTCAATTCTTACACTAGTTAGTATTAATTAGCGGTAGTTGCTGGACACTAAACTTAATACATTTTCTATTCCTACTCCAGTTAGTATTAATTAGGGGTAGGTGCTGGACACTAAAGATAATTAATTTACTATTCCTTCTCCAGTTAGTACTAACTAGGGGTAGGTGCTGGACACTAAAGTTAATTAATTTACTATTTTCACTCCAGTTAGTATTAAATCAGGGTAGGTGCTGGACACTAAACTTAATTAATTTACTATTCCCACACCAGTTAGTATTAATTAGGGGTAGGTGCTAGACTCTAAACTTAATTGATCTACTATTCCTACTCCAGTTAATAATAAATCACGGTAGGTGCTGGGCACTAAACCTATTTAATTTACTATTCCCACTCCAGTTAGTATTAACTCAGGGTAGGTGCTGGACACTAAACTTAATATGTTTTGTATTCCTACTCCAGTTAGTATTAATTAGGGGTAGGTGTTGGACACTAAACGTAATACATTTTCTATCCCTAATCCAGTATGTATAAATAGGGGGTAGGTGCTGGACACTACACGTAATACATTTTCTATCCCTACTCCAGTTAGTATTAATTAGGGGTAAGTGCTGGACACTAAACTTAATACATTTTCTATTCTTACTCCAGTTGAAATTAATTAGGGGTAGGTGCTGGACACTAAACTTAATACATTTTCTTTTCCTACTCTAGTTGGTATTAATTAGGGGTAGGTGCTGGACACTAAAGTTAATAATTTACTATTCCCACTCCAGTTAGTCTTAAATCAGGGTAGGTGCTGGACACTTAACTTAATAATTTACTATTCCTACTCCAGTTAGTATTAATTAGGGGTAGGTGCTGGACACTAAACTTAATTAATGTACTATTCCCACTCCAGTTAGTATTAACTCAGGGTAGATGTTGGACACTAAACTTAATTAATGTACTATTCCCACTCCACTTAGTATTAATTAGGGGTAGATGCTGGACACTAAACTTAATTAATTTACTATTCCCAGTCCAGTTAGTATTAATTGGGGTAGGTGTTGCTCACTAAACTTAATTAATTTACTGTTCCCATTCCAGGTAGTATTAATTAGGGGTAGATGTTGAACACTAAACGTAATACATATTCAATTCCTACTCCAGTTAGTATTAATTAGGGGTAGGTGCTGGACTCTAAACTTAATACATTTTCTATTCCTACTCCAGTTAGTATTAATTAGGGGTAGGTGCTGGACACTAAAGTGAATTAATTTACTATTCCTACTCCAATTAGTATTAATTAGGGGTAGGTGCTGGACACTACAGTTAATTAATCTACTATTTTCACTCCAGTTAGTATTAAATCAAGGTAGGTGCTGGACACTAAATTTAATTAATTTACTATTCCCACTCCAGTTAGTATTAATTAGGGTTAGGTGCTGGACACTAATCTTAATTAATCGACTATTCCTACTCCAGTTAGTATTAAATCAGGGTAGGTGCTGGACACTAAACTTAATACATTTTCTATTCCTACTCCAGTAAGTATTAATTAGGGGTAGGTGCTGGACACTAAAGTTAATTTATTTACTATTCCCACTCCAGTTAGTCTTAAATCAGGGTAGGTGCTGGGCACTAAACTTAAATAATTTACTATTCCCACTCCAGTTAATTTTGACTCAGGGTAGGTGCTGTACACTAAGCTTAATACATTTTCTATTCCTACTCCAGTTAGTAATAATTAGGGATAGGTGCTGGACACTAAACTTAACACATTTTCTATTCCTACTCCAGTTAGTATTAATTAAGGGTAGGTGCTGGACACAAAACTTAATACATTTTCTATTCCTCCTCCAGTTAGTATTATTAGGTCTAGGTGCTGGACACTAAACTGAATACATTTTCTATGCCCACTCCAGTTAGTAATATTTGGGGTAGGTGTTGCCCACTAAACTTAATTAATTTACTATTCCCACTCCAGTTAGTATTAATTAGGGGTAGGTGTTGAACACTAAACGTAATACATTTACAATTCCTACTCCAGTTAGTATTAATTAGAGGTAGGTGCTGGACAATAAACTTAATACATTTTCTATTCCTACTCCAGTTAGTTTTAATTAGGGGTAGGTGTTGGACACTAAAGTTAAATAATTTACTAATCCTACTCCAGTTAGTATTAATTAGGGATAGGTGCTGGACACTAAAGTTAATTAATTTACTATTTCCACTCCAGTTAGTATTAATTAGGGGTAGGTGTGGGATTCTAAACTTAATTAATTTACTATTCCCACTCCAGTTAGTATTAATTAGGGGTAGGTGCTGGACACTTAACTTTAATTTACTATTCCTACCCCAGTTAGTATTAATTAGGGGTAGGTGCTGGACACTAAACTTAAATAATGTACTATTCCCACTCCAGTTAGTATTAACTCAGGGTAGGTGTTGGACACTAAACTTAATTAATGGACTACTCCCACTCCACTTAGTATTAATTAGGGGTAGATGCTGGACACTGAACTTAATTATTTACTGTTCCCACTCCAGGTAGTATTAATTAGAGGTAGATGTTGAGCACTAAACTTAATACATTTTCAATTCCTATTCCAGTTAGTATTAATTAGGGGTAGGTGCTGGACACTTAACTTAATTAATTTACTATTCCTACACCAGTTAGTATTAATTCAGGGTAGGTGCTGGGCACTAAACTTAATTATTTACTGTTCCCACTCCAGGTAGTATTAATTAGAGGTAGATGTTGAACACTAAACTTAATACATTTTCTATTCCTACTCCAGTAAGTATTAATAAGGGGTAGGTGCTGGACACTAAAGTTAATTAATTTACTATTCCCACTTCAGTTAGTCTTAAATCAGGGTAGGTGCTGGACACTAAACTTAATTAATTTACTATTCCCACTCCAGTTTGTATTAATTAGGGGTAGGTGCTGGACACTAAAGCTAATTAATTTACTATTCCTACTCTAGTTAGTATTAATTAGGGGTAGGTGCTGGACACTAAAGTTAACGAATTTACTATTTTCACTCCAGTTAGTATTAAAACAGCGCAGGTGCTGGATACTAAACTTACTTAATTCACTATACCCACTCTAGTTAGTATTAATTAGGGGTAGATGCTGGACACTAAACTTAAAAATTGTACTATTCCCACAACAGTTAGTATTAATTAGGGGTAGGTGCTGGACACTAAACTTAATTCATTTACTATTCCTACTCCAGTTAGCATTAAATCAGGGTAGGTGCTGGGCACCAAACTTAAATAATTTACTGTTCCCACTTCAGTTAGTTTTGACTCAGGGTAGGTGCTGTACACTAAGCTTAATACATTTTCCATTCCTACTCCAGTTAGTCTTAGATAGGGGTAGGTGCTGGACACTAAACTGAACACATTTTCTATTCCTACTGCAGTTAGTAATAATTAGGGGTTGGTGCTGGACACTAAACGTAATGCATTTTCCATCCATTCTCCCGTTAGTATTAATTAAGGGTAGGTGCTGGACAGGAAACGTACTACATTTTCTATTCCTCCTCGAGTTAGTATTAATTAGGTCGTCTAGGTGCTGGACACTAAATGTAATACATTTTCTATGTCCACTCCAGTTAGTAATAATTGGGGTAGGTGTTGCACACTAAACTTAATTAATGTACTATTCCCACTCCAGTTAGTATTAATTAGGGGTAGGTGTTGAACACTAAACGTAATACATTTACAATACCTACTCCAGTTAGTATGAATTAGGGGTAGGTGCTGGACAATAAACTTAATACATTTTCTATTCCTACTCCAGTTAGTGTTAATTAGGGGTAGGTGCTGGACACTAAAGTTAAATAATTTACTAATCCTACTCCAGTTAGTATTAATTAGGTGTAGGTGTGGGACACTAAAGTTATTTAATTTACTATTTCCACTCCAATTAGTATTACATCAGGATAGTTGCTGGACACTAAACTGGATTAATTTACTATTCCCTCTCCAGTTAGTATGAACTCAGGGTAGGTGTTTCAAACTAAACTTAATTAATTTACTATTACCACTCCAGTTAGTACTAATTGGGGTAGGTGTTGCTCACTAAACTTAATTAATTTACTGTTCCCACTCCAGGTAGTATTAATTAGAGGTAGATGTTGAACACTAAACTTTATATATTTTCAATTCCTACTCCAGTTAGTATTAATTAGGGGTAGGTGCTGGACACTAAACTTAATACATTTTCTAGTCCTACTCCAGTTAGTAATAATTAGGGGTAGGTGCTGGACACTAAAGTGAATTAATTTACTATTCCTACTCCAATTAGTATTAATTAGGGGTAGGTGCTGGACAATAAAGTTAATTAATTTACTATTTTCACTCCAGTTAGTATTAAATCAGGGTAGGTGCTGGACACTAAACTTAATTTATTTACTATTCCCACTCCAGTTAGTATTAATTAGGGGTAGGTGCTGGACACTAATCTTAATTAATCTACTATTGCTACACCAGTTAGTATTAAATCAGGGTAGGTGCTGGGCACTAAACTTAATTAATTTACTATTCCCACTCCAGTTAGTATAAACTCAGGGTAGGTGCTGGACACTAAACTTAATACATTTTCTATTCCTACTCCAGTAAGTATTAATAAGGAGTAGGTGCTGGACACTAAAGTTAATTAATTTACTATTCCCACTTCAGTTAGTCTTAAATCAGGGTAGGTGCTGGACACTAAACTTAATTAATTTACTATTCCCACTCCAGTTTGTATTAATTAGGGTAGGTGCTGGACACTAAAGTTAATTAATTTACTATTCCTACTCCAGTTAGTATTAATTAGGGGTAGGTGCTGGACACTAAAGTTAACGAATTTACTATTTTCACTCCAGTTAGTATTAAAACAGCGTAGGTGCTGGATACTAAACTTAATTAATTCACTATACCCACTCTAGTTAACATTAATTAGGGGTAGATGCTGGACACTAAACTTAAAAATTGTACTATTCCCACAACAGTTAGTATTAATTAGGGGTTGGTGCTGGACACTAAACTTAACACATTTTCTATTCCTACTGCAGTTAGTATTAATTAGGGGTTGGTGCTGGACACTAAACGTAATGCATTTTCCATCCATTCTCCTGTTAGTATTAATTAAGGGTAGGTGCTGGACAGGAAACGTACTACATTTTCTATTCCTCCTCCAGTTAGTATTAATTAGGTCTAGGTGCTGGACACTAAATGTAATACATTTTCCATGTCCACTCCAGTTAGTAATAATTGGGGTAGGTGTTGCACACTAAACTTAATTAATTTACTATTTCCACTCCAGTTAGTATTAATTAGGGGTAGGTGTTGAACACTAAACGTAATACATTTACAATTCCTACTCCAGTTAGTATTAATTAGGGGTAGGTGTTGAACACTAAACGTAATACATTTACAATTCCTACTCCAGTTAGTGTTTATTAGGGGTAGGTGCTGGAAACTAAAGTTAAATAATTTACTAATCCTACTCCAGTTAGTATTAATTAGGGATAGGTGCTGGACACTAATCTTAATTAATCTACTATTGCTACACCAGTTAGTATTAAATCAGGGTAGGTGCTGGGCACTAAACTTAATTAATTTACTATTCCCACTCCAGTTAGTATTAACTCAGGGTAGGTGCTGGACACTAAACTTAATACATTTTCTATTCCTACTCCAGTAAGTATTAATAAGGGGTAGGTGCTGGACACTAAAGTTAATTAATTTACTATTCCCACTTCAGTTAGTCTTAAATCAGGGTAGGTGCTGGACACTAAACTTAATTAATTTACTATTCCCACTCCAGTTTGTATTAATTAGGGTAGGTGCTGGACACTAAAGTTAATTAATTTACTATTCCTACTCCAGTTAGTATTAATTAGGGGTAGGTGCTGGACACTAAAGTTAACGAATTTACTATTTTCACTCCAGTTAGTATTAAAACAGCGTAGGTGCTGGATACTAAACTTAATTAATTCACTATACCCACTCTAGTTAATATTAATTAGGGGTAGATGCTGGACACTAAACTTAAAAATTGTACTATTCCCACAACAGTTAGTATTAATTAGGGGTAGGTGCTGGACACTAAACTTAACACATTTTCTATTCCTACTGCAGTTAGTATTAATTAGGGGTTGGTGCTGGACACTAAACGTAATGCATTTTCCATCCATTCTCCCGTTAGTATTAATTAAGGGTAGGTGATGGACAGGAAACGCACTACATTTTCTATTCCTCCTCCAGTTAGTATTAATTAGGTCTAGGTGCTGGACACTAAATGTAATACATTTTCCATGTCCACTCCAGTTAGTAATAATTGGGGTAGGTGTTGCACACTAAACTTAATTAATTTACTATTTCCACTCCAGTTAGTATTAATTAGGGGTAGGTGTTGAACACTAAACGTAATACATTTACAATTCCTACTCCAGTTAGTATTAATTAGGGGTAGATGTTGAACACTAAACGTAATGCATTTACGATTCCTACTCCAGTTAGTGTTTATTAGGGGTAGGTGCTGGAAACTAAAGTTAAATAATTTACTAATCCTACTCCAGTTAGTATTAATTAGGGATAGGTGCTGGACACTAAAGTTAATTAATTTACTATTTCCACTCCAGTTAGTATTAAATCAGGGTAGGTGCTGGACACCCCACTTAATTAATTTATTATTTCCACTTCAGTTAGTATTAATTAGGGGTAGGTGTGGGATACTAAACTTAATTAATTTACTGTTTCCACTCCAGGTAGTATTAATTAGGGGTAGATGTTAAACACTAAACTTAATACATTTTCAGTTCCTACTCCAGTTAGTATTAATTAGGGGTAGGTGCTGGACATTAAACTTAATACATTTTCTATTCCTATTCCAGTTAGTATTAATTAGGGGTAGGTGCTGGACGCTAAAGTGAATTAATTTACTATTCCTACTCCAGTTAGTATTAATTAGGGATATGTGCTGGACACTAAACTTAATTAATTTACTATTCCCACTCCAGTTAATATTAATTAGGGATAGGTGTTGAACACTAAACGTAATACATTTACAATTCCTACTCCAGTTAGTATTAAATCAGGGTAGTTGCTGGACACTAAACTTAATTAATTTACTATTCCCACTCCAGTTAATATTAATTAGGGATAGGTGTTGAACACTAAACGTAATACATTTACAATTCCTACTCCAGTTAGTATTGAATCAGGGTAGTTGCTGGACACTAAACTTAATTAATTTACTATTCCCACTCCAGTGAGTATTAACTCAGGGTAGGTGTTGGACACTAAACTTAATTGATGTACTATTCCCACTCCACTTAGTAATAATTAGGGGTAGATGCTGGACACTAAACGTAACACATTTTCTATCCCTACTCCAGTTAGTATTAATTAGGGGTAAGTGCTGGACACTAAACTTAATGCATGTTCTATTCTTACTCCAGTTAGAATTAATTAGGGGCACGTGCTGGACACTAAACGTAATACATTTTCTTTTCCTACTCCAGTTAGAATTAATTAGGTCTAGGTGCTGGACACTAAGGTGTAGATTCCGATCCTGGAAAAACCGGGTACGAATCGTCGGACGGAGCGTTTTCTCCGTCCGACTCGTACCCGGTAAAAAGACCGTACAAACATGCAAGTACGATTCGTACGGAAACACCATTTCCGTACGAATCGGAAAAAACACCGACCGACGAAAACATACATACGAATGTGATCCGGGACAGCGCATACGCGACATTCATATGGAGTTAGGCAGCTTTTTACGTACCAGCAAGTACGAATCGTACCGACAGCACTCCGGGCGGCAAAATTTCTACGGCACCCAAAAAGTGCCGGAAAAGCGAAGTACGCCACGAAGCGTGAGGAAAAGGGCCCGGTACGCACCGAACACCCCCCCAGACCCCTGTATGTACGCGCCGTACACCCAGCCCCCCCGTGTGTACGTGCCGTACCCCCAGCCCCCCGTGTGTATGCGCCGGACCCCCACCCCACCCATGTATGTCCGGAGCGTACCCCCACCCCCGTATGTATGGTGCGGACCCCCAACCCCGTATGTACGGTGCGGACCCCCACCCCCGTATGTACGGTGCGGACCCCTACCCCCGTATGTATGGTGCGGACCCCCACCCCTGTATGTACGGTGCAGACCCCCAACCCCATATATACGGAGCGTACCCTCACCCCCATATGTACGGTGCAGACCCCCACCCCCGTATGTACAGTGCGGACCACCACCCCCGTATGTACGGTGCGGACCCCCACCCCCATATGTACGGTGTGGACCCCCAGCACATAGCGCTGGGGGTCCGCACCATACATACGGGGGTGGGGGTATGCTCCGTACATACGAGGGTGGGGGTACGCTCCGTACATATGGGGATGGGGGTACGCCCCGTACATATGGGGGTGGGGGTACGCTCCGTACATACGGGGGTGGGGGTACGCTCCGGACATACACGGGTGGGGTGGGGGTACGGCGTGTACACACGGGTGGGGTGGGGGTACAGCGCGTACACATGGGTGAGGTGGGGGTATGGCGCGTACACACAGGGGGGCTGGGGGTACGGCACGTACACACGGGGGGCTGGGGGGGTGTTACCGGGCACCTGTTTGGACATCTCTATGGTTGCTATAGGAGTTCGCTCTGGACGGTCTTTTTTCCATACAGTTGTACAATCGGACGGACGGTACGGATCGTACTTGCGCGCTCGGACTTCAGTTTTCTGATTCGTACGTAAAACTGTCCGGGGACGTGTCGGACACTTTTCCCGACCCGAGGACGTGTCGGGGATTTCACCCAATGCGATTTGTATGGACATTTTCACTTACGAATCGTACTTGCCAGTTTGTACGGGACTTGTACGATTCGAATGGAAAAAAATCCGGATACGATTCGTACGGGGAAAATTTTTAACGGATCGGAATCGGCACCTAAACGTAATACATGTTCTATTCCCACTCCAGGTAGTATTAATTGGGGTATGTATTGCACACTAAACTTAATTAATTTACTATTCCCACTCCAGTTAGTATTAATTAGGGATAGGTGTTGAGCACTAAGCGTAATACATTTACAATTCCTACTCCAGTTAGTATTAATTAGGGGTAGGTGCTGGACAATAAACTTAATACATTTTCTATTCCTACTCCAGTTAGTGTTAATTAGGGGTAGGTGCTGGACACTAAAGTTAAATAATTTACTAATCCTACTCCAGTTAGTATTAATTAGTTGTAGGTGCGGGACACTAAAGTTAATTAATTTACTATTTCCACTCCAGTTAGTATTAAATCAGGATAGTTGCTGGACACTAAACTTGATTAATTTACTATTCCCTCTCCAGTTAGTATTAACTCAGGGTAGGTGTTGGAAACTAAACTTAATTGATGTACTATTCCCACTCCAGTTAGTATCAATTAGGGGTAGGTGTTGAACACTAAACGTAATACATTTACAATTCCTACTCCAGTTAGTATTAATTAGGGGTAGGTGCCGAACAATAAACTTAATACATTTTCTATTCCTACTCCAGTTAGTGTTAATTAGGGGTAGGTGCTGGACACTAAAGTTAAATAATTTACTAATCCCACTCCACTTAGTATTAATTATGGGTAGGTGCTGGACACTAAATTTAATTAGTTTACTAGTCCCACTCCAGATAGTATTAATTAGGGTAGGTGCTGCACACTAAACTTAATTAATTTACTATTCCCACTCCAGTAAGTATTAATGAATGGTAAATACTGAACAGTTAACTTTATGAATTTAGTATACCCACTATAATTACAGTCAAATATTAAGAATTGCCAGACAATTAACATATATATTTTTCTGTTCCTATTAAAATTAATGTAATATAACTAACTACACTATGCATACAATTGTAATTGTTTCACAATACCTATATCACATTTGTGCAATATTTATTATCATTAATTGAACTATTTTTTATAATTTAGAAATAATTTTTTCTAAATTGTAACTTACATTTTCTAATTTCTTAAATTCTTAAATACATTATTTTAAACACTCCCCACCCTTATCCCCTATATACACAAAATGCAGGTACTGAGAAATAGTTTTAAAATTTCAAAAATATAATTTCTAAACTATACATTTTTATTTCAAATTTCTAAAATTTTAAATTAAATTTTTAAAAAAACACTCTCCACCCTTCTTCCGTATAAACCCAAGATCCCGCTCCCAAAAACTATTTTTTTAATTTGAAAATATAATTTCTAAAATATAGATTTTAATTTTGAATTTCTAAAATTTTTAATTGCATTATTTTAAAACACTTCCCACCCTTATCCCCTATAAACCCAACATCCTGGTTCTAAAAAATATTATTCTAAATATAAAGCTATATATTCTAAATTATACATTTAAATTTTGAATTTTTTATAAATTGAAATCAATTTTTTTAAAACACTCCCCACCCTTACCCCCTTTTAACCCAACATCCCGCTCCTAAAAACATATTATACAATTTTTTTTATAACAATAACTTACTATTATTATACTACAAACAAACTCTCTATATATTACAATATAGTACAATAACAATATTTTAAGAGTCGATATTACAAACCGATATTTTTGACAATACTTAAAAATTGATATTTTTAACATCGATTTATATAACATCAAAATTTCATACTTTCGATATGTTAAAGTCGATATTTATGTATATCAATATTAAAAGTTCTGTATTATGTCTACTTACCCCTCAGCCCTGCACCATCAGCGAGTCTCTGCACACAAGTGTTACTGTCTTGGGACTGAAGGGTCCTACCAATGTATGACAATGGCCTTGTGTCTGATCAGCATTTACAAATCCATCCTTCATTGGATAATCTTTTAAATCATAATTTCTAGGAAAATCCACTATAACGCATGGAGGTTGAACAAACCCCTCAAATACATCTGTAACACAGAAACACAGTGTTGCAGTATTGGTGCATTACATTGTGTGCACAGATGGTAGGACTCAAACTTACCTTGTTCGACAGCTGAGGTGAGACATGCCCTGTGCCACATGCCAAATTTAATAGAATGGAGTTTGGAATCATGACATAATGTACATAATGTACATTGCTAGTGCCTAGTCTATTTGTACTCCTTGCCTGTGGACGACTCAGAACATATATGTATCCCATAGCAAGCGAGTAGGTGACAGTGGGTCATTCTTCATGTGTCTAACCACATCAATAAATTGAATTCTCCAGTATCCAAAATCCACCCATGACGTGCAGGCCATGGTTTAAGGGCTGCTGTTCCGAATCAGTGTTTGTCACTCTCCACGTGTCCCATCTCAGCCATCAGTCTGCCTTGTGCTAAGAAATGGACATCTGCAATGTCTGGATTTCACTGCAAATGGACAAAGGTAATGTGCTCCTTGGCCCTGATTAGGTCCCACACTGAGCTCAATACTGTGTCTCTCTATGCGGTCAGTCCTTCCCAACAATTCTTCGATGGAAATGAGCCAATATGTGCTGAATACTAACCCTGGGCGTAGTTCGCGAAGTAGTACTTCGCGAAGCTACGCAAAGTGCACTTCGCACTACGCGAGCTACGCGTAGCACTTCGCGAACTGCGTAGTACCTTGTTCGCACTGTGCCAGATGTCATTTTCAATGATTGCACAGTGCGGACAAGCAACCGGCACTGGACTACGACAACACCCTCTATGCAGGAACCACGGCCAAACGCCAGAAGAGACTCCAACGCATACAGAATGCCTCCGCACGCCTCATCCTCGAATCTCCCGCCACAGCCACATCAATGCCCACCTTCAAGCTCCTCACCCACGCTAACAAGACACTCCACGACACCAGACCAGCATACCTCAACAAGCGACTCCAACCACCAGCTCCACTCTGCTGACCTCGCCCTCGCCACCATCCCACGCATCCACCGAACGACCACTGGCAGCAGATCCTTCTCCCACTTCGCCGCCAAGACATGGAGCACCCTCCCCATCCACTTGCAACAGACCCAGGACCTGCTGACCTTCAGGAGACTTCTCAAGACCTGGTTGTTCGAACAGTAGCAGCTCCCCCCCCTCAGCGCCTTGAGACCCTCACGGGTGAGTAGCGCGCTCTACAAATGTTTGATTGATTGATTGATAGTCATTGGCATTTGTGAGGCCCTGGCCAGCTGACCATGGGCAGCATCTGCCCGAATGCACACAGATTCCACCTTGAACTAAACCACTCTACACCAGTTCTGGTACCAACAACTGAGATTCAGACTGCTTGCATGAACTGAACCAAGAAGGGGATTGGCCAGCAGTGGCATGCCACCAGTGGCAAGGTTGTCATTGTCACTAGTCTACAAGATCTATAGAAGACACAGACATGGGTCCACCATTATCAAGTCACCTGAAAGATTTGTGCCATTACTTTGTGCACATGGGTGTGTCCAAACTCACTACCAAGTAGTCAAACTCCATATGTATCCAGGTGTATTGATGAGACAAGTGTCTTTCTGCATATTACAAACATATGCAGCATACTTCTCCTAAATTGTAGTACTTTGCCACACTTGCACTATGTTGACATCTGAAAGCATGACCCATGTGGAACTGTTTTCCAATAGAAAAAGCTTTGTGACTTCATGTCACACTCATAAACAAAACCAATGTCAACATTGACATCTAGCCAGAGTAGGCCCAAAAATCTAGGATACATACTGACCAATTGCTTGTACTCCATGGACCATATGCAATCCACACCATACTAACATCATTGTAGACTTACATCACATATTACACATGAATGACAGTTAACCAGAAATCACAGAGGACACAGAAATATGAAAAAAAATAGAAAACGCTTTATTCAGCAGAATATATTCTGAACGGTGATGCAAATAAGGCCAATGGCCAGTTCAATAAATGTCAATAGCTTTGAGGCCCCACAAATGTCAAAGCTTTCTCTGCCTGCCTGCACTTCTCCTGCAAAGGGACACCTTCCACAGGAGGGGCATCTAGGGGGCAGGCCAGGCTCCAAAGGACAAAAATTAGGGGGAACTGGTTTGGGTTTGGGGAAGGATGGAATAAGGAAGAGGGTAGGTCCACTGTAGTGGTAGGGTTAGATTAAGGGGTGGTGGGTCCACTGTAGTGGATGCCTCAGATTGAGGAATGGGCTGCTGTAGTGGGAGGGCTAGATGGTGGGGGGATGTGTTGGGCTTGGCTATATTGGGTATTTTAAAATCGTTGATGGTGTGGACGGGAATAGGGAACTATTTAGGAGTGGGTTTTGGGGCCGGAGATACTGGGCTGGGGAAGTATGGGGTTTTTGCGGGTATGTGCTTTTCTAAGACTGAGGTGATTTTCTGGTGGGGGCTGATTTGGGTCTTTGTTTCTTCTTGGGTGAGGAGATTTAGATATCAGGGCTGGGGGGAGATTTTACACTTCTTGGGAGGGGGTGGGTAGGATTTTGTAGGGAAGAATTCAATGGGAATAAGGTGGGGTGCCTGGGCTGAGGAGGGAACAGGAGAGGCAAAAGTATGGGGGGGTGGAGGCAGAGGGATTCGAGGTCTGCGGAGTGTCTGCATGTGTGTTGTCTGGTGGTGTGTCTGTGGGGGTGGGTGTGCTGTCTGTCTTCTGAGTTTGCGTGAGTGTAGGTTTGTCCTTGTGTCTGTGTGTTTATGTGCTGTGTCTGGCTGCTGAGGTAGATGAATGCTCATGTTTGCATGTGCCTGGGTCAGGGAGGGTAGTTGGAACTGTACATGCGAGAGAGGCAGGAGGGGAGTAGGACAACTGGAGCTGGGACATTGCTGCCATCAGTGTGGAGGCCAGAGCCTGACTGGATCTGTGTACGCCAGACATGTCAGAATGAATGCCCTCCAGGAATTATACCATTTGTGTTAAATGATTGGAATGCACCTGGAGGACATTTGGCACTGTTGTCTGACCCACAGAGATCTGCCTCAGGATGTTGATGGCCTCCACACTGAGGGTAGCAGGGGAGACAGGGGCAGAGGGTGAGGTGCCTGGTAGAAAGGAGACACCTCCCCTTCTAGGGGTGCGGCCTTGGGCAGTGGGATGGGGAGCAGCTGGTAGGGTGGAGATGGTGGGGTGGTGGTGAACTCAGATGTAGAGGAGTCAGTCCCTGGGTCATCCACCACCACAAGGGAGTCATCACTGGAGCTTCAGTTGTCTTGAGATAAAACAGATGTTTTGTCAGACCTGCCCTCGGTGTGGCTCCCCTCACCCTCCATGCCACTGGGTCCCTCGTCCTCTGACTCAGGTATGATCACAAATCTTCACGGGTCACCAAAAACATCATTTTGGACTTGTGACATTACATTTGTATATAGTTCCGTACATTGCACTTATCAGTATGCCAGGTAACCATTGCACCCTTACACTTATCTGCAACATTGTGTGTATCAATACCAAAAACAACAACCAAAATGTCAACTACTTCACTACGTAGCAGGTGATGTATTGTCTTTTGCTCATGAAGGCCTCTCTTCATGACATGCCTGTCTCATCTAATGCAAGAGAGTTTAGACCTCACAATAGAAATAGGATTTACACAATTGAATTGAGACATGGTATCCATTCTGCAATCCGTAGTCATCAAATTGGAAAGCATTGGCTCTGATGTTACAGGTCATATGACTTTATTGTCATACATCAAGCTGGCATAGTCATTGTATTAGTCATATCAAACAGATTACAGTGATTGTGCTCATTAGTCCTGAAACTTTAGTCCTTTATGGTCAGGACACATATCTGACTCCTATTGTGGAGACCCCAAGGTAGTAGGCACAGCTAGGGTGAGAGGCGTGTGGCCCACAGTCTTGTGTCAGCTATACACAGTGTCAGGAAGATGATTCAAAATATTGTGCACATTGGAGACAGCTCACCAGTATCTGATGTGAACAATAGTCAACACACTTCCAAGTCCAATGACTGTATCTCCACAATGCTTCAGGTGGAACACTATGTCACTAGGCTATCTGGGTACCTTGTCTGTACAGACTATTAGTAATGAACCTCTATTCTTTAAGAATCCAGTCAACACTGTGTACCAATCCTGCCTAAAATGCTGAAGTCCTCATTTGTAGGGGCCAAGTCTGAATGTCCTTCACTTATCTTATCTTAGACATATTGCACACTTTGTACAGCTTACATTGCTCTTGTTTACCATCTCAGTTTGTTAACTTACACCAAAATGATGCACATTTCATATCTCTTAATCTGACAGTAGTGCATCTACAACATGGTTTACAAAGCCATCAAGTATGAAGATTCAAGAGCATTTACACTAGGGGTGGGCGGAATTTGCGAAATCCACTTTTGCAAATTATCGCGAAAATGGTAAAAATTATCGCAAACACGCGGAAATATCGCGAAGATGCGGAAGTTTTTTTCCCGCATGTTCGCGAGATTTTCTGCATGGTTGCGGCTTGCCAACTTACCCATGTGGATGCTCGCGGGCGCGGCCGTCATGTTTTCAGTTGTCTCGCGGTGCATGATCGCGAGAAGAAAGACGTGATCGCGCGACGCATGACGTCACTGCGGGCGCGAATTGTCGCGAGACAGCGCAAATGGCTAAAAACAATACAACATCTCATGGAGAAGGCGACCGGATCAAGAAAACTTGTCGGCGAGCGCAGGGATTCAGGTAAGGCGATCTCGCGCGCACAAGAATGTATTATTTTACAGCACGAGCAAGAAACAAATTATCGCCAAGCTGCGGAATGCGTACATTTTGACATTTTCGCGCTTTCCGCGGAATGCGAAAATGTCAAATTATCGCAATTTCCGCGAACGGAACGAAATTTTAGCCCAGGCCTAATTTACACACGTCAACTGGGTGTGAATGTGTATCTAACATCATACCTTAGAATTGCAGCCATGTTTCCACGAGTGACCACCTGTGTTTGACACTGAATGGCATGTGTTGTCACCGTTACAGAGTCAGACACATGGACTCACTCTTTCAAATGGAGAGAATGGAATCTTACACCCAATCATGTGAAAAGCCAGTGTGACAGGTGATCTGAGTTAGCAAACCTGTAATTGGTCCATTGGATACTTTTGAATACACTGAGCACCACGGCTGGGACCTAACATTGGCACACTGACCAAGCAAAACTCACCAAGGCCTTAACATAGACGTCACCTGCTGCCAGGATATATAGCATGGGCTTTTCACACTAGCGTCCTCTAATAACAACATGCTTCACAGATTTATTGAGACCCCACTAAGAACAGGTCATACATTAGTCAATGTGCTGACCCATGTTGCGTAATCGCATTACTCCTGAGGGTTATCTCCATGCACATGTTGTAATCAATCAATCAATCATAGCATTTGTAAAGCGCACTACTTACCCTTGAGGGTCTCAAGGTGCTGGGGGGGGAGGGAAAGCTGTTACTGCTCAAAAAGCCAGGTCATGAGGAGTCTTCTGAAGGTCAGCAGGTCTAGGGTTGCCGTAGGTGGATGGGGAGGTTGTTCCAGGTCTTGGTGGCGAGGTGGGAGAATGATCTGCCACCGAAGGTCGCTCTTTGGATGCGGGGGACTGTGGCGAGGGCGAGGTTGGCAGAGCGAAGCTGGTGGGTGGGGGTGTAGAAGCTGAGTCGGCTGTTGAGGTACCCTGGTCCGGTGTTGTGGAGTGCCTTGTGTGCGTGGGCGAGGAACTTGAAGGTTATCCTCTTGTTGACGGGGAGCCAGTGCAGGTCTCTCAGGTGGGGTGTGATATGGCTGCGGCGGGGGATGTCGAGGATGCTTATCACATGTGCATGGCACTACTGTCACTACCCTGAACATAACTTCCTCACATGTCCATGATGAAAGGGGCATAACCAGGCATCTCATAATCCTTGTGCATATGCATCTTTTAAAAAAGAACAGTGGTTTTGGGTGTCTTACAACCTGTAAACGGGCCAGCAGGCTAGTATACTAAAATATGCATGTTTAGAAAGGGAAACAGCCTTTACAACGCAGTCATTACATCGCACTACCTTTACATAGCAGTCATTACATCGCAACATCCTTTACATCGCATGTCACTACAACGCATGTCATTACAATGCATGTCACTACAACGCAGGCATTACATCGCAAGTCATTACAATGCATACCATTAAAACGCATAGTACCCTTACACTATTCAACACTTACCCTACTGTTGCACTCACTGGAGTTAGAATAGTAATTTTTACCCCTACAGTATCCAACACTTACCCTACTGTTGCACTCACTGGAGTTAGAATAGTAATTTTTACCCCTACACTATCCAACACTTACCGTACTGTTGCACTCACTGATTGATTGATTGATTGATTGACTCACTGGAGCTAGAATAGAAATTATTACCCCTATACAATCCTGTAATGGTATGCATTTTAATGGTATGCGTTGTAAAGGTATAAGGCGGTGTAATGGAATGCATTGTAAAGGTAGTTTCTGAAAATGCGATGTAATGGCATGCGATGTAAAAGTATGCGTTGTAAAGGATGTTGCGATGTAAAAACTGCGTTGTAAAGGCATGCATTGTAAATGTATGCATTGTAACGTCATACATTTGTTTAGAAAAGGTGTGCAACAAGGCACATGCTCACCTCCTCCTTGCTGCTGTTTGGCTTTCAACTTCCCATCCAAGTCAGGGAAGACCACCTCTAGGATCTGGAGCATGTGGGGGGTCAGTGTTCGGAGCCTGCCCCTCTTGCCTGGAGCTGACAGGCCTAGCTGGACTTGAGCGATCTTCTTGGCCCAGCCATGAAGGTCCTGCCAGCATTTGTGGCAATGACGGATATGCCAATTTCCGAACCATGTGGAGTCCACCTTCTGGTTGATGGTCCTCCACAGCTCGGTCTTCTGATGGGAGTTGACCTATAAGGATGACATGGTGACAGACCCTTAGTTCACATGCAATATCGGAACAGAAAACATTACCACTCTATCATTGTCCAGGTGGTATGTTTGGCTGACATGTCCATCTCCCAAATCTGGGCACATTTGCCTGGCTCAGCACATAATGTTGAGATTCCAATGACCTGGCCTCTCTCTTCCTGGTAAGCCTGGTAGGCATGGATCACCCAGGAGAGGTTTGGGTGATCTTCGTTAGCAGCACCAGGTGCATGACGGCCCAGGTCCCTATGGCCCCTCCCACCACCCCTACCCACCCAAGCAGGCCTAGTTGGTAGTGGCAAAGTCAACACTGAGCCTCTTTCCTCGTTGACAGTGTAGGAGAGTAGGATCTGCTTCACATGTTTACCCACACTTTTTGCTGGTGTTTCACTGTTTTTCAACTTTAGTCTGGCTGGGACCCTGCTATTCAGGGCCCCAGCCTAGCTGCTTCCTCTCTAAATTGATTGCATGTACATTTCAGATTGGATCTAAGGTGCCCTTATAAGTCCCTAGTATATGGTATACTATGTACCCAGGGCATAGGTACCCCAGAGGCCCACTAGGGGCTGAAGCATGTGTTATGCCACCCCTGGAAAGCCACCCAAATTGACACCACAGGTCTGCTACTGCAGGCTTTTGTGTATTGGGGCTGGGTGGGAGCACTCTCTGAGTGCTTTGAAGTCCTGCACTTGGGAACTGGGGGCACATTTGGTGTCCCTGTGCATAGTCCAGCTCAAACCGGTTCAGGGGATTCCAGCCCCTGCTCTGGCACGAAACTGGACAAAGGAAATGGGTCTAGCCACCCCTCTTTCCAAACCCTCCCATAGGTGGGTCCCCAGAGCTAGTCCAACCCCTTCCTTAGGTATAAGTAAGGAACCTCTGTAACCAGAATTTTAGATTACCCTGGATGAAACTCTGAAGCCAAATCCTGGACCTTCAATGCTCTGCTCAAGACCAGAGGTCTGAAGAAATCTCCCTTGGGGTCAAGGAGTGACTCCCCTGCTTGGCAGGCACCAACGAAGCAATATGCCGGTCTGCATTATCAAAGCTCCCGCCAGACTACAAAGTATTTGCAGCCCAGGAAGAAGATTGCCAGACATCTCAGAGGCAGTCCAGAGTCCCCAGCAAAGCTGAGACCCGCAGCCCTTGTGAGTAGCATGGAACGGGATCTCCTGATCACCGTGCACTTTTGAAAGTGCATTGACTTTGCGACGTCCCCTGAAGTTGTGCTTGGGTTGACTGGTAGCCCCCACCTCGAGCACTGAACCACTGAAGATTGTTGGCCTGGTCATTCAAGTGACCCGTGGGCCACCATTTTGTGTTTCGTCTCAAGGTCCCTTTGCGATCTCTGGTCCATTGACTGGTGGGTCCCCGAGGGGGTAACCTTGAACTTCCTTGGGCTTCCCTGATTAATCTAGACGTGCCCCAACTCCCTACCAAGTGGTGAGTCCCTCAGACCTTGCTGGTCTGCACCGAAGCATCTTTCTTGTTTCTGCATGGGTTGCTGTTGCCAAGGCTTGTTGTGTTCAATCCTAGCACTGATGCTGCAGCACTTGACATCCTTCGTGGGACAGCTCGAATCCAGCTCCTGGTCATCCTTGACACCTCCTGGTCAAGCTTCACCTCTTTCACCTGAAATCACCCGACATCGGTGGGCCTCTGTCCAACGCCTTGCTGGTCACTGACTAGTGACCCAGACTCTGTCCCCGATGCTTTCAGGTTCTTCTCATCTGCGATCCAGGCTTGGATCTCTTTGGACACTTTGCATCTTCACAGCAGCAGCACTTCTTCGCCAGCTCGCTGTACTGCTTGATTTTCCTGGCCTTCTTGTGTTGTAGAGCGATCAATATGACTTCAGTCTCTTTCCATCCAAGTCTAAGGACTAGAGTAGTGAATAGGGCCTATCTATTAGACACTTTGACACAATCCCGTGCTCCTACCCATAGATCAGGGCCTACATACATAGCCTAGGGGATAGATTCGTTAGCATCGAGGATAACTTGCCCTATAGTGAGGGTATTTCATGGAGTCGTGCTGAATTCAGGCCTGGTAGGCCTCAGACAGGAGAGACTCCATCTTTCTTTCTGCTCCGGCAGCTTGGGACATTTCTAGAGGGAGGGCGATGTTTTAGTTATGAGGTGTTATTCGCTCGGAGAGAACCGGTTCAGGCCGGCCCTTATCGAAGGAGTGTATTTTTTTTCCCCTGCCGAAGACACTACATCAGGCCGGCCGGCTGGGAACGTGTCCTTGGCACGGGGAGGTACAGGAATTTGGTGGGCGGCAGGTTTCGAGATGGAAATTTCCATGAGAGAATGCACCTCTATATTAGTGAAAGTCTGAGTTAGATATGGGCACTTGCTTCTAGACCATAGGCGGCATCTGGCCGTTAGCAGAAAAAGCTACTACTTATTCCAGGGAAGACAGATGACGAACTTGAATCTAAAGAGGAGAGAGTAGCCGATGAGGAAGAGGTTCCAGTGACTCGGAGAGGGAGAAGGGAGTAGATCCGCGACTGCGGAGGTGTGACTTCCAGACGAAGCCGAGGCACAGAGGGAGAAGGGAACCTAGATGACCATTGAGCACAGGCTACATACAATTCAGGTGATGTCGACCCCTTTTTCTTTGAAGTGTATAACTTAACCTTTCACTTTCCTTGTAGGTTATATATATATGATGTATTCTGCGAATGTGCATGTGGCCTTTAAATAAAGTATTTAGCTTGTCGTGAGTTAGCATGTGTTGTGTATTTTTGTATAGGAGGATAGCCTATTCTTTTAGTCAGAGTTAACTCAACATGAACAGAGGTTAATCCTGGTCAGGTAAGTGGTAACTGGATGAGGGGGAAACGAGCCCCTCGAACTAGAGAACAGGTTGTGCTCAACTAATAGTCTTTGTGTGATCTGATATATAGTAATCCCGATTCCCCTGTCATGTACTACGGTAATAATAGGATGAGCTCGTGCTAAGGCTGCCGTCTGGTAGGAGATTCTGGGTCTGACTGAGGCCGCGAGACTATGTGTGTTGCTGCCGGCTGGGTAGGAGATTCTGGGTCTGACTGAGGCCGCGAGACTGTGTGTGTTGCTGCCGTCTGGGTAGGAGATTCTGGGTCTGACTGAGGCCGCGAGACTGTGTGTGTTGCTGCCGTCTGGGTAGGAGATTCTGGGTCTGACTGAGGCCGCGAGACTGTGTGTGTTGCTGCCGTCTGGGTAGGAGATTCTGGGTCTGCCTGAGGCCGCGAGACTGTGTGTGTTGCTGCCGGCTGGGTAGGAGATTCTGGGTCTGACTGAGGCCGCAAGACTGTGTGTGTTGCTGCCGTCTGGTAGGAGATTCTGGGTCTGACTGAGGCCGCGAGACTATGTGTGTTGCTGCCGTCTGGGTAGGAGATTCTGGGTCTGACTGAGGCCGCGAGACTGTGTGTGTTGCTGCCGTCTGGGTAGGAGATTCTGGGTCTGCTGAAGGCCGCGAGACTGTGGTTGGGCTGTGAGGTCTTGATATATATATATATATATATATAATAGGAATTCCCTGTCCTTAGGTGGTACATATATATGTGGTCATTTAGGTGTAAAAAGGCCCTAGGGAGGGGGTAACGTTCTGGTTTGGGTCAGAAGGGCTCTGTAGAGCGGGTTCCATCCGATCTGAAAATCCAAGCAGAACATTTGGCGTCACGAACTGTTTACGAAACCTGTGTGCGTTGTCATTGTCGTGTGTTTGCTTTCAGCGTGTGCGTGGTTTTCTTTTTATATATTTGCGTGTATAGTTTTTTCTCTCTTTCTTTCTCTCTTCCTTTTTTTTTTTTTCTTCTCTTTCTCTGCGTTTCTTTTTCTTTCTTTTTCGCGATGTTTTCTAAGAAATCTAAATCTACTCTTAAATTGTCCGTTGATATTCCCGGATGGGATTCAACGCCTTATGGAGCCTTAGCCCGTGAGTGGGCTGACTCTACTGGTCTGAGTGAAAATTGGAACTCTTCTTTGGAGTCAGCGGAACCGGCTGACGTGATTACTTGTTTGCAGACGGCACCTGTATTGAAGGGTGAGGAGGTTCCCGCTTTGGGGCGCAGAGGTTGGGTTATTCTGTCTGCGTATCGGATTCTGCATGAGAGATTGTTGAAATTGCAGATCTCTCTTAAGGATGTGGAGGCACACTTTGTTGAGACTCAGAATTCTAATACTTTATTGCGGTGTCAAAATAAGTTGCTTTCTGACAAACTTGACACTTACCAAACGGTTGCCGAAAGGGCGGCTGTGCGGATTGCTCGTTATAAGTACAAGAACAGGCGTGGTCGAGTTTCGACGCGTAAGGTGCGTCTGGTCGTGGCGAAAGCTGGACTAGATTGGAACCCTGATGAATGGGATGGTAATATCTGGGACTCGACTACGTCTTGTTCCTCGGGTGAGGAGTCTGTCAAGCACGAGTCTTCTCGTTCCCGTCATGAATGTAAGTCTGCTTCTCGCACCTCTGATGGTGCACCCCGTGATTACGCTCGCTCTTCGGGCGGCATCGATGCTTCTTACACTGATTGTCCCTCTACTAGTACTGCTCGAGCTCCTTGTGATGCTCGTCCTGTGGTCTCTGCGCATCCGGTTTTTCGTCGGAAGTTGCAGCAGTCTCCCAATGCTCCGCAGGGTATTTCTTTAGACTGTTTAGAAGATTTTACCCAACAAGAAATTAGTGACATTTTGCTGCGCTTTCGGCAGCGGACTGGTGAGGCTTTGCTCACATGGATGGTGCGCCTTTATGAACTAGGCGCTGCTGGTATTATGTTGGATACTGGCGATTGTTTGAAATTTTGTTCTTTGAGTTTGGATTCTACTGTGCAAGATCATTTTCGTAACTATAATGGTGGTGGTCAAATTTCTTTGCTCCAATTGGCAACTGAGGGTTGTAATTTGAAGTATCCTACTGAATCTGACTGGCCTGTCAATGACAAGCCATGGTATACCTTGCGTGATGCTGCGCAACGTCTTAAGGAAGAAGTGATGAAAACGGCTATTTTTCTGGGCACTGCTGACAGGTTGCTTGATGGGATGTTGACTTCTTCTGTGCGAAATCGTATCATTCGCTCTTCTCCTGTTGCCTACAAGCAGGTCATGATGACTTTGTTGATTAACCAGACTGGTAATGTACTATCTACAGTGTTGGAATCGGTACGCCAACTCGGTGAGTTGGGTGAGTGGTTTAAACCTGAACGTCAGTCCCGGCCTGACACTCGTACTCCTGGTGAATATAAATTTACTAGACGTGATATCTTTACTGGTCTTTTGGCTGATGGTGTGCGTCGGGAGGACATTGATGGTGAGACTACTGCTCGTTTGTGGGAGATGTTTCGCAAACGGGGCTTGGATCGGAAGGAGGGTGCCCGGCGTGTTCGAACGACTGCGTGTGATCGTGGTTGTTCTGATGGTAGCAGTGATGATGATCGCCGTGGGCGCTCTGATCGTCGTGATGATCGGCGTCCTGTACGTGATCTGTCTCCCCGTCGAGAGCGGGACAGGGAGAGAGAGGGGGAAAAGGAAAGGGGGAGAAATGATCATGCTTACAGCAGACGTAGAGATGATAGGGATCAATCCCCTGAGTTGAGAAGGAGAGAGGATCGACACAGTTTGGCCGATCGAAACCCGCAGTACAATGCAGAGGACAGGAATCCATTTCGTAATAGAGATGGATATGAATAGGAGGTATCGATACCTAAGAAACGTGAGAGTCTTTATCCTGATTTGTCCTGGTACACAGAATGCAGTAAGAATGACTAGGAAATAGGTCAAGCTCCGGTACACAGATGGGCTCACAGAGATAATAGACCCTATGTAGATATTGATATTTATTGGAGACATCGTAATATCCAAAGGGCCCGAGCATTAGTTGATACAGGAGCGGAGGCCACTCTTATTCATGGAAAATCAAAGAAATTTACAGGGCAGCCTTTTACTATTACCGGATTAGGAGGAAAAGAAACCCCTGCAGTTCAAACTTTGCTTGAAATGAGAATAGGTAGAATCCCTAGAAAGGAATATTCTGTATTAGTGGTGCCACTCTTAGAATTCATAATTGGAATTGATATTTTGAAGGGAATGACGTTGCATCTTGATGATGGGTGTTACCAATTTGGAACGACGCATTATATCTCGTCCAGACCTATACGGGTTGGTCGTTTAAGGATGCCCCCTATACAAGTTCCCCAGGCGACCAAAGTGGTTTGTCAGAAGCAGTATCGCATTCCGGGTGGTCATGAAGAGATTAGTACCACCATTCAGGAGTTGGTTGATGCAGGCGTTATAACTCCAGTTACTTCTGCTTGGAATAATCCTGTTTGGCCGGTGCGTAAGAGTGATAATTCTTGGCGCATGACTGTTGATTATCGAGAATTGAACAAACACACGCCCTCTTTGACTGTTGCAGTACCGGATGTTATCACCCTGATTGAAAGAATCCAAACACATCCAGGTACATGGTATGCGTCCATCGATATTGCTAATGCTTTCTTTTCTATTCCAATTGCCCCTGAGTGTCAGGAACAGTTCAGTTTTACGTGGAACGGGCGTCAGATGACGTTCAGAAGTCTTCCTCAGGGCTATGTGCATAGTCCTACGATTTGTCACCGGCTGGTGGCAGAACATTTGACTGAAGTACCAGTTCATCCCAAAATTCAGATATGTCATTATATTGATGATGTTTTGATCCAAGGCGAAACACAAGAGGATGTTCAGACACAATTAGATAGAGTCATTGAGTGTCTGCGTGGGAAAGGTTGGGAGATCAATCCGGATAAATTACAAGGTCCGTCTCAAGCTGTAAAATTTTTAGGTATTAATTGGCACGAGGGACACCGCGAGGTGATCCCTCAAGTTAAACAGAAGATTCTTGATTTTTCGGTTCCGAGGAATAGGAAGGAAGCCCAGAGCTTCATTGGCTTATTTGGTTTTTGGCGCCAGCATATTCCTCATTTGAGTCAAATATTGGCCCCTTTGTACCGAATTACACGTAAAAAGAATGTATTTGAATGGGGTAAGCAACAGCAAGATGCATTTAGTCTGGCGAAAGAGGCAATTCAACATGCTATGGATCTATGGCCTGTACGTGATGGTGATGTGGATTTGAATGTGTCTGTGCAAGGCCCTTATGCAAATTGGAGTCTATGGCAGAAACAAGGCAGGAGTAAGGTACCGTTAGGGTTTTGGACCAAAAAGCTACCTGATGCTGGTGAGCGTTATACACCCTTTGAGAAACAGCTACTTGCTTGTTATTGGGCTTTGGTGGATACCGAGCAATTGACTTTGGGACATGACATATTTTTGCGTCCTGAAATTCCTATTATGCAGTGGGTTTTGAGTTCACCAAAAACTCATCGAATTGGGCATGCTCAGGAGGCGAGTGTGATTAAATGGAAATGGTACATACAAGACAGGGCACGTGTGGGTCCGAAAGGAGTTGCGTTTTTACATGAGCAAGTGGCGCAAGCACCATCGACTGAGACTGAGAGTGAGTGTTCCGTACCTTTAGAACAGGAGTCCCCTGTCAAGTGGGGTAGACCTTTTGATGATTTGTCCGCTGAGGACAGAAACCATGTTTGGTTTACAGATGGGTCGGCGAAGTTTATTGGAACGACACGGCACTGGAAGGCGGTGTCTTATAATACGATCACACAGAAACTGTTGAGCACAACTGGTGAAGGGAAGAGTAGCCAATTTGCCGAGCTTTACGCTGTTTACCAAGTTTTGAAACAAGAGTTACCCGGTACATGCCACATTTTCACCGATTCCTGGTCCACTGCCAATGGACTGGCTGTTTGGTTGCCGACCTGGCATTCCCATAATTGGAGGTTACACTCCAAAGAATTGTGGGGAAAAGAGTTATGGCAAGAGATTTGGGAGATGCTCCCACAGAGTACTGTTACCATCTTCCATGTGGATGCTCACACCCCAATAGACTCCCTTGACAAATTTTTTCATAACATTGCAGATGAAAAATCTAAAATTGCTGAGGCAGTGGTGGACAGACAAGATCCTGATATTGCGGGATTGGCGAAATGGGCACACCAGAAGGCAGGACACTTTGGAGAGAAGGCCACTAGCAGGTGGGCTGCTGATAGAGGAATTTATATTCCCCTGGATCTAATCAAAAATGTTATCTTACATTGTCCCGTCTGTCAACATATCAGACAGCGTAAGGTACCCCAAATTGTTAGAGGCCATTTACATCGCGGGAAACTGCCCGCTCAAATTTGGCAGATTGATTACATCGGGCCCCTTCCCATGAGTAGAAATTGTCAATATGTTTGCACAATTGTCGATACATATAGTGGCTTGCTGGTAGCTCTTCCATGTAAGCAAGCCACCCAATTGAATACCATAAAAACATTAGAATTGATTATGATGTATTATGGTGTGCCATTCCAAATTCAATCTGATAATGCATCCCATTTTCGTGGAAGATTGGTACAGGAATTCTGTGTGGAAAATAATATTGAATGGATATTTCACATACCCTATTACCCGCAGGCCTCAGGCCTGGTGGAGAGATTGAATGGCCTGCTAAAGGATCAGTTACGAAAGTTAACAGATGACAAGTATAAAAATTGGCGAGACTTTTTACCCCAAGCACTATTGATCCTGAATAATCGTCCTTTTTTAAATGCTGAATCTCCGCTTATGCGTTTGTTTCCCCCAAATGTTGAGACTATGCCTAATGTAATCAATGAAACTGTGATGTATTGGGAAATTACTCCCGGAGCTCTGGCTCCATGCAGAGCGACCCCAGGGTCGGCAGGTTTAGACTTGCATGCTATGGATGACACCGTTCTGGAAAGTAAAAATCGGGTCATCATTGCTACCGGTGTTGGTATTCATATACCACCGGGGAATTTTGGATTGATCGCCCCTAGATCGGGGCTGGCTGTAAAAGGCATCCAGGTGCTTGGAGGAGTTATCGACAGCGACTATCAGGGAGAGATTAAGGTACTTCTGCTAAATAGCAGTGAGATTGACTTGCTGATACATCGTACTGACCGAGTGGCTCAATTACTCATTATGCCTGTTTTCAGTGGTGAAATAATGAAAGGCACTGCCCCAACTTTGCTAACTGTACGTGGCCAGAAAGGCTTTGGCTCTACGGATAACCCTGGGGCCAAGGTTTGGGTGCAATCGCCTAAGAATCCCCCTGAACAAGCAGAGGTTATTGCCACCGGTCAGGATAATACCATTTTGGTTATGAGGCCAGGGAAAGATAGCTGGGAAGCTGTCCCAGCTGATAAATGTTATTTACGAGAATGATTAATGCCTGTATTTGGTTCTTTTTCAGATCATTCTTTGGATTGTTGCTGCAGGATGTGCCGGCATTGGACTCCCTTCGGACTACTTCGGCGAGAGAGAAGGGATCCCATCAACCCGGGATGAACTGGGAACCCGAGTGTTGCGTTCCTTCAATGCGTGGGATTCATCATCGAACTTTTGGACCCTACTGGCCAAAAGAGTAACTGATGCCCCTCACTTCTGTTTGACACCGATGAGATCTGTGCACGATATTCTTGCGACCTGCCTAGTTGCTGTCCCCGCCTCGCTGGAGACTTTAATCAGTATCTTTAACATTTCGAAGGCTCGTCCGAATATTATCCTGGGTGATTTTGCTACCCATGTATATTGTCCTTTGTGTACTGAACTGCCGAATGAGCAACTCCCCATCCAGTCCCAAATAATTACGTATAATATTACACAAGGTGACCTATGCTTCTTTCTTACATGTAATCCTAATGCAATTTCTGAATGCCTACGCCTCAAGTTAAGGGGCGCCACTTCCTTTACACCTCACGAACGAACTTTGTGTTTCCAGAGGACACCAACGACATGTGTCTCAGTCCAGAACAATATGACTTGCAATAGTTTGGTAGTTACTCCCAGTCACTATCGTGCGATGTTGCTACCTGCCGGATGGCTTTTCTCATGTGGTAATACTTCCTGGCCATATGTCCCTGCAAACATTTCCGGAGGCCCGTGTGCCATCACTAGACTGAGTTTACTCATGTTTTCCTCCCATCCAAATGCCAACTCTCGTGTGCTTCGAGATACAGTGATGTTACAGGAGGATTGTGACTCATCTTTGCATTTATATTCCAAGTCTGAATACCTTAGCCTAGCTGTTTCAATTATTGGTGTTCCTGCTTTGGCGGTTTACAATGCCAAATCCATTGGGAAAATGGCTTGCTGGATGGTTAAATCTATTAATCATACTTCTACAGTCTTGTCTGACTTGCTATTAGACGCCCAGGGTGAACGTAGGGCCATTTTGCAAAATAGAGCAGCCATTGATTATCTTTTGCTTAAACATGGACATGGTTGCTCAGATTTTGAAGGCCTCTGCTGTTTTAACTTATCTGATCATACACAATCCATTCGTGCACACATAGATAAATTGCATGACTTAACCGATGAAGTTAGAAAACACATTGATCAGGGCTGGTTTGACTGGCTCTTTAATTGGTTACCGGACATGCATATGCTACGCTACATATTAGGTGGCATTTTGATTGCTATTGCTGTTTTGATTTCTATCTGTTGTTTTATTCAGTGTATCCCTTCACTGCTTCAATTCTGCACATCTGGTACTAGACATAGATCGGTTAGTTTTGTTTCATATTATTCTTCCACCGATGTTAGTTCTATTTAATGTATGTATAATAGACTGAAGTCAAGGGTGAAATGTACTGCTTGATTTTCCTGGCCTTCTTGTGTTGTAGAGCGATCAATATGACTTCAGTCTCTTTCCATCCAAGTCTAAGGACTAGAGTAGTGAATAGGGCCTATCTATTAGACACTTTGACACAATCCCGTGCTCCTACCCATAGATCAGGGCCTACATACATAGCATAGGGGATAGATTCGTTAGCATCGAGGATAACTTGCCCTATAGTGAGGGTATTTCATGGAGTCGTGCTGAATTCAGGCCTGGTAGGCCTCAGACAGGAGAGACTCCATCTTTCTTTCTGCTCCGGCAGCTTGGGACATTTCTAGAGGGAGGGCGATGTTTTAGTTATGAGGTGTTATTCGCTCGGAGAGAACCGGTTCAGGCCGGCCCTTATCGAAGGAGTGTATTTTTTTCCCCTGCCGAAGACACTACATCAGGCCGGCCGGCTGGGAACGTGTCCTTGGCACGGGGAGGTACAGGAATTTGGTGGGCGGCAGGTTTCGAGCTGGAAATTTCCATGAGAGAATGCACCTCTATATTAGTGAAAGTCTGAGTTAGATATGGGCACTTGCTTCTAGACCATAGGCGGCATCTGGCCGTTAGCAGAAAAAGCTACTACTTATTCCAGGGAAGACAGATGACGAACTTGAATCTAAAGAGGAGAGAGTAGCCGATGAGGAAGAGGTTCCAGTGACTCGGAGAGGGAGAAGGGAGTATATCCGCGACTGCGGAGGTGTGACTTCCAGACGAAGCCGAGGCACAGAGGGAGAAGGGAACCTAGATGACCATTGAGCACAGGCTACATACAATTCAGGTGATGTCGACCCCTTTTTCTTTGAAGTGTATAACTTAACCTTTCACTTTCCTTGTAGGTTATATATATATGATGTATTCTGCGAATGTGCATGTGGCCTTTAAATAAAGTATTTAGCTTGTCGTGAGTTAGCATGTGTTGTGTATTTTTGTATAGGAGGATAGCCTATTCTTTTAGTCAGAGTTAACTCAACATGAACAGAGGTTAATCCTGGTCAGGTAAGTGGTAACTGGATGAGGGGGAAACGAGCCCCTCGAACTAGAGAACAGGTTGTGCTCAACTAATAGTCTTTGTGTGATCTGATATATAGTAATCCCGATTCCCCTGTCATGTACTACGGTAATAATAGGATGAGCTCGTGCTAAGGCTGCCGTCTGGTAGGAGATTCTGGGTCTGACTGAGGCCGCGAGACTATGTGTGTTGCTGCCGGCTGGGTAGGAGATTCTGGGTCTGACTGAGGCCGTGAGACTGTGTGTGTTGCTGCCGTCTGGGTAGGAGATTCTGGGTCTGACTGAGGCCGCGAGACTGTGTGTGTTGCTGCCGTCTGGGTAGGAGATTCTGGGTCTGACTGAGGCCGCGAGACTGTGTGTGTTGCTGCCGTCTGGGTAGGAGATTCTGGGTCTGCCTGAGGCCGCGAGACTGTGTGTGTTGCTGCCGGCTGGGTAGGAGATTCTGGGTCTGACTGAGGCCGCGAGACTGTGTGTGTTGCTGCCGTCTGGTAGGAGATTCTGGGTCTGACTGAGGCCGCGAGACTATGTGTGTTGCTGCCGTCTGGGTAGGAGATTCTGGGTCTGACTGAGGCCGCCAGACTGTGTGTGTTGCTGCCGTCTGGGTAGGAGATTCTGGGTCTGCTGAAGGCCGCGAGACTGTGGTTGGGCTGTGAGGTCTTGATATATATATATATATATATATAATAGGAATTCCCTGTCCTTAGGTGGTACATATATATGTGGTCATTTAGGTGTAAAAAGGCCCTAGGGAGGGGGTAACGTTCTGGTTTGGGTCAGAAGGGCTCTGTAGAGCGGGTTCCATCCGATCTGAAAATCCAAGCAGAACACTCGCATTGAAATCGACGACGCGACCCGACACCAAATGACACCTATGCACCCGGCTTCCCTGGGTGAGGTAACACAAGTACTCCAGAGCTCCAGTGGGTGTGTTAGCCCTAGAACTTCCTAAGTCCAAAAGGGTTTGGTCCTGACTCATTTCTAAGTGTCCCTAATCTTTAAAAATCTAACCTCGACTTTCCCCATAGAAGCTAACGGGAGCTCGCGGCTGTGTTCACACACTGCACACGGCACCCGTGGGTCCCCTGTGTCACTACCTTGGGTGGTTCCTTGGGGTCCCAGTGATTCTACAGGCTCTAGGCCTTGTGTCTAGTTAAGTTGTGGTTCTTATACCACTATTTTAGTATATGGTTTGGCTCGCCCCTAGGGCCTGACGTGTATTTGTGCTGTTTTACTTTGATTATTGAAGTGTAACTTATGTGTTTTGACCTCTAGTCTCATAAAGGGACTAGGAGGGTGTGTTTAGTAATAAATACATATATATATTATATATGTACCTGGTGTGGATATCTTTCATTTAGGAACTCAAGAGATTATAGACTGGTAAAACAAGCTGCTTTACATTCCTTCAAGACTTTGCCTGAAGGCTGCTCTCCTTAGCTACCACTAGGATAGCTTTCAATAAAGGTTGTTTTTAACCTATAACCAATAAGGGGTAATTTGGACTGATACAAAGTGCCCTCTATAACTAATGGACAGCATATATCAGGCCAACATCTCACAGACAGGGGTGTTGTTGTCCGCCAACTCCAGTGCTGTGCTGTCAGTGGTGGCTCGGGCTGCTGTGTCTGCCAGGGTAGGGGTTAGCTGGGTATTGCCAGCTGCGGCGGGAGTGGTCGCAGAGGATCTTGCTGTAGCGGCTGCTGGTGCTGTGGGTCAACCCAAACCTGATGGGTCAGGTCGTTCCTCATCCTCTGTGGATGGTTGAGGGACATCTACACCGGAGAGCACCGGGTCGACCAGAGTCTGGGACTGGCTGCCCTGATTATTTCCAGGGGTGTGCCCAGCTCACCCTGTGGGTACAGAGATGACACAATGATTGATGTGAATGTCCACTGCCCCTCAAATCCTACCCATTACATAGGTTACTGATCCTAATGATGAGCTAATGTACATAGATTGGCCTCCTTCATCCATGATACTGGCCTATGTTTTTGGACAACGATGTATTTGGGACAAGATGGGATTGATGAGCATGTCCAGCTATGTGCATAAAGGGGCATGTTGTGTTTAGTTCACATTTCATGTAAAAAGACATTGACTTGTTCCTGACACCCTGTGACTGACACAGGTGGGTTGGTTTTGCCCACATCTGTAATTTCTCATTGACATACGTAGTCTTTAGCTCCCAATGTTGGTATTTTTCAGGCCTGTGTACTGGGCTTAGTTCATGTCTAGCAGTCACATAGGTATGGCTGCCTACACAATCACAGTCTGTTTATTAACCCTGACATTTGTGGGAATGGTGTTAGTGAGGTGCTTATTGTTTTCATCTCATTACACACAAGTAAATGGCTGTGAGGAACCAAATGTGTGACTGCTTAGCTTTGTGCCTAAATAGATAATGTATTTTGTACATTGACTACATAGTCAGATGAGATCACAAACTCTGCTTTCTGCCATTTTGTGGGAAACTAATTTAATGTGTTGAGGTTTGAGTGTTTATGGTGTATTTGTGAAACTTACACTCCTCCCACTCAGCCCAACTGGGCCACAAGGAAGAGTGTTGTCCAGACAATGCTGGAAAGTACTTGCAAGATGGCTGTCACTGGTGGCTGGTGTTTGCAGCACAAAGACAAATGTAGTAGTTGTGATAGGTTCAGATAACAGTCCCCAGTGTCAGCCATCTTGCTAGTACACATCAACTCACTATCAGGTGGACATAGGCCCAATGAAGTGGTTGTGCTGTGTGTGTGGAGGAGTGTTTGCTGTTATACCGACTCCCATCAGGCCCGGTCCTACATACACCTTCCCACCCAGCACAACCAGCCAACCTGGAAAAATGCTTTACTAACAGTGCGTAGTAATGTCCCAAGATGTCTGACACTGGGGATAGATGTCTGCCTTGAGACCACCTCCCATCAGGGCCTTGTGCACCTTACACCAGTCCCTATTTTCAGCCATCTTGCCAGTACATTTCCACTCACTCTCAGGAAAGTGGAATCCCAGGTGGGCTGTTTGGGATGGGTGGGAAAGTGTTTGTGAGCCCAGGCATGGTAGTAGTTTTATTGACCTCAAGTACTCATCCCTCCCACACAGCACCACTAACTCCTCTGTGCCCATGCATACCTCACAGTGAGGGGGAGTGGACTAGCATGTTAGCTGACACTGCTACATGGTGCAGAAGTTGAAAGCAACCCAAATCAGGGCCTTGCGCTCAAAGCACCATGCATCAGTGTCAGCCATCTTGCTGGTACATTTCTACTCACTCTCATTCAAACTGGATCCCAGGGCTGCTGTTTAGGATTGGTGGGACAAGTGTGTGTATGGCATTGGCTGATGGGATATGGATTATTGGCAACCACTCCTCCCCCCACATGGCACATCCACTGAATCTAGGCCTATGGTTAACTGGCAGTAAGTAGAGAATGAACTAGCAAGATGGCAGATACTAGGGACTGGTCTTTTGAGCAAGAAGCCATGATGGTAGTTGTGCTCAATTCAGACACCAGGGATCACTTTGAGCCATCTTGCTAGTACGCATCCACTCACTGTCATGTAGTCATAGGCCCAGATGAGCTGTTTGGTTTGGGTGGGAGGAGGAGTCTTTGCTCTGACTCCATCTCCCTTCAGGCCCTATCCTACATACACCTTCCCGCTCAGCACAAACAGCCCAACAGGACTTAAGCTTACCTTACAATGTGTCAGAATGTACCTGCAGGATGCCGCACATTGGGCACTGGTGTTTGACTTTACTACAACACCAGGCCCCAGTCTCAGCCATTTTGGGAGTACATTTCCACTCACTGTCAGGAAAGCATGGTTCATAGTGGGCTTGTTGGACTGGGTGGGAGAAGGAGTGTTTGCAATGGTCAGATCTCCCATCAGGCCCTGTACCACACACACTCTTTCCATTGTGCACAAACAGCACGCCTGGAAATATGCTTTCCTGAGAGTGAGTGGATATGTACTGACAAAGATGGCTGACACTGGTGCCTGTTTTTTGGAGCACAAGGCCCTGTTGGTAGTTGCAGAAACGTCAGACACCAGTTCCCCGTGTCATGCATCTTGCTAGTACATTTTGAAACACTGTGGGTAAGCTTAGTTTCTGTTGGGCTGTTTGTGCTTGGTGGGAAGGTGTACGTTGGGCATGGGCTGATGTGAGTTGTAGCAATTACAAATACTCCTCCTCTTACCCAGCCCAGCTAACTCCTCTGAGACTGTAGCTACCTGGCAGTGAGGGGAAGTGTACTAGCAAGGGGGCTGACACTGCTGCATGGTGTTAAACTTGAATCCAAATCCCAACACTGCCTTGTGTACCAAACACCATGCAACATTGTCAGCCATCTTGCTAGTGTACTTCCATTTACTGTCAGGTAGCCATAGGCCCAGATGAAGTGGTTGTGCTGGGTGAGGGGAGGAGTGTTTGCCATTACTGCAACTCCCATCAGGCTCTGTCCTACACACACTCTTCCTACCCAGAGAAAACTGACCACATGACACAATGGTTTCCTGACAGTGGTTGGAAATGGATTATCGATATGTTTGACACTTGTGCCTGTTGTCTGAGTTGGCCATAAATCCCAACAGGGCCTTGTGCTTCACAAACCAGTCCCCAATGCCATCTGTCTTGCCAGTACATATTTACTCACTGTCAAGTACGCAGAGTTCTAAGGGGGCAGTTTGTGCTGTTTGGGAGGGGGAGTGTTTGCCCTGACTACATCTCCCATCAGGCTCTGTCCTCCACACACCTTCCCACCCATCACTATTGCGTCTCTGGGACCCTGTTTTCCTGACAGTGAGTGTCAATGTACTGCCAAGATGTCTGACACTGGTTACTGGTGTCTGATTTGTCCACAACTCCCAACAGGGCCTTGTGGTTGGAACACCAATCTCCAGTGTCGAACATCTTGTCAGTACATTGCCACTTAGTGTCAGGTAAGCAGAGTTTCTGGTAGGCTAGTTGGGCTGGGTGGGAAGAGTGTAAGTAGGACAGGGTCTGATGGGAGATGTCAGGGTAAACATTTCTCCTCCCAACCTGCACAAACAGCCCACCAGGAACCATGCTTACCTGACAGTGAGAAGAAATGTACTAGCAAGATGGCTGACACTGCTGCATGGTATCTGGAGCAAGTGACCTTGATGGAAGTTGTAGTCAAGTCAAACAACAGGCACCAGTGTCAGACATCCTACTAGTACATTTTGCACCACTGCGAGGTAAGCATAGTTCATGCTGGGCTGTTTGAGCTGGGTGGGAAGGTGTACGCAGGACAGGGCCTGATAGGAGTTGTAGTAATTGCAAATACTCTTCCTCCCATCCAGCCCTGGTAGCTCCTCTGGGCCTATTCCTACCCGATAGTGAGGGGAACTGGACTAACAAGATGTCTGACACTGTAGCATGGTGATTGGAGCACAGTGCCTTGATGGAAGTTGACTTCAAGTTCAATATCATATAGCAGTGACAATCATCTTGCTACATGGTGAGATGAGCTGTTTGTGTTGGTTGGGAGGAGGAGTGTTTGCCCTTACTGCATCTCCCATCAGGCTCTGTCCTCCACACACCTTCCTACCCATCCCCAAGTATCTTACCTGGGACTCTACTTTCCTGACAGCGAGCTGCAATGTACTGCCAAGATGGCTGATACTGGGGACTGGTGTCTGATTTGTCCACAACTCCTAACGATGCCTTGAGCTCCAAACACCAATCCGCAGTGTCAGCCATCTTGCCTGTACATTTCAATTGACTGTCAGAGAAACACAGTTCTAGATGGGCTTTTTGTGCTGGGTGGGAGGAGGAGTGTTTGCAGTGACTATGACTCCTAACAATCCCTGTCCTACACACACCTTCCCAGCCAGCCCAAGCAGCACACCGGGAACTATGCAGTCCCTGACAGTCAATGGAAATGTACTGGCAAGATGGCTGACACTGTTGCATGGTATTTGGAGCACAGGGCCATGATGGTATTTGGCTTCAAGTTCAACACCATGTACTAGTGAGAGTCATTTTGCAACTACATTTCCCCACACTGTCAGTTAGCCATAGGCCCAGATGAGCTATTTGGGATGGAGGTGAGGAGGAGTAGTTGCTATCATTACAACTCTCATCAGGCATGGATCCACACACACACCTTCCCACACAGCTCAAACAGCACACCAGAAAGAGTGGTGTTCAGACAATGAGGGATAGTATACCATCAAGATGTCTGACACTGGTGCGTGGTGTCAAGTTGACCACAAATCCCATCATGGCCTTGTGCTCCAAATACCAGTCCCCAGTGTCAGCCATCTTGCCAGTACATTTCCACTCACCATCAGCAACAGCATAGTCCCAGGTGTGCTGTTTGAGATGGGTGGGAAGGTGTGTGTAGGCCAGAATCTGATTGGAGATGTAGCCAGTGCAAACACTCCTCCTCCCTCCCAACCCAAACAGCTCATCTGGGATTATGGCTGCCTGACAGTGAATGGAATTGTAGATTCAAGGTGTCTCACACTGGTGCCTGTTGTTTGTCTTGACTACAACTCCCATCAAGGCCTTCTGCTCCAGACACCATGCAGAAGTATCAGCCATCTTCCTAGTACATTTCCACTCACTGTCAGGAAAGCATAGTTCCAGGTGGGCTTGTTGGGTTGTGTGGGAGGAGGAGTGTTTGCTGTCACTACAACTCCCATCAGGCCTTTGCCCACACCCACCATCCCAAACAGCATACCTGTGACTTAGCTTTCCTGAGAGTGAGTGAAAATGTGTTGGCAAGATGGCTGACACTGGTGACTGGTGTTTAAAGTACAAAGCCTTGCTGTGTGTGTGTAAGAAGTATGTACTTGGTAATAGTTTTATGCATTTTCATTTTCATTGCAGGTAGGTTATTTATCAATATGACATGCACATCACATGCTCATTGACTATATATGTTTTTACTCTAATAACAGTCTATGTTTAACTGTATCCTTTACAGTGAAGTCTAGGTGAAATTGGTAACTTTATTTGAATGTGGAGTAGGTACTTACCAGACGCTGGTGCTTCTGGTAGTCCATAGAAGCTCTTTGGCAGAAGGATGGCACGCACCATCTCCTCTCAGGAAGTGAAGTGCACAGGTGGTGCAGGAGGGCCACTGCCAGTCTGCTGGCTTTGAGCGTGTTCTTTTGCTAGCAGTTTGTTTTACCCTCCTTTGCACATCATAGTACCTATTCCTGATGTCACCCATTGTGCACAGAACATGTTCTTCAGCGCTCACCTTGTTGACTATCCTGTCCCACATCCTATTTCTCTGGGCAAGGTGGGATCTGTTGGACTTGGTTCCCAAATACCTATGGCTCTACTCTGACTATTTTATCTATAAGCATCATCCAACTCCTTCTCTGTGAAACACAGGTGCTTTCCCTGGGGCATGGTGAGGATGAGTGTGAAGGTGAAAGTAAGGGTGAGTGTGAAGGTGAGGGTGAATTTAAAAAAGAGTGTGTATTTGTAATACGTTGTTTAAAGTGAAATATGTGCAAGTTGTGGGGTGGTTGAAGTGTTAATGTGTGAGGCAGAGAGGCAGTGAGCATGGAATGTGGACTGAGACCTGGCAGCAGTTGTGTTGAAGCAAAGGATCATGGTCATGTTTTTGGCCCATTATATTGGTGGGCATGGCTAATAGTGAACTTTTTTATTTGGTGGTGCCAATGCTTTTTGTGACAGGTTTTATCAGTTTTGACTTGTCATTCGTGACACAAACCGACATGGCTCCAAAACCGTGTTGGATGCATCGTAATCTGTTTGTCGGGTAAACCGAGTCTGATTCGTAACCGGAATGCCTATTACATGCAATTCATCATAATAGGTCGCTCGGACTCCACTAATCCGATTGAGTCGGAAACGTTTCCGAAACTGATTTGGTCGGAATGATTTCTGACCGAAATCATAAACGGCCCCTAAGTAAACATGGGTGGCGCTTTGTGCTTTTTAGCACTATTTTTAATTCAAACTTTAAAAATGTATACCTCTGGTTCTACTTATTGTTACGTTGATGTCATTTTATTTCATTAAAATGTACTCCGCTATTCTAAGCTGGGATTGTCTAATGTTGCGTTTTTACTTCATTACTATTTGTGTACAGCATAAATATTTACACATTGCCTCTAAATTAAGCTTGATTGCTTTGTGACAAGCTACAAGAGGGTTAGGCACAGGTTTATTTAGCGACTTTAGTGGTTCACTCTGACACAGATTGTGATTATCATTTGAGATGTGTCCCCCCCAGCTAGTACTCCCATTCCTTAAAGCACTCTATCACTAAAGTATGTTAGCATTGTAAGAAATTGGAATATTATTTCGGGTGATTGACTAACCACCTCAAGGAATAATAGCACTCCTTGTCAAGGAGAACCCTTACAGTCACTACATTAACCTAAGCTCAGTGGTTAATTTGTAAAATAAAAAGTGCCGGGGCTCTCCTCAGGAGGCAACGCTAACAGGAGAAATGTACTGGGGCAAACTGCCTCCTGACTAGAGCCCTGGCACTTATTATTCTAGAGGGGACTTGGCTTAATGGCTACAGCTCCTGATTTCGGAGCTGGGGAACCCGGTTCGAATCTCGGCATGGCCCAACATCCTGTGAAACTGTGGAAAATCACCTGCCTTCCTAATAAGTGTGTCCTTAACTGCTGCTATAAGCTCCGGTGCTGAGCACCGGAAAGCACCTGCTCAAATTAAGCACTGCCTAAGCTAAACCTCCGGGAGCTATGGCACAGAGCTTTACTTAGGGCAATGGGTGAAGTATTTATGCAATACCAAAACAGTGAAAAGAAAAAGAATTCAAATCTGAATTAGAAACATAGAGTAACATCTAATTACGGAAGTGACACCAAATGAACAAAGATTCAGTAAAAGGAACTGAAGATATGAACCTTTAAAGTTTTAAATAAAAATTGAAACAAAAAGTGCAAAGCACCAATATTAGGCAATGGTCATGGAATAAAGGGACAGAAGCACAGTTTGAGATGGATCGCTGGTCGGATACATTAAGGGCATTAGTCCCAATGAAATTCTGATCAAAAAGATCTAAACAGTTTCTAAGTCTCTAAGTCCCACTTCAGTAAGTGCTAGAATATCTTTTTTGCAGTTAAAAAAATATCAGCCATGCAAAGAATGGAAAAGAAACTTCTGGAGCTTAAACAATAATCTTTTACCTCAAATGGACTTTAACAAACCGCAGCAGTTTTTAAAATAAAAAAGTCCCAACAATAGTACCAGCCAGACTATCAAAGTATTGTACTACAATTCAGCCGATAAAAGAACAACTGTTAAAATACTCGCAATATTAAAATCAGAAAGAAAATATCGATTCATGTGCAATTTCAGAAGTACGCAAGGTCTTAAAAGTCGCTCAATTCAATGCAGTTCCAAGCAGACACAATTTAAAATCCTGTATCTTTATTTTATTTATTTTTTAGTTACTTGAGTTTTATATAGCGCTGGCTAGACCCGGAGGTATCAGAGCGCTTTACATGAGGAGAGTTACATAGGTTACAAATTACGCATTGTTACAGAAGGTACAACAGTTACAAGTTACATCCGTTGGTTCATGGCGTGTAGAGGGGTAAGGGAGTAATGTAAAAGGGTGAGGGGAGGGAGATTAGGCGGAGCATAGGCATAAGGATAGACACAGCAGGCAGGTGGAGAGGAATTCAGGGGAGAGAGGAAAGGAAAAGGGGAGGTAGCCAAAGAATGAAGGAGGGAAGTGGAGGTGGAGGGGGTAGGGGACACAGAGTGGATACGGGGAAGTAACTGTGCCTGACGTCCGGCTGGGTGGGACAGGGATCATTCTCAGTCCTCAGTTATGTGTGATTACCATTTTCATGGTGGACTCTCTCAGCGGGGTCGCTGAGACTCCGGGGCATAAGATGCTGGATCCCTCCCCAACAAGGGGATGTGAGTTCTTGGGTCATGGGCTCACTCTGAAGAATGAAGGAGGGAAGTGGTGGATGAGGGGGTAGGAAACCCAGCGGGAACACAGTGCCCAAAGTCCGGCAGGGTAGGTGATGGCTCCCAGTGGTAAGGGGATCAGTCCCAGTCCTCCACCACGTGTGACACCCTTGTCACTGTGGACTCCCTCAGAGGGGTCTCTGAGACTCCAGTGCAAAGATGGTGGATCCATCCCCAACAAGGGGAGTAGGAGTGCTTTGGACAAGGGCATAGTTATCGGGGTCATTTAAGGGAGTCAAGCTGGTAGGAAAAGGCACTCCCTGTAAAAGGGTCTAATGGCATTGCCTCTTCCCACTTGGCTAGCGTCACTTTGACAAAGCACCAAATCGCCAGGCTGGAAGGAGGAGCTCGTAGAGTCGCCATTATAAGGACAGGCAACACGCTTTAAACGAACAGCCGCAAAGCCCCTAATAAAGTAAAAACATGCAGCAAATACCTCATCGGGTGTGCGTCTGGTTGGATTAAGGTTAGTTCCTTGGGTGGCTCCACCGTTATACTTTGATGGCACCGCCTCTGACCGCAGCCACCATCTTAGGGTCAGGCATTGAGCTTTCATTGCCTCTCTCCCCTCCGGAGCGTGCTGCCAGCTGCAGGCCCGGTATCAACACATGGGCCGTCATCAGGGGGCCCGCCACTCCGGCACGCATCAGTCAAAACATTCTATGCAAGGCCACAGCACTCCCAGGCAGTAACTACCATCAGGGGCCTCCCTCTCGGGTCCACGTCACCATGTGAGTGTTTATTCCCCCTCACTTGGTTCCCAGTGGATTCCGCTACATTCTCGCTCCTCTGGGTCTCCAAGTCGCCGCCACACACTACCTTCTCCAGTAGGGCGCCGCATGTCCCGGCACTCAAAACCACCGTCTGTTGCGCCGCTCCTCCCGTGTCTTCACTCCTGTCCTCCGCTCAGTGCCAGCAGGAAGGTCAAACCTTGCATCGAGAAGTGGGCGGCGGGGGAGTGGATGAGGTCGCTATCGAATGATGAAAGCAGCAACCGGCAACATTGCAGTCAACTTCTCTCATCTCCCGGGTGTTTTTTCACAATTTCCCGGGTGCCATCTTAGTTCATTTCCGTGCGTGGATGACACGGATCATATCTCGGCGAGGCGGGATCATAGGGAGGCGGTTTAGCGTTCAGAATGATCTGCCCGTGCTCCGATTGCAGAATTGACGAAATTGATGGGATTATGACGCAGTGAAACACCGCTCTAGATGCCGGTGTGCGGGTTCATCGCGGAGCTTCAACTCCGGGCGGCCATCATGGCCATCATTCTCTAGTGATGAAAGCCCATTCTACTATGAGAATCCCCCTGTCAAGCTTACTATCTGAAATCAACCCTTTCAGCCAGAATGGAAAAATAAACTTTGGGAGTTTGGAGCCAGTGCCTAGTATAGTAGCTTTGTGCTACATGCCCAACTGGGAGACATTAATGAGGATTTTCTAAATACATGGGCTGAAATGTACCTTGCTTTTCTGATGTTGATCTCAGTGCCCTCTGTGCATGCACTAGTTTGGTGGTTGCAGAAAAGTAAGAAAAGTATATCAAGCGGATACTGCAGAAAAGTATGCAATGTAGCTCCATGTTGTTTTGATCTCATTCTCCATAGTAGCTTGCTTTTTAAAATCAAACCCCTAAAGCACAGGTGTGTTTCTGATGAAAAAAACGACAAATGCCCTGTGACAGTGGGAGTGTTCAACAAGAGTGTGGAGGCCAGTGGAGCCTCTCAAAGTGGACCAGAAGGGACCGTACCCCTGCTCTATTTGTCCTTGTGCCCCACTACCAGAGCTGTTGAATGTACCAGTAGTGGTGCTTTAGGTGTTTGGACAAAATGTAGAGTTGTAAATCTCATGTACAGAACTATCGGAAATAAAATGTAGTGATACATAAATATTGTGATGCAAAAATACTGTTGACAAGAATATTGCTTTTTGAGGTAAGAAATATTTTTTTTAAATAATATAAATGTTTTTTATATTGTTTTCAATAATATAGTAGTTAAAAATATATTTTTTAAAATATTTTAATGTTGTTTTATTTAATATATTAATTATATGCGTTACTATTGTTTATATAAATGTTATTGTTTAAATATAGCATGTCATTTTAAGTGATATAGAATTTTTCATTTAATTTCTAATAGTAATTTATAGTGTTGTAGTGGGTTGGGTTTGTAGGAAAATAGGATGGGAAATTAAATAAATGATAATTAATTACGAATTATTTAATAAAGTTTATTCACTTATGTGATTGATTATGTAATTATGTAATACTTAATTTGTTATATGTTATTTATGGGCTGTTAGTTTCATAGGTATATAGGGTGAGAAGTTAATTAAGTAATAATTAATTAACGATTAGTTAATTGTTAATCAATAATGTAATTGATTATACATAATGTAATTTATGTAACGTTTACTTATTTAACTTAGATTTTAGTTGTGGGTTGCTAGGTTTGTAGGGGTCTAGGGTGGGAAGTTAATTAAGTAAGAGTTAGATAACAATTTATTTTTAATTGTTAATAAATATGTAGTTGATTTTTAATTATTTAAAATATGGAATACTGACCTATTTTACTTATAATTTATTTGTGGTATGCTAGGTTTTTAGGGGTTATAGGTGGAATGGCATTGAAGTGATAATTAACTATGTATTATTAATTGTTCATTGACTATTTAATTACAATTTAAATAGTAAATTGTATAAATTGAAGTACAGCACTTTCCCTACTGTTGTGCTGTTTGGAGTTGGAATAAAACACCTAACCCATCCGAAGTCCAAGGTTTTCCCTACCGTTACATTGACTGGAGTAGGAATAGTAAATCTAACCCCTCCGAAGTCCAATACTTTTCCTAGTATTGCGTAAATAAGAGTGGGTATTGTATATTTAATATTCTTGGACGCCATTAATTTTCATATTATTAGCTAAATAGATTTTATAGCATTAAATGCTTTTTTATATTTTATACTATTTGTTTTTTATTTTAAAATACATTTTAACATTTATATTATTTTTAGTAAATATGTTTTTTGGGTCTTACTATACCACATATATATATATATATGTAGTATAGTAAGACCCAAAAAATATATTTACTAATAATAATATAAAGCAGGAAATATATATATATATGTAGTATAGTAAGACCCAAAAAACATATTTACTAATTATAATATAAAGCAGGAAATATATATATATATATATATATATATATATATATATATATATATATATATATTACCTACTGGCGGTCGCCAGTAGGTAGTTATAGTTAGGACCACGTTTCCATAGGAAAACCTCAACATTCTATTTTGAATAACTTTGGCGCCGGTCGACGAATCCTCGCGAATTTCTCAAAATAGGTGGGGCGCTACGCTCCGCTCCTACCCTGAAAGTCTCGGGGGGATCCGTCAAGCGGGGGCTGAGATAAAAGGGGGGTCCCAAAACGCGTTTTTCCCATGCATTTTTCCATAGGACCTTTAGAACGAGCTACAGCCCGAACGACTGAACAGAATTACTCAAAATTTGGCAGAGAGGTAGTCCCTAGGTCAAGGAAGTGCCTTTTGTAGGTTTGGTGTAAATCTGTTCAGTAGATTCTGAGAAAATAGCCTTTAAATCAATATATATATCTGAGCCCGCTTACGGTACGCTTACCGTACGCTTACGGTAAGCGTACGGTGGCGTGCGCGAGCGCGATTCTGATTGGCTCTTAGATCTTAGTAAACATTCGAATCGGTCGAAACCAGGAAGCGGCGGCCGCCATTTTGTGTATTTCACTCTGAAAAAAAAGAGTGAAAACAAGGAAAGGGGGCAATGAGGAGAGTTACAGACCCCCTAACATTTGTGAGGGGGTCAAAGAAGGACTGTAAAGTACAAAGAAAACATTTATTGATTTTAAAAAAAATCACGGGGTACGCGTACGGTAAGCTTACGGTAAGCGTACGGTAGAAAAAAAAAAAAAAAAATGGCACCCATACAATAGTCATGGAGGAAAGCAGAAACAGATTTGTTGACGTGCTTTCTTGCTTTGTCATCGCACCGCGTGCCCACCGTGCGTGCACGGCACTAACTGCGTAAAGTGGGCGCGCGTGCTCACTGTGCGCGCACGGTGCGCGAAGCGCACCGTGCGCGCACGGAACGAACTGCGTTAAGTGGGCGCGCACGCCACGAATGGCGTAAAGTAACTTAGCATTTAAAAAACCGTACAAATTCACTGAAAAAACCATAGGTTTCACACACGTTATAGTTAGGAATTAGCATTTAAAAAACCTTGCAAATTCACTGAAAAAACCATAGGTTTCACACATGTTATAGTTAGCGGAAATTTTACTGATAAAAAACCAATGAAATTCCCCCGTTATAGTTAGTGCAGGCAACTATAACTCACGCGACCGCAATCTTCTGCTGATGACATATGTGTCTTTATGAAAAAAAAATATTTGTAATATATGTATAGCTAAAAATGTATGGAAGAAGACATGGGCAAATAAGTGTCTAAATACAGTATTAGCATCAGCAGAGGATTGCGGTCGCGTGAGTTATAGTTGCCTGCACTAACTATAACGGGGGAATTTCATTGGTTTTTTATCAGTAAAATTTCCGCTAACTATAACATGTGTGAAACCTATGGTTTTTTCAGTGAATATATATATATATATATATTACCTACTGGCCAGTTGGTAGTTATAGTTAGGACCTAGTTTCCATAGGAGGAGCGTTTTTTGTTTTCCCAATAACTTTGGCACCGTTTGACAAATCTTCACAAAATTTTCAAAACTAGTGGGGTGCTCCGGTCAGCTCTTGTCTTGAAAGTGGGGGCCGAGAATAAAGGGGGGTCCCAAAGCGCGTTTTCCCCTATGTAACTTTCCTTAGGAAACTTTAGCCAAGGCTACAGCCCGAACTGCTGAATGGAATTACACCAAATTTGGCGAAAAGGGTAGCCCTTGGTTCAGAAAGAGCCCTTTTTGTTAAATGGTGTAAATCCGTTCAGGAGTTCCTGAGAAATTAGAAAGAGAAAAAGGTTCATTATCTATAGCTGCGGTGGATTCGCGAACCCTTCCGAGCACGAGCTTCACTGTGATTGGCTGCCAACACTCCAAACTGGGAACTGTTGGCAGCCATTTTGTGACTCGGTAGAACCGAGTCACAAGAAAACAGTAAGATAAATGTTTAAAAACAAGAAAAGGGTGCAGGGTAGAAGCACTCTGACCCTTTAGGCCTGTTCCGGGGGTCCCACAAGAACCCCCAGGGCCAAAAAAAAGTATGTTTTTAAAATTTTTGGTGTAAAGTGCGGTTTGGTGAATAGCTACATGAGTGTCTATATGGGTTAATGATTGGTTGTCTGAGTACCTGTATGACTGCCTGAGTGTCTGTGTGGATGAGTGGGGACGTGTGTAACTCCCTGCATGGATGTGTGAGTGGATGATTCACTGGGTGTATGGGTTCAAGAGTGCCTCTGCGAGGGGCTGTATCGGTGAGTGAGTGTGCATATGGCTGTGTTGATGAATGAATGGATGTCTCAGTGGTATATGTGTGAGTAACTACATATGTGAAAGGTAGTATATGAGAGTGTTGGAGTATATAAGTGACCATATATGAGATTGAGTGATTTTGAGAGTGGCTGTATGGATGAGTGTGTGCTTGTGCCAGTGATTGTAGAAAAGAATAAGTATGTGTTACTATCCGTATGAATAAGTGAGGTGGTGTGTGTATAACTGTATAGGTGAGTAAATGACAGTGTGATTGATTATTTGAGTGACTGACTAGGTGTGTGAGTAACTCTATGGGTGAGTGGCAATTTGTGAGTGTCTATATGGGTGCATGAGTGCATATATCAGTGGCTGTATTGATTTGTGACTACATGTATAAGTAACTGTATGGGTGAGAGAGTGGATGTGTGTGTAGACCTATGATCAGTGAGTGGGTATGTACTCGCTGGTATTACTGTGTCTGTGGTTTTGAGAATGGTAGTGTGTATTTTAGAGTGGGTGTATGAAAGGTTATATTAGGGTGTGAGGAGTTGCATCAGATATAACGTAGATGATGTCATCAGTGATGTCATTTGAGATGTCTTCAGTGATGTCATCAGTGATGTTACTGACCATGTCATGAGTGATGTAATATGTGAGATCATCAGCAGTGAATTGCAGGGTTCCGTGTTATAGTTAGCCCAGCTAAGTATAACAGCTGAATATCTCTGCTTTTGTACGAGTGAAATGTCCGCCTACCTATAACGTCCCTAGTTTTTCAGTGAATATCTAAGGTTTGTTAAATGCTAATTCCTCACTATAACGTCTATGAAACCTGTAGTTTTTTCAGTGAATTTTTAAGGTTTTTAAATGTTAATTTCTAACTATGTTTACATAGGCGGGACAAGTACAGAAAGAGGAAGAAAAGCACAGAAAGAAGCAAGGGGAGTGCAGAAAGATACAAGAGAGGTACAGAAAGAGGAAGAGTATTGGGCTGCCAAACAACAAGGTGCCACTAACCTTTGGGAGCCATCCACTCCCCTGAGCGCAACCTCCCATACTGCTCTGAGAAGGAGCACCCCGGGGAAAAGGGAAGTGGATAAAACAACAAATTATGCTGCTCAAGCTGGTGTCTTCTTATACCTAGTCCTGGCCAAATAACTTGGTATGTCTTCAGAAGCCACCCCAGAAAAAGCACTGTGTACAGAAAAAGAAGGGAGATATATGATTACAGTACAGGTTATAGCATGCACAGCAATTATCCAGAGGGTACCATACAACTACACATACTCACAAACATTTATGCAGCAATGTTCTCCAGATAAATGAAATGGTAATCCATAGACAAGAGAGAAAAAACCCTATAGGAATCCTGAAAGCGGGTTAGTCTCTGAGAACATGACGGATATGGAGAAAGAGAGCAGAAAGTCACACCTCGGCTCTTAAGGGTAACCTCTAGAAACGAGTAATCGCCAAAGGCTGCCAAATGTCTGGAAAGGTTAACAATTCCAATGGAGGCGAGAGCCGGGGCAGAGCTCTTGTGCAGCTAATGGCAAAAACTACAAATGTCAGTAAATACATGCTGTTAACCTCACAGTGGCCTGCTGTACGCTTCTGCGGTCACATAGGCAAGCACAGCATAGCGAGTACAGCCCACCGCCCACACAATTCGCTGTAACCTACAACAGTGCAGGGCGTCAAGAATTAGTCACAATTCGGGAGGAGTGCTCCTGCGCGTCACTCCTGAATTTCATGCCAAACAACAACTTTGGTATCGATAGTCACAGTTGCGGAAGGAGCACTCCTGCGCGTCGCTCCCTGCTTCAAGAAAACAAAACTATCAGTCTCCAGATGCTAGCTGATCTCTGGTGCGGCTGGATCACCCAACAGGAACTGGGAAACCAAGGCAGAGAAACGGAGAAGCCTCCGAGGCATCAGGGGAGCAACCCAGCCACGGGCGGAATCTGCTGACAGGAAATGTTTAGTTTGTCAAGCCCCGACCCCAGGAAGGGGAGGGGCTTTATAGTATGTCAAAACCCAGGCTGTGCCAGGTCTTCCGTTCATCCTTAGGCCCCAGTGCCTTCTGGGACCTGTAGTACTTTGGGAAGCTCCAAATACCTAATGAAGACAGTGTCACCCTCTCACCAGTCACTGCATCATACAAACATGGGAAGGAAACCCTCAGAGGAGACATAACTAACCCCTTTGGCCCCAGCTTCTCTTGGATGACCATGACAGAGAGGTGTAGAAAGAAGCAAGAAAAATGCAGAAAGAGGCAACAGAAAACCGGAAAGAGGAAGAAAGGTGCAGAAAGAACCAAGAGAAGTGCAGAAAGAGTCCTGCTTCGACTGTACCTTTACACAGACTCTTACAAAGTAGCCTAATCACTAATCCTTCTCCCAAGTTGTCTTAAACCTCACTTTTCTCTTGAAGTTTCACTATTCATTGGCTGCTCAAAATGTTAGGCATATCAAAGGTAAAACAGCAATCCTAACCATATCACTGTTGTAAGTCTCACCAAGTTTATGAAGGTATGCATGCGTTTATCTCTGCTTTTACCTAGTGACATGTTACATTAAAAAACATGCAAATACTTGGATACCAGTGTTTGCGGGGGTCTTAAACACCTATAAACATAAGACATGTCTGCCTGTGCAACCGAATGACAGAGCAGAACTGAGAAGATTTGACCACCTATAGGAGAAGTTACCCGCTTTTTAACCTACCATCTTCAGATGTATAACACATGTAAGAATACATGTACAAGTAGACATGTACCTCAGTCATGAGAGCACACAGACCTTTAAACTTGACAGCTTGCACTTCCCATTTGAGTACAGAAAGAGGCAAGAGAAGTTCAGAAGGATGCAAGAGAGTTGCAGAAACTGGCAAAAGAGGTGTAGAAAGAGGGAACAGGTGTACAGACAAGCAAGAGAGGTGCAGAAAGAAACAAGAGCAGTGCAGAAAGAAGCAACAGAGGTGCAGAAAGAGGCAAGGGAAATGCAGAAAGAGGCAAGAGAGTGACAGAAACAGTTAAAAGGGGTGCAGAAGGACAAGAGTGAGGTGCATGGAGAAAGAGGCAAGAGAGGTACAGAAGGAGGCAAGATAAGTCCAGAAATAGGCAAGAGAGTTGCAGTAACAGGCAAAAGAGGTGCAGAAAGAAGCAGGAGCAGTGCAGAATGAACAAACAGAGGTGGCGAAGGAGGCAAGACGGGTGCAGAAAGAGGCAAAAGGGTACAGAAATGTGCAAGAGAGGTCCAGAAAGAAGCAAGAGCAGTGCAGAAAGAACCAACAGAGGTGCAGAAATAGACAAGAGGGGTGTAGAAAAGGCAAGAGAAGTGCAGAAAGAAGCAACAGAGGTACAGAAGGAGGCAATAGAAGTGCAGAAAGAGGCAAGGGGGGTACAGAAATTGGCAAGAGAGGTGCAGAAAGAGGCGACGGGGTACAGGCAGAGGAAAAAGAGGTGCAGAAAGAGGGAAGAGGAGAACAGAAAGAGACAAGAGGGGTGCAGAAATTTGCAAGAGATGTGCAGAAAGAAGCAAGAGGTGTGCAGAAAGAACCAACAGAGGTGCAGAAAGAGGCAAGACAACTGCAGAAAGTGGCAAGAGAGGTACAAAAAGAGGCAAGATAGTTGCAGAAAGAGGGAAGAGGGGTACCGAAAGAAGCAAGAGAGGTGCAGAAAGAAGCAACAGAAGTGCAGAAAGAGGCAAGAGAGGGGCAGAAAGAGGCAAGAGAGGTGCAGAAAGACGAGAGTGAGGTACATGGAGAAAGAGGTAAGAGAGTTGCAGAAGGAGGCAAGAGAAGTCCAAAAAGAGGCAAGAGAGTTGCAGAAACAGGCAAAAGAGGTGCAGAAAGAAGCAACAGCAGTATAGAAAGAACCAACAGAGGTGGAGAAGGAGGCAAAAAGGGTACAGAAAGAGGCAAGAGGGGTGCAGAAAGAGGCAAGAGAGGTCCAAAAAGAAGCAGAAGCAGTGCAGAAAGAACCAACAGAGGTTCAGAAACAGACAAGAGGGGTGTAGAAAGAGGCACGAGAAGTGCAGAAAGAAGTAACAGAGGTGCAGAAGGAGGCAATAGAAGTGCAGAAAGAGGCAAGGGGGTACAAAAAGAAGCAAGAGAGGTACAGAAAGAGGGAACGGGGTACAGATAGAGGCAAAAAAAGGTACAGAAAGAGTGAAGAGGGGAACAGAAAGAGACAAGAGGGGTGCAGAAATGTGCAAGAGCCTTGCAGAAAGAAGCAAGAGCAGTGCAGAAAGAACCAACAGAGGTGCAGAAAGAGGCAAGAGGGGTCAGAAAGATCCAAGAGATGTGCAGAACGAAGCAACAGAGGTGCAGAAAGAGGCAAGCCAACTGCAGAAAGTGGAAAGAGAGGTGCAGAAAGAGGCAAGAGAGGTGCGAGAAGATGGATGCAGAAAGAAGCACGTGAAGTGCAGAAAAAAGCAACAGAAGTGCCGAAAGAGGCAACAGAGCACAGAAAGAGGCAACAGAGGGGCAGAAAGAGGCAAGAGATGTACAGAAAGAAGGAAGAGACATGCAGAAAGAGGAGAGTGAGGTGCATGGAGAAAGAGGCAAGAGAGGTACAGAAGGAGGCAAGATAAGTCCAGAAATAGGCAAGAGAGTTGCAGTAACAGGCAAAAGAGGTGCAGAAAGAAGCAGGAGCAGTGCAGAATGAACAAACAGAGGTGGCGAAGGAGGCAAGACGGGTGCAGAAAGAGGCAAAAGGGTGCAGAAATGTGCAAGAGAGGTCCAGAAAGAAGCAAGAGCAGTGCAGAAAGAACCAACAGAGGTGCAGAAATAGACAAGAGGGGTGTAGAAAAGGCAAGAGAAGTGCAGAAAGAAGCAACAGAGGTTCAGAAGGATGCAATAGAAGTGCAGAAAGAGGCAAGGGGGGTACAGAAATTGGCAAGAGAGGTGCAGAAAGAGGCGACGGGGTACAGGCAGAGGAAAAAGAGGTGCAGAAAGAGGGAAGAGGAGAACAGAAAGAGACAAGAGGGGTGCAGAAATTTGCAAGAGATGTGCAGAAAGAAGCAAGAGGTGTGCAGAAAGAACCAACAGAGGTGCAGAAAGAGGCAAGACAACTGCAGAAAGTGGCAAGAGAGGTACAAAAAGAGGCAAGATAGTTGCAGAAAGAGGGAAGAGGGGTACCGAAAGAAGCAAGAGAGGTGCAGAAAGAAGCAACAGAAGTGCAGAAAGAGGCAAGAGAGGGGCAGAAAGAGGCAAGAGAGGTGCAGAAAGACGAGAGTGAGGTACATGGAGAAAGAGGTAAGAGAGTTGCAGAAGGAGGCACGAGAAGTCCAAAAAGAGGCAAGAGAGTTGCAGAAACAGGCAAAAGAGGTGCAGAAAGAAGCAACAGCAGTATAGAAAGAACCAACAGAGGTGGAGAAGGAGGCAAAAAGGGTACAGAAAGAGGCAAGAGGGGTGCAGAAAGAGGCAAGAGAGGTCCAAAAAGAAGCAGAAGCAGTGCAGAAAGAACCAACAGAGGTTCAGAAACAGACAAGAGGGGTGTAGAAAGAGGCACGAGAAGTGCAGAAAGAACTAACAGAGGTGCAGAAGGAGGCAATAGAAGTGCAGAAAGAGGCAAGGGGGTACAAAAAGAAGCAAGAGAGGTACAGAAAGAGGGAACGGGGTACAGATAGAGGCAAAAAAAGGTACAGAAAGAGTGAAGAGGGGAACAGAAAGAGACAAGAGGGGTGCAGAAATGTGCAAGAGCCTTGCAGAAAGAAGCAAGAGCAGTGCAGAAAGAACCAACAGAGGTGCAGAAAGAGGCAAGAGGGGTCAGAAAGATCCAAGAGATGTGCAGAACGAAGCAACAGAGGTGCAGAAAGAGGCAAGCCAACTGCAGAAAGTGGAAAGAGAGGTGCAGAAAGAGGCAAGAGAGGTGCGAGAAGATGGATGCAGAAAGAAGCACGTGAAGTGCAGAAAAAAGCAACAGAAGTGCCGAAAGAGGCAACAGAGCACAGAAAGAGGCAACAAGGGGCAGAAAGAGGCAAGAGATGTACAGAAAGAAGGAAGAGACATGCAGAAAGAGGAGAGTGAGGTGCAGAAAGAGGCACAAGAGGTGCAGAAGGAGACAAGTGAAGTGCAGGATGAGGCAAGTGAGTTGCAGACACAGGCAAAAAAGCTGCATAAAGAAGCAAGAGCAGTGCAGAAAGAACCAACAGAGGTGCGGAAGGAGGCAAGAGCGGTCCAGAAAGAAGCAACAGAGGTGCAGAGTAGGCAAGAGAAGTGCAGAAAGAGACAAGAGGGGTACAGACAGAGGCAAGAGAGGTGAAGAAAAAGAGAACAGGGGTGCAGACATAGGCAAGAGAGGTGCAGAAAGAGGGAAGAGGGGTGCAGAAAGAGGGAAGAGGGGTACAGAAAGAGACAAGAGGGGTTCAGAAATTTGCAAGTGAGGTACAGAAAGAAGCAACAGAGGTGCAGAACGAGGCAAGTCAACTGCAGAAAGAGGCAAGAGAGTTACAGAAACAGGAAAGAGTGGTGCAGAATAAGGTACCGGGGAAGAAGGAGGCAAGAGAGGTACAGAAAGAGGGAAGAGAGGTGCAGAAAGAGGCAAGAGGGATGCAGAAATATACAAGAGAGGTGCAGAAAGAAGGAAGAGCAGTGCTGAAAGAACCAACAGAGGTGCAGTAAGAGGCAAGAGGGGTGCAGAAAGAGGCAAGAGAAGTGCAGAGAGAAGCAAGCAATGTACAGAAAGAGGCAAGAGAAGTGCATAAAGTGGCAAGAGAGGTGCAGAAAGAGGCAAGAGAGGTGCAGAAAAAGGAAGAAAGGTGCAGAAAGATGTAAGAGAAATGCAAAAATGGGCAAGAGAGGCGCAGAAAGAAGCAAGAGTGGTTTGCGCATCATTAGTACAAATTTAACACCCACATTTAACAATAAGTACCAGGTGACCATTCCAGCTTTTCAAAGGGCCTTCCACCATGCTGTAACACTTGCCACTGCATTTTTCTTTTTTTTTTGGTCCTCATTCTGCCAATTAACCTATTGGCGTTACTCACTTTCCCCTGCAAAAGCGAAATGGGAATAGAGTCTATCCAGACAAGAAATCTAGCTGTTTCCCTTCCAACCCCTCTTACGCTTGACACGCAAAAATAGAAACGAGGGGGACCAGGACCGACAGCTATTTGTTGGCTTAATCATTGGACCCCGTTCCTCTGGCACCACTCAACCAACATGGCCCATATCTTTTCTCGACTTCTAGAATCACATGCCATGTCTTGTTGACTTATATATATAATACTTTTTTTACAATCAGAGAAAAGGGGTGGGACAGCTGATTTCCAAGCTTTACAAATCTCTCTTCTTCCCAATAAAATAACATAAAAAATTTGCCTTGCCGCAGGTTTATTTGAAACCAGAATATTATCCTGGCCCAAACCAAAAAATATAAGCGCAGGGGTTGCTTCTATTCAGATTCCTGTTACATCTGTCAAAAATTCACATAGATCCATCCCAAATTTTGTGATTACGGAGCAAGTTAAAAACATGTGACTATCATTAGCTGAAGGATCCTGACATCTTGAACACATATGCTGAGTTCCTGTAAATTTTGTCAATTTCGCCGGAGACCAATAAACCCCGTAAAGAGTAAAAAGATGATTTTGCTTAAGGTAAGCCGGTTTAACTGTCTCACAGAGCAATGTGAACTCATCAAACATCTCTCAAATTAGTAGTATCTACAACATCACTCCAGAGTTTTTGGATATCCTGACTCATATCATCTTCTGATTCAATCAAAGTTCGGTACCACAAAGCCACCTCTTTATTGATACTTCCAGTTCTCATAGCTTGAATTAACCAGGCATCATCCATCTGTTCCTCCCAATGTTGCCAAGCCCACCAAGCAGACAGTTGATGGTATTTGAATCTGGTTAATTGACCACAAGTACACGATGTCAAAACTTCCCAGCTCATCAGATCCATACCAATTTTTAGATCTCCCCAACGAGAGATAAAAGCTTGTTTTAGTGGTAGGCTGAGTAGATCGTCGAAACATGCTGGAGTGCCTGGGGAACCCCACATTAGTGAATAATCTGAATAATATGAGGTTCCCATCTTTTTCCGTATAAATACCCTATTCCTTAGCGCCTGCAGGAGAATTTTTAACCTTACTCTTTTAAAAAAATTCAGGTCTCCGAACTTAAAAAGGAACTGATCTTGTCCGTCCCCCAAATCACTGAGTAAAGCCCCTTAGATTGTACCTAATGCAGAATCATCTGGCTTATTTAATAACATCCGAAAATTCTTAAAAGAAAATACATGTGCTTAGAGCCATAGATCTGGAAGGTGCGAGACCACCACTCATTAACTTTCTCGCCAGCCTTTTTCAAGATATACGCGGGCCTTTTGACGCAAAACAAAACTTCCTATCTTGCCCTCTAATTTTGCAACCTCATTCTTATCAAATGGGAGGGGAATGTTATTAAAAAGAAAAGTAATCTTAGGGAGTATAATCATTTTAATCAAATTCACCCTTCCGTATAAATTAAGGGGAAGATTAGCCCATCTGATCAATAATCTTCCAACTTCCTGGCTGATCTTTCTCCAGTTAACCCCGGGGAGATCTACTAACTTCTGTGTGATTATAATGCCGAGATATCGCATTTGGGTTTTCTCTCAAGGGGTCGGAGAGGATTGATTCCACTCCATTACCTCAGTCTTATCTCTATTTACACTATATCCGGAGACCTTCCCAAATAAATCTGCTTTATCCCACAATTTAGGAATAGCCTCCTTAGGATTCTGAGTATAAAGAATGAGGTCATCTGCATATAAAGCTACTTTAACCACAAGATTCTTTATATCTGAAGAGGAGGATGGAAAGGTCTTGCCTAATTAAGGCTATGAAAGGTTCAATATATATTGAGAACAACAAGAGGGACAACGAGCATCCCTGCCGTGTTCCCCGCATAATACTGAACCAATCGGTTAATTCTCCATTGACTAAAACTCTGGCTTTAGGTGTGCTATAAAGCAACTGTAATGCTTTTATTAAGTTTATAGGGAAACCATATGTTCTTAGATCTTCCCAAAGGTACGGCCAGTGAACCTGGTCAAACGATTTAGCAGCGTCTACTGCCACCATAGTCACTGGAAGATTAAAAGATTCTGCCAAATCTATTATACCCAACATAGTAAAGGTGAGTTCATCAAGCTGCCTTCCAGGGATAAACCCCCTCTGGTCTCCATGAATGATACTCTTTATAATCTTAGCGACTCTAACTGCCAATATCCCCGTGAACACTTTATAATCAGTGTTCAACAGGGAAATAGGCTTGTAGAACTCTACTGCCAGCGGATCCTTATTTGGTTTCAAAATTGAGACGATCGTTGCCTCAGCCCAAAACCTCAGAGGGTCCTCCCCTTCTATCAAGATCCTATCAAACAGCTCTTTAAATGCTGATATTAGATTGTCCTCAAGAAATTGATACATTTCTATTGGAAGGCCATCTGGCCCGACCGCCTTCCCTGTCGACAATCTTCTCAACTGTAGTCGAATCTCTTCTACACTTATTTCCGAGGCAAGATAGACTCTGTGATGTTCATTCAGGGAAGGAAGCTCAACTCTACCCAAAAATTCTTTCATCTTTTCCAACCCAGGTGTAGAATCCTCTTTATGTAATTTAGCCATATATCCCCGAACTTCAGCCCCTATTTTTATACTTGTATCTAAAATCTAGCCTGTAGAACTCTCTCTCAGGATATTTATATGATTACAAACTTTATCCGTTTTGGCTTTCCAAGCCAGGGGCCGGCCACTCTTCTCTCCATATGAGAAGTTTTGCAATTTACTGACCTTCCATCGATTTATTATAATCATATCCAAAAGTCCCTGGTATTCTAATTGAAGGTTCTCCAACTCCTTACTAAGACGAGGAACCTTACTAAAAGACTCTCAGGAAGCCCTCTGTAATTCTGGCTCCTTAATTTGAATATTTTTCAACAGGTCATTCTCACGTTGCCTAGAGCTACGCTTCTTCCCCGCCATTATTGATGTTCCCAAGCCCCTAAGAAATGCCTTAAACGCATCCCAAATAACCTGGCTTTTTGCTGACCCGTTATTATCTTTAAAAAAATTCACGACCTCTTCTCGAATCTTTAATTGGAACTCCTCATCTAGTAAAATTGTCCGGTCTAGAGTCCATCTAGTAATACCCCTTTTTTCCTGAAATCTCAACGAGAGGCATACCGTAGAATGTTCAGAAAGAGTAGCAGGGAGATGTTTGATCCTTTCAACTTCCTCCAGCAAGCATCGATCTCTTAAAAAATAATCTATACGGGAATGGTGGCCGTATTTTTTACTAAAGAAAGTATATCTCTTCTTATCCCCCATTTTGATTCTCCAGACATCGACCAAGTTTAATTCTTCAATCAATGTTCTAAGTATAGCCATTGAGTGTAAAGGAGTGATATATGTTACTTTGGACGTTCTATCTAACTCAGGTCTTGGAACTAAATTAAAATCACCCCCAATAATCACTGAACAGAAGTTCAGCCTCTAATTTACCTAATGGGTCTGGATTGTCCTGATTTGGGCCATAGTAGCTAACTAATGCCCTATTCTGTGTTTTAATATTGGCTAATATCCACCTACCCGAAGAATCGGAAAGATGGCTATCCAATTTAATTCCACTATTTGATCTAATAATTATTGCTACTCCTCTTGTTCTACCCCTCTGATTAGAGCAAACTACATCCTGGACCCAGGACCATTTTCTAAGCTCAGCCAAACATTCGCTTTCTTCTAGGTGGGTTTCCTGTAAAAGGATTACATTCGCTTCAGCTTTCTTAAGGAACTCCATAATACGAACCAATTTTCTCTTAGATCTCATCCCATTCACATTCCATGTGATGAAATGCACCAAATTCTTATCCATTTATATAATACCAGACTCCCTCCCAATCAAGAAGCCAAGGCATTCATTCAGTCTGTATTTAACTTTAGAAACCAATAAAGTCAAAAATATTAATAAAGCCAAACCAGTCGTAAATGGCAGATCGAGGACACTCATTTTTTCTTTTTTTCTCCCAAATGCTCCCAACACCCTGTGACCCCCCGCACCCCAGGGAACCCCCCTAATTATCTCTTAGCACAAAAACACCTTCAAGATATCCCTATGCGGACAAGTCAAGTCCAGGTGCCTGTCTCAAATTAACAATAAAGCCTATGCATCCAAATATAAGCTATACTGCTTTAATATCAAATAGTCCTAATATATCTCCATTCAAACCACAGAGAACTAGAATCTAAATGGGACCCCACCCCGTGCTATTTTATAAATATTTACAATTGCATTATTTCAACAGAAACAGAGAGTACTCTATACTTTATTCTGGTCATCCCATCTGTTTTAATAGTGCATCTACTTCCTCCGGTTCTTGAATGGAATACATCTTATTTTTCCACATAATCTTCAACATGGCAAGGAATTTCATGTGGACTTGCGCCCCCGTGGACCGGAGTACGTTCATTTTTTACCCCAACAGCCATTGGCTCTCTGCTGTTCTTCTGCCCATATCGGACCTTATTAAATAGGTAGACTCCCCATACACCAATGACCGTTCTTTTCATGCTCGCGCTAAAACCAGCTCCTTAATTGAGTAAGTAAGAAAGCAGACCAGTATCTTCCTCTGGTTTTTTCTCCCTGGCTGCAACCTATAGGGGTATCTATGCACTCTCTGGAGCTCTTTCCCCCAGTCTATATCTGTTCTATCTTGGAATAGTTCTCCCAACAACTTGCAGACAAAACCTTTTATATCTGCCCCCTCTGCATTTTCATTAATTCCAAGAAGGCGGATATTATTTTGCCTAGCTTGCAATTCCAGTCTTTCCATATCCTGCTGTAATGCCTTGTTACCTAGTTTGAGTCTCTCGATCTCTCTAAGATTGGGAGCCGTGGTCTCACCCAGGACCTTCACCTCCACTTCCAAATTCTCTGTGCGCATAGTTAGCCCGTCAATCTTCTGCTCCAAAATCTCCCCCCTTCCTGGATCTCCTTTTGATTATTTTCAGAGGTCTCAAATTTAGCAAGAATCTCTTGCCTTAGACTGTTTAAGAGATCTACCAACTGACCCCCTGAACTCCCATGGGGAGATTCACTTCGAGGATCATGCATCTGTTCAGGACAAACACAGTAATTTGAAATTTCTTGATTCAGATCACTTTCAATCACTACCTCAGACTCAAGTAAAGTTTCCTGGATCTCTGCGAGCGGGGTAAACCTATTCTCAAGCATTAAAAGCATACCCTGAGACACAGGGGATACCATGTTCTCCATGTTCTCCTCTTCGTTTGGTATGCTCTTATTTCCTCCAATGACTGGTTTTGAACCTCCGACCTGTTCCATTATTTTAAAGTAAGATCTAAGCGAGGGGAGTGGTTTGGGTATTGACCGCAGTTCCTTTGACCTGCACTTTTTAATTGAAGCTTGCCACTGCATTTTTGGTAATGTTTGAGCCGTTTGAGCTAGAAACAAAGTTTTTTTTGTTCAAATCTGCAGAGTATGCAGTAGATGATGGATTATATGGCAAATGCAGAAAATGCATAATTATACTAAAATCGGCGCAGCCGAACAGTCGCATAATTCCAGTGGCCCTGCTCATACCTCTGACTAGGTCAAGAAGTGCTTCTCAGTAATTCCTTCTTTTTTTTGTCTTACTGAGTTTATAGTTTATCTTGTATGGAAACAAGGAAGACTAAACCTGAGGTTACTACTCCACAGAACATACCATACCACATAATTACTCCCTATAACACATAATCCCACTCTACATAATTCCTTTACACTAAATATCACATACTTTCTATTCACATAATTTCACTGCACAACATACCACATAATTTCACTACACACACTTAACTTTAAAAAAAAAAAAAAACGAAGGGGGACCGAGTAGCCCCCCTCCTGAGGGTACTTTTAGTCCTGGGGACCCATCCCTCAGGGGTCCGGCCTTGTTAAAAAAAGTAAAAAATGGGAGGGGTGTCCCGTGGTCCCAGCCGGCTCCCCGCCTCCTGCAGGAGCTGGAATTGCTTCTGGACAAAGGAAGCTGATAACATGCAGTTCCCTTTGCCCAAAAGCAAATCTGCTTCGCTTCATGGAAGCAAGAACAGTTTTTCTGCTCTCACTTCCATGAAGAGAAGCAGAAGTTTGCTATGGCAGGGCGGGAGCAGTGCTCTCGCCTTGCCATGGCAAATTGCAATATCCCGGGGGTGGGCGTCCTGGGACACTGCTGGAGCCGGCTCTGGGCCAAGGCGGGCTCTAGGAAGTGGGCCAGCTGGCCCCCTCTCAACACATTTAAAATCCCTGGGGAGGTGGTGGTCCCCAGGGGTCCGATACGGACCCCCGTATTTTAATAATTCAGTGCCCCGGGGAGGTGGTGGTCCCAAGGCCAGTGTAGGGGGGCAGTAACCCCTCCACACATTTCCCTTTCATTATTGAAGGCCAGAATCCACAGCTAAGCATGTGTCTTGCGCTGTGCCAGTCCCCAAAAACTACCTTAAAGTGGATACTGGAACCTCAAAATGAACGTTCATGCTTGTAAAAGAACAAGCTCTAGCAGGCTGAACAGTGAAATCAAGGTGAGCGCTGCTATGAAATATTTTGAATAAAGAATCTGGAATGGATTAATTACATCACGTTACTGGAAGTTAAAGTGTGGCTGGCAGCAGTCAGTGAAAGAACTTAGGGGCTCATTATGATGGCGGAGGGACCGCCACCGACGGCCCGGCGGTGGCGGTCCCTCTGCCATCTGACTCACATTTCCCACCACCACATTAGGATGGCGAGGGGAATGGCATTGTGACGGCGGCGGTCACAAAGACTGCCCTCCACGCTTCCACCATAGCAATCGTCACGATTGCCTGGCGGAGCGGTCAGCATGGTTGTAATGGTGGCAGTGCCTCGCAGGCACTGCCAACCAGATTACAGTGCTGGCGTCAGCCAGCCTTTCTATGGTGGTGGAACCGCCATGGAAAGGTTGGCAGAGTCTGGGTTTTGGGGCCCGTTGCAGGGCCCCCTATGTATGGGGGAAGGGTGTCTATGCACTGGGGGTACCCATGGTACCCTCCTACATTTCCATGCAGGTGTGGTGCCTGCAACGTTGTGCATAGAAATGCACAACATGGCCTTTTGGCATAGCGAACGGTGCTGCAGCCAGCAGCACTGTCAACAATGCTCAGGGTCCTGGATGCGCACACCGTAGTGATGGGCACATCCTAAGTCACACAGCTGGACCGCCGCCTTACCGGCGGGCGGTCCCGGCACCACAACGATGCCAGGCGAACTGATGTCCGCCCACCATCATAATAAGTCCCTTTGACTTTTGTATTTACTGACAAAGTGGTAATTCTGAAGTGAAAGGCTGCCTACACTCAGAACTTGATAAGAGAAAATCGACTTGTGATACTTTTCAAGATTCTAGGAATTTATTAAAGTGCACACGAGGCTAATAAAGATCTGAATGTTACAAATAGTTGTTCACTGCTAGAAGCATGCAGAAATCGAAATTGTTTTTAACTTACGTTTTCTACAAGTGACTGCCAGGACAGATTGTTGGAAACTACAAAACACTACAAAAGACGAAGGATACAAACTACAAGAGTGACTCTTTCATGTTTATTTAATTGGCTACACCTGTGGAGAGAGTTTAAAAGTTAAAGAAAGAATTTAGTGTATTTCATGGTTGACAAAGACTGAGTACTCAGCTGAAATGCGTTCCAGTTTTAATGCAAGTGCTGTTGGTGAATAAATGAGTTAATTCCCAGAATTGAGTGCAGAATTTCTCTAGATGGAAGGAAACACTTTTCATTTCATAGAGGTGCTCTGTGGTATGCCTCACTTCTGCACCACCGGCGTTCTGGATGCACTCCAACAAACTACAAGTCCCAGAGTGCAATATATCTATATATCTTAATTTTGGGGGGCGTGTGTGGAAACCTGTCTCTGAACTTTATCTGCCCCCAGGGGACCCCATCTCACCTGGGTCCCGGGACTATTCCAGGGACACTGATCAAGAAGAATGCTGGGGGCCACCGCAGTACACCCTCCTGCACTTATTCTCCCATGTAGCATGGACTGTGCTAGACAGACAGACAGGTATCCGACTTGGCAACGTAAGAGTGGGCTCCCTATTTCGCCACCTTTTTTTTTTCAAAGGAAGGCTCTGAGTGCCCCGGGTAGGCAGTGTGGGAGTGGGCTCCCCGCACTGCCGTTACTTAAACAAAATGACAGATGTTGGTGCACTGGAAGGGACTGGGGCCCCCAGAAAAAACATAAATATGCAAGACAGTACAGGAGTGAGCTCCTCACGCTGCCATTAGTTAAAAATAAAAAGAAAGAAAATGAATTGTGCTTTCGCTGCTACAAAACTAAAGAGGTGTGGCAGTTCATTAAAAATTCACTACATTCACTGCACTCTTACTGGAGCACCCCTTAATGCCTTGCAAGGGATTTTTCTAATATTTAAATTCTTGTGGTGCCCCAAGGAGTGCCAGGTGCGCTACCAAACAATAATGTAAGTGTTGGTGGGGCCACAAGGAGCACAACAGCCCCCCAGGAATATTAAAAAAACATGAACATCTCTCCTGGGTCATGGAATGCATGACCCCAGGAAAACTCACCATCGTTTTTAAAGCACTATGCATTGCAGCTGTATTCTTTCCAGCTTGACTGCATGTATCTTGTGGTTGGATCTTTGGCTGCATTTTGTGGCCAGACGAGTATTAAAGAAAGACTCAAATAAATGTTTATGATTGTTTGAAATAAAATGTTTAGTTTAAATATTTGTGTGACAATAATTATCATGCTTTGCCATGTGTGTATTTATAAGGATTACTTTGGAATATGATTATTGATAAATTATTGTGGTGACTGCTTTACATAGGTTGATTTGCTGGCCCCTTGCTAAAGCCAATGGGCCCTCTTTTTATACGTTGGTGTTCTGACCCTTCAACAAAGCCAGAAGGTCTACATTACTGAAAATTGCATGTCTGTATATTGTTGCTTTACATTAAAAGAAAAAGCTGAGAAATTCACTGAAAAGAACAAAAGTAAAAGTGACATTATAGGTAGGACTGCTAACAATATTTTACTACACATAACACAAAATCCAAATGTTAAAGTGACGTTGTAGTTAGGTGAAAATGTCAATTAAATGTAAAGTTTTAAACTAAAAAAACACTGAAATTCATCAGTAATAGTTAACTGAAGTAACCATGATGTGCACCCTTGCCATGCTCTACTTATGGTGACACCTAGTACATTACTCATGACATGTTCTGTGATATCACCGATAAAATCACTGACATTTGAAATTACATGCATGATGACTTTGCATGGCGGAGCAAGAGTTATAGCTACTTCAGTTAATGAATGTGTCTCTTAGGGGGTTGATTATAATGGCGGTCGGACGAGCATCCAACCACCATCGTTACGGAAAGGTGTCCGACCGACTATATGTCAGCGGTTCTACCTGCCCAATTACAATGCGACCACCGTGTAGGCATTTGTAAACATGCCTTCTACCATTGCAGCTTGTGCTGCAGCCTGGAAAAGGGCCGCAGCACAAGCCTCAATGGTAAATGGAATTTTGCAAACAGACATGCACCGTGTGACAGGCATGATGTGCTTGGATGTTTGGGGGGGCATTACATGCATCCCCCGGGCCCATTGCAAAGGCCCATGGGGGTTGGGGGCCCCTGCTAGGGGGCCTCAAAGTCCCATTCTGGCTGACTTTTCATGGTGGTCGGACCATCATGAAAAGGCAGTTGTAATCCCTACAGTGATACCTTCACATGCACCGTTCCTATTTTAGGGTATACAATCCGACTGACGGTCCAACAGGCTCCTTGAACTGTAGATAGTGTTGGTCAGTCCCTCTGACTGATACGGTCAAACTGACCTCATCATAATGCGGCGGTAGGACCACTCTATTGGATGTCGGTCTGAGCTTCACCAACTGCCTATCGGTGGCGGTCCAGCTGCTATCCTAATCAGGACCTTAGTCTGGATCATGAATTCAATGAATTAATTATAACTTGAAATGTGTATGTTGTTTCTTAAACACCCTACTTACAACATATATACATGCTCACATTTATTTTCTCTAGGTAATTGCGCTATAAAAATACTGTGATTATCTATCATATGTGCAAAAATGAGAGCTGTACTTGTTTGGAGATGAAAACAATAGTAGTGAAATTCTCAAGCTTTAGTATATGCTAGTGTACATTTTAAAGCCTCAAAAGTAATCATTTATAATGCTAGGTCGCTGCATCAACCGCAACTTAGTTTGTAATGGAGAACCGGACTGCGGAGACTCGTCTGATGAGAACGACTGTGAGGATGCTTCCAATGACAGCTTTTGCAGAGACTTATTTCCAATACCTGGTTCTGAGAAAGCAGCACGAGGGTGAGTCACATTCTGGTCTTCAGTTGTGTAACATTGCCTGATGCTAAAATGTAATAAATGCAGAGGTACCACTTTCAATTAATTAAACTCTTTTTTTTAAAGATTACTGTAGCTGTTATCCGTCATCTGTCACTCTCTGTAAAAAAGTAAGACAAATGAAAAGAGACCAATACATTTGTTCACTCTTGTGATAATCTGAATAAATTCACAGATCCTTTCCGCATTATCATTCGTGACACTAAGGGCCCCATAAGGATGGCGGGCGGACTGCAGTCCGCCCGCCACCCTGCCGGTGCAGGGACCGGCTACCAGTGGTGCGGCGGTCCCACACCGCCAATTAGGATGCAACCGCCACCCTGGCAGTCGCATCCCACATCTCCATCATTGCGGGGGCAGCACCTGCCCGAATGCCAAAGAGGCATGTGTGCATTGCCATGCACAACGTGACAGGCACCGCACGGTGCCTTCCACCTTGTGCATGGCAATGAAGGGGTAGTACCATAGGTAGCCCCCAAGTGCATCCCGCCACCCCTCCACCCCCGGGGTCCCGCAACGGGCCCCCACAGCAATTCCCACCTGCTTTTCCATGGAAAGGCCTGAACTGCCAGGCATCATGAAATGGATGACGGTGCCTTCCAGGCACCACCTCCGTATTGTGCCCGAGTTCCGCCCGGCCGGAAATCGTGACAATTGCTGACCAGCGGAAAAGCAGCAGGCGGCCTTTCCATCTGCCGCGGTACCCTCGCCATGGTAATATGGCAGGGGTAAATGTGGTTGCGATGGCGGGCAGATCGCCACCACCAGCCGGGCGGTGGCGATCCGCCCGCCATCATAATGGGGCCCTATGTGCTAGAGCAGCATCTGTGGCACTCTCCATTAACAAGCTTCTGCTTTGTTACAATTGTGTCATTCCTGCCTCCGATATCTCTGTGTAATGTATTGTGAGAGCATTAGCCTCTTCATTGTTTGGGCTACACATACACACTATGCCATTCTGCTAGGTAGACGAGAGCAAGTGAAATTCAGTTGTATCCTTTTAATTTGTCAAGACTTGATCATCTTAGCTATGTAAGCCAAACGCTTTTATATTCTTCTGTTCATCATATTTTATGGAAATCCAGCCACATAACCATCTCTCAGTCCCCGGTACCAATGCAGATTGGTGTAGGAGAGAATGAGAGCCAGCGCTCACTTGTCTATGCCCAGTGCCTTGCAACCCACCAACTGGAATCACAAGCTTACATTTATTACGGTATTCTATATTTGCCATCGTTTTGAGGAGCCTGTCTCTGTTTTGAAGGTTGTGTTTCTTCAGTTGGCCCTCTCTGCTAGGGAAGGAGCCTTTATGAACCTCATATCACAAAATATTCATGGACTGAGAATCATCATCAGGTCCAGACAGGCCTCCTTTACGGTTGGCTGGATTTAGCATGTGAAAGTTGGGCCTTTTCTCTCACAACAAGAAGCATTAGCTGTAGGTGTGCATTGGGGTTCACACTGTCCCTCTCAGGTTTCAAAGGCTCTATGTTGACGGCTGCTGAGGAGGTTGTGGTTTGAGTTAGATTATTAGGTTTACATTTCATGACACATGAATTAATTGAATATTATTTTTTTCACTGAATAGGCTGTTTGGCTCCCCAGTTCAACTGATATGACTTAAAAAACTCCACTGACCACTGTAATTGTGAAAACATTTGGAATCTCTTCTGATCAAGGCATGCCTAAATAAAAACAAGTCAAGGAGGTTGAAGGAAGCTGTAATTTTCAGTTGGAGTTGACTAGGTATAATTTCTCTTTCTCTACAGGGCTCATTACGGTTCCCTTTTTAGGTCTCGGGACCATCCGGTCTGCCGAAGGCAGAACCGGAAGTCAAGAGATTTAATGTTTTGGAGAAGAGGGGCTTGAACCCGCCCCCCTTCTGCCCTGTTCTCCATTGGCTGGCCTCTTCAATGCTGGCCAGCCATTGGAGAAGAGGTCCCGTCACTCCGATCATGCCCCGTCCTTTTCGGATCGGGGGGCGTGTTTTTTGCAGAAAGTCTCATTCTCTCCTCCAGCCAATGGCTGGAGGAGATAACAGCAAAACACGCCCCCGAATCCGAAAAGGACGCTGCGTTTCTCCGAGGCATTTCTGCTCTGCCTCGGAGAAAGGCGGTGGTGTGCTTGCAGTGTATTATTGACTGTGTCATCGAAAACGAGAAGCAACGCTCTTCTTTTACACAGTAAAGAAATATTTTGTATTTCTCATTCAATCAGTTAGTGTAAGGTGCAGTATTTTGTGCCATTTTTGCATTGTGAGGGTCTCTCGGTGTCATAAAGGCCGACGCTGAACGTCAGCAGTTCCTCTAAGCGTGAAAAATGCCCAGGCATGCATCGCTATGCGCGCCCTGGCTCCTAGCAGCCCTGTCCCGCTCCCAGAAAGACTTTTCCTGCGATCTGGTTCATAAACGCTAGAATAGTTTACTGCGTAAAATAAGTGGCCGTTTTATAGCTCAGGAAACGTGGCTGTACAGGAATAACTTTGCAAGTATGTGCATGGGTGGAGCGAAGGGTAGCGCGAGGACATCGCATCCACTCCCCCCACCCACTTCCCCCTGCTCTTTCCAAGTGTTGTTTGGCAAGGGGGTTCCTTTCTGCTGCCTGAGGGCTGGAAGGGGGCAGTGGCAGGCGGCGCGGGTGCCTCTGAACCACAGACACGCCTGGTGTATTCATGGTTTCCCACCGCGGCGACCGGCTCTGGGAGCTCAGCTGGCTGGACTATGGGGACCATCTCCAGGCTGCGGGGTATCCATGAAGGCACAGATACAGGACTGTGCGCAAGCACGGACGCGTGGGGTTGCAAAGCCTACACAAGAAAATAAAACCTCAGCTGCTGTATTTTCAAACCATCCCGCTTCCTGCAGCCCCTGATATTACTCTGAATCGACACAGGGAGCACACCGTAATGTATTTTATAGCGCTTGTTTCACCAAAAGGGTGACTCAAAGCACTGAAAGTTCTCACTCCAAAATTATGAAAGTGACATTTCATCTTGCACTAAACGTTTCCACCAACATGCTTGTTTGAAATACCACCGTTTAATAGCTATTTTGCTTTTTAAAAAACCTCATGGTTTAATACCGCGCTCTAACGGAGGCTCCTAGGCGCTCTAAATTAAGTCAGTGAAGTCGCCTGCGTTCATCAGGGCATTGGGTTCGGGATGCACGGCTGATCGCCGCTGAGGGCTGGAAGGGGGCAGTGGCAGGCGGCGCGGGTGCCTCTGAACCACAGACACGCCTGGTGTATTCATGGTTTCCCACCGCGGCGACCGGCTCTGGGAGCTCAGCTGGCTGGACTATGGGGACCCTCTCTAGGCTGCGGGGTATCCATGAAGGCACAGATACAGGACTGTGCGCAAGCACGGACGCGTGGGGTTGCAAAGCCTTCACAAGAAAATAAAACCTTTCAGACCAAAATCCTATTTTTCTAAGCAAATATATTTTAATACGTGCAAATGCATGAAATTACTTTTTTTTTAGCAACTTAGTTTATATTACAAAAAAGGAACAATGTTTTAGAAATTGCAATTGATATGAACAAACATTTGCACAAATAATCTTTAACACGCAATCTACAGTTGCAGAGGAATTGTTTTCTACAGTTTTGCTTGTCTCGCACCGATCCCTGGGATTATCTCTTGGTAGAGGCGTAATCCTAGCCACGCGCTGCCAAGGGCTTTGCAGATGCGTGAACCAGGCGCTTCAGGGGTACTTTGTGAAGCTGGCCCGCCTTCCACCAGTAATGATGTTCTCATTAATGTCTGATGTCTCTGTGCGGCAGGGCGTGTCTGCTCCTCTGTGGCATTGAAAGATGTGGCAGGCATGGATCCAGACATCCACAGAGCCTGAGCATTTCTGCTGTCATCTGTCTACATTACACTACTGCCGTCGGCGTTTTATTTCCGAACAATGTTGCAGGTCGGGCTGAAAACTTTGATTTTTAGCGTTCTTTTTAAGTTATTATGCATCACTTATATCGTTTTTATAATTATTAGGAAAGGTTCGAGGGTCTTTCAGACGAGGGGACATATGTCAAACACCAGACCCGACTTAGGCTCACAGGTCGGGCTCATCCGCCCCTCCCCCAACGCAGTGATTCCAGATGCTTGTCTGTCAGTGGGGTGAACCGAAGACCAACCTAACATAATAAAGGGAAGGCGGCTTCAGCATAATAATGAGCGTTTAGAGGGAACCTTTCCGTGCCCTGGGCTTTTCTTGGCAAATCAATAGTTCACAAACAAGCATTTACAATGCAACGGTCTCGGCATTTGAGAGTGATTAAGCTATTGACATTGTAAATAACAATGCCGTTTCTTTACATTTTTAAAAACAAAAACATAAACAAAAATAAGGTCATGAGCAATGCCAATAGCTCTAACTTTACCAATGCCGAGACCATTGCATTGTAAATGCTTGTTAGGACCTACTTCTGTCAACGCTCTACTGTACTGTTGCAGTCAAGCCGAAGCTGCCAAAATAATCTGCTCCATAGGCTGTAGGATTTCTAAAACAGAGCAGCAAGAGGGATTTTTTTCTAAAGGAACAGGGTCACATGCCACTAGTGTTGTGCTATTGAACATCCATTGGCTCTTGATAAAGTTCTGGGTGAAATCTTAAGGTCAGCATCTGATCCATCAGACTTCTTGCTATAAATGCATTCAATAGCTAAAATCTTTAATGGTCAGACTGAGAATCTCAAGAACATTTATGTAAAGCAGAGAGCTAAATGTAATAGTGCTAAGGATTATGGAAGCCAAAGCTTTGATCCCTTGCATGTTAGGGAGCAACACAGTGGAATGCATCTCCCAATTAAATACAACCATATAAGGCCACGATAATTTTAAGGTAAGGAAGGAACTATTTATAAGATCTTATTAGCTACATGAAATATTGGCTATGCTTATGCCATCTCCTTGGATTTTGCTTTTGTTCACCCACTACTTGAAACAGTTGTTCAAATAAATTGAGCTGGTAAGAAAGCAATAGGAAGTAGCAAAACCAAATGTGGTGGTGGGTAGATCCCTGCGGCCATCTCGTGTTTTTATTTTTTCAAGCTCAGTAAGAGTAAGAGAGTCTGCTTATTTATTTTCAATGTATGAAGGTCATAATTTGAAAACTTGTTTTACCCTGCTTCACTTGAAGAAAAAAAACAGTTAATGTACCTGCCATTTTTCGGCAAATTGCAAATGATGTAACATTGCTAAAAACATATTGTGTATATATTTTTGCCCCATTGCCTGTCATGTTTTTTGTTGTCTTTCTGTCTACCCTGCACCCCTTCTTTGCGAGTTTGTGTGCTCTGCCACCCATGCGCTGTCTTTAGAATGTTTGGGAATGGTGGACAGTTGGGACAGACTGTAAGTTGTTTGTGTGGGGATGCAACTGAATTAATTTATTTATTTATTTATTTATAAATTTATAAAGCGCCTGGTGACCCGGAGGCATCCCCGCGCTATAGAGCTGTGATATCCCAAGAGGAGGGGGGACCGGAGGATTATTTTGGGAATAAGAAAGTTTTTAGTTTTTTCCGGAAGAGGGCGTGGCAGGGTTCCAGACGCAAGTGGCGAGGCAGTGCGTTCCAGCCTGAGGAGGCTTTGACCGAAAAGCGACGGCCACCGGTCCGAGCCTTCTTAAATTTAGGGACGATGGCCAAATGCTCGTCGTCCGAGCGCAGTGCCCTAGGGGCTTTGTAGGGGGCGACAAGGTCTTTCAGGGCGGCAGGGCCGGCACCATTAATGAGTTTGTGACTGGTGCACATTGCCTTAAACTCAACTCGTTGGCGGACAGGGAGCCAGTGCAGGGCCTTGAGGGCTGATTTGGCAGAGGCTCTGGGGGGGAGGTCCATTATAATCCTTGCCGCGGCGTTTTGTGCCCGTTGGAGTTTGGCTAAGGTAAACTCCGGTGCACCGAGGTAGACGGCGTTGCTATAGTCGAGTCTGGCTAGGATGAGCCCTTGAACCAGCAGTTTCCTGGATATTGGAGGAAGGAGAGGGAGAATTTTTCGGGTTGACCGCAGGAGGCCAAAGCATGATCCAGCGGTCTTGGTTGCCTGGGTCTTCATGGTGAGGCTTGGTTCCAGCCAAACGCCTAGCGTTTTGACTTCTGACTTTGGAGTGGGTATCTCACCAAAGGTGTCTGGCCACACCGAAGCGGGGATTGATGACCATTTGTTGCCCAGGAGCATAATTTCGGTTTTAGAACCGTTCAATTTTAGGGAAGATTCGCACATCCAGGAGTAGATGTCTTGGAGGCAGTTCCGCAGGCTGTCTGGGTGTTTGTCCAGCTGGGAGAGGGAGACGACAAGTTGGGTGTCGTCAGCGTAGTTGACAATTTTGATCCCATAGGGGGTCACGACGTCTTCCAGGGGGGCCATGTAAACATTAAACAGGGTGGGACTAAGCGAGGACCCCTGCGGGACTCCACAAGTCAGTGGAAGGGGGTCTGAACGAGAGTTGCCGTCCCACACCTGAAATGAACGGCCTGATAGGAAGGAGTTAATCCAGGCGTGTGCTGAGCCCACAATTCCTGCCCTAGCCAGGCGATGTAGAAGGACACGGTGATCCACCGTGTCAAAGGCGGCACTGAGGTCCAGGAGGATCACTGCCACTGATCCTCCTGAATCCAGAATGCGCCTTGATTCCTCAATGACGGAGAGGAGGGCTGTGTCCGTGCCCTGGCCGGGCCTAAAGCCAGTTTGAGATGGGCGCAGGATTTTGTTGGTCTCAAGGAATTGGGAGAGTTGGGAATTAACTAGCTTCTCCGCCATCTTGCTGATGCAGGGAAGGAGTGATATGGGTCTATAATTAGACATATCGTCAGGATTCAGATGGGGTTTCTTTAGCAGGGCTTTGACAACCGCATTTTTCCAGTTGGGCGGCACTGTGCCTTGGCGCAAGGAGATGTTAATGAGATCCCTGATGGTGGAGGCTATACTGGGGGCGGCAGCTTTTAATAGTCTGGCCGGGGCTGGGTCAAGAGGAGAGCCGCTTTTCATTTTGGCTAACGTGGCGGAGACCTCAATGAGGGAGGTTGCTCTAAAGGAGGACAGCCGCGGGCTGTTGATACAGACCTCAGTATCAGTGGAGATGTGGGGGGTGATGCTGGGGAGAGAGTCCAATATTCGCGAGATTTTAGAGTCGAAGAAGGAGGCAAAGTCATTACTTCTGTCTGGGGGGGCATGGGAAACGGTGGGTGCTGATGGAATGTTGAGGAGTTCTTTGACAATCAGGTACGCTTCTTTTGTGGAATTGGTGGCGTTTTGTATTCTGTTGTCATAGAATCCTGCCTTAGCAAGTTTGAGAGCTGATTTGTAGCGTCTAACTGCACTATTGTAGAGGTCTTTGTTACTGTGGAGCCAGTCCTTTCTCCACTGCCTCTCGGCCTTTTTGCACTCTTTGCGTAGATCCCTGAGGTCAGGAGTATACCAGGGGGCCTGGCCTTTTATCCTGTTTTTGATCTCCCGATTTTTTATGGGGATAAGATTATCGAGAGTGGAGGATATCCAGTCTCTGACTTGGGAGTCGGCGGTGGAGGGGTCCTCAGAAAGACTGGGGGTTGAAGCGTCCAGGGCTGTGGACCAATCCTCCACCGAGAGTCTGGCCCACGCTCTGTCTCTGGTGAAGGTGGGGGGTTTTTGAGGCTTTTTGAAAGCTCCAGGGAGATGGGTCGTGACTAGAAAGTGGTCCGTCCACGGGAGGGGTTGGGAGTTAATGAAAAGGAGGGAAGGGATGTTGGAAAACACCGGGTCGAGAAGGTGCCCTTTCGTGTGAGTTGGTTCAGAGTTGGCGAGAAGCAGACCCAAGGCCGCTAGGTCGTCAATGAAGTCGGTTGCCCCAGTGTCAAGGGGATCCTCGAGATGGATGTTTAGGTCGCCTGTTATAAGGAAGTTAGGTGTCAGGTGTGCCGTGGAGGAAACGGTTTCCAGGAGGGCGGCTGTGAAGGGGCCAGAGTGGCCGGGCGGCCGATATACCAGAAGGCCTGACAGGGAGTTCGTCGAAGACAGCTGAATCGTGAAGAGGCAGCTCTCTGAGTCTTGGATCGCGCAGTCTTTGGATCGACAGATAAAGTGTTCCCTGTGGATAATGGCTAATCCACCTCCTCTACCTAGGGGACGGGGTTGAGACATGATGAGGAAGCCCGGGGGGAGAGCTAGGACGACGTCAGCGTTGGAATGCTCCGTAATCCAGGTTTCTGTGAGGAAAAGTATGTCCAGTTTAAGGTCGACAATAAGATGGTTGATAAGCAGGGCATGTTTGGGAAGTGATCTGCAGTTAAGGGTCGAGATTTTAAGGACAGGGGGAGGGACGGGGGGTTTTGGAAGGGAGAGATTGCCTGGTTTGCATTTGTCACAGCGGCGAAAAGGGACAGTGGGGTCGTGTAGTGCCAGACATGAGCTGTTTTTAGTGGGTCTAAGGCTGAGGAGCTCTCTGCGGGAATAGCTTACCTTAGAGGCGGCTGGGACAGGCATATAGTCTGGCCCTAGGCCCGGTCGAGCGCGGACGGGCGCAGACGGGCTGGACTTAGGCGCGACTTCGGCGCGATGCCGGCGCGCCCGCTGCGCTCGCCCGCTGCGCGTCCGGGGAAGGCGCATTGGAATAGGGGCGGGAGGCGTGGCCTCGAGAATGGGCGTGTCTGGGGGGTCAAGCGCGCGATGGCCGCAGCGCGATTCTCCACCTCCAACGACGCTCGAATCAGCTGAGCTGGTGCTATCCCAGCTGCAACTAGGTCCGTGGAGTGCAAGTAAGTGCAAAATACGCTTGTTTAAAACACAGAATAAAATCACAATTTAAAAACAATCGGCCAGAGTTCTCCCGGCTTTCCGCCTCAGGAGGATATCAACTATTGGCGCGTTAGAGTAATGTTGCGATTTATATAGGTCGGGGAAGTGGGCGTCGCCTCGGAATGGGCGTGGCCTCGAGAATGGGCGTGTCTGGGGGGTCAAGCGCGCGATGGCCGCAGCGCGATTCTCCACCTCCAACGACGCTCGAATCAGCTGAGCTGGTGCTATCCCAGCTGCAACTAGGTCCGTGGAGTGCAAGTAAGTGCAAAATACGCTTGTTTAAAACATAGAATAAAATCACAATTTAAAAACAATCGGCCAGAGTTCTCCCGGCTTTCCGCCTCAGGAGGATATCAACTATTGGCGCGTTAGAGTAATGTTGCGATTTATATAGGTCGGGGAAGTGGGCGTCGCCTCGGAATGGGCGTGGCCTCGAGAATGGGCGTGTCTGGGGGGTCAAGCGCGCGATGGCCGCAGCGCGATTCTCCACCTCCAACGACGCTCGAATCAGCTGAGCTGGTGCTATCCCAGCTGCAACTAGGTCCGTGGAGTGCAAGTAAGTGCAAAATACGCTTGTTTAAAACACAGAATAAAATCACAATTTAAAAACAATCGGCCAGAGTTCTCCCGGCTTTCCGCCTCAGGAGGATTAACTGCATTAAACATCATGATCCTCATCTGAGACTCCTGATGTTGTTACAGCCCTTAATTGGCAACAAGCCTGGGATCGCATCATGCCTCTCTGCTGTTGTTTGTAGAGAGTGGACTCCTGACATTAGATCTTTCACTTCCTCGAACTGCGTCTTGACAGCTTTCATACCAATCTACCCAGATACACTCTTCCCTTCAGCGTCCAACACGAACCTTGCACAAGCGCCAGAAGCTTTCCCAGACATTCTCTGTTTATGTCTTTTTAACTAAACCCGTCACACTCCTCTCCACCTGTGTGCCACGCTCTGAATGCATCCTGAGCCACAAATGAGGCATACATTGTTGCCCTGCACATGTTGGCATTGACATGCATATTCATTAATACCAAGAGATGATTCACAACCAAGTACTTAGGTGTACTGTTAGAAATGGGGGTCTCTTGTTGGCAATGGTTTGCACCTTTGTCCAAGTAGGGACCCTTGCTTCTAGTCAGGGTAAGGGAGTTACGCCCTTAGAGAAGCCTTGCTCACCCCCTTTGTAGCTTGGCATGACCAGGCAGGCTTATCTCAGAGGCAGTGTTTAAAGCATTTGCGCACACATACAGTAATACAGTGAAAACACTACAAATGGACACCACACCAGTTTAGAAAATCAGAAAAGACCAAAACAACAAAAATCCAACATACAGTTATCAAGGTATGAATTTTAAAAGGTAAAAAAAGTTCTGTAAATAGCAAACTATAGATGCGACACTTTCAACATAAAGTACCCTGTATAGGACAAAATCATTAGCAAAAACAGCCGCAGAGAAGGTGATGCGTCGGTTCCTTATGCACTGAGAAGGTGATGCATTAGTTCCTTGCTACAGGGTGTGTGATGCATTGGTTCCTTACTACCACGTAGGGGAGGTGATGCGTTGGTTCCTTACTGAAAAGGAGGTGATGCACTGGTTTCTTACAGTGCAAGGAAGTGATACGTCGGTTTTTTACTAGGGCCTCGGCGTTGTTGTGGACTTGGCACCCTGTGCGATGAATGGGTATTCAGGAACGCATCGGTTATCGATGCGGCACTGGTGGCAAATGGCGCTGCATTGATCTCTCCAGTTGCATACCCACAAGGCGTCAGTTCTTGGTGTTGCACAGCAGGGCCTGCATCAGAGTCGATGTGGTGATCTCGGACTTCAGAGATGGGTGCATGAGAATCAGTGTTGCGTGGGAAACAGGTGCAGATGCATCAAACTTCTTTAGTTGCTTCTCTTTTCCCAGCTCCCAGCAGCAGAAACAACCTCCAGAGGTCCAACACAGAAACAGGCACCTCTTGGCAGGTCAGAACTCCCAGCAAGGACGTTCAATGGAGCTGGTGGTGAAGTCTGTGTGTCTCTGAGACTTCAGAACATGAGGCAAGCTCTACTTTAAGCCTTTGAGATCTTCTTCAAACAGGATACACAGCACACAGCAAAGTCTTTGTCCTCTCCTTGGCAGAAACAGCCACTGCAGGCCAACATCAGACAGCACACAGCAACGGGGCAGTACTTCTCCTGCAGCTTTCCCAGCTCTTTTTCTTGGCAGAGGTTCCTCTTGAGTCCAGAAGTATTCCAAAGTTCTGGGGTATGGGACCCAATATTTATACTCAATCCTCTTTATTCTCTTGTGGCAGAGAGGCTCTGGGCTCAGTCCAAAGAACTCTGTCCTCCATGAACCAGCTTCCCAACAGGAGGTAGAGACATCAATGTGTAAGGCAGACCAGGCCCATTCCGGTGCAAGGAAATCTGCTCCCCCTACTCTAAATGCAGCCCAGGTCTACTCAGCCCAGCCCAGCCTTGACTTATCCAGGAGAGGCAGGACACACCTCAATCCCCCAGTGGCTGTCTGAAGAGAATGCACATCCCCTGTCACTCCACAAACCAGCAGAGGCACACAAGATGGCTAAGCAAGAAAATACCCACTTTCTAAAACTGGTATTTTCAAACACACAATATAAAAATCATCTTTACTAAAAGATGGATTTTTATATTCTGAGTTCAAGCATACTATACTCCATCTTTATATCTTGTATCAGTGGGTTGTTATACTTATAAGATGAAATAAACACCCTTTTTATCCTATGGAGCAGATAGCCAGGGTCGGACTGGCTACCGGGCGTTTCGGTGTGCTGCCAAGCTGAGGGCTGATTTCGTTGATGGGGACCTGCGTGTGCTTAAAACCATTTGTTTTGCTTTGTGTATTTAAAAGCACACGCAGGTCCCCACCAACGAAATCAGCCCCACCGCAGAGAAATAAGCCCGCAGCTCGGCAGCACACCAAAACGCCCGGTAGCCAGTCCGGCCCTGCAGATAGCCTTTCAATAGTGAAAAATGAAATGCACTGTACATCAGTACTTGTCCTACCTTTCACATACACTGCACCCTGCCCACAGGGGTACCTTGGGCCTACCTTAGGAGTGACTTACATGCAATAAAAGGGGAGGTTAGGGCCTGGCAAGTCGGTGCACTTGCCAGGTCGACATGGCGGTACAGACTGCGTCCAGACACTCCAGTGGTAGGCCTGAGACCCCCTTAGAAAGGCTGCTTGTGTGGGAGGCACAATCAGTGCTGCAGGCCCAATAGCAGCATTTGACTTACAGGCCCTGGGCACACTCAGTGCAATGTACTAGGGAATTACAGGTGAGTCAAACAAGCCAATCATGGAAACACCAATCCATATTAACAATTTACAGAGGGAGTACTTGCACGTTGGCACTGATCAGCAGTGGCAAAGTGCCCAAAGCATCTAAACCAGCAAAAATGAAATCCAGCATACATCAAAAATACATGAGACAGAGGCAAAAAGACAGGGGAAACTACGCTAATTATGCCAGGTCTACCATGTACCCCATGTACCAAGGCACAGGAAAGGTTACTGTGCCCAAAGAACCCAATCCTCAATAATGTTCAACATGTACCCCATGTACCAAGGCACAGGAAAGGTTACTGTGCCCAAATAACCCAATCCTCAATAATGTTATGAGTATACTTAAGAGTATTACATGCCATGCTAATGAGGTGAGGCTTAAAAAACTCGAGAGATGGTCTAATTATGCACAATCAAACATGATAATTCAAAGCCTCTATTTAGAATGAACATGCTTAGACACAAACAGGATGAATCCAACCAGAATGAACGTTACAGCTGTGGATTTAACATACGTGTTGAGTCTTATAAAATATTGCCTTACACTTGGAAAGGAATGCCATAATTGGAAAGAAGGAACCATTTTGCCAACAAAAAGGTGTATGCAATCCAGGATGATGGTTATGATTGATGATTAAAGAACACATGAATGATTTTATTCTGTTAGTTGTCATTCTGGATAAAATGATCAACAAAGATGCACCATTAGTTCACAGATTATCATCACTAAAGACGAATATGACAACTTTCCAAGAAAATATTTACTGTAGTTTAGCCCCATTACACCTGGAGCCTATGTAGGACATTCCCCTTGAGGGAGTCTTCGAAGGCAAATTCAAGTTTGATGGAAGAACAGCTATGGTGAAGATATTTGTTGGTGACCAGGAAGTCTGAGCAGCAGAATCTTTGTATGATAATTGACCCATGCAAGACACCTTATGGGTTTAGTGTTTTCAATGTTAACTGTGACTGTGCCCTAGAGGAATATGAAGGTGTTTTTGCTGGAAGTTTGGTGCATTTAAAAGGATTCCAACATTTCATCAAGCTGGAAATAAGGACATGCCCATCAAACAGAAAGTATGCCAGTCAGTCAAACAAGCTTTATTCGACATATAGTCATAAAAGCACATAAAACATTTAGGTGATAATACAATAATACAATAAAATCAGAAAAATTATAAAATAAGCATGTTTGACCAATGGACAATTTATAAACATCATAAAATACAACAATAGATCACTGTCTTCTAGAGTAATCTCCACTATAGTAGTTGGTCAAACCCTAGCACAGAAAACACATTTCATGAAGCACAATAAATAGAAATTCATACAAAAATAATAAAATCGCTGTGCCTTAAAGATGTTTTAATCAATTACACGAGCACATTTTGAACAGAGCTGGATTTCAACCTGATTATCCAAATCCACCTAAGTTATTTTGAAACTGCTAAGGAGATAGGGGTTGTGGTATTGGTACGCAGGATTCTTTCCGCTACTAGACTGCTTTTTGTCCCCATGGTCTTGCATATAGGGCTCAACCACACTCTTCGTGGTATTTCGTAAGCTGGGCAAACAAATAGCATATGTGCGACTGATTCATTACATGCCTGGCAACTAGGACACTTGCTATTGCGTGATTTGTTCCACCTTGATGTAAAAGACCCTAAGAGCAGCGAACCTGCTCTCAGCTGAAAATACAGCTTCCTGTCCTGTGATTTAGTGACAGAATCCCAATAAGGTTCCAAACTCAGGATAATTTTAAAATCCAAGAATCTTCCTGTTAATGAAGAAGGTTTGCTGGTTGTTAATTTATTGAATGCGACCATTTCCCAATAGTTTTCTTTTAAAACCTTTTTGAGGGAAAACAAGCGGTAGCGGGGTTTTCCTAAAGCATCGACATACCAATTTTGGCTAGAATATCTCTAATGCCACGAAGCCAGCTGATTTTGTGGAAGGTGTCAGATTTTATTATATCCGCAAAGCCAGTGGCATAAGGTGCCAGTTCTGGTGTAGTCCACAGTCTATGCCAGTATAACAAAATACGTAGCTTTGTGGTGTCAAAAAGGGGTTTTCTCCCAAGATCATAAAACAGCGGGCACAATGGCGTGCTTTGTGGAAGGTTGGTAATACCCAGTAGAAACTTGTTTTCTGACAAACTAAGCTTGGATATGTTGTCTAGTCCCCATAGTTCTACACCATAAAAAGCTGAGCTTACCACTTTAGTGTCATATACCTGAAGCACAGGTCTTATAGGTTTCATAAAAGACCTATTGTGCTCAAGACGTAAGGCCCCCGAGAGTTGCCTGTGTTTCAGTGTGGCCATATCAATCTGGTGATTCCACTTGAGATCACTCTGTATGTTCACCCCTAGATATATGAACTCCCTAACTTGCTCCAGAGGTCGATTATTTATTATAATTCCTACTTTAAAAACTTTATGTTGATTAAAGTCATAAATTTAGTTTTCGACACATTTATTCCGAGACCACGAGCAGTACAAAAAACCTCAAATACTTTCAGAGCTCGCTGGAGCCGGCTCGGGGTCTTCGAGATTATCAACGTATCGTCCGCGAACATTAAAATCGGGATTTTAGACCAGGCTAGAATCGGGGCATCAGTGTTCATGCGGGTCACACAGTCAACTACACTGTTAATAAACACAGTGAACAAGGTCGGTGCCATAACACAACCCTGGCGCACCCCCCGCTCAACAGGAAAGGAACTAGTAACTTGTCCCTGGGAACCCCAACGTATCTTAGCATAATTACCCTCATGCATTCTCTCTATGAGAGTCAAAAGTTCAGTGGGTAAGCCAAGTTCTTGGAGGGTAGTCCAGACTCTAGAGCGGGAAACAAGATCAAAGGCGGATTTTAAGTCGACAAAGGCAGCATACAGACTGCCTTTGCCCAAGACCACCACTTTCCAGTGTATTAAAACAAAACGGAACACCTGGTCAATAGTGCTTATGGATGCACGAAAACCGGCTTGCAAGGGTGACAATATACTATACTCCTCAACCCAGTCCTGTATTTTATTGAGAATCAATCTCCCTAATATTTTTTGTACTGAGTCGATCAGGCTGATGGGTCGATAATTCCCCGGCAGTGACTTATCACCTTTTTTATACACGGGGATTATTTTGGCTCCTTTCCACGACACCGGTACAGGGGCTCCTTGTGCAATTGCATTAGCCAGTAGCAATATGTACTTTCCCCATCTGGTTTTGTCATGGAGGAACACATCAGCGGGGATGCCATCTGGACCAGGTGCTCTCCCTCCTACCACTGCACCAAGAGCTATCTCTACATTCCTGCAGGTAAAGGCCTCCTCTTCATAAAACACATAGCCAAGACCTTCCATGGTTGGTTCAAGTGGGCTACATGTATATTGTGATTCAAAATGTTTAACCCAGTCTTCCTGCGAGACATGATTATGGAATATGAAGGTGTTTTTGCTGGAAGTTTGGTGCATTGAAAAGGATTCCAACGTTTCATCAAGCTGGAAATTAGGAAATGCTCATCAAACAGAAAGTATGCAATCTTCCAGTCTCCACACATAATGGTGTTGAGGAGACATTAGACAATAGGCAGAATAAATAAATAATTGAGCCTATCTCTGTATCTTCATGGTTTCACCGATGGATGTGGCCTAAAAGAGAACTGGAGAAATCAGACAATTATTAGACCTACATCAACTGAACTGACAAATGGTTGTGGAGAGTCAACCCTTACCCCACATCCATGAGACAGTGGCCACGTTAGGCCACCGTCTAATGGATCGCTGATTTGGCATCGCGGCGAGCCCAAGGTAGGTGGTTTTATATATTTGTTTATTTTATTTTCCTTATTCTGTCATTTGCCATGCCCACACTTCCAACCCTGCCCCACCGCGCTTACCTGCATGGAATGCCACTGGCTTTAAACAAGGGCAATCAACATTTGATGGTGTTAAAACATTTCAAAATTGTGACATTCTAATCCAATAGCATGTATTCTTTTTCCATAGGGGGTAGACATTAATCTATTTTTAAAGAACATTAAATTTATAACCAAATTAGATTATATTAGCAAGTATTCTAGGGCAGAGTGAACTCACGTACCTATAATTATAATTTTCACAAATGAAATGTTCTTCCGTTTGGTGCAACTTATAGTTCTGGTATCCTTATCTTGTTCACTAAGCTCACATGTGTCAATTAGTTAGTTAAACATAAGTTTTAGTGATTTTAACAATATGTAATACTATTCAAAATCTGGCATGGGTGTTTAGAGATCAAAATATAGCATATACATTGGCCAAGCAGAGACTTCATCTATGAGCCAAAGTGATGCGCTGACTGCAGCTTAAATGATTCATGCTTGAGAGAAGCGACCTCTTTATCTCATAAACACTTTAAGTCCCGTAAGTTATGCGAATGTTAATTTTTACTCATTGATGGGCAAATACATTTAAAAATATGAACAAATGCTCCAATTACATTCACATTTTGACAATTGTTAATGTTACTGATCCTCTCTTTACATTTGACGCAGCTGATTTTGACAACAATCAGTTTCTCACAATGCTATACATTGGATAAATGATGCTATCCAGAGTTTTGGAAGACACAGAGGCATATTTATCAAAGAGTTGCATCACCCTTGGACCATACAATGGGATGCAAGGGTGACGCAACTACTAAATTAGATTTATCAACCCAAACCTGGCCCTGCGTGGCCATGCATGGCCTGATAAATCTAAGGTACTGCAACGCCGCGATTTGCGCTGTGTTGCATTACCCTAGATTTATCAGGCCACGCATGGCTACGCAGGGCCACGAGTGGCTTGATGAATCTAATTTAGTGGTTGCGTCACCCTTGCATCCCATTGTATGGCTCAATTACTCTGCCCCAGGGAGGCGTTCCAAGTGTGGAGTGTGGGTGTTCCCATGCATCCACCATTGGATTTTGGTGCATTCCCATATTTACTAACACTGGTAGACATGGGAAACGTCATAGTGCTAAGGTGCCAGGTGAGGCGTAAAGAAGAGAAACATGTTATGTTATGTTGTTATGTTAGGGGAATTTCTAAAGCGCACGACTCACCCTGGGGCATCTCGGCGCTGTACCTAGTCGAAGTCCGAGGAGGAAAAAAGATGGGACGGGAGAGCGATTACCGAAGATCAGAACAGAAACGTTTTCAGTTGTTTCCTGAAAGTACTGAGAGAAGTACATCCACGAAGGGAAATAGGTAGCATATTCCAATAGCGAGGGGCAAGATACGAGAAAGCCTTTCCCCCGGAACGGGAAAGACGGATTCGGGAGACCGTCAGAAGCCCAAGGGAATTTGATCTAAGGTTGCGGGACGAAGTCTGTTTAGCGAGCCTTCTTAACAGATATTTGGGGCCTTTGCCATTTAGGGCATTGTACGTAAGACAGCTGGTCTTAAAGTATGATCGTTTCCCGACCGGAAGCCAGTTGAGGTCTTGCAGCAGAAGGAGAGCCCGCAGGACGGTTTGGAATCATTCGGGCAGCGGTATTTTGGATGACCTGCAGTTTTTTAAACAGCGTCGGGCCTAATTCTGCCAGCAAAGCATTTCCGTAGTCAAGGCGGCTGATCACCATGGCCTGGACTAGGGTTCTGCGATGCTTGATGGAGAGGTAGGGCAGAATCTTCCGTAAGAGACGAAGGAGCTGGAGATCGCTGCTATGTGTTCTTTCATGAATATAGCCCGGTCAAGTTTAAACCCCAGGTTTTTCACTACTTGTTTATGGGGAGGGGCGACACCCATCTCAGAAGGCCACCAATCATGGGTCCAGAAAGGAGGGGCTTTCCCTATTAGCATGATTTCGGTCTTGCTTGGATTCAATTGGAGACAGTTTCCCGTCATCCAATTAGAAATGGCGAGCATGCCAGCCGAGAAGCATAGGTATTCTGATTCTACGTCAGGGTTAATTTTGAAGATAAGCTGGGTGTCGTCTGCGTATGAGACTATCTCAAATCCAAATGACTCTGCTACTTTAGCTAATGGGGACATGTACACATTAAACAGTGTAGGACTGAGGCAGGAACCCTGGGTTACACCTTTATCCAGACAGGACTTCTCTGAACGGTAGGGCCCTAACATGATTGTTTGATATCTGTCAGAGAGAAAATTCTGCAGCCATTTTAAGGCTTGATCTTGGATGCCGCAAGAAAGTAATCTCTCCACCAGCTTGGAGTGTGCGATGGTGTCAAAAGCGGCGGAGAGATCCAGGAGGACCAGGATTACTGATCCTCCTCCATTTCTCGCCTCAGTGAATCGGTCATCGCCAGGATTGCGGTTTCGGTGCTGAATCCCGGACGGAATCCTGATTGTAATGGGTCCAAGAGGTTGTTGGACTCCAGATAGAGACTCAGCTGCCTGTTTATGGCCGATTCGTGTTGTTTGCCCAACAAGGGTAGCAGAGATATGGGGCGGTAGTTACTATGTACCTGGGGGTCCACAGACGTTTTTTTCAAGATAGGGCGAACGTATGCTTCCTTCCAAGTGGGGGGAATTATGCCTGGGTTGATGGAACAGTTGAAAATTCCTTGGATTTCCGGGGCACAGCATGTAGCTAAGAGAGCCATAATTCTGGGAGGGCAGAGGTCACTGGGTGAGCCAGATTTAGCCGAGGATAACAGATTTGTGACCTCATTTATAGAAATAGGTTCAAATTGTTTAAGGGTGCAGGCAGTCGGGAGGCTCCTTTCTAAGGAACTTATGGGAGAGGCTGAATTCTGGGCTAGGGAGGTGGAAAAGTTGGCATAAATCAGAGTGATTTTTTCATGAAAATGGGCAGCAAGGGAGTTGCAAAGTTCCTGTGATTCTATTTGAGGCAGTCTGCAGGCTTGGGGTGAGACGAAATCTTTGACTATACTAAATAATGCTTTAGATGAGTTGGTGGCCTGGTCGATTTGTTTCAGGATAAAAGTTTTCTCGCTGTTTTTATGCTTTGGTGATATTTTGACAGGGATAGTTTGTAGGTCTGTCTATCCAACAGGGTTTTACTGGCTCTCCAGCGTCACTCCAGGACTTTACACCTGGATTTCTCAGCGCGAAGCTCCACAGTGAACCAGGGAGCTGATAATCGCTGTTTGGAAGGACAGCATTTTTTTTCGGGGATTAAGGAGTCGAAAGCCGACATTAAGCTGGTGTTAAAGTTCTCCAGCATCCCTGAGACATTGAGGTCGGCCGAAGTATCAGCCGGTGGATGTGAGTGGAATACCGCCTCAAATGCCTCCAGGGATAAGTTATTCCAAGGTCTGCGTAGTTGCTTCGCTCGTACTACGGGTCCAGATTGAGAGTTAATATACTGACATCGAATGGAGAATAAGACCATAGAGTGGTCCGACCATGTTAAGGGAAGGGGGGGATGACAGTATAAATGATCAATGTTGGTAATGATTAAGTCTAGGGCGTGCCCTGCCCTATGCGTGGGAGCAGTTACAAGTTGGGAAAGTCCAATTTGATTTAAACTATTTAAGAGATTGTTAGATCTGGGTTCAATGGGTCTTCGCCGTGGAAATTAAAGTCTCCAAGCAGAATAAAGTTGCTGGATGCTAGGACTTGCATAGCGATCAGCTCAACTAATTCATTTGAGAAGTGGGTTCTTGGTCCAGGGGGCCGGTAAATCAGGGCACCATTCCAGCTATCAGACGGGGATCTGGTTAGTTTTAAGAAGCCCAGTTCCAGGCTGTCAGTACTATGCGTGGCAGTCCATTGGACATTTAGACAGTTTTTAAAAGCAATTGCTATACCACCCCCCTTTTTTTCCTCTCTATCAAGGTGAATAAATGTGTAGCCTTCAGGGATTGCTAGATTAATCTGTGGATGGTTTGTGGGATTTAACCAGGTTTCTGTGAAAAAACATACTTCTGGGGAGTGGGCACTAATCATGTCCCATATTTCAATGGGATGTTTAGCTAGGGATCTGACATTACAGAGGATAAACTTAGGGCTAAGATAACCTAGGTCAGACGTGTCAGCCCGGGGCAGAGGGTCGGAGGTGTTTAGCTTACAGTCAGGTCTTGCATGGTACTGGCCTTTCGATATTTAGAGGAAAAACGTTGGAGCAGCAAATCATTGGGGAGAGATACGCTACTTCCCTAGTTCTGATGTCCAACAGGGTTTTATTATATCATTATATTATATTATAAAGAAATATCTTTATTTCTTCGTGTTTCATTCTGCAGCACACATAGGAAAAGAAAATGCCTAAGAGGATTGTTTCTTGCAGGAATGTGCTCTTTCCTGCACAAAAACGGTCCTTCTTACAATGCAGGCTCCTGCGTTGGAGCTAGGTAGGCAAGAGTGAGCCAGCACATGGAAAAGACACAAATGCGCCGTATAATGTTACATATGGTGCAATCCTTCCCTTTCCCAAACACGCAGCGCAGCAGGGTGGTTTGCTGCGCTGCATGATTTATTAAAATAAATGTGCCCCATATTATATCGCCTGCCTTTCTCTACTTTGCTGTCCTCTTCTTTCCAGGATTCCATAACGCACAAGGTGTTAGTATGCAAACACTGACCTTGTCCCTGAGAATTCAACACTATTGCCCTAACATTAGGGCATCACATTACTATCAGAGAATTAATACTGTGTAAGGGAACTTTTCAACCAAAGATAATGATGATCACCTGTACGTGAAAAGTAAAGGAGGCTTAGTTTTGAAATGCAGCACTGGAACACAAGAGTTGGCAAAAATGTCATGTAAAACCAACATTTCTATCCATCGATAAAGGCTAATACTCATAATCATATTCGGCACTCCAGAACTGGCAGACAGCTTCCTTAAAAAGCAACTTTTGGAGTGTTTCTGTTCCAAAATATAGGCAGAGCAACTTTGCAAGCTAATGGAAAAAAAATGCCCAAGTCCAGGCATGTAAAGTACTTGGGGGCATATCAACAACAACCGGCGATAATTATCGCTCAGCGCTCTTAGCGTGAGGATAATTATCGCCGGCTAGCGTGAATTTTTATCGCTGAGATAGCATGCTATTAGCAACGCTTATCTCAATAGCGATAAAAATCCACACGCTAACAGGCTAACGTGAGATTATCGCTGGAAACCCAGCGATAATCACACGTTACCTTGTTGATAGGGACAGGCAAACTTAGCCATGATATCCTCCTTCCATAGGATATCATGGCTAAGTCTGAAAATTAGCAGACGTAAAAAAGCAGCGTTAACCGCGGTTAGCGCTGCTTTTTTTGTCTCTAACAGGGTTAGCGACATTCTTGATAATAGGAGAAATGTCGCTTAGCGACATTTCTCCTATTATTTTACTCTGGAACGCCCCCTTTGCATCTCATTAGAGATGCAAGGGGAAGCGTAGAGTAAAAGGGTGCTAACATGCAAATTTGAGTGTTAGCACCCTGTTGTTGATAGGGTGCTAGTTTTATCTCTGCTTTTTTGGCTTTTAAAGCCAAAAAAGCAGAGATAAAGCCCTTGTTGATATGCCCCTTGTTTGTTCACCACCTGCACACGAATAGCCTTCCACGCTCCTCCTCATAATACAGGTTGGCCATTTTGATCAAAGCATGGCGTTATGGTTTCTTCTTGTAGAACAAGATCCAAGGTAATAGCCCTTTCATTGAACATCAGTTGCTGTATTTGTTGAAAAGCTGTTTGTCGTCTGCACAATATCTAATTCTCCAATCCTAACCCTGTCTGGGATTATCTCTCTATGTACTAAGTGAGGCTGTCATTTCGAATGTTCGATGATGCACTTGAGGAATCCTGATCTTTGTGCTTTGCAGCAGAGGCCGGTGCAGGTAAGAGAGGTGGGGTGGGGTGAGGGGAGGAGTCGACATACAACCACGAGGAAGAATACAAATATTTAAAGAGAAAAACACTTACCTTGCGCTCGCCGCATCGCCGAGTCGGAGATGCAGAGAGCACAAGGTAAGTGTTTTACTTTTAAAAACATTTTATTCTCCCTCGTCACTGTATGTTGATCCCCCCCTCACCCCACTACCTGCCCCACCGTTCTTACCTGCACCAGCCGCGGCTGGTACTTTGCCTCACACAAAATACTTGCAATGTGGACGATAATCGCTTAAAAGTAAAAGGGCTTGTGATTCTTTGATTCTAAAAATATCTGTAAGTGCACTACCTCCAAATACCAGTTTAACATTGGCACTTGCAATAAATGTTAACCTCCTTTATACGACTTCCACAACAAGGCACTTACAGGTTCATCTGTTATGATTTGTATAGGCTGCTTTTGATGTACTCCAAAAGGCATAGGCCAAAGAGTATTCATTGGACTGTATGTTCTATTCTGAATGATAGAACCCACTAGGGATATCTAATTGAAAAGGATCTCTAGATGACCAATCTTACAAATTAAGAATAATGTTACATTACATTCATGGAGACCATACTAGTGAGACTATATACAGGCTACAGACTTTTTTGTACTGATGTTTACATACAGATTTTATCGTATTTTTATCTTTCAAAGTATTAATTGCTTTATTATATTTAGCAAGGCGTTATTGAAATATTTGGAGATAATATATCAGTCTTTTTTTGCTTTTCAGATTTGCTTAATTCTAGGAAGACTTCTGAAGTGTTCTAATTGAACGAGATTCTAGCAAATGTTTCCTTCTTTAGGATTCTAAGCTATGTGTTATGTGTTAAATGTATTTTTACATAAAATATACATCTCATTTGTGTTTTCCACATGAAGATTTAATGCTCTAACACAGGAAAATGCTCAACCTGTATTTGATCCTAAATATTTTGGTGGCCGATGCGAGTATGTGTACAACGGAGAGTGGCGAGACCTGAAATATGATCCTGCGTGTGAACGCTTGTATTATGGAGATGACGAAAAATACTTTCGGAAGCCATTCAATTTTCATGTGTATCGTTTCCTAGTAAGTATTCATAAATATTTTTGACATAAAATCCAATTGTGCCCTACAACATTTAACAGTAGATGTTTCCAAAAGTTAAATACATTTTCAGTGCAAAATGGGTTATGCATTCTCGATTTCCATACAAGGGGGCATGAAATCCTGTATGCAACTGACATTCTGTTTACCTTGTTGAGGTTTATTTATGCTGAATCTGTTGATCTGAAATTATGGTTTGGTATCTAACTAATTATATTGGAACAGAGGCAAATCGTCAAGTTTGCCTAAGTTACATTACATGCCAGTCTTAAGGTACAAAAGAAAATGAATCCCTATTAATGGGTGCCAGGTGACAGAGGAAAATAAATTTGGATAATGTAAGATACTTGTCTGAAAGTTAAACGGCATTCAGATTGAGAGAGCAAAGAATGTATAAGACTGTACAAGTGAATGGTTCGAGGTATGGGTGTAAAAGAAGCTGTATTGTTCCCTATTATATAGTCTGTCTGATCTCAGCGGCTAAAGATGTAAATGGTTCTGGAAAGTGTTGGGGATTGAGTGGACGGAAGGTGTAAAGTGTTGGATTTAGGAGAAGGATATTGCAGTAGTCTAACTCTGGACAAAAGGAAGTGTCAGGCTGGTAGAGGAACTGAAGAAAAATTGGATCAATATTTACTGACAAGTGGCATGTTGTAGTGAGCAGAGCTTACTGTTGAGGCGGTGTGAATTGAGAGTTGCATTTCACCATTGAAGATCAGATGGGAACATATAATGAGGTCAAATGGAATGTGATAGGCGTTTAAACCGATTTGAGTACAAATAGAATAGGTGATGTCAATGGCTGGAGTTTTGTGAACATTGCTTTGGGTGCGTGAACAGGCTTTGAACCAAAATGTTTCTTTGTGACCAACTTACAACTACCGAATAAAATACAATGAATATGGGGTACATTTGCAAAGCAATGGTCCTCATTTTTAATTACATTATTCAGTACCACATCATTAGGATGTTCTACAATCTCAAAAAGCATCTCTACAACCTTTTGTTGTGGATAGAAGGAGCCATGTCTTACAATTGTATATCTTCACATCATAACATATATTCTGTTGTAAAGCACAAGGAAAAGGCAGACATAGAATATAGATAATTCATGACAGAAAGCGTATGAGATACTAATATCATTTTCAGAACCCTTTTTAGATGGCCACGTGCAGACAGGAGCTGCTGGGCCTAACTGTGGTTGTTAAGGCCTTTTACTCCTGATGTCCCAGAGTCTGGCCTGTTTCGGGTTCAGTTACCCTATCTGCACTTGACTCTCAGTGGTAGCATGAGTTGAGCAGATCAAGACTTCTTGGGAAAGAGGTAGGTGTAGAGCAGACACAGGCTCACAACTCAATGTATGTACAGCAAACTCGATAAAAGAATGACCAGCTAAATACCTGATTTTAGAAAATGATAGTATTTATGCACACCCACAAAGTGAAATACGGTACACATTAAATAATAACACACTTTTCATAAGATCTGTATTCTAGCACAGCTACGGACTGGGGCTATTACTCATTTACTTATGACAACATTCAAGTTAGGCCCTGTTAAGAATACAATTTTAGAAGTCCCACAATGGTTATTTAAAGTCAAAAGTGATCCAGCAAGCGCGCAACCAAGATGGCCGCGTAGGTGCGAGGCTCCCGAGGACCACCACGACCTCCTGAATTAATCCTGGCTATATCCTGTCCTTGTTGAGGGGACTGCATCGGTGAACCCGAGCTGAGGCGCCATCCGTTTTTCCTTTTCGAATCGGACCCCGGACACCGGTGGGAGCACCGATTGAAGATTGCGGCCTTCTCCGCGCTGGCCCCCCGGATTGGAGTAGTGGGGCGATCCGGGGACAAAGCGAACAACAGCGGTGGGCAGGGCTGGGCGACTCGCGTACCCCGTGCTTTCACTTTCGCTTTTGCGCTCTCCTTGCCCTCAAGCGAGGTAGGGTTGCGGAGCGGGGTGCGGTGGTGTGGCCTTGTCCAGGTGCCCGGCTGACCCGCCGGCCGTGAGTCGTCCTGCGGCCCAGTGGTCGCCCTCCCCCCCCCCCCCCGGAACCCGTGAACTGGTTCATCGGCCCTTTCGAGGAGATTGGCGCGACGGTGGGAGAGCAGGCATGTCCACCAAACAAGATGGCGACCGGGCGAAGGTGAAGACGACCCGCCGCGGCCCGGCGCCTCAATCCAACAGTATGGACCGCTACACCCTCCAGAAGGGATCTCCGGAGACATCGCACACATCCCCGGCGGGCCCGACGGAGGCATCTGCTCAACCGGTGGATCTGACCCTCTGGGACGTCATGGGCGCCATCGCAGAGATGAAGGCCTCAGTGGACCAGCGCTTCGACACCCTAGCGCAAAAGATAGACTCGGTCCTGGTGGATGTTAGCCTTGTGAGGGCTGACTTGTCCAAAACCAACGACCGGGTCGATTCCCTGGCCCACACCACAACAAGCCTCACGACGGACGTGGTGGCCCTCCAAAAGGAGGTGCGCCGGCTTGGCCAGGCGAGCGCCCTGATGGACCGGTGACTGGAGGATTCCGAGGGTCGGGCCCGGAGGAATAACGTTCGCATTGTGGGAGTGCCGGAGGGACGAGAGGCGGAGGCGGCAGATCTTTTTGTGGAAGAATTGATCCTTACCCATCTCCAGCCCCGGGGGCTGAGTAAGCTTTTTGCGGTGGAACGTGCTCACCGGGTCCCTGGGGGCAGACCTAAGGCCGGTGCCCCGCCGCGGCCTCTTATTGCCCGGATTTTTAATTTCCGGGACAGAGACGCTATCCTGCAGACCTCCAGGCAACAGGGACCGGTCAAGCTTGATAACATGGACGTGCATTTCTACCCAGACTTTACTCCGGCGGTCCAAAAACTGAGACTGAGTTTTCTTGGAGTTAAACGTCGCCTACGGGACCTGAACCTTAAGTACTCAATGCTTTTTCCAGCTAAGCTAAGGGTGGAGGTGGATGGGCGCACGCACTTTTTTGACCGACCCGAGGCGGCTGGGGACTGGTTGGACACTCTGCCTGGAGATCGGGGCCGGGGGGGTGGGGGGGTGCGGTTGGCGGGGAGGGCCCACCGGATCAGAACTGAGGGGTGAAGAATAGGCCTTGCTCTGGACAACATTCCTTTACCATTTTCTGATCGTTTATGTTCCCCTCCGATGGAGGTCGTGTGGGGTCTGTTGGGGGCTTCCCTCCTCCTCTGGGGGACTAGTTAGTTTTTCATCTATGGGGCGACAGGCACACTGCACTTTGGGGGGGCTGTCTGGGCTCATGCAGGGGTGCAGGGAGGGGGGAGTTCTGTTGGGATGGGGGGGTGGGGGGGTGTGTTGTTTGTTTGCACCGCAAGGCAAGCCCTTTACTGTATTGTTGCTCTCGAGATGCTCTGTGGGGGACGACTGATTGCTTCTACGTATGATGGGGGGTAGGGATTTGACTGTGTTGTCATGGAATGTTAACGGCCTGGGGGACAGGATTAAGCGTGGTGTGGTCCTGCAGTACCTGAAACGTATCTCACCAGATGTTATCTTCCTGCAGGAGACGCACCTTATAGGTAACTCCTTTCATGCCATGAATCGGCGAGGCTATCGTTTGGTGGCCCACTCGGGCTTCACCTCGGGCTCGCGGGGGGTGGGTATCATGATTAAGAACTCGCTCCCGTTGGAGATTGATGAGGTGCGCCATGATGAGAGGGGACGCTACACTGTTCTGGTGGGTAGAATGGAGGGTAGAGTGTTTGTTTTTATATCAGTGTACGTCCCGCCTGGGTTACAATCTACTACATTTGCGGATTTGGGGCGCCTCCTCCTGGACCTCCCGGGTGGCCTGCTGGTGGTTGGGGGGGACTTTAATGCGGTAGTTTCTGGGTCTATGGATCGCCATCCCCCTAGGGACCTCCCCCGGGCACAGGCCTGGCTGTCCGGCCTTTTAGATACTCTGGGCCTGGTGGATTGCTGGCGACTAAAGCATCCCGCACAGCGGCAATACACCTTCCACTCGGGTGCCCATGGTAGCCTCTCGCGGCTTGATTACATCCTTGTCCCGGCGGCCTATGCTGGGAGGGTGGGAGAGGTGTGCCATCTGGCGCGGGGCATTTCAGATCACTCCCCAGTACTGTTACATTTCGATGTCTTCCCTAGGGGGGAGGGCAGGGTGGCTCCAATCAATGCTTGGTACTTGCGTGACCCCACTATTCGTGCCGACTTGATCAAATCCTTACAGCGATACTTTGATGAGAATGTAGGGTCTGTCCCTTCGGCCATCTCCCTGTGGGAGGCTTTTAAGGTAGTTCTCAGAGGGGAGGCCCTCTCCTTTATCTCCCATGCCCGGAGGCGCGAGCGGGAGGAGGTAACCCGGGTGGAGGCCGAAATTGCGGAACTAGAGGGTGACCTGGGGAGCGGGGTAACAGACGCCAAGTTGCATGTTCTGCACCTCAAGCAGGCGGCCTATAGGGCCCTCGTCACGGAGGCGGCCAGGGGCCTCAGTAGAGAGCAACAGGGGCGACTGTACGATGTGGGTGATAAGGCTGGTAAATTGATTGCGTGGTTGGACAAGAGGGAGAGAGCGAGTCGTGTGGTTCCTTTGATTGAGGGGATGGATGGTGTGCCTGTCACCGAGCCGGAAGCCATTGTCGCCTGCTTCGCGGATTACTTCCGCGAGGTGTACTCCCCGGTTTCTCCCTGCTCGGAGGAAGATTCCCATGCCCTGCTTCGGGACATCGCGCTGCCCTCCCTTACGGTGGAGGACAGGGATTTGCTGGACGCTCCTCCCACCTCGGACGAAATTGCCCTGGCCATTCGCTCGGTCGCATCCGGCAAGGCCATGGGCCCCAATGGTATCCCCATCGAGCTCTACAAGCTGCGACCGGATGTACTGGCGCCCCACCTGCGCGCCATGTTCCTGGCGGCCCACTCGCAGGGTTCCCTCCCGCCGGACCAGCGTCTGGCCACAATCGTGGTGATCCACAAGGAGGGGAGACCCCGTGAGCGGGTTACATCCTATAGGCCTATCTCGCTCTTGAACGCGGAGCCCAAAATCCTCGCCAAGGTACTGGCCAACCGGCTGGTTGGCGTGGTGGGCGATTTGGTCCACCAAGACCAATCTGGCTTTATACCCCATCGCAACACGGCTCTTAATCTGCGACGCTTGCATGGGGTGCTCGCGCGTGTCCCGTTTGTGCGGGAGCCGGCCATCTTGGCGTCCTTAGATGCCACCATGGCGTTTGACACGCTTGAATGGCCATACATCTGGGCGATGCTGGCGAAATTTGGATTTGGACCGGGATTCATTAGCTGGGTCAAATTGTTGTATTCGGGCCCATTGGCGCAGGTGGTGGTGAATGGGCGAGTCTCGGCCCCCTTCGCGCTGGGGCGGGGCACGCGTCAGGGTTGCCCCTTGTCACCGCTCCTGTTTGCATTGGCCTTGGAGCCCTTGGCGGAGTGGCTGCGGTGGCACCCCTCCATCCGTGGTCTCCGCTGGACCCCCGAGCATGAGGACCGTGTGTCCCTCTACGCCGATGATATCCTTTTGTATCTCGCCTCCCCGCGTAACTCGCTGATTGTCCTGGTTGATGTTTTGCGCTCCTTCGGTCGCAACTCAGGCCTTGTCATCAACTGGGCGAAATCCTGCGTGTATGTGCTCTCCGGGGAGGCTCCGGCCCTACCACGGGACTGCCCGATCCAGATTGCCTCCCAGGGGTTCCGGTACCTGGGTATATATATTACTCTTGACCCGGAGGCCCGCTACGAGCAGAACCTACTACCCCCCCTCCAGCGCTTGCGGGAGGACGTTGCGCGCTGGCGGCGTCTTCCGCTTTCGCCGCTTGGCCGAGCGGCCTTGTTTAAGATGATGTCCTTGCCGCGCTTTCTGTATGCGCTTCAGAACACTATGGACTTGGTTCCGGCGCGCTACTTCCGTGAGGTGGAGAGCCTGCAGCGGCGCCTGTTCTGGGACGGGAGGCCGCGTATTGCTCTGGCTAAATTGACGCTCCCGTGGTACGATGGGGGGGTTGCCCTCCCGGACATTAAACGGTATTACTGGGCCTCCCAGCTAGCTGCGATTAATCATGGCCTTTACGGGCCCGCCCTGAACCCGGCATTTGAAATGGACAAGATGCTCCTGCCCGGTGGCGACTACAATCGAGCGCTCTACTCTGGCGCGCCCAACTCCCGTCTGACGGGACCGACGCGTGTCATGGTGCGTGTCTGGCACGCGGCTAATGCAGCGATGGGGTGGAAGGACCGTTTGACCCGGGCGACACCGCTATATGCGTCTGAGAGGTTGGGCTCCCTGTGGACATCGAAGGGCTTCGAGAAGTGGGACACGATCGGAATCAGCACAGTGGGAGACCTCTGGACAAGGGGTGGATTCAAAACTTTTGAGACGCTGCGGACGGAATTTCAGCTGCAAGGCAGTGAGTACTTTCGGTACTTACAAGTCCGCCACGCGCTGGGCTCCGTCTTCCCTGATGTCGCGTCCATTCCGGAGTCTTCCCCCCTGGAGGACAGAGTGCTGGATGGCCATGTCCCAGACAGCACGATCTCCCTTATATATAAAAAACTGATCAACGACAGATCGTGCCTGCTGACTAGTCTCCGCGAGGCCTGGGTTGCCGACGGGCTGGAACTGGACGACGAGGACTGGATTTCCGCGGTGGCCTCTCCGAAGTAGGTGGCCATCCCGGCTCGCCTTCGCTTCGTCCAGCTTAAGATCCTCCACCGGGTTTACGTGACGGGGCCAAGGCTTCTACGTATGGGCTTTGTTGGTGACGGATTGTGTAAGCGTGGCTGTGGTGCCTTGGCAACTTTCATGCATATTCTGTGGGAATGCCCACAGGTGGAGCGATTCTGGCGTGGTGTGCATGAGGTCCTGCGTGTGGTGACGCGTGTTGCGCTGTTGCCTGAAGCGAGGAGATGCTTGCTGAATGTGTGGGAACCAAATGACTATTCGGTCCCGCAGACGCGGTGGGTGACTCTGGGATACATGATAGCTAAGCGCGACATTGCTCAATTGTGGGGATCCCGGTGGCCCCCAGCGGTGTTGGCCTGGAAAGAACACATGGATTGGTGTATGTTTCGTGAAAAGGTAGTGTATGTGGCGAGGGGTAAGCCTGGGGCGTGGGTGAAAATCTGGGGCCCCTGGAACGCCTATCGCGGGGGTATTTGTGAGCCGCCACTGCTACCGGCCGCCTCACCAGCTCCGTCCCCCTAGCCGACCCCCTCCCCCAGCCGCGGGCATGTGGTTCCCCTGTCCCTGATTTATTCCCATTCCCCTCTTCAGAGTTTGGCTGCTGGTTGGGATCCCCCACTTAAGGAGCACGTGCCGTCATTTTGGATGGCGGGTTGCCTTGCGGGTGTGGTTTTTTGTGTTGTTCTGTTTTGAAAAAAGGAAACCGTATTGTGGGCTTGGAGTTATGTGGCCTGCGCTATTGATATCTCCTGCTTTACCGATCTGCGCCGCCAAGAGACTCTTACTGTAGGTATGTCATATGCTTCTGCCACTCTAGCGGCCGGCCGGATGGTTGTAGGCCCATACTTGTAACCCTTTTTAACATGTAATAAACGGTTTCAAAAAAAAAAAAAAAAAAAAAAAAGTGATCCAGCACCTTTAGCGTGGCAGTCAAAGCACATAAGCACCAAAGATGCTCTGAAGTTCAAAGTGCAGTCTTACCTGCTTCCGCTGGAGAGGAGACGAAAGGAACGGGACCATCCTTGGTTCATGGTCAACTTCGGCTGGTGCAGGCCATGAGAGGTAGTGTTGTTGCATCTGGCACAGGATCTTCACCTGCTTGACGCTCTTCCTTTTTTGCAGTAAATGCTGTCTGTCTCTCATGGCTAGTCAGGGGTGCTACTTGAGTTCCGATGATAAAGTAGCAGCTCTGAGTGCATACTGTCCCTCTGTAGCCCCCACCTGGCATACGGAGATCGCAAGCCACACACTTACAGCAGTATCCTGCTTTGAGTCACAACACTGTACAGGACGACGGCCCTATCTACATCACAGCACTGCACCATGGCGATGGCCCTTAAGATTCACTGTGGCCCCCACCTGGCATCAAGGGGTTACGAGCCACACACTTAAGACAACGTCCCGCTTCGGGTCCCCAGAGTGTTCATGAGAACCCCTCTATTTTCACCTCAGAACTGCATCAGTGCAATGACTCTTAAGAGTCCCACCTGGCATACGGGCATCGTGGACCAAGCACCCTCTCACACCCTCTTCTCAGGATCAACTCCGCAGGGTCCCCCAATAAACCTTCTCCCTCGAGGCAATTTAATTCTCCTCAGAGGGTCCTCTAGTCTCAGTTCAGGTCGAAGCTGGTCCTCCAGGCGGTGCTGAGATAGAATATCGAGTTGGAAATGTCGACTTACACAAATATCGAGTTGGAAATATCGTGATTCAGAAATATTGACAGCAAGAATATCGTAGTCAAGAATATCGAATTTAAAGTAAGACATATCGTTTTTAGAAATATCGAAGTCATTAATATTTTTTGCAAAAATATGGATATTTAAAATATCGATTATTTAATTAGAGTTATGTGTTTTAATTTATATTTTAAATGTACGTGGTGTATGTTTTTCTTATAAGTATTGTTTATGCTTTTAATATATGTGTTAAATTATTAGTAGTTATGAATTTTATTTTAATTAAAGTTTGCATTTTTTATTTCCGCAGCGGGTTGTGGGTTTATAGGAGAATAGAGTGGGAAGTAATTTAATTATAATAAATTAATGATTATTTTTTTATTTATTGAATTTAATTTTATAGCGTTAACTGTGGGAAGTAATCTATTTGTAATAATTATTAATTGGTTGTTAATTAATATTAATTAATTAATTGATAATTAACTATGGTAATTAGTTACATTTCATTAAGTATGGGTTGTGGGGTTTATAGGGGTAAAGGGTAGGAAGTAACACATTTTTGATCAACTAATAATTTGTTGTTTATAATAATTATTTCGTTGAAAATTAACTATGGAAATTGTATTAATTTTACTTGTGGGTTGTAGGGTTTATAGGGGTAAAGGGTGGGAAGTAATTTATGTTTAATTAATAAATAGTTGTTAATTTATATTAACTAATTAATTGATAGTTAATTATGGGAATTGGGTGATTTTTTTGAGGTGTGAGTTGTGGAGTTTATGGCGTAAAAGGTGGGAAGCATTTTATTTTAATTAATAAATAATTAGTTCTTAATTAATATTAATTAATTGATAGAAAATTAATTACGAAATTGTGTAATTAATTTTTGGTGTGGGTTGTGGGGTTTTTAGGGGTAAAGGGTGGGAAGTAATTTATGTTTAATTAAATAATAATTAGTTAATTTATATTAACTAATTAATTGATCATGAAATATGGTAATTGTGTGATTTTGTTTAGGTGTGGGTTGTGGGGTTTAAGGGGTAAAGGGTTGGAAGTAATTTATGTTTAGTTAATTAATAATTTGTTGTTGATTAATATTAATTAATTAATTGAAAATTAAACATGACATTTGTGTAATTATATTTAGGTGTGGGTTGTGGGTTTATAGGGTAAACTGTGGGAAATAATTTTTGTTTAATTAATAAAAAATTAGTTCATCATTAATATTAATTAATTAATTCACATTTAATTAGTGTATTTGTTCATATTGTTTTGTGTGTGGATTTCATTGTTATAGGGGTACAGTGTGTGGAGTAAATTAATTGTACTTACTTTATAATTAGTTGTTAAATACTACTTTATAATTAGTTGTTAAATACTCTTAGTTTTTTTATTGAAACTTAGGGGTCTATTATGATGTAGGGCAGATCGCCACTGCTCGCATGGCGGTGGCGATCCGCCCTACATCATACCCTGCCACCCATTTCCCCCGCTATATTAGTATGGAGGGGGGACCCCGGCGGACAGAAACACTGTCCGCCGGTTTTCCGCCGGTCGATCAGTCTACCGGGCGGAAAGGGGGCTGGATATGGTGCGTGTCTGCTAGGCACCGCCATCCATATTAGTATGGGCAGTAGTACAGGGTTTTCCATGGCAGGGTCCCAGCCATGGAAAGCCATGCGGATATTGCTGTTGGGGGCCCGTTGCTGCCCCCCAGGGTATTGGGGGGTGGGGATGCACATGGGGGGTACCTATGGTACCCCCCTACATTGTCACGGACAGGTGGCAGGCAGCGCGTGGTGCCTGTCAGCTTGTGCATGAGTTGGAATAGTAATTTCACCTCTCTGCTATCCAACACATTCCCTACTGTTAATAATAGAATTTTTTTAAATTAGATTTTATGTAATTTGCTACACACATATATATATATATAGATATGTAGGTATATTTGTAATTTTTTATATAATTTTAAAATGATAAAATAAATTAAAATTAATACTTTATAAACTGTTTTAAAGTAAACGTATATTAATTATTATGTATGTGTGTTTAACTTTTTTATATTAAGTTGATTTTTTGCATATTTTTTATTTATATTAAATCTACTTTTGTAAATTAATTGTATTAGTTAACATATTTAATATTTATTATTTTATTTTATATATATATACAATTTGATATTTTGTACAACTATATTTATTACATCAATATTTTTTTCGATATTTTTGTACTTACATGTTTAATTATAGGGAGTCAATATTTTTGCATTCCATATTTTTGCATCAATATCTTTTACTTCTATATTTTTAACATCTATATTTTGTCGTTGAACCCTCCAGGCTCAAGGGCGAGTGCTCTTGATTGTCCTAGGTAATATTCCCTCAACCAGCATGGGAGACTGGCAGACCATCAGTCCCCTTTACTGGTCACAACTGGCAGAACTCATACTGAATGAAATTCTCTACAATGATTTACAATTTGGTAGCCTCAAACTATCAATTTTTCATAAATCCCAGAACAAATGTGATTACGTTTCTCTGTTTTTGAAGTACTTGTTCGGGGGAATCTCACTTTTATGTGCCCACTCTTCTGTTGTGCTCTTCCTCCATACAGCCATCTAAACAACAGCAGTGTCTTTATGCTTGATAGCCAGAAACACAAGGCATGGGAGTGACTAGAAGATCACACCTTGATGTCAACCTCATTAATATGTGTAACAAAAGTCATAAAGGCTCCAGCCCTACCATATGATTCTCTTATCAACCCAATTTCATTCCTGAGATGTGCTCAGACCCCTTTGGCCAATGACCACTCTTTAGAATCAAAGAGCCCCTTTTGAACTTTACTGAAGAGTCTGGCTCTTCCTCCCTCTAATAGTTGTCCCACTCAGCTCTCAGGAATGCAGCAAACCACAAATCTGTCTGGGTGAATTCTCTACCCCCACGTGTTCCTCCAGTAAGACCTGGATCTACCAAAATGGAACCCAGAAGCCCCATGTATTGTGCCTTTCACATGCACACTTATAATCTAGATTGCACAAACAATGACATGCGCTGACTTTAATATACTGCACCACTTGACAGACACACACAAACATCCCAGCATGCACATGCAATCATACTCGTTGCTCAGCTCTACATACAAACCAGTGCAGGCCAAGGACACGTTAAGCACACATCAATGGAACTTTATATGAGTGAGCAGGAAGCACCACTTCAGAGACACAGGTAAGAAAGCCTGTGCACTCCACTGATTACTATTACTTGAAAACACAGTATGCTGCCACCACCACAGTTGTGCTGCTTACCTCCTGATAAAGGCACTTGAGGGTAACGCTTTGGGTGCCCCTCCCGGTCCTTACCAATACCACAATCTGTGGACAGGCCTAGCCCTGGCAATAAACACATGATCCACCTACGAACATTACTAATAAATCGCTACCTAGGATCTAGAGATCAACTCAGCTGGGGTGTTCAGGGCAGGTGTACATGTCTATTGCCATCAGAGGAACTTTTCCATCACAACAATAACCTAATGTGTAAACCTCTATGTCCTATGTTTTTGGCATCTCTGTACCACATCCACATATTCATGCTTTAGAATACGTATCTGTAAAAAAGTTGCTACATTATGTCACAAAAAATATGAATTAATATTTAGGGGCACATGCCATTTTCAGGCAGTGTATGGTCTATTAATTGAAAAAGTACAAGCTCAGAATATACTTTTTCGACAAGTGCAATTTGGGGGCTTAGCAACCCAGCTCTGATTTTGTGCTGCAGGTCACCTATTGACTATGCAGGAGGTACCTCCCTGATGCATATTCAACAGATGGTATGATAAATACTATGAAAAATATGGCTAAAGAACAGGGAGAAATCCCCTATTTCGACCCAGAAGAGTAGACAGGTTCTTCCACACTACTGGAAGAGATGTCGGAGGGATACGTACTCCCAAATTGATACTGGAACTCACATTAAGTATTCCACCTCGTTATTCGATAAGCTGGGCACTATTCTCTTTTGGTGATATATCATCTGTTTAATGGCAGGGATGGAAGCAATTCCTTTTTGTTAAATACCCCTCACATACTCTAGTGGTGTCATGCTTCATCATTGGGTTCATCCTGACTCCTAAAGGTCAGGGTGAGCTCCACCATATTTCAGGGAGCACTTAGTAGAATAGGCTAGTTTTTTTTTAAAGATTAAAAATCCTCCGGAACCTCCAGGTATCCGTTTATTAGCAGAGTTTCAGGGGATGTTAAAAGAAAGAAAATAAAATATCATTCCAGGATGTTAACATCATAGCCAGAGGTGGTAAACTGGAGAGTACCCTCTACACAAAACCAACAAACAGAAATAGCCTGCTACACTTCAATAGTACTCATCCATGCGAGTCGAAAGAAAATCTTCCAGTGGGACAGTTTTTATGAATTCGCAGGAACTCTTCAGACTTGGATAGCTACAGAAAGAAAGAAACTAACTCTCTGATATGCGTCACAACTTTTAATTTATCATCAAATACAATCAAGAAGATCATAAACAGCAAGTGGAATATACTGACTTCCAATCAGCTTAAGTATGAGAAACCAATTTTTTCTTTTAAACGTAACAGGAGTCTATGAAATACCTCGGTCCACACTGACAACTGGAAACCCCAACAGATCACACAATTAATCCTATGGAATCAACCGCAGGTAAGAGGACACTACACGTGTGGCTCATGCGTTGCATGCCGTTTTACAGTCCACACTGCCAAAATTGACCTTGGACTACCACGACATTGGGAACAATGTTGCCACACTGACTGCAACTCTGAAAACGTCACATATATGATCACGTGCTCTTGCAAAAGCCGATAAATCAATATGACCACCAGAAAAGTCAGAATACGTATTAGCGAGCATAAAAGCACTATACGTAGGGGTGTAAAAGCTACCAGACTCACCTCTCATTACATGGAAATGCAACATTCAGACAATGACCTTGAATGGACGATAATTGAAAAAATCAGGGGAGGTTCAGGGCTGTCCAAAAGATTATTGGCGAAAGAACAGAGATGGGTATACCGCCTTAAAACCCATGAACAAGGGCTCAGTGACTCCATTCCAAGAGGCCAATTAACACACAAATGAGTCCTAACCCGAAAATCCGAGAACCCAGATACCATGTGGGCAGTGTTGACTGACGCCTTTTGTTTTCAAAACATGGACTTTAGACCCACACGCCAGGTCATATCCTATAGTATATCTATGTATTCTCCACAAAATATTAGGATCATGGGGTGTTTCACAGCACAGACATCTCTACATACCAGTACTGTTAGGTAAAAGTAAGACTCTCTCATGATTTAGGTTCACATACACTAAGGTGCCGATTCCGATCCTGGAAAAACCGGGAACGAACCGTCGGTCGGAGTGTTTTCTCCGTCCGACTCGTACCCGGTCAAAAAACCCTATAAACTTGCTAGTACGATTCGTACGGAAACACCATTTCTGTACGAGTCGGAAAAAACACCGACCGACTGTAAAAACACATACCAATGTGATCCGGGAAAGCGCCGACGTGACGTCGGGATGCATGCAGGCTGCATTTTACGAACCAGGAAGTATGAATCGTACAAACACCAGTCCGGACGGCAAAATTTTTACGACACCCAAAAAGTGCCAGAAAAGCGAAGTACGGCACGATGCGAGCGGAATTGGTGGCCCGGTACGTGGCAAACCCCCCCCAGCCCCTGTAACTACGCGCCATCCCCCCCAGCCCCCACATGTACGCGCCGTACCCTCACCCCAGCTGTGTAAGTATGGCGCGTACCCCCACCCCCGTAGGTACTGCGCGTACCCCCACCCCCATAGGTACGGCGCGTACCCCCACCCCCGTAGGTACGGCGTGTACCCCCAGTGCCGTACTTACACGGGTGGGGGTACGCGCCGTACCTACGGGGGTGGGGTACACGCCATACTTACACGGGTGGGGGTCTGCGCCGGACTTACACGGCTGGGGTGGGGGTACGGCGCATACATGTGGGGGCTGGGGGTACGCGCCGTACTTACACAGCTGGGGGTACGCGCCATACCTACGGGGGTGGGGGTACGCGCCGTACCTACGGGGGTGGGGGTACGCGCCGTACCTACGGGGGTGGGGGTATGCGCCATACCTATGGGGGTGGGGGGACATGCCGTACCTACGGGGGTGGGGGTACGTGCCGTACTTACACGGCTGGGGTGGGGGTACAGCGCGTACATGCGGGGGCTGGGGTGGGGTTCAGAGCGTACCGGGCACCTGTTAGGACGTCTCCATGGTTGCTATGGGGGTTCGCTCCGGACGGTGTTTGTTCCATACGGTTGTAAAATCGGAAGGACGGGACGGATCGTACTTGCGCGGTCGGACTTCATCTTTCCGATTCGTACGGTAAATCGTCCGGGGATGCGTCGGACACATTTTCCGACCCGAGGACGTGTCAGGGAATTTTCCCAATGCGATTCGTATGGACTTTTTCCCATACGAATCGTACTTGCCAGTTTGTAAGGTACTTGTGCGATTCGTACGGAAAAAAATCCGGATACGATTCGTACGGGGAATATTTTTCCAGGATCGGAATCGGCACCTAAATGCCTTATATGTCATGGCACTGACATCTCTACATACCTGTATTGTAAGGTATAAGTTTGACTGCCTCATGATTCAGGCTTACATGCACTAAATGTCTTTCCTAATCGTGTATATTCAGACTCCAGATGAAAAAAATCCCCTGAACTACAATTCCCATCATATTTGGGATTACGGTAATTCGACGCCCTGCGTGGCCAGTTGAGGTCACACTCAGCCCACAATATATGAATAAAAGATCCTGAACTACAATTCCCATGAGCCTTGGGAGCAGTGTCATTCTACTCTCCATACATCAATCTGACGTTACACCCATCACCGGGGCGTGGCATTACCTGTGTCCAAGCTTGAAACTCTGTAACTCACCAGTACATATAAACACGCAACGCTCCCGCTACCTGGTCTCTAAGAGCCGGGACATGCGGACCCTAATAAGGGGCCGATTCCGATCCTGGAAAATTTTTCCCCGTACGAATCGTATCCGGATTTTTTTCCGTACGAATCGTCCAAGTAGCGTACAAACTGCCAAGTACGATTCGTATGGGAAAAAGTCCATACGAATCGCATTGGGAAAATTTCCCCACACATCCTCGGGTTGGAAAATGTGTCCGACACATCCCCGGACGATTTACCGTACGAATCGGAAAAATGAAGTCCGACCGCGCAAGTACGATCCGTCCCGTCCTTCCGATTTTACAACCGTATTGGAAAAAACACCGTACGGACCGAACTCCTATAGCAACCATCGAGACATGTGCCCGCATTCGCGCCTAACACCCCACCTCAGACCCCGTATGTATGCACTGAACACCCCCCCAGCCCCCGTATGTACGCGCCAAACGCCCCCCCCGGCCGCGGATGTATGCGCCGAACCCCCACCAGTGTATGTACAGAGCGTACCAACACCCCACCCGTGTATGTACGGAGTGTACCAACACCCCAACAGCATATGTACGGAGCGTACCAACACCCCACCCGTGTATGTATGGAGCGTACCCCCACCCCACCCGTGTATGTACGGAGCGTACCTCCACCTGTGTATGTACGGAGCATACCCCCACCCGAGTCTGTACGGAGCATACCCCCACCTGTGTATGTACAGAGCGTACCCCCACCCCACCCATGTATGTACGGAGCGTACCCCCACCCGTGTATGTACGGAGCGTACCCCCACCCGTGTATATACGGAGCGTACCCCCACCCGTGTATGTACGGAGCATACTCCCACCCCACCTGTGTATGTACGGAGCGTACCCCCATCCATGTATGTACGGAGCGTACCAGGAATGCATGTCGTGGACTTCCATGCACAACGTGGCAGGCACCGCAAGGTGCCTGCCATGTTGTGCATGGAACTGCAGGGGGGTACCATAGGTACCCCCATGTGCACCCCCCACACCCCAGAATCCCTGGGGGCCCGCTACGCGCCCCCAATGGCAACAAAACACCTGCCAACGCTGCCACGGAAAGGCACAACCCCGTATTTATGCTGATATGGATGGCGGTGTCTCTCAGATACCGCCACCATGTTAGCTGCTTTTCCGCCCGGTCGACTCTGCGACCGGGTGGAAAACCGGCGGACGGTCTTTCCGTCCGCCGGGGTCCCCCCTCCATGGTAATCTGGCGGGGGAAATCCTAAGCGTGTGGAGGCTTTTAGCGGGTGGATCGCCACCGCCATACGGGCGGTGGTGATCCACCCGCTATCCAAATGACCCCCTAAGTGTGTATACTAAAGACTGTATTTAGTTTAACGGTGCTTTGTGCTGTATAAATATGCTTTAAAAATAATTTGAAAAAGGAGGAGTTATCAATTTTGTAGTGAAGCATTATTTTCTTCGGATATTTCTGTCGAGGAAATGTGATCTGAGAGTGAGGGATTTCAAACAGTAACCTCAAAGCAAAAGCCATTCTCTAGGTAGACCTCCCAGGTTTGCTTAGGCTGTATAATCTTTGTTAGTGATTCTGAAAGTCATTCGTTTTACAATGCCTTCCATTGCCAAATGTGTCTCCTATGAGGATAGATATGGGCCTAGTGAGAGGTTTACTGGAAATGCCGCTTCAGCTGCTTGCTTTGGAGATGTCGATATTATGCACAGGGATGAGCCGATACAAGTTTAAAAATAATATATTTAGACTGCTGGCAGAACTAACCCTACACTGACTAGTAAAGCAAGGGTTTGTCTGGGAGGGTGCGTCCAGTCTGAGCCAATAGTGGAAGTCCTTGAGGACAATCAAGCAGAGGTGCATGGACACTGTGGTGATCAAAGACGAATCGTGACACAGTGAGTGAAAATGAAGTCGTCTTGTTCACTTCAAGAAGCCCTGCCTGCAACAGATGCCCCCCCTCCCCCCATCGTCGTCTCCGGGTAGAATACTCACTACCATTCCAAACATGCATTCCACACGGAGATGATCGTGAGCCCGACCGATGCCAGAACCATGACAAGACTTGGCATACAACAGACACGAGCTGCCTTCTTTTGTTCAAGGCAGAAGGCCTCTACAGTAAATGCACCTTCAAAAGCATATGACCTCATCAGAGGGGTTTCTACTAATTGCAGCAACCAAGACATTGACATTTACCACCTACTCTAGAATTGTTGGGACTTCTCCTTCATATATATCTGATACTGAGTCCAACCCAAAGGCACATAGCAAGAAGAGCTGCATAAATAAAAGTCAGCAACAGTGGCAGAGAGGTTTACAACTATTACTTCAAGATGGCAGCCTGTGGGCTGTGTGGGCAGACCTGGAGCTGGATGCCGGTGGGCCGGCAACATACAAAAAGGGGCTAGGTGAAGGAATGCTAAGTAGTGATATTTACCTTATTGCTCTCATCATTTGTGTTCCACAGGTAGGTAAAAACCTTGCATGGCTATTTATAGTTTATGTCAGCAAAAATGAAGAAATGCAAGCCATATTCTTCACATCTTTGCACACCGCTTACTTTTCTCAAGCTTTGCTGGCAGTAATGAAAATGAATGTTGAAACTGAGTTCTCTCCAGGTGAAGTTGAACCTAGTGTAGCTTAAATCTTTCATCCTTACAATTGGGATGAAATCACGCTTCCAGCGGGAGAGAAACAGCAGCAAAGCTGATTGATCGAAGTTTCATACACACGATCTTCAATTAATCTTTCGAATACCCTTTTTCTACTCCCTTCTTATTCGGAAAGTAAACTGGTATTTAACTGATACACCACGGATAGTGAAAAGATACGATCTACTCTTAATATCTGGCCATTCTTACAAGGAATAACGTCCCCATTCCTAATGACATGAAGGTAACCTCCAACAACTTGAAGAACAATGGCTGCACTGGGCAATAAAAGTAAGAGTGATGCAAGCCAGCCACATTCCTGGGAGAGGTCCCCATGAAGGTTGGTGAAGTAAAACAATCATGAGTATGTGTTTTCTGAGGTGTTGCACTCATCATGCTTTTATGTCTGCTTCCCTTTGCTACCTTATTTCACTCCAGCTCTAGCAAAGAGAGCCTGGAAATCTGAGGTCCAGGAAAAAAATATTTAAGAATGTAATGATTGTCTTTCTTTCTTCAAACTCAATATAGAAGGTTAACCACACATGTTATACTATATAATTGTGGATGCAAAATTACAAATCTTTCTGTGTGTCAGACCTGTTTGAGTTTGGCTGAATACCAGTAGATCCGTGTTATCTGCATTGCTCAATTTCAGTGGTTTCATTGAGTCAACAATTTGTTGAGGACTGCTCTGTCTCTGAATATCGACGCCAACAATATCACAGCATACTCATATCCAGGACAGAACAGTGAGGGACAAAATAGCAGAAGGTACTATGTGAAGCATAGATTTGCTATTCCTAACTCCTCATCTGCATACTTCGAAGATATATGTATCATGTATGTACATATATATGTAGTCAGCTATATAGAATCTAGACATATGTAGTGGTCGATAATTTACTCTCAATATTCTGTCTAATCGCTATTTCTGATTTGATATTCAGGCAGCACAGTACGAAAAAACAGTATGGCCTTTTGGATCACTTGGGATTTTGTTGGCATTGCCTCTTTCAAGGTTTGCATTTCCATTCGAATGCAGGATGAGCACCGCACCCTTTGCACTATTCATTTAAGCAAGGCCCTAGTTAGGAGTCCTGTGAATACCAAGGTTAATAACTGGACCTGAAAACGATAATAAAAACGCTCATCCTTCTAATCCAAGTTTTGCAGGAGAAAATGGGGATTTACTTATCTAAGCAGTGTTCATCCCACCTATTTCTGGACCTCTCATAATTTTATGGAGCATTTCTCTCTGAAACATTTTGCCAGATTTTTGCTGGCTAAATCTCTCAAAGGAGCGGTGCGGGATGCGATAATTATCACATACCTCGGAATTTCCTATTTGCTCATAGAGCTGAACTTTCCCCACAACACACAACCAGGGCCAAAATATATTCTCTAGAATGCTTCCTAGGGGGCATATTATCAAGCACGGCGTTAAAATTATCGCCCATGTTCACACCAGAACATGGGATTCTATGGGAATTCTCAAGGGCATATTATCAAGCCCATTGTCGCCGCTTTAGCTGCAGTTTTCTGCCGCTGACGCGGCGATAATTTTAACGCTGTTTCTTGATAATATGCCCCTAGATCTCTTTGAAGATAACTCATTTTAATTGTAACCCTAACACACATGCAACATGTACTTTATTGGTTCTGTGCAAAATCAAATTTGAATTGTCTTTTATTCAAACGAATCTAGGGAGGAAATTGTTATTTGTATAATTCTACATCCCCAGATTCCCTCCTTGGAAAATCGTGTGCCCTTATTTTGGCATGTATGAGTTGGAATGAAAATATTTGGGGCTAGATGTATATTTACTGTTCTAAAAAACAACTGGTAGCTATTTGAATCAATATTTTTGTGAACATTAAATAATTTCACTCACCGACCATCTTACTAAAAAGTTGGGTTGTGATATTTTGATTCAGACTTTGTTGTGTCTGGCCTACCACCTTCCTTATGAATATTAATGAGAAAAATAACAAATTGTAACTCATTCCGATGGATAAATATCACAGAGATGGTGGCTTGCTAGAGTCAGCATGGCAATATACCTGTAATTGCCTTTTATGAACGTATATATATGTATTTTTTAATGCAACAATGTTCCTTAAAGGAACACATTTTTTTTATTTTTTATTTGTTAGAGAATTGGCTGTGGTCTCCTAGACAACTGCCTAGTCCCCAACATTTTTCCTAACATTCACAAATATCTTACCACCCCAGCTCAGAAACTGATAATCGTTGTAATGTTTTGCGACTGGATTTCGGTTGCAGTTCATTGCTAGATGTCATACTTATTTGGTATTAGTGAGGGTTACCTACAACACATCTATTCAAAATGCCATACGGGGTTACAATCTCGTTTTAGGAGTCAGTAAATTTAAATGACTTTCCACAATGAGATTATTATATTAAAAATAAGTATTTTTGTGGTCGCCAAATTAGAGTGTTTGCAACCGCAAAAGTGCTTTGTACATCTGGCAGTTAGTTCTAGGAAGAATCTTTTGACTAGGTGGTACCTTAATTCTAAAATCAAGAAGCGCCATATGTTGCCACTGCACATCACTGCCAAGGAAGTCAATCATTGCTTGCTATTGCACCTAGCATCATGTTGTATTCCTAGAACAGTACAGTCCACCAAAGTGTATTCTGAAGTGATATTTCAAGAGCTGGTACGTTTAGATATTGCCTACTTGTCTGCCTTTTTTCAGGCACATGCTGACTCCGGATTTTCCTCAGAGTTCTATGACGATGCAAATGAGCTCTTAAGAGCGGTTAAACGTGACAGATCCTTCAATCTGGGATACACTATTGGAATAACTCCTCCTGAGTCATCCGTCGGCGTCTTTTTTGGGGAGAGCAGAGAAAATGCACGCAGCTCTCTGTCGAACATAACCAGCTATGACAGCAAGGTACAGTAACTGTGCATGCACTTAGAACTCAGCTGTAAATTAAGTTCTACTCGAACACAACTAATTGAATACAATGGCAAAGCGAGTACAGACTGCCAAGATACCCTTTGCAATATGTTGCCCCATATAGAATGAAAGACCTTCTTCTGTATTATTTCCTTTATAATATTTGGGAGCCTGCAATCCCTCTATAACAGTCTGTCTCTAATTTACTTATGGCAATCAATGTGCAATTTCGCTAGTTAACTGTAATAATGAAATGGTGTAGCTGCTCAACTATAATAACTTATTACATTTAAGTTATGAGGTCGTTAAGCATGTTGCCAGAGCCAACAGTCAAGGTGAAGGGAAGGTCACACAGTTTACAAAATGAGCACCTGAAATGACATTTGGTTCTTCTGATCTGTATTTCTAAAATGAACAATGAACAACAGAAAGGAGATAATTATGCAACATGTTTCTATTTTCCACACTATCCTCATTGCCCTAAAGATAGAATCTCTCTGTTTCTAATCATTGTAAGTTTCAAAAAAACTTTTTTACGGAGTTTAACATAGCGCGAACTTGACCCGAAGGTATCGGAGCGCTTTACACGAGCACAGGTTGCGTTTCATGAGGATACATTCATTTTTGTTAGGCACGGAGAGATTAAGTGGTTTGCCCGGAATCACAGGATGTTCAGCGTCATTGCTTAGACTCAAACCCAGTTCCCCAAATTTGAGGTCGACCGCCCTAGCCGTTAGGCCAACTCCTCTCCCCAGTTGCAAGTTGCAGTACTTTTTAATCAGACCTTCACCTGACTTACATTAGAATGATTTTAATATCATTTTGCAGCAAACTCATAATTGTTTATGACTGTGCCTAATTTTGTACTGCAGCCTCTGCAACCTATGTGCAAGAACAAGTAAACAATTTACTAAGATTTTGTGTCGGTTTGTCACTGTTTTTGATGATGCCGGACACACATTTTATTTTAATATTACAAAGGCCTATTTGTGTGGCTGTGTAATAAAAAGAAACAAATGAAACAAAGCTCATAGCGCTACCTTGCATTAGCCTGTGTTGGGGAGATTTTAAAAGGATGGAGCATGGGTGTTCCTGTGTATCCACCCATATACTTTGATGCAAACCCATATTTACTCAATTAAGTAAAATGGATTCGCAATAAAATGGTGCGCCTCACCAAGCTTGCCTGAACAAGCAGAACTATCTTAATTTCTCCTTCTTACTTCCTCTTTTCATGTGTGAAAGCACATGCAAAGAGGAATAAGTCATGGAACTACATGTTGACTTACAATATCTTTATACAATATGGCAGGGGTATTTTATCCCATATATCTAAATCAGTGGCATTCTTCTCATGTGCTAATTGTGTTTGCACATCTTTGCCCGAAAATACCATGTAAAATAATGCACTGTTCAATAATGTAATAAATTCTATAAATAGAACATAAAATCTGCAACATGCTACAGACAGGAAAACAAAGTGTGAATCAGGATTTATGAAGGCATGACATGAAGTTATGATATATTCAATTAAATGGTAGGGACACAAAATATTTGAATTACAGTAAGATTTCAGCATATTAACCATATGGACCACATTATCTAGCCATGTTATCTAGCCAACTAAGGGTAATAACTCTCTAGTAGTTGCATCACATATTTTTATGCATATCCTGGGTCACCATTAATAAACTTTACAGGCAAGGTTTCTCAGAGATATTTTTTTAGCTCACATCACTTCACACAGATCACACCACACCAGCTCAGCTGTAATCAGGCGTTGTAGCACAACCAGGGGGCATTCGGCCACCCCGTTGGGACCCCAATGATGAAGCATGACTCCAACTAGGTTGGTGTGTGAGGGGTCTTTTAAGCAAACCTAATGGGTTCATGTACTTACCACAACAGTGATTGTTACACATTTACTCAGTGGATGGTCTCATTTATTCATTATAACAGACCGAAACTCTGATAATGTTTCCGCTTTTTCTCAATGAGAGTGGAAGATCATACGCATGTTGAATACAATTTGATTACACAAATATTATTTCCTTCCATATATGTATAATATTTACTAGTGAATGTACCATAATTTGATTTATCTGCTTGTTTTGATTCAATCCTGCAGCTAATTCATTAAATGTTTTTGCTTTGGTACCCCTATTGCTCTAACTCTTGTTTGTTCAAACATTATTTATCAATTGATTCAATCTACATGTCTAAATATATGGACACAAAAAACCTCTTAAAAAATAACTCCCTTGTAGACTTGAAAATAATCCCCTTGTGGTCCATGTACCTTAGTATAGACTAAAATTGAACAACAGCTCTCCTCTGAGTCAAGTACCACCCACTCAAGATGGATTATTCACTCCAAGATGTAAAAGAGAGATCTTGTTGGTATGTATTCAAGTCTTTACCTGTCCTGCCTTTGTGCTATTTTGAAGCATCCTGTAAGATTGTTTTGGCAAGAATTTGCTGCTAATCAACTTGTGGAATCTTCACAATGTTTCCTTCTTCTGACAGGAGAAATCAAAAGTCTCTCGGATGGGCCTATTGTCTGCAGAGAGCTTTGATATGCCAGCTGGGCAACAAAGCATTACTTTCCTGGCACAGTAGGACAATGCATCAATACCATTAAGACTCGCTCAGGGGAATATGGCAATTATATAAGGGCATGACCCAGGAATGATAGCAAAGTACACCTCATGCCCAATTTAATCGACGGTTCATCGGTCACAGAACTACTTGTGTGCATATTCCAGGCTAAGTCAAACAGCAGTCTTCCTCAGTCAACCTGAACCTGATTAATCATAACTTCTGAAGAGCTTTTTACTGCAACAGTGCTTAATTTGTAAAAAAGTAAGCGTCAGGGCTCTCATCAGGAGGCCACTGCAGCTTGCACCACGCATTGCCCCTGCCGTGCTACCAATGATGGTAACTGCAAAATAAACAATTGATGGACGGAATGCTGGACAATGCAATCATTCACCCCTGGTCACAAGGATCTGGGTTAAATCCATCATTCTTTTGTTCACCACACCACCCCAGTTTGGATCCAGCATATGCAAATCAGTCTTGACCCTGTTCCTTGTGGGAACAGTCCAGCCCGAACTGCCAAGCCAGGTCCTCCAAGGACCGGAAACAAGCATCCTGGGACGGGTTTCAGGGCATCACCCTTCTTCAGCCAGGCTAGCTTGAATCCAGTGGTGTAGTGAGAACGCGGACCCACGTCTGGGCATACCCTTCCCACTTCAGGCGACATATGCAAAATAAACAATTGATGGATGGAATGCTGGACAATGCAATCATTCACACTCAGTCACAAGGATCTGGGTTAAATCCGTCATTCTTTTGCTCACCACACCACCCCAGTTTGGACCCAGCATATGCAAATCAGTCTTGACCCTGTTCCTTGTGGGAACAGCCCAACCCAAACTGTCAAGCCAGGTCCTCCCTGGACCGGAAACAAGCCTCCAGGGACTGGTTTCAGGGCATAACCCTTCTTCAGCCAGGCTAGCTTGAATCCAGTGGTGTGGTGAGCACGGGACCCACGTCTTTTTGCATTTGCAATGATGGTAACAACACAACTGTTATCCATCACACTCTAACAAGTGTGACAATTTGGACTATTGCAGATCCCCATAGCTATAGGAATGGCTTGGGCAGCAGCTAACACTCATTTTTAATGTATGGTGAATTAATAATTAACTGCTGTTGTGGTAATTTCTAATCTCTAAATTAGCCAGACAGTGCCACCTTGTAACAGACTGTCACAAGCACCGGTGTTGAGAATGAAGTGCGGGTGCCGAGCACCGGAAACCACCATCTCAAATTGAGCACTGCTTCAGCCTATTGACATTAGAGGTTACAGCTAAAATCATTAAAAAATAGCTTACTGTAGGGGAGGCTTGATGAGTGCATCTTACATTGGAGCAAAGGTCCATACACTGGAGACCTGTTAGCAAAAAAACTGAGATTTAGATCACACTTTCTTACAATAATGAATCCTCTCCCTGATCCAGGACCCAATTGATATAAATTATATGTCATTTAATTACATTTTTGTATTTTGTGCAACTTGACTATATTTTTATTTAGAACATTTCTTCAATTTTCACGTCTTTTGGCAGCAATTTGTGCCCTGAGATCAACTAAATAATCACCTTACTCCTTTTACACACCCAGTTCAGAAACTATAAAAAATGCAAACTATGTAAAATACTATTCCACATTCTGTATCTTCATAATGTGATGCTTGACACTGCTAATGTACAAAAACGACACTTGCCACTGAGAAAGACTGAACGAAGGGCATGCGCTGTAGTAGTAATAGTGACAAATGGTTAAATTCTCCCTCTGAACATGACGGCTGCCTGTCTTGAATGCATATTTTTATTGCAAATCTACCAGAGGTCCATAAGCAACAAAACTGGGGTTATTCACGGGCTAATTCTTCATAGCAAACATTTGTTAAAACTGATATGATAGGGGGGAGGAGCCTAGCGCCTGACCAAGATGGCCGCGTGAGCTTTGAGCTCCCGGGACCCACGCGCCCTCCGTCGATTATCCTGTCTTAAATCCTGTTTTATATGCACGGCATCTTGCAGATGACTCATTGCTGAGGCGATTGATGCTGCCCGGGCTCGGATCGCCCACCGGGAACCGGAGTTGTGCACGGCGGAAGATTGAGGCCTATCTCCGAGGGATGCCAGGGGCTGGCGTTGGCAGGATGCCCGGCCTCTAATTGAACAACAGCGGCCTGGCGAGGTGTGAACTGGCGGACGGAGAACGCCGTACTTTCACTTTCACTTTCTCGCCCTTTGTTTGCCTTGGCCCGGGAGTGCCTTCTGATGCTTTACTATCCTCTGGACGCCTTACTCTGACTGGTTATTGCAGATCTGGCTTCTCCTGTTCCCTCTGACTGAGAGAGGGTCGTCTCTTTGCACCGGATTGCTCGGTGCCAGACATGTCGGGTAAAGCAGAGGTGGATAGGCTGAAACCCAAGGCTACCAGGCGGGGAGCCTATACCCAATCCAATAATATGGATCGCTATGCCCAGCAGAAGGGATCGCCTGGCGGATCGGGCCAGTCGCTGGACGTACAGAAGGCTGCCTCATCCCCGACCTCGGAGCTCTCATTGCAGGATGTCATGGGTGCGCTCGAGGGGATGCAGGCCTCGATTGGGAGACAGTTTTATGCCCTGGCGCATAAAGTGGATACTATCTTGGTGGATGTCAACCTGATCCGCGCGGATTTGGGCAAAACTAATGAGCGGGTTAAATCCCTTGATCTCAAGACCACAGGCCTCGCTGATGATGTCTCGGAACTTCAGACCGAAGTTCGAAAGCTGCGGGCCGAGAACGACCTCTCCGCCCGCCGGCTGGAGGACTTTGAGGGCCGGGCCAGGTGCAACAACGTGCGCATTATTGGGGTCCCGGAATCCTCGGATGAGGTCTCCGCAGATCTGCTCGTGGAGGACTTGGTGCTTAACCATCTGAAGCCTAAGGGCCTTGGAAAGTTTTTTGCAGTCGAGCGGGCTCACAGAGTTCCTGGCGGGAGGCCCAGGGCGGGAGCCCCTCCGAGACCGATTGTCGCCCGGCTCTTTCACTTCCGAGATCGGGACGCTATCCTGCAAGCATCGCGGGTGACGGGCCCGGTCCCTTTTCAGAACGCATCAGTGAGTTTCTATCCTGACTTCACCCAGCTGGTGCAAAAGCAAAGGCAGAGTTTCCTGGGGGTGAAGAGACGTCTTCGGGAGAGGGACCTGAAGTATGCTATGCTTTTCCCTGCCAGATTACGTGTGGTGTATGAGGACCGGACTTTCTTCTTTGAGTCGCCTGCTATGGCCAGAGACTGGTTGGACGCTCTGCCCCGACGACGGACTGGCGGGGATGCTGCCACAGACGTGGAGGGTGACCGGGATGGGCAGGGTTGATGCCTTTGGAGCCGGACTGACTTGCTTTGGTTCCGGACACTGACTTGAGCTGATTGCAGTAATACGGAGGGTTGCGGGAGGAAGATGGGAGCTCTTTCCTCCCTCAGGGTACTTTTTGTAGTTTTGTGTTATGGTGGGGCGACAGGCACACTGCAAGTTGGGGGGGCTTTGTAAGCTGCAGCAGGGGTGCAGGGTGGGGGGGAGTGTTGGGATTTTGGGGTTGTTGTTGGGGGGTTTGTTTTTGCAAGGCGTAGTAATGGATGTCAGGATTGTTCAATGGTGGCTCTTCGGGGGTGGGGTGGGCCTCTTTGTGTGTGGGGATGGGGGGTAGGGGCTTAAATATTATTAGCTGGAATGTTAATGGCTTGGGAGATCGTATTAAGCGGGGGATAGTCTTGCAGTTCTTGAAACGGTCTTTGCCGGATGTGGCCCTACTGCAGGAGACACACCTTATAGGTAATACTTGCTATGCTCTTAATAGAAAAGGTTACAAATTCATCGCTCACTCGGGATTCTCCTCAGGTTCCAGGGGTGTGGGCATCCTAGTTAGAGCTTCACTCCCTTTCGAGGTGGACTCCACCATTGTTGATGATAGGGGGAGGTTTGTGGCGGTGACGGGGAGGTGGGAGGGAAGAACGTTGGTTTTAGTTTCGGTTTATGTCCCTCCTGCCCTGCAGGCCTCCACGTTTGCAGATCTGGGTAGGGCCTTGCTGGACCTCCCGGAGGGTATGCTAGTGGTGGGGGGAGACTTTAATGCTGTCGGCTCTGGGTTGCTGGATAGGTACCCGCCCAGGGACACCGGGGGGGCTCAGAAGTGGCTTCCAGACTTTATAGATACACTCGGCTTGGTAGACTGCTGGAGGCTCCGGCACCCCACACAGAGCCAATATACCTTCCACTCCGGGGCGCATGGTAGTCTCTCTCGGATTGATTACCTGCTCACTCTGGCTGCGCACGCCTCATTGGTATCTGAGGCTAGGCATATGGTGCGGGGCATATCTGATCATTCGCCAGTTTGGGTCCGGCTGGATGTCGGCCGCGAGGGAGGGGGCAGGGTTGCTCCTATTAACCCCTGGTACTTTCGTGATCCCAAGATGCGCAGTGCGCTGTTGAAGACAGTTGATCACTATTTTAAGGACAATCAGGGTTCCGTTGATTCGGCTGTGTCGTTGTGGGAAGCATTTAAGACCGTGTTGAGAGGGGAGGCCCTCTCCTTGGTAGTGGCCGCCAAGCGACGGAGAGATGGCGAGGTTATACAGGTTGAGGATGATATCGCGGCTTTAGAGGTGGCCCTGGAGGGGGAGGTTACAGCGGCCTCACTGCATAATCTGAGCTTGAAGCAAGCGGAATATAGGGACCTGGTGGCGAATGCCGCCAAGACCCTCAGTAGGGAACAGCAGGGTCGCTTGTACGATGTTGGCGATAAGGCCGGGAAACTCCTAGCGTGGCTGGACAATAAAGAACGTGTTAATAGAGTGGTGCTGGAGCTGACGAGAGAGGGGGGAGAGGTGGTTGTTGATCCCGAGGGAATAGTACAGTGTTTTTCGGATTATTTCCGTATGGTTTACGCCTCGGTTTCGGATAGGCCAACTGAGGATTCGCGTGACCTCCTGCGTGACATCGCTCTGCCCTGCCTTTCTGACGTAGATAGAGATGACCTCGATGGAGATATAACGGTTGATGAGGTGGCGGGTGCTATCCGCGCGCTGAACTCGGGCAAGGCCTCAGGCCCAAATGGTTTGCCGATTGACTTGTATAAGCTGTTCCCGGATAGGGTTGCCCCTCACCTGCGCGCCATGTTCGTGGAGGCGCGGGGGAGTGGGTCCCTTCCGTTGGACCAGCGACTGGCGACGATTGTTGTGATACATAAGGATGGTAAACCCCGGGACAAGTGTGCCTCCTATCGGCCAATATCACTCCTTAATGCTGAGCCGAAAATTCTGGCTAAAATTCTGGCGGGCCGCTTGGTCAGGGTGCTTGGAGACTTGATCCACCCGGATCAATCGGGTTTTATCTCGCACCGTAACACTGCGTTAAACCTTAGGCGTCTTCATGGAGTGATTGCCAGGGCGAGCACGCTGAGAGAACCAGCTATTGTAGCGTCTCTTGATGCCACGATGGCTTTTGATACAGTGGAATGGGCATATCTGTGGGCTGTGCTTGCCAAGTTCGGATTTGGCCCTGGTTTTGTGAGCTGGGTGAGGTTGCTTTATGAGGGTCCCCTTGCGAGTGTTCTGGTAAACGGGCGGGTGTCGACTCCGTTCCAGCTTGGGAGGGGCACCCGGCAGGGTTGCCCCCTGTCGCCTTTGTTGTTCGCCCTCGCCCTCGAGCCGCTGGTGGCGTGGATACGCTGGCACCCGGATATACGTGGACTTAGATGGTCGCCCGATCACGAGGACCGTATTTCGCTCTATGCCGATGACATCCTGTTATATCTCGCCTCGCCCAAGAACTCGCTTATAGTGGTTTGTGACGTTCTGACATCTTTTGGTAAGAACTCGGGTCTCGTCATCAATTGGAGTAAATCATATCTGTATGTTCTGAGCGGCGATGTTCCACCTGTCCCGCGAACTTGTTCAATCCAGATCGCCCAGCAGGGCTTCGTGTACCTGGGGATTTTTATCTCCACTGACTCCACTTTGCGGTATGAGAAGAACCTGCTCCCTCCCCTGGCGCGTTTGCGGCGGGATGTTGCGGGCTGGCGGAGGATGCCGCTCTCCCTCCTCGGGCGCGCCGCCTTGTTCAAAATGATGTCTCTTCCCCGGTTCCTCTACGCCTTGCAGAATACTCTTGATTGGGTACCGGCCAGTTACTTTCGGGAGGTCGAAAGCCTCCAACGATCGTTGTTGTGGGATGGGCGGCCGCGCATAGCGATTGCTAAGTTGACGCTTCCGTGGTACGACGGGGGAATTGCGCTTCCGGACATTCTACGCTATTACTGGGCCACCCAGTTGAGCGCGATTAATCATGGTTTCTATGGTCCGGCTCTAAGCCCCGGCTACGCCATGGACCGATGGTTGTTGCGCGGCGGTAATTATCACAGAGCGTTTTACTCGCGGTCGCTGGACTCGTCCCTCACAGGGCCCACTGGGGTGGCGGTGCGGGTGTAGAAGTTGGCGACTGACTCGCTGGGCTGGAAGGATAGGCTCACCCTTGCTACCCCGTTGTTTGACTCTGAAAAATTGGGGAAGCTTTGGCATACGAAAGGTTTTGAGAAATGGGACTTGATCGGTATCGCCAGGGTTGGAGATTTGCTGATTAAGGGGAGGGTGAAGTCCTTTGAAGAGCTGCAGAAGGAGTATGAGTTGGGGAAATCCGAGTTTTTCCGCTATGTTCAGGTGCGTCATGCCCTGCGGTCAGTCCTCGTAGAAGGAGAGAAGGTGCCTGAGTCCTCTCCATTGGAGGATCGGATCCTCGATGGCCATATGCCAGAGAGTACGGTCTCTCTTATCTATAAGAAATTGATTAATGTTCGGGCGGACCTGCTATTGGGGCTGCGGGACCAATGGACTAGGGACGGACTTGAGCTGGACGACGAGGACTGGCAGTCTGCGGTTTCCTCTCCTAAGGAGGTCGCGATCCCTTCGCGTCTGCGGCTGGTGCAGCTCAAAATACTCCACAGAGTCTATGTTACGGGGCCAAGGTTGGTTCATATGGGATTTTCTGAGGAGGGCTTATGTAGGAGGGGCTGTGGTATGGTGGGTACCTTCCTGCATATCATTTGGGAATGTGGCGTCATCATGGAATTTTGGAGGAGAGTCCATGCGGTAATGGGGGAGGTGACGGGCATTGTTATGCAGCCGGAGGCGCGGTGTTGTCTCCTGAATGTTTGGGGGCCTACTGATCACGATGAGGCACAGACCCAGTGGGTGACACTGGGTAACATGGTGGCTAAGCGAGACATAGCACACCTGTGGGGCTCCGCGGGACCCCCCACATTGGCTGCGTGGAAGGAAAACATGGACTGGAGTATGCTCAGGGAAAAGACGGTATATTGCGCTAGAGGGCGCCCTCGGAAGTGGCATGCCATTTGGGGGCGGTGGAACCAATATAGGGGGGGCATATGTCTTGCCCCGGATCTGGATCCCCCCGAGGAGCAGCTCTCTCCTTAGCATTCTTTCCAGCTCTGTACATATATTTGATTGTTAATTGACTTCTTGGGTCTCTGCTTTTCCCCTTTTTCCTCTTATCACAGCACTGTGACTGATAGACGAGGGGGGTCCGGTCTCCCCTGAGGGGCATTCACCAGTTGTACTCAGTGTTTTTCGCCTTGCTTGGGTTTGGTGTGTGTTTGTGTTTATTTAAAATAGAACCTTTTTGCTTCTCCTTTTATGCACCGTGGACGCTTCTTTGTACTGCCCTCTTGAAGCTGCCGAACCTCCGGGTTGTCGGCTGAATAGCTGTGTCCCTGTTTTTGATGAATAAAGGTTTAAAAAAAAAAAAAAAAAAAAAAAAACTGATATGATCTTCATCTGACATTGCCTGTGTCCCACTCACACTGTATTTGCACTAGAAGAACTGGGCAGGAGAGACTATCCCATCATTTGAAGGACAATACATCTTGCTGTACCAGAGCTTGCTACTGTTGGTGAAATAATATGTAAAGTTGCCAGTTTTATAGAACAGTGTTATTCCCATGGTCAAATAAGTCTCATGCAGTGTTTTTCTCTCCTAAAATAAATGAATATTTATGGACAATTTCAACATTTTCGACATATTGGTGGAGCGCATCTGGCTTCAAGTTTGCTATTTGAATTCTCTGGTTTCCCTTCATGTTCTTCGACTTGAGTTTGGGCTACCTTCCACTGTTGTGCTCATTCCAGCGGCTGTTCTGATGTGGGGGAACTGCATGATTGGAACTGAAATTGGGTAAATTGGAGCCGCAATAAGGCACAACATTTTTAATATCCTGAGAGAGAAAAGTGTGTTATATTCTTCCTTCAGAAAAACAATTGAAATGTTTGATACTGTCCAAATTAGCGTTTACCCATTGCCAAGATCCCTTTAAAAAATATTTAAAAAATAGTTGTATAAAGTAAGCATGAAAAGGGATCTTTTGCTCTGCACACAGCATGTGGGAAACATGGTTGTTCAAGAAAGTAGCATCTGTAAAAAGCCTTAGCCTTACCTTATCTGGAATCTCCCACGTGGAGTGCATACAATTATTTTGATTCTAAGGCTAAATTTAGTCCTCCTTCATGTGATCACAGGGATATGGGAAGGCGAACCAAAGGAAAAGAGACTTTGTGAATTATGTTCTAAACATTCACAAGACTAATATCATGTGGTCTTTGTGTGCCCTTATTTGCACTGTGCATGTCGCCACTTTTTAAGACCGATCTTTCTAAAAATATAATGCAATATTGGCAGCTGAGGCTCATCAATGTTTATTTGCTCCCCACTGAGATAGTTTGCGCATATATGTTGTTACTTTTTCAAATGTTTTCTAAATGTGTTTAAATCTCTTTTTTGTCTCTGTTAGTTGCAGTTATGCTTGCGTATACTTAACCATTTTGCACTTCTTATGTGGATCTCCATTGGAGTTCTAAAACATAAATAAATAATCTTGATTTGACAATTGAAAATAGTTTTTGAACGTTTGTGCATTTTGGGCTTAAACTTTTAAATCTAGAACAATAAAAATAAAATTTACATTTAACGAAAGAATATGAGAGGTTAAGATTGTATACATTATCCAGCCAATAAGATATTAAGTGCTTAGTTACACATCTGAGATGTAGAGGAAAATTAAGAGTGAATACAGATGAAGTTAGTTGCAAAACCATTTGCTCTTTCTGATTTCAAAGGGTCTAAATTTGTCTGCATTGTTTGATGTATTCTTTGCCTCCATGAGCGACTGAGAGTATGTCATCCCAGGAATTATTTTGCAGTGTTCGTTTTTGATCTGAACATAATTTGACTTGTGAGTTTTCTGTGACCAGTTGTCAAATCTCTCAAGTGAATGCTTGCATCATGAGGTATTTTGTGTGGAACACGAAGAGAGATAGCTAGATGGGTTCAGGTGCTAACCCATGCCATCCGTTTTAAAACGATGAGTTGAACCCAAAAACCCTCACTGGAAACCTTGAGAAGCGAGAATAATTATATATACCCATCACATAACCACTTCACATACTGATGAAACACAGACACATGTCTTGCCTTTCTAATGACTTGATAATAGGGCTAAGGAAGCTAGCCGTCTAAGAGACTTCTAGGTCCAGTGGAGTCTCTGGTCTACTCTACCATGCATTCTGCTGTATTAAATGCCTTCTAAGCCTAGAGCTGCCTGAAAGCCTAATTGGTCTGGAAGAAGAAGACTGAATCCAAGGAAAGGAATTTCTGATCCCTGCCTTGCTGGAGATCAAGTAGAGCACTGCTTGCTAGGAACCCACTGAGGCTATAAGTGAACAGTGACCAGTGCTCAGTGAAACCCATACCTCCAAACTAAGCATGCATACTTGAAATCTGCAAACTAACCCCGAGAAACACATCAAAGCCACCAAGGTGCCTAACTTCTCTTCTGTGCCACAACCTTCACTTAAGCTCTGCAAGAAGAGAACACACCTTCACTGTTAAGCTCACATAAAGTTTTGATAAGGACATATTTCTGGTACTAACTGTATACCCTTCTCTGTCAACTAACACATATAAGGGTAAGGAATTATTATCACCGAAGACACTTTTTGTTGTTGCTTTTACACAGTTTTGTTTATATTCAATGAATTTGTAGCCAAACTGCTTATCTCCACAGGTACTAATTTCCTCAATTTTACATTTCTCTAGTATTTCTACCTCTATGTTATTTTTTACTTGAATTATCACAACTTGATTTTAATCTTTAAATTCATGATAGTTGACTGTAGTAACTTTAGAAGTATAGTTTGTGAATAGCAATGGTCCTATTCTTTTGTGAGTGGATGTTGTTTATTTTCATGTCTCTTCCAAAACACCTTCCTACCATTCCCAAGACCCCTTCAATTTAGGTGTAAGAATTCCCTACTCATTCCACACATACTTACTACTAAAATGTAGATCTATGTGTGTATAGATAAAAGATAGGAGTGGTTGAGGTTTGTAAATAACATTTTAGGTATGTGAGTAGTACGACTACTTCACATACTACAAAATGCAGTTTGTGAAAAGGCTCCTAGGTCTCTGGAGGTTACAGACAGATTGTAAAAATGTCCAAAAGAGGTATCAAAATGGCGCCCTTTGAATGGTTTAGTTCCTTGCCACACTTTACTTAAACTACATGATTCATAAGAAGCCAATTGAACTTGTAGATACTTTTGTTTATCTAATAATACAAAAGATATTTTTTATAGGCGATATGTTTTCTTCTTTATTTTCTGACTACCTTCTTCCATTTTGTTAATATTTGCTACACTCCCTGGCCAATCATCACATGATCCTGGGATATTCAGGCAGAGGGGAACATAACTCCAGGCTGTAAAACCTGATTACTCCGTTAATTTTATATGCCACCTGTAGTTCATGAAAAGTGTCTGAAATTCAATTATTCTGTATAGCTGAAAAAGAACAAACTAAAGTACTGCAACATCTGTGAGATCTTGATTGATGCCAGTGGCGATTGCTGACTGGTCTGCTCCTGACTTGCGCTCCTGCTGGAGCTTTGCATGTCTCTTTCTATGATGCAGCAAGGAAATAATTTCCAGGATTCCCCTCCAAGACTGCAGTGGTAGAGAAAGTACTGGCAGTCCATGGGGTCACAATAGGCATAGCTCAGGCATCGGAGGATGCACAGATAGATTGTCATGGCTCTTTGCAAAGCAAACAAAGCAAGAACATTGGGAAAAAAGCGGATGATAGAGTATTGAGCCTCTGCATTTCAAGTAATGAAAGACTTTTTTTAAACACAAAAGGGGTGAATACAGACTAGAAAAAATGGATTTCAACATCTCACAGCAGAGAAAAGTAACAGAAGATGGACAATTAGCACTCGACCTGAGCTCCAAGAAGACTTAACTGGTGTGTTACCTTCTCCCTTCTTTCCAATATTTTCAGGTTAGAAATGGGTACACACTAACACCTGCTGATTTCAAGAGTAAAACAAACCATGAATGGATTCTTACAAGTATTTAAAAAGTTCTTAGACGCTGGGCAAAGATCTCCATTCTGAAATAAAACATCCCTGATGTAGGACCGGGGGTCACCAGGCCCTAAGGGGCTAGCGTGGCGCGAGCAGGTAGGCATCCAAAGGCTTACGTGTAAAGTGACCATACAGCACACACATCCACTGAGACAGGAAACGCACGCAATAATTGACACCACACAGTAGTTTGGATAAAACCAATCAGTTTTATCTAGATCAACCTTAGGATCAAAAGCAGTGTGTTAGAAATAAATTTGGTCATTAACACATCGAAACCTGGCCTGGAATCAAAGCACAGCACATAGCAAATCCAGAGCGCTTCAAATATGGCAGTTTAACATAGCGCTGCACATAGCAATTCAATAGCGCGTCAAAACATGGCATTTAACATAGCGCTGCACATAGCAATTCAATAGCGCTTTAAATATGGAAGTTTAACATAGCGCTGCACATAGCAATTCAATAGCGCTTTAAAACATTGCATTTACCATAGCGCTGCACATAGCAAAGTATTAGCGCTTCAAATAGAGCATTTCAACATAACGCTGCACATAGCAATTCAATAGCGCTTTAGAACATGGCATTGAACATAGCGCTGCACATAGCAAGGCAATAGCGCTTTAAAACATGGCATTTAGTCATAGCGCTGCACATAGCCAATCAATAGCGCTCCAAAACATAGCATGTAGGCATAGCGCCGCACATAGCCAATCAATAGCGCTGCACACCTTGTCATCTGAACCTAGCACTTCAAATATGGCAATACATTAAGGCCTGAAACGTGGCATCACATAGGCACATTAACCAGGGCTGGTCCTTGAAGCACTACCTAGTGACTCCCTGGAGCATTAACTTCGCAAGCTTGGGGAGCATCAAACCTTGCAAGTTCTGGGCCAGACCTCGAAGCTCTTAGGCGGGGTACTTGAGGCCACTCTTCAGCCCAGTCGCTCCTGGGGATATCCTCGGATCCCCACCAGATTCCTCCAGTCAGGTCCCTCGTTAAGGGGCCGTGGCCCAGTCCATTCGCGCTCTGTGGCTTGGGGCTTAGCAGCTCCGCGATCGATTTCCCCGGGGGAGGGGCATGCTCAGGACCTCGTGGGCCTCCCGCCCTCCTCCCCGGGAATTACCTGACTCTTCGGCCTGACGTGGGCCCTTGCGAGGGTTCTCCGGTCTTGGGGCGGGGGAAGCAGGCCTTCCTTGAGTCCTCCCGGTGATGTCCGGGTCGAGGGGGATGGCGTGGGGCTTCCGGTCAGGCCAGACGTGGCCGGGGAGCTCCGCGGTGTTCGCAGGCGATTCCGGTGATCTTCCGGCAGGCTTCAGAAGCCCGCGCGCAGCCGCCAATGACAGCGCGGTCTGCGGGCGTGCGGCCAACTTGACCAATGGCTCAGCGGCGGGGGTGGCGTTTGGCAGCCCGCCCCCATCAGGTGACTCCGGCTTCAGCTTCAGGGCCGTGCGAGGCTTTCGCTGTGTTCCGGCGACCTTCTCCGCCCTCCGACGGCAGCAACGGGGCCCCGGGCTTCTCCACGGGCCCCGGTGATCACGGGGACAATCTTTCTCCTTTCCACGGCGGCAATATGCGAGGTGTGCACCCGCTTAGGTACACAGGCTGCAGAGCGCCGCCATTACGCGGGGTGGGCACCTGCTGTCAAGACGCAGTACCCAGGCGCTAGAAACACGGGGTGGGCTCCCGCTGTTTTAAGTCAGCCAAAGGACCGCGATGACGCGGGGTTTTCAAATAAACCAGTTCTCCTCTCCTCCCAGCGCTATGGGGGCCGTGGCTATAGCGCTTCCCAGGCGCTAGGTAGCAGGCAGCTGGGATTACCACACTCACCAGCAGAACACAGTCCATTCCAGGGTTGCGCCCACCGGATATAGCGCTCTCCTTCCACGGGGAGCTTGTATATAGCGCTCTCTCTCCCCAGGGACAGCAGTCAGGGTCCCACGAGGCGCTTGCTGGTTCCTGCGCCCTGGGTTGAGGGTCTCTTGAGGGGGGAAGTTGAGTTGGTGGCTAAAGGCAGTTTAATCAGTCTCTGCCAGTCGTCCCTGGGTTCTCCTCCCGCCGGGCCAGATCAGTGGGTCAGTTCAGGATCCCTCACTCACTTAAAAGGCAGCACCTAAGCCCTGTCACTTCCAGCGGCATAGGTCCCTGACTAAACCCTACCACCTAAAACGCCTGCGTAGGTTTCTCCTGGGCTGCTTTGCCCCAACTATAGCTTTCCCTCGCCCTGTGGACAGTAGAGGGGGGTAGGTAGGCTCAGGGCCCAGCACACAGGCCCATGTGGCGGTAACCCCTGGCAGCAGGTCCCCTCTCTCTCAGGTCCACCCTCTGAGTGACTGAGCACATGGCAGCACAGCTCCGCCCTTTATACGCCCCTCACCCCACCTTCCAGACAGTGGCAGAAGCTTCTAGAAGCGTCTGGGGAGACTGGCTCTAACTGGCCTAGGGGGAGGGGTAGAGCACCCTGGGAGCCAGGCTTCCCTCCAAAATCTGGGGATTCTGGGAAATAACAACTAGACTGGTAACCCAGCTCAGTCAAACAGCGCAACCACACAGCTTTGGCATCAATTTTAAGTTACATGTTTAAAATGGGGAAACTCAGTCTGTGTACATTATCGCATAGCATTCAATCTTTGCATTTACACATCATGCGATTTCCCAGAAAAGCGAAAAATTTCAGGGAAAAAGGGCCAAGTCCAACATAACCCCCTTCCAGCCAAAAGCCAGGGTAGACCGATCAATGCCTTGATGGGCTTCCCTGCTTGGGGCGAGAAAAGGTGGACACAGGCCCGCAACTGCAGGAGCACCCGCAGGTTCTCCTCCACTCTGGAACCCGATGGTTCCCTCTTTCAAACCTTCCTCAACCGACTAAGCCACCACCAGGGGGTTCCCTAGCTGGTTGTGGCCAGGACTGGCTCCTGGGCCATCCAGATGTCTCTGGCCCTTGCGGTCTCACAGAGTGGGGGGCAGTAACCCCAGGCCCGTAGTATCCGTTGACCACTCTCCTCCTCCTCCTTGCAGTTCCAACTGCCACTGGTCCTCCCACCTGACCAGCCATCAGGGGCGAGGCTCTCCTCCCCCTACCTCTCCTTCTGGGGTTCCTCACCCTACTCCCATGCGAGGCACCCTCAGACCACAACTCTCTCCACAGTCCAGGGCCTTGACCCTGCAGCTGGTTCCCCAACCTAGGGTATAAACCCTTAGGCTGCACCGGTGCCAGGGGCGAGTCCTCCCTCCCCCTGCACCCCCTCCCAGAGTTCCGCACCCTCCCAACGGGAGAAGTACCCCTGGAAGACACTTCTGGGGGGACACTGCTAACAGATGCCCCACCCGCCAGGTCAGGTAGTACCCATCCTGGCCTCCCAACCCAGGATCTAAGCCCTGTGGGTGAGCCGGTGCCCGAGGTGAGACCTTCCTCCCTCTGCACCCCCTTCCAGAGTTCCGCACCCTCCCACCTGGAAAAGTACCCCTGGAAGTCAACTCTGGGGGGACACTGCTAACAGATGCCCCACCCGCCAGGTCAGGCAACCCCTGAACCTGGCATCTCAGCCCAGGATCTAAACCCTGCGACTGGGCCGACCCCAGAACCTCAGGAGCTCTGATTACAGACGCCCCTTGTTCTCCTGACACTAGGAGCTCCCCTTCACTGGACGGCACATCAGGACAGCCTAGGCTCCCAACCTGGGGCTCCCTTATGGAACTCTCCAGGCCCTGAGACTGCGGTTGGGGTACCTCGGGACACCTCCCCGTCTCACTCCTTCCTGTAGATAGGATGTGAGGCCCTACAACCCTCTCACTTCCCTGGGACCTAGCTGGGCTATTTGCCACCTCTCCCACCTCGCTGGGTTGGAAGATCCCTGTACCACCCCCTTCAGGGTCACTCCCCAATGCCTTCTCAGACACCCTGGCACTCACCCAGAGGTCTGCCTCCCGTGCAAGCTCCCTGGGGTCGGAGAACCCGCACTGTAACAGGTGGTGACGCAACTTTGGGAAACAATTCCTGAGCATGTGCTCTTTGATGACTACCTGGCACAGCCCTTCCCAATCATTCACTGCACTCCTCACCACCCAATCCTCCAATGCAGTCCAACATACCTCCGCAAACTCCCCCCAGGACTGGTGCGACAGTTTTCACCTGCCCCTGAACTCTAACCTGTCCTCCTCCTTCTGGGAATCAGGCACCGTCTCCCGGGCTCTGGGAGTGGGACACCCTACATTGGATCCACTCTCGCTGCCACCACTGGATCCCACCCTTACTGGTGAATCCAGACCACAAAAACCACTCTCAGGGGACAACCTACCCTCCCGAGCTGGTCTCTCCCTGGCAAAGGCCCTCTCTGCCTCCGCCATCCTTTCCTGCGCTAGGACCTTCTCAGTCTCTAGCCTCCTCTCCTCCACACTCAGCCGCGCTAGCTCCACTCTGAGCCTTTCCAGCGCCAGATGATGCTCCCTTCCTTCCCTCCTATCCACCCACTCTTCTGGGGACAGGGAAAGGGGCAGAGCAGTGCCCCCGGGACTGGACCCAGCGCGGGATTCCCTAAACCTGGTGTCCTCACTCGCTACTAGCGTCTCCCCCCGGTCATCTTCTTCCTCCCCGTCAGTGTTACCACCCCCCGGGGTTATGGACTGGGCCCCCTCACTCTCGGAGTCCTCCCCTCTCTGGAGGTCCTCCTCCGGGTCTCCACTAAATCCACCCTTTAAATATGCGTAGGGGTAATCTGACAGGTCCCCACCGATCTCTAGGGGTTCCCCCCTCTTGAGGGCCTCATAGAGAAATAGCTTCCGGCGTGTGTTGCCTACTGGGGGTATCCCTCTATCCCTGCAGAAATACATCACTTCCTGCTCCGTGTACTCCATAAGGCAATCCTCCTTGTAGGTCAACCCCATCCTGGCAAGGTACACCCGGGACACACCACCCACAGTGCAACAGGGGAACACAATTTAAATTACACTTCCAGGAGGAAATCACAATTACAATAGGCGTCCAATTGCGGCGCCCACCGTCTCACTGGTGGGTGCTGTATAGTCACAGGTCCTTATCCCACCGCTGCCTCCAATGTAGGACCGGGGGTCCCAGGCCCTAAGGGGGTAGCGTGGCGCGAGCAGGTAGGCATCCAAAGGCTTACATGTAAAGTGACCATACAGCACACACATCCACTGAGACAGGAAACGCACACAATAATTGACACCACACAGTAGTTTGGATAAAACCAATCAGTTTTATCTAGATCAACCTTAGGATCAAAATCAGTGCGTTAGAAATAAATTTGGCAGGTCATTAACACATCGAAACCTGGCCTGGAATCAAAGCGCAGCACATAGCAAATCCATAGCGCTTCAAATATGGCAGTTTAACATAGCGCTGCACATAGCAATTCAATAGCGCGTTAAAACATGGGATTTAACTTAGCGCTGCACATAGCAATTCAATAGCGCTTTAAATATGGCAGTTTAACATAGCGCTGTACATAGCAATTCAATAGCGCTTTAAAACATTGCATTTACCATAGCGCTGCACATAGCAAAGTATTAGCGCTTCAAATAGAGCATTTCAACATAGCGCTGCACATAGCAATTCAATAGCGCTTTAAAACATGGCATTGAACATAGAGCTGCACATAGCAAGGCAATAGCGCTTTAAAACATGGCATTTAGGCATAGCGCTGCACATAGCCAATCAAAAGCGCTCCAAAACATAGCATGTAGGCATAGCGCCGCACATAGCCAATCAATAGCGCTGCACACCTTGACATCTGAACCTAGCACTTCAAATATGGCAATACATTAAGGCCTGAAACGTGGCATCAAATAGGCACATTAACCAGGGCTGGTCCTTGAAGCACTGCCTAGTGACTCCCTGAAGCATTAACTTCGCAAGCTCGGGGAGCATCAAACCTTGCAAGTTCTGGGCCAGACCTGGAAGCTCTTAGGCGGGGTACTTGAGGCCACTCTTCAGCCCAGTCGCTCCTGGGGATATCCTCGGATCCCTACCAGATCCATCCAGTCAGGTCCCTCGTTAAGGGGCCGTGGCCCAGTCCATTCGCGCTCTGTGGCCGTGGGGCATAGCAGCTCCGCGATTGATTTCCCCGGGGGAGGGGCGTGCTCAGGGCCTCGTGGGCCTCCCGCCCTCCTCCCTGGGAACTACCTGACTCTTCGGCCTGACGTGGGCCCTTGCGAGGGTTCTCCGGTCTCCTTCGGCTCGGGGCGGGGGAAGCAGGCCCTCCTTGAGTCCTCCCGGCGATGTCCGGGTTGAGGGGGATGGCGCAGGGCTCCCGGTCGCGCCAGACATGGCCGGGGAGCTCCGCGGTGTTCGCAGGCGATTCCGGTGATCTTCCGGCAGGCTTCAGAGGCCCGCCCGCAGCCGCCAATGACAGCGCGGTCTGCGGGGGCGCGGCCCACTTGACCAATGGCTCAGCGGCGGGGGCGGCGTTTGGCAGCCCGCCCCCGTCAGGTGACTCCGGCCTCAGCTTCAGGGCCGTGCGAGGCCTTTGCTGTGTTCCGGCGACCTTCTCCGCCCTTCGACGGCAGGGACGGGGCCCCGGGCTTCTCCGCGGGCCCCGGTGATCACGGGGACAATCTTTCTCCTTTCCACGGCGGCAATATGCGGGGTGGGCACCCGCTTAGGTACACAGCCTGCGGAGCGCCGCCATTACGCGGGGTGGGCACCTGCTGTCAAGACGCAGTACCCATGCGCTAGAAACACGGGGTGGGCTCCCGCTGTTTTAAGTCAGCAAAAGGACCGCGATAACGCGGGGTTTTCAAATAAACCAGTTCTCCTCTCCTCCCAGCACTATGGGGGCCGTGGCTATAGCGCTTCCCAGGCGCTAGGTAGCAGGCAGCTGGGATTACCACACTCACCAGCAGAACACAGTCCATTCCAGGGTAGCGCCCACCGGATATAGCGTTCTCCTTCCACGGGCAGCTTGTATATAGTGCTCTCTCTCCGCAGGGACTGCAGTCAGGGTCCCACGAGGCGCTTGCTGGTTCCTGCGCCCTGGGTTGAGGGTCTCTTGAGGGGGGGAAGTTGAGTTGGTGGCTAAAGGCAGTTTAATCAGTCTCTGCCAGTCGTCCCTGGGTTCTCCTCCCGCCGGGCCAGATCAGTGGGTCAGTTCAGGATCCCTCACTCACTTAAAAGGCAGCGCCTAAGCCCTGTCACTTCCAGCGGCGTAGGTCCCTGACTAAACCCTACCGCCTAAAACTCCTGCGTAGTTTTCTCCAGGGCTGCTTTGCCCCAACTATAGCTTTCCCTCGCCCTGTGGACAGTAGAGGGGGGTAGGTAGGCTCAGGGCCCAGCACACAGGCCCATGTGGCGGTAACCCCTGGCAGCAGGTCCCCTCTCTCTCAGGTCCACCCTCTGACTGACTGAGCACATGGCAGCCTAGCTCCGCCCTTTATACGCCCCTCACCCCGCCTTCCAGACAGTGCCAGAAGCTTCTAGAAGCGTCTGGGGAGACTGGCTCTAACTGGCCTAGGGGGAGGGGTAGAGCACCCTGGGTGCCAGGCTTCTCTCCAAAAGCTGGGGTTGCTGGGAAATAACAACTAGACTGGTAACCCAGCTCAGTCAAACGGCGCAACCACACAGCTTTGGCATCCATTTTAAGTTACATGTTTAAAATGGGGAAACTCAGTCTGCGTACATTATCACATAGCATTCAATCTTTGCATTTACACATCATGCGATTTCCCAGAAAAGCGAAATATTTCAGGGAAAAAGGGCCAAGTCCAACATAACCCCCTTCCAGCCAAAAGCCAGGGTAGACCGATCAATGCCTTGATGGGCTTCCCTGCTTGGGGCGAGAAAAGGTGGACGCAGGCCCGCAACTGCAGGAGCACCCGCAGGTTCTCCTCCACTCTGGAACCCATTGGTTCCCTCTTTCAAACCTTCCTCGACCAACTAAGCCACCACCCGGGGTTTCCCTAGCTGGTTGTGGCCAGGACTGGCCCCTGGGCCATCCAGATGTCTCTGGCCCTTGCGGTCTCACAGAGTGGGGGGCAGTAACCCCAGGCCCGTAGTACCCGTTGACCACTCTCCTCCTCCTCCTTGCAGTTCCAAACTGCCACTGGTCCTCCCACCTGACCAGCCATCAGGGGCGAGGCTCTCCTCCCCCTACCTCTCCTTCTGGGGTTCCTCATCCTACTCCCATGCGAGGCACCCTCAGACCACCACTCTCTCCCCAGTCCAGGGCCTTGACCCTGCAACTGGTTCCCCAACCTAGGGTCTTCCCATCCAGCCTGACCCTCCCAATCCTACCTTGCAACTCCATTCCTTGCTGCGTACCATCCCACAGCCTCCTCAATTTACCACTCATTTCACAAGACTCTCACTCCTAGGCCAAAATCCAAGGTAGAGGAACAATGGGAGTCTGATTTTGCCATCTCTTGGCCCACCTCTCTTTGGGATAAATTGTGGACCAAGATCCGCAAGTCATCTAGGGCTGCTTCTCTCACACAAACTCTTTTTTTAATTCATAACAGACTTCTCTTTTCACCACATATGTTGAATAAGAGGTTTTCTTCAGTCCCTGATCTTTGTTGGTCTTGTTCGACACCTAAGGCTACTCTTTTTCACATGCTTTTTTCTTGTACTGTTACGCACAATTTCTGGAAACAAGTTTGGGCCCAAATTAATGCCATATTTCATACTGCATCCCCCTTCTCTTTTGTTAATATTTTTTTAGGGAGTCTTTCTCCTTGTTGGGCAGATATTGATTTTAATACGCAAATTGTTGACTTGTTGTTAGCTGTCGCATTCCAGCAAATTACTGTTAATTGGAAAAATTTCACTAATATTTCTTTTAGAGCATGGTGGTACAACGTATGTCACAATCACAGACTAGACACTGCTTTCGTCTACCCCCTTAGTCTTGCTACAAAGCGACATGATTTATGGCTTCCTGTGACCCTGTACCTAGATGTTTGTGCTAAGCGTTCCTCTCATTTGCCTCCCATTCAGCAAGAGGTCTCTAAGCCTCCTTGATTGACCTTTTTGTTCCTTTGCATTTTTTTTTTTTTTTATAATCCATTTTATTGCATATTATTTTTAGTACTGCTTTTTGTTATATAGCCTCAATTATTTGTTATCTTCTAATTTAATGTTTATTTCCATCGCCGTGTTTTACTCCACCTCTCATTCTGATGCTATGTTTTAGTTTTTCTTATGTATCGACACCTTTATTTGTCTAATAAAAATCTTTTGAACTTAAAAAATGGGGAAACTCAGTCTGCGTACATTATCGCACAGCATTCAATCTTTGCATTTACACATCATGCGATTTCCCAGAAAAGCGAAAAATTTCAGGGAAAAACGGCCAAGTCCAACACCTGATTACCCCCCAAAGCATACTCCAGACCTTCAAACAGAAATAGAATCAAGACGAAAACCATCTTTTAGTGGCTCCCCCTTAAGACTACTTTTTCCTTGAACCCCTGTTTTAAAATAATAGAGCAAAAGAAGGGACTCAAAATCACAAGATAAGAGCCTCAAGGAGCAGGGAAAGCAGAGCAAAAATGCAAGCAGTGTTAGGACTATGAGAGCCTCAGAAAACATTGTTCAACATTATCCTCCCAACTACAATTAAAAGAGAATCGAAGAGAGTCCAATCTAGAAGAATGCAGGGACAGGGTAGCTCCTAACAGTTCCACTGCAAGTAGGTTTGGTCTACTTTAGACCTCAAAGAGATAGTCTACCATGCAAGTAGCAATCGAAGAGTATCTTGTTGATAAGGTAGAACTGAGTATCTTGGAAATAATGCTTGGAGATGGAGCTCAGGAGAAACACCAGGCCAACCAAGTCTCCTTAGAATCCACTCCTTATTTTTTTACCAATGGAAATAAAGTGATTTGAAACACCAGACATCAATTGAAACAAGATCCAAGGCTCTTGTCACATTTTAGAGAGTGAATCGGATGAACTAGCAGAGGGAATCGAAAAACTAGAAGAAAACATTGAAAAGCTACATTTCGATATCCTAAAAAATACTCAAGGGATTTAAAAGCTGGAAATGCAAAGTAAGACTTTGATTGAGAACTCTGAGAGATTATAATATCACCCCTGATGGAACAATGTAAGCATCTGGAATGTACCTGAAGGAACTGAGGGTAGTGATGTGAAAGGTTTTTTAGTCAAGATTTTAAATGTGGGGTCCTGTATGGCAATGCAAAGGTCACTCTATAGGTAGAAATTCAGAGGGTCCACAGGGATCTGTTTAACTGGAACCCAAAACGAAAACCCCAAGCAAAATATTAGTAAATTATCTTACCTATACTCTAAACAGCAAAATCTTGGAACCGCATTATATCTGATAAGGCCCGTCATTGGCAGGATGACAGCATAACACCAGTGGGAGTTGGGAAACAGAATGTAGGAACTGCAGAATTTGAGAACAAAGGTCCAACTAAAAGTTTCAGCCATGTTGAAAATAATATAGAGAAATTAAATGTTTAACTTTAAGAAGCAGAAGAATTGAATGAACTGATTAAACTGATTAAAGTTGCAACATAGAGTCTACACTTCAGTAAGAGACAGGGAAGGAAGAATTTAAGTACCCGCTACAAGAACAGTTTTTATGGTCTGGCTTGACAGCGCAGCTGTCACCAGACAATTATGTGAGGATCCATAGACAGGGGCTTTGGTTCCTCCCACATTTTGGGAGCCAGTAGTACATGTTTTGATTGGGCAAAAGTTGTATGCTTCCACAAAAAATTGTTTGCTTTCCACGGTAGCTGCAATCATTTTGTTTATCCAGCTGGCTGAGGCTGCGCTTTCATGAGCACTTATATGACATTGTAATGCTGTAAACGTCTCTTTGATAGGTAGATAAGTTATTGTGTTTGTCTTTTTCTGGTAGCAGCACACATGGGAGAAGGGCCATCAGGTTTCTAGCTCTGGCTTGACAGTACAATTGTCACCTATCCTTTTAACATACACCAGTATTATTCTACAGTTCTTTGCTTCCACACAAATACATATGTGTTCCCATGCTATTTACTTGTAATGCTTCAACTTACCATACAACATTCCTTTAAAGCCAGACCTATTGGCATGCTTGTTGTGTTGAGCCATCCTATTGGGGCAGTCTCAAAAAGCATGCGAGATATGCCACATAGTAAAGAGAGGGCTACTCTCTGGGTAGGGGTGTAGCAGTGGATGGGGAGCATATACGGAAAAAACTCTTTAATATGGCAAACCAAAAATTCTTTTGAATGTTTTTACGTGTATAATTTGGTTACAGGTTCACTATCATTTTTGCTAATTAATTGCTTTGCAATTGGGGAAATAATGTTGATACTAAATGTGTTTTACTCTTTGTTTGGCTACTTTATTATTGATCTCATTGCGTGCGATTTTCTGTAAATGATTTTACTGCATAACCATTTTAAAATTGGATCTAGTAGTTTTATTACTCCTTTTTCTTGTGCTTTATGGGTTTGGTTGATTTTAATTTTTACTACGAGTTAGTTTTAAAGGCGAGTTGTGCATCTGGGTTGCGAATAATGGTGATGGAGCGCAATTTTGATCCCTGCAAAAATCCCGGCATACAAAAGTTGAACAAGAGTAGAAGTACTGCACAGCATTTTTTTACTTAGAAAAGGTAGAAAGTCTGCTCCTACATCCCTCAGTTAAGAAACATAAAGGAATGTTCTCTAATGTGAGTATGCTCCTCTGTTGCTTCCTGCATTAGAAAGGAATACTTCTCAACTTCACGTGAATGTCACAAATCTTAAGAGGACCTTGCCACTTACTCCAGAGAATGCAGCCAACAGTAACTCACAGGGCCTTGCCATGGCTTCAAAGTGCCAGAGCTGGGATGGTTTCAAATGGGGTCGTGGTTTTCTGCCATCGGCTAATCCCCACTACCTCTTTTTTCGACTCAAGTTGATGGATCTTTGCTGTTGTTTTAGAGAAGATTCTAGCTGTATTTTGCATAAATTATCACAATCTATATCAGGCAATAATGAGAGTTTGTTATGAGTTAAAGGGTTTTGTTATTAAAAATGTTCAGTAAGTCTTCTTTATGAGGTCAGAAGTTAAACGTCATCAATATCAGTCATCAGACTCTCATTCGTAGTCAATAAATCAATAGAAACTATTAGTTGGAAAAAACTTTTAATTGCAGAATTTACGATTTCTTAGCTCTGGTAATATTTATATGTCAGTGTCTCAGCGTATTAGGCCTAGCATGTTAAAATATGACTACCTAGTGCAATGTTTGCATTACAATTGTGCTTCAAGTCTTAGTAGCATTGCACATTAGTTCACATTTTTCTCAAAACATTTTAAATGCTTCTTCACTAGTGTATACTATGATGGCAGGCAAAAGTAGCAGAAATACCAGAGACCACAGAAGACTTTTTAAAATAAAATTTGACAATGACCACTACTAAATTGTCGCAATCTCTATCTAGATCAGGCAATAATGAGAGTTTGTTATTAGTTAAAGGGTTTTATTATTCAAAATGTTAAGTAATTCATCTTTATTAGGTCACAAGTTAAATTTCATCAATCTCAGTCATTAGAATCTCCTTAGTAGTCAATAAATCAATAAGAAACTATTCATTGTAAAAAAAATTTAAAAGCTGAGTTTACGATTTCTGTTAATTTTAATATGGCAGTGTCTCAGATTATTAGGCCTAGCATGTTTAAGTATGATTGCCTTGAACATTTTATGCATTAAATTTGTGTTTTAAGTCTTAGTAGTATCGCACATTAATTAAAAATGTTCTCAAAAATGTTAAAATGCTGTTTTACAAGTGTATACTAAGGTGGCAGGCAGACATTCCAGAAATACCAGAGACCACAGAAGACTTTTTTCATGAAATGTGAGAATGACCACTTCTGGACTAAAAAAAGCCCTTGGAAGTCCTAGACTGAGGGGCATATGTATGACCCCCGCTATGTCGTTCTTGCACCACACAACATCGTGCAAGAGCGACACAGCTCAAAAATGAGATTTATGAAGACAGGCATGGCCACCTTGGGTGGCCCTAAGTGGCTCCGTAAATCTCTAGTGAAGCAACGCAGCGCAAATCGCGCTATGGAGGTATATTGGCTTTCAGTTGGTGTTGCCACACAACTCCCACGGTTTTTGACGCATTCATAGATTTTCCAGAACTGGTAAACCTGGGAACGTGCCAAAGAGATACTCCTTCCCAGGTGAAGCGTAACAAGAAATATATTAATTTCTCCTCGATACTTCCTCTTTCTATGTGTGCTGCAAAATGCATAATGCATAGATAGAGGACTATGCCTCTCAGGATTATTTGTGTGCTTGAAGATGGCCCTTCCTGCACAAAAACAACCCTGCATGCCACACAGGCAGCCTTGCATTATGGTGTAAGTGTGCCTGCTTTGGCACTAGGCAGACAAAACGGCACCAGTGCAGGGGAAAATTCAGGAATGCACCGTATTCTTAGAAATACTGCACATTCCTGCTCTTTCCCTGTCATACAGAGCAGCACAGCAAGGTGACTTGCTGCACTACACTGTGTGACAAATCTCATAAACATTCCCGAGTTTACGTCCTTTCACTTACCATGCATACCTATATTTATCATAAATAAAAAATGTAATTGTGCCAAAAACACAACTACTTTGAGCTTAGCCAGTAAGTCAGAGTTGCATCTATAGGAGCACGATTTTTATGTTAGAGTACAGAGGTCAGCCAACTGCCCTGGCCATGTATGCAACTTCTAAAGAGGCTATCGAATGTTTAGTAAAAGAACAATTCTCTTCTCCCAGTTTTTTATTTCAAACAATCCTCTGCAATATGTATTCTAGAATGTTGCTATGTTTGATGACATCACCTAGAGTTTTGAGATGTACTGTGACATCATTCACCAGATTACCCCCTTAAGACAATCTTGGATACAGTTTCTCCTGTATGATAAAAGTCAGCCGACAGGTCACAGCAGGCAAAATTATTTTAGCTAAAAAATAAAAGCCAGGACTGACTCAAGCTGTCGTACATGCCATGGTAATATGACAGCTGTGATCATGTTCCATACTGTGACAATATCTACAAAATAAACTGCTTTAAAATGATACAGCATCCAGTCAGACATATTTTGGTTGGTGCCTCCTGATTCATTACACAGAACCTCTTGATTCGAGGACCTTCTCACTGGAGAAATATAGCAAATAAAGCAGTTTCAAGTATCCTAAAGTGCTTTATAATTAAGCAATTCCTTTTCAAGGAGTAAGTTTCCATTAGGTAATTCCACCTCATTTAGCCCTAATGAAGTATGAGTAATGTTGGAATTGGCACGATAGAAAATTGAAACAGATTGCAGGTTGGACCCATTTTAAAATGTAAAATGTTGCAGAACGATTTGCATCTGCAGCATCCTTTGATTGAAAACAGATGTTGGACTCATTTACAAGGTGATTTCTGGTAATTGAATGACATTAAGAAAGGACAATCTCTTTTTACGAACACCCAGTAAATTCGGCAACATTTTTATGGGTGAAACCACATCTCATTATTTAGCGGGGGTCAATAAAAGTGTTCTTTCACTTAATGTAAACTATACTGTGAACGTCAAAAGACATGCACTCACCCAAAAACAGATGGTGCTTTGTCTATGCCCTCTTGCAAATAACTTTTTTAGCAAGATCAAGAAAGAGTTCTGAAAAGTTTCTGAATTCTTTTGCAGCTATCACATTTGACAACTGTTCACCCATGCATTACAAAATCAAAGGTAAAGTCAATTGGCACATGCACACATATACACGAAATTAACAGGGCAGCAGGCTTTTATAATTGCTGGACCCTGAACTTGAAAAATCATCCCTGGTTCCATCCGGACCACCCCAACGCTGCTGTAATTTAGTAAAGAGTTGAAGGTTCACCTCTTTAGAAACAACTACATCACAATGCTGCTACCTCTCCTGTCACTGGTTGATATTATGTTTCTCTTTAATCAAATACAGAGCTCCCCTGCCTCTTAGCGAGGTTTGCTCTATAGAAATTCCATATACATGCATACATATATATATATATTTGTATATATAGATATATCTATCTATCTAGCTATATATGTATAGATAGATAGATAGCTAGATAGATAGATAGATAGATAGATAGATAGATAGATAGATAGATAGATAGATAGATAGATAGATAGATAGATAGATAGATAAAAACACATAATTACAGATCACTAAAAAGGTCCCTATAACTCCATTCTTCACATTATACCTTGCAACAGACTACTACTTGAAACATTGGACAAACCAGTCTTCTCCAAAGAAGGGATATATCACTAAACAAGCAGGACAGCAATCAATGAGAAATGGCATAATTAAACAGAGAATGTACCCACACTCTGAAAGGGCTTTAGGTTAATATGATGGTTAGAAAAGTGTTAATATAACATTTTTGATACTATTATCATGGAGGAAGTAAAAACAGATGTAGCAGTGCAGACACATTCGTAGAGATGAATGAGACAGTCCAGCTTTCCTGGTGTGTTTTTCCCCAATTAATTCAAGACATTTGACGCTATTATCACTAGAGATCACAATTATTTATTTATACTTTTTGCCTGGTGAGACCAAGTTACGTTCCTAAGTGAACATATTTTGTGTAGGAAAATACATTTTTGCATGATCTCCCCCATTTTATTGGACTGATGCTGCTGGTTGCTTGCAGCTGTACACTGTGACTCTGCTAACCAGGCCCCAGTGCAGGTGCTCTGACTCCCTAAAACTGTTGAAATTGGCTATTCCCGTAATTGGCATATTTAACTTACCTTAAGTCCCTAGTATATGGAACAAACTGTACCTAGGGCCTGTAAATTAAATGTCACTAGTGAACTGCAGCACACACTGTGTCACCATTAGAGTGGAAGTGCAAAACGTGACTGTAGGCCTACTACTGTAGCCTGTCTGTGCAGTTTCAAAACTTAAATTTCAACCTTTCAAAATAACCCCTTTTGACAGGCCTAAACTCTCCTTTCAAGTATTAGTAAGTCACCTGTAAACAGTCCTTAATTCTTAATAAGACAGGTGTGAGACCGGCCTTGTGGCGTGGACCCTCCCGACCAGTAAGCAACCCTGCAACCACACCTGATCCCCGGTATCACAGACTTCCGGCCACCATGGCCCAACAAACCCGATGGCCGGCCGGGGCCCCAGCAACACCCAAGACACTACCACGCATGTTCGGCCGAGGGAGAGGGAAACCCCCAAGCCAGACCAGGAGACGCCGTCCCTGTCACACCTCTGATCTCCTCCCCAAGGAAGGTTTCGATCGGCCACGAGGCCCCCGGTGAGCGGGCGCCTCGCATGCTGGGCGTCTGGAGTTCCTCCCAGACCAACCTGAACAGATCAAAGGGCTGAGCGGCAGGAAATCCCGACACACCGCTCCCAGGCACCAGACCCCTCTCTGCGAGTACTCCGGACTTCAAAGAGGAGGGGGAGTATAACAAGGGGTGCTGAAGGGACAGGAGGCAGAGAAGACCTGGACCTACGAGAGCCCTGCTGACCTGGTCGCGGCTCGGCCGACCTCTGAAACCCAAGGACGCTACCTGACTCTGAAACCATCTGAGCCCTGCTGACGCTGTCGCGGCTCCCCGAACTCTGAAACCATCTGAGCCCTGCTGACGCTGTCGCGGCTCCCCGAACTCTGAAACCATCTGAGCCCTGCTGACGCTGTCACGGCTCCCCGAACTCTGGAACCATCTGAGCCCTGCTGACGCTGTCGCGGCTCCCCGAACTCTGAAACCATCTGAGCCCTGCTGACGTTGTCGCGGCTCCCGAGAATCTGAAACCACCTGTGCCTGCTGAGAGACTCGCGGCACTCCCCTCCAGGAGAATCGGCGGAGATTGCTGAGTGAACCCAAATCCCCCGGCTCGAGGATTGAGAGCTGTGCGAAGGATACTCCGCAGAGACACTGATCTAAAAGACTGTCCCGCTACCCCAATACCCTCATCACGAAACCACCGCCGCTTGTGGCACTGATTCAACAGCTGCATCTTGGATCATAAAGATCCCCCTGAAACTGTCGATAAAGTATACTATCTTACTAAGAACTACGGTGTGGTGTCCCTCTGTGTAAGCGCAGCGTGTATGATCCTAGGAACGAGACCCTTCCAGGAAGGGCCTTCCCACCATTGCTTGGCCTAACTCTGGGAGAGGTGGGTCAAAGGGTGGTCAGGAACGTATTCCGAAGCCCCCCGGAGAACGCCCTTCCAACATTTGGTGGCAGGCGACAGGATCCGAGCCGACACCTAGAGATCATACAGTAAACGGCTGACGCACTACCGGAAGGAGATGGAAGGAGAAGCCACCATGAGTACCGCAGGAACCAACACAAGCCCGACGTTCCGAGAGGACCGGTTGGAATATTATACGCATCGAGAACTAAAAGAGTTCTGCAAAGACCTTGGAATCGCTACCACTGGATTAAGCACTAAAGAAGATTTCCAGGAAGCATTGAAAACCTGGGTCGAGGCAGGAGCATCCCTGCCCCAAACCGAAAGAGAGCCGCCAACCGAACCACGAAGCATCCCGGCAAAGAGCAACGCCCCAGAGGGGGGCCTATCCCCGGAAAAGTTAGCGGACCGAGAGAGGGGCCTCAACCACGAACTAGAACTAGCCAAACTAAAAATAGAGGGAGAGCTAAAATTGGCCGAAAAGAAGTTAGCCGTAGAACAATTACGCCTACAAGGGGAACTCGAGGAAAAGAAACGCCAGCGAGAACACGAAGAAAGAAAACTTCAACTAGAACACGAACGCAGCCTAAAAGAGATCGAACTCAAGGCCAAAAGTGAGGAGTCCAGAACCACAGGAAGCCCACCGACCTCCTCCGCCGTGAAACCAAAGGTCCACATCCCCAAGGATGTGGTGAAGGAATACTACAAGAGCGATGACATCCAGCAGTGGTTCAAGGCCTACGAAGTCGCTATGACCTCCCACCGAGTTCCGCAGAAGGATTGGGGGGCTGGCTTGTGGGGCCGGTTCCTGAGCGAGGGGAGAGATACCCTGCTGGACCTGCCCTCCACGGTGCTAAATTCGTACAGCCACATGAAAGAGGCTCTATTAGCCAGATATGGACTCACCCCCGAGATGTACCGGCAACGGTTTCGAGACTGCAAAAAGATACCCGGTACTACGTGGGTGGAATACGTGAACTTTTACAGCAGGGCCTTGGACGGGTGGATCAAGGGCAGCAAGGTCTCCACCTTTGAGGAACTGTTTGACCTAATAGCATGGGAACACTTGTCCGCAAATTGCTTTGTGGAGTTACGCCAGCACCTCCTGGACAGCAAGCTCACTGACCCTCGGAAACTGGCGGTCGAAGCTGACTGATGGGTGAACACCCAGGCCTCCTGGGGCCCCGTGGGAGACTACGGTTGCCACAGTCAGGGACCCCCCCGCCAGAGGGGCGGAGGGAACCAAGGCCGACCGAGGGAATCCCAGGTGGGCACCCAGCATAGTCCCCCCAGAAGCCAACCCATGCACTTTCCAGCCCCACCTCCAGCCGGCACAGGGCCCCCGGGGAGGCAGGGACCCCGAGTCAAGATCACCTGTTTCTGCTGCCAGCAGACCGGACACTATGCCAGTGACCCCCAGTGTCCCATGTACCAACGACCCGCAGCGACAGCCCCAGCAGCCCGACAAATGGCCTCCATGGCCCTAGGAGAAGAGATGGAAGACTCCGAAGACTGGGAACCAGCAGCCATGGCCCTGGTCTCCCTGGGAGACCGAGAGATGGTCCCCGGAACCCCCCTACCCACCAACACGGAAAAATACCGACAACAAGTGACGGTCAATGGCCACCGAGTCGAGGCCCGCTGCGACACCGGGGCGAGTGTCACAGCGGTCCACTGCCACCTGGTATCCGAAGACCAGATCCTGCCCGACGCCTTCTGTCCAGTCATATCTTCGGACAACTCCGAGAGCCTCTGCCGGATGGCCCTGGTACCCTTCGAATCGGGGGGAGTCACCGGTAAATTGAGAGTGGCAGTCCGAACATCCCAACCAGTAGACTGCCTCCTGGGCAATGACCTCGAGAGCTCCCTGTGGGGACAAGTGGAACGAAGAGCCCATCTGGAGATGATGGGCCTACCCGAATGGGTATGTGCTCCATGGCTGCCCGATCGCCTTCCCCCGAGGGAGTTGAGGCCTCACCCCTGAACCCAGTCGCCGTCCACGAGGACCGGGACGCGCTACCCGAGCCCGATGACCCTCTGACGGAAGAAGAACCTGTTCCCAATGACGGGTCAGCGCATCCAGACCCCGAGCAACTGACCGAGCTCGGAGACCTACCCGAGATGGCCCATTGGCACCGTGAGGGAGGTCCCTCCCGATAAGAATTCTGCAGGGAACAAGCCACCTGCCCTTCCCTCATTGGACCCCGACAGCAGGCCGAAGCCCAGGCAGCAGGCGACCAGTCCGGAACCCACTGGGTATATTGGGAAAACGGCCTCCTATACAGCGAACAGAAGTCGGCCGAGCTGGGATCAGCCCGGGTACTGGTGGTACCCCTGCGCTTCCGAAGTTTCCTCCTAGGCCTAGCCCATGATGTACCACTGGCAAGACACTTAGGCCAAGACAAAACCTATCCCAAGACCCACTTCTATTGGCCCAAAATGCGAGCGAATGTCGAGGCCCACTGCAAGTCATGTCTCACGTGCCAGGCCAGCGGAAAAAGTGGTGGGAAGCGCAAGGCTCCGCTACATCCCTTCCACGTTGTTAGTACCCCTTTTGAGCAGGTGGGGATTGACATCGTGGGACCCCTGGATCCCAGGACCGCCCAGGGCCACCGGTTCATCCTCGTCCTGGTGGACCATGCCACCCGCTACCCAGAAGCCATTCCCCTCTGCACCGTGACGGCGCCCGTGGTGTGCCGGGCCTTGATGGGGATTTTCTCCCGTGTGGGGTTCCCTCGCAAAGTCGTGAGTGATCGTGGCACGAACTCTATCTCCAAGTACATGAGGTCCCTATGGCAACAATGCGGGGTGTCCTACAAATTCACCACCCCATACCACCCCCAAGGCAATGGCCTAGTCGAGCGATTTAACCGGACCCTAAAAGGGATGATCATGGGCCTCGAAGAACCCCTTCGCCGGAAATGGGGCGTCCTCCTCCCTTGCCTCCTGTTCGCCTACCGGGAAGTTCCCCAAAAGTCTCTGGGGTTCAGCCCAGTCGAATTACTCTACGGACACCCCGTCCGGGGACCCCTGAGCCTGGTCAAAGAGGGCTGGGAAACGGTTCCCCGAGGAACCCCTCGCGATGTATTCCGCTATATCCTGGCGCTCCGCAACCAGACCCGGAAGTTCCGGGAGCTCGCCGAGGCAAACCTCGAGGCTAGCCAAGAAGAGATGAAGCGCTGGTATGACCAGAATGCCACGCTGGTCGAGTTTCAGCCGGGCCAACAGGTCTGGGTAATGGCCCCGGTGAAACCCTGCGCCCTCCAAGACAGATGGACTGGACCCTTCAAAGTGGTCGAGCGGAAGAGTCAAGTCACGTATCTAGTTGATGTTCAGTCTCCTTGGAACCCCCTCCGGGTCCTCCACTCGAACCGCCTCAAACCCCACTTCGTGAGGACGGAGTTGAGTTTGCTCCTGGCCACCGACGATGGGACTGAAGAAGACACAGAGCCCCTTCCGGACCCCCTGTGTGCTAAAGAGAAAGATGGCTCCGTAGAGGGGGTGAGACTTTCGTCCACCCTCACCCCCCAACAGTCCGACGACTGCCGCCAGCTATTGGGACAATTCACAGACCTCTTCTCCCTCACCCCTAGGGTCACCGATTGGTGTGTCCACGACGTAAACACCGGAGACAGCCCGCCGGTGAGACACCAAGCCTACCGAGTCCCTGGCCGGGTCTGGACCTGCATCCAGACCGAAGTAGCTAAGATGCTAACCCTAGGGGTGATTGAACCCTCCAACAGCCCATGGGCCAGCCCGGTAGTACTGGTCCCGAAGGCAGCAGCCCCTGGTGTTGCCCCCGAGCTGAGATTCTGTGTAGACTACCGGGGACTCAATGCGGTCACCCTAGCGGACGCTCACCCTATCCTCGCGCAGACGAGCTCATCGACCGCCTCGGGGCCGCTCGCTACCTCAGCACCTTCGACCTGACCTGCGGATACTGGCAAATTGCGCTCACTGAGGGAGCCAAGGAGCGGTCCGCCTTCTCCACCCCGGATGGGAACTACCGCTTCAGAGTTATGCCTTTTGGGATGAAAAATGCCCCGGCCACCTTCCAGCGACTGGTGAACAGGGTCCTGGCCGGGCTAGAGGGGTTCAGCGCAGCGTACCTAGACGACATAGCAGTATTCAGCTCCCAATGGACCGAACCCCTCCAGCACCTCCGACAAGTACTGATGGTCCTGCGCCAAGCCGGCCTAACCATCAAGGCCAGCAAGTGCCAAATTGGACAGGGCTCAGTGATCTATCTGGGACACCAGGTGGGGAGCGGGCAGGTCGCCCCCTCCAGCCGAAGATCGACACCATCTTGTCCTGGGAACCCCGCACGACCCAAACGGAAGTCCGGGCCTTCCTGGGCCTCACCAGTTACTACCGGAGGTTTATTAAAAACTATGGCAGCATCGCAGGCCCCCTCACAGAGTTAACCTCCAAGAAGCACCCGAAGAAAGTACAGTGGACTCCCCCGTGCCAAAAGCGTTTGACGCCTTGAAAGCCGCTATCTGTACTGCTCCGGTACTCAAAGCCCCCGACTTCTCTCAGGAGTTTGTGGTCCAGACGGACGCTTCAGAGCACGGCATTGGGGCAGTCCTCTCACAGTTCAACGACAAAGGCATAGATCAGCCCATAGCCTTCATCAGCGGAAGGTTACTACCTCGAGAACAACGGTGGAGCACCATTGAAAGAGAGACCTTCGCAGTAGTCTGGGCCCTCAAAAAGCTGTGCCCCTACTTGTTCGGAACCCACTTCCGAGTTCAAACGGATCATCGACCCTTACGGTGGCTGATGCAAATGAGAGGAGGAAACCCCAAGCTGCTACAATGGTCAATCTCCCTCCAGGGGATGGACTTCACTGTGGAGCATCGCCCCGGGACTGACCACGCCAACGCTGACGGCCTGTCCCGATTCTTCTGCTTCAGCGAGGAGAACCCCCAAGTGGATGGGTAGTTCTCCCCGCCTTTCAGCTGGGGGGGCACGTGTGAGACCGGCCTTGTGGCGTGGACCCTCCCGACCAGTAAGCAACCCTGCAACCACACCTGATCCCCGGTATCACAGACTTCCGGCCACCATGGCCCAACAAACCCGATGGCCGGCCACGGCCCCCGCAACACCCAAGACACTACCACGCATGCCCGGCTGAGGGAGAGGGAAACCCCCAAGCCAGACCAAGAGACGCCGTCCCTGTCACACCTCTGATCTCCTCCCCAAGGAGGGTTTCGATCGGCCACCAGGCCCCCGGTGAGCGGGCGCCTTGCATGCTGGGCATCTGGAGTCCCTCCCAGACCAACCTGAACAGATCAAAGGGCCGAGCGGCAGGAAATCCCGACACACCGCCCCCAGGCACCTGACCCCTTTCTGCGAGGACTCCGGACTTCAAAGAGGAGGGGGAGTATAACAAGGGGTGCTGAAGGGACAGGAGACAGAGAAGACCTGGACCTACGAGAGCCCTGCTGACCTGGTCGCGGCTCGACCGACCTCTGAAACCCAAGGACGCTACCTGACTCTGAAACCCTCTGAGCCCTGCTGACGCTGTCGCGGCTCCCCGAACTCTGAAACCATCTGAGCCCTGCTGACGCTGTCGCGGCTCCCCGAACTCTGAAACCATCTGAGCCCTGCTGACGCTGTCGCGGCTCCCCAAACTCTGGAACCATCTGAGCCCTGCTGACGCTGTCGCGGCTCCCCGAACTCTGAAACCATCTGAGCCCTGCTGACGCTGTCGCGGCTCCCGAGAATCTGAAACCACCTGTGCCTGCTGAGAGACTCGCGGCGCTCCCCTCCAGGAGAATCGGCGGAGATTGCCGAGTGAACCCAAATCCCCCGGCTCGAGGATTGAGAGCTGTGCGAAGGATTCTCTGCAGAGACACTGATCTAAAAGACTGTCCCGCTACCCCAATACCCTCATCACGAAACCGCCGCCGCTTGTGGCACTGATTCAACAGCTGCATCTCGGATCATAAAGATCCCCCTGAAACTGTCGATAAAGTATACTATCTTACTAAGAACTACGGTGTGGTGTCCCTCTGTGTAAGCGCAGCGTGTATGATCCTAGGAACGAGACCCTTCCAGGAAGGGCCTCCCCGCCATTGCTCGGCCTAACTCTGGGAGAGGTGGGTCAAAGGGTGGTCAGGAACGTATTCCGAAGCCCCCCGGAGAACGCCCTTCCAACAACAGGGTGCATGGTATTTAAATGTAAGACATGTAAAAGTGTAATGTAAAATATGACAAAATCCCAAGAGCTATTTTAACTGTAACAGTGCTAGCCGTTCCACAGAAAAGCAAAATATAAAATTAAATAAAGTTATCTCTTCTTAGGAAACAGGTAGAAAGTTAATTGTAATTAATTGTTTCTTGTACTTTTTAAAATATTGATCACAACCCCAATTCATTGATAAATCAAAGTTGTAGTAAATATTTTAGAGAAGGTACCCTTTTTTGCCTAAAGCCACTAGAAGACCAATTGCATGAGATTTCAACTGTGACTCTTTAATAAGGTGTGAACTTGCTCCAAGAGCAGAGTCAAAGGCCTTGGGTTTGGGGAGATGTTCTGTTCCTTTGACAGGATGACCATCAGAGTAGTGTCCAGGAACATAATTAACTTCAAAGATGCCTATCCTCTCACAAGCAGATGTAGCTTACACCTGAGTCTACTACCTTCTTTGTCTCTCGTCAACCAGGCACCAATCCCAGTTAGAGAGGACTTCCCACCAGAAATAGTTTTTCAGTGACCACAGAGGAGGGTTTTGTATTTCCCCACCCTCACCTCTGGTGTGGGCACAGGAGCGAAACACAGGGGATGAACGTTTTTGCCACTTTGGTTTGAATTAGGGGGGGGGCATGGTGGGATTCTACATAGTAAGGTACACCGGAAGTGTTGCGAAATTGGGTAGGATTCGCATGGGATCCTTTTCCAAATTGGTTAGGGAGGGGCCAGGATTAACTCCCACCCACACGCTGGTGCCAGTAATAAATGTGCCATCCGTGGACACCCTTCTAAGAGCACTACTCCACCCGTGGAAGACAGAAAAAAGGACTGCACCTCCTGTGAAACCTTTAAGGAGACCTGAAAGCCTAGGCCAGCCCCCCACCTGACCCAGGACAAAAATGTGGACTGCAAGGGTCCTCTGACCTCCCGTGTAAGCTACAGTGCTGCAACGAGCTGCTTGAAACCCCTTTCCTGAGAAACCCAGCTGACCAGTTCCAACTGCACTTGCCCTGGTCCTTGCCTGGTGGCTTTTGCTGGAGTGAGCCTTTACCCCAAGTGGTGTTCCCAAGCTCCTGGGACCCTTGCCTGTGTCAAAATGTACTCCTCCTTACATCCTGAATAACCTGGAACTTGGAAACCTTTTGGCTCCAAAGACCTCTGGAGGACTGGGCCAATCCTGTCAAGTTGTTGGAAATTGATTTGCTGGTTGTGCGGGGTCAAACCCTTCACATTCAGCAACCACAGTTCTTGCCAGAGTGAAGCACAAGCAAACCCCAAATTAACCTGTGCTTCACCCCCAGTTAGCTTGGCGCAAAAGCAGTCAGGCCTAACTTTTGTGTAAATATGAAGGCAACCAGTAATAAAGTGAAAACACTACACAAGGAAAAACCAACACTAATTTAGAAAAATCCAACTAGTATAATCAGAGATATGCGACTTTAAAGATTTAAGTGGTAACAAGGCTTAGAAGCACAAAGCGCCAACTGTGGTCATTTGGTTGTGCTGGACCCAGAGTCACAAGTCAGTCTGACTGTAATTGAGCTCAGGCCTGAAACATGGACCCAGTTAAGCCAGCTGAAAAAGTACATTAAATCCTAGTGTGCATAGGATGGAAAGATCCTGTGTCGAGTATGTGTCGCGCAGCAGCGGTTTCGAGGGAGCTACAGGGCTGTGATGCGCAGTCCTGCATTGCCACTGAGGGTGTAGTAGATGAGGGTTGTCGAGGATGTGTCATGCAGTGGCAGTTCCGAAGAAGCTGCACGTTGCAATGCAAGGCCCTCTGGTTGGGATGCATCGAGCAGCAGCACTTCCGATTTGGCTTTGAGGAGATGCATCCCGCTGTGTCGGTTCTGCTCACAGAACCACAGCTGGGCTTGCAGAGCACCTGCAGGCACACTTCTAAGGCTGGGCTGGCACCACTTGGGGCGGCAAGACTCATAGCAGACAGAGTATGGGTGCTGGGTTCAGGATTGTTGGAGCCATTTTGTCTCGATGCTCTGATCAGGAGATCAGATAAGTAACCCTCTGAGTCACTCTGATGGTCACGGGTTCAAGATGCAAGTCCATTCCTTCTCACTCAGGCAGCAGAGCAGCGAGTAGCAATCTTTCTTGCAGAGCAAAACAGCAGCCCTTCTGAGACTTCCACATGTCTAGAGTTATACTGAAGAGTTGGGTCTAAGGGTCCAATATTTATACCTGTAGCCAACTTTGAAGTATGAGAAGGTTCTGGAGGTTTCCAACCACAGAGGTGTCTGGAATTCCCTGCCTCCCTGCCTGGACTCCAGCTTGTCTGGGTTCACAAAAGACTAGTGTCAAACCCTGTGTGAGTGTTCTCAGGCAGAGCCTTTGTGATGCACAAGTGTGGTAGGTGACAGCTCCTCTCCCTCATCAAGTCAGAGATGGCCCATCCTGCCAACACCTCACCCCCCTTTGTTTCACTGTCTGGGAGCAATACACAAAGACCATCTGCCAGCTATACCAAGTCACATGACCCAGGATACGGGCTGCAGGCACCAAATGGTTGTAATAAAACAAATGGAAACTTTCTTAAAAGTGATATTTTCAGAATTTTGACTTAAAATCTGACTTTACCATCAAAGAGGGTTTTAAGTTGCAATTCCTTAGATAACTAACTCAACTTTCCTACCTGCTCCCAATTGAAAGTTATCACTTATTTAATGTAGTATGATAACTCAACGTTATCCTATGGGAGAGGTAGGCCTCAAAGTAGTGGAAAACGAGTTTGAATGTTTTTCACTACCAGGACATGTAAAACTTAAACGTATAAGCCCACATTTTGAAATACAACACACTCTCCCGTATAGGCTATTTATGGCCTACCTTTGGGTGACTTATATGTATTGAAAACAAAAGTTTTATCCTGGCAAACGTTTTATTTTCCCAGGTTGATATGGCAGTTTAAAACTGCTCACACAGGATACAATTGCAGGCCTGAGACATTCTTAAGTGGGTGGCACAATAAGTGCTGCAGGCCGACTGGAAGCATTTAATCTACTGTAGTAGCACTTTACTAGGGATTTACAAATACCTTAAATAGACCAATTGGGTGTAAGACAATTTTGCCATGTTTAGAGGCGAGAGCACAAGTACTTTAGCGCTGGTTAGGAGTATTAAAGTGTGCAGAGTCCTAAAGACAACAAAAATGGGATCAGAAAGCAGGTGGGTTGAAGTCAAAATGTTTGGGGTTAATTCTGCAGAGTGGTTCATGTCCCACAGAGTGTTATTCTTTTGTGCCAGCCAATGGCGATTACTATCCCACACTATGTCTCCTGAGTAGGCCTTGGACTGCTCTACTTTGTTACCCTGAGAGAGTCAAGTGTTACAGTGGGGTAGTTGGTTCCCAGTAAAGGAAAATATGGACCTATTACTTGCGCAAGCATCACATCCTGCACAACTAATAATCCAATTTCTTACAATATATTTATATATTCAACGCACAAAACAAATGTTAAAGTGAAGTTATAGTTATAGTTAGTTATTGGAATGGCATCTTAATTTACACTTTTTTTTTAAAACTCAAATATTTACTGAAAAAACCCAAATACTAAAGTGATACTAAAGGGATGTTATAGTTGGGTGAAAATCTCAGTTAAAATGTAACATAGTAAACTCTTAAAACCACTAAAATCCACCGGTTATAGTTAGATGAAGTAACTAAAATTTGAACTCCTGAATGCACAGTGTTGTCATCAATGTCGTAATTTCAGATGTTATCAGTGATGTTATTGATGATGTCACAGAACATGTCATGAGTGAAGTAATGTGTAAGGTCATGAGCAGTGCATGGCAAGGGGCTCAAGTTACAGTTACTTCTGCTAGGTTGTACATGGCGGGGGGGTTGGCATCAACGGGGGATTGGGCACAGGGCCATGTGGCCAACCCCACTCCATGCACTGTAATAGACATCTTACTTTAAGTTTAAACAAACAGTAATTAACTCCAAAAAATGTATAGTTAGCAACTGTAATACTATCATTACTTTATATATTTTTTTTAACTTTAGAAGTTCACTTATAAAAACAAAGGAGAAAGGGACATTTATATTTAGGTGAAAATGTCAAATAAAACATAACATTTTAAACTACAAAACCACTGAAATTCACCAATTACAGGTATCTCAAATTACTATAACTTGTGTCCTAAAGTAACTTTGACCCGGACCCTTGTCATTCACTTCTTTCACCCTCATAATTTACATCACTAGTGACTTGTACAACCTCTGGCGGGTACCCAGCTGCACAAGACCGTGTGTTCTGCGGGGTTGGGTGCTGAAGGTGGAGCACAGGGCCAGGCAAAATCTAGGCCTTGCAACCAAGCCCCCGCAGTGACCCAACCACCTGCCGAACAGAGACAAAGGCAGGCAGACCGATGGCCACCCAACACACATGGATTTTTGGTCCCCCTACCTCCAAGTCCCTGAGGCCTAAGATGTGGCTACAACTTTTTCTTCAGGTTGCGGACAGTCAAACAAGAGTGCTTGTGGTCCACCACGGTTAATCATTTTTTGAACCGAGGCATGAAATTAACACACATTTTGAGCCCTAATTTTTCAGGTACTACTGAATAGATTTACACCAAATCACAAAAAAGGACACTTTCTGAATTAACATCTAGCTTTCAGCCAAAGTTGGTGTAATTCCATTCTGCCATATTATCTGTAGCTGTGTATAAAATTCCTTTGGAATATGCATGGGGAAAATGTTTTTTGGGACCCCCTTTTTCTCGGTACCCGCTTGACGAATCACCCTGAAGATTCCAGGAAGGAGCAAAAATGGATGAGATTTTTTTTGCGAAAGTTTTGTGTAGATTCCTCAAATGGTGCCAAGGTTATTAGCAAACAACACAGTACCGACGTTGCCACTGGGATGTGTGTGTGTGTGTGTGTGTGTGTGTGTGTGTGTGTCTGTGTGTGTGTGCATGCATGTGTGCGTGCGTGTGTGTGTGTGTGTGTGTGTGGGTGTGGTTGTGTGTGTGTTTGTAATTTTAAATACCTTCAATAGAGTGACCCAGTTCTTTAGCTATTGTTTTTTGCAAGTTACATACATTTGCGAACTGAGCATGATAATCTATCTGTGAGTGATCACATGATAATCTCTCTGTGAGTGTAGGCAGGATAAAGGACCTGAGCGGTAAATAATTCAGGCTAAGCTGTTTCTTCACACCCAGAGAAATTCACAGCCAGAGTGACTTAATTTGAGAACAGACATAGTTCCAAAAAACTCAGTTTGTATGAAATTAGTTCCTAAATCCTGGGTGTTATACAGGGTAAAGTATTGTGAATCTTACATTATAATTTACAATAATTTGAGGACATGTAGTCCATAGGAACCAAAACACAATAGCCTGTATTTGGTGGTATTTTCTAACACAACCCAATCTTAACTGTAGCTCCTGAGCCCAGGAATCGAAAAGAATCCAAGGAAAAGCAGTAGTTACTGACTAAGGGCCTTGTAACAATCTTGGCGGATGGGATACTCCATAACAAACAGGATATATATCCCATTCGCCGTATTGCAAGTTCAATAGTATATAAAGGAACTTGTAATACGGTTGACAGGCTATCCGTTTCGTTTGCGATAGAGTATCCGATCTGCCAAGATCTTAATCAGGCCCTAAATATTTGAAGCCTGAGTGTGGAGCATGACAACACTTCCATAGATGAGGCCTGAAGTGGAGGAGGAATTGGCTTGAAGGAATTCAGGAACATTGATTATTAGCTACTTCTTTTCATGCTGCATTCCAGGTGGCTGCTCCCACAGGAAGCTTCACCAACTCTCACAGGATCACAAATACAGGAAAGGGTTTAACTAACATATTGGGCAGGAAAATGAACTAAGACGAGTGACAGGACAACAAAAAGCTATCCATCATCTTGGATAAGGAAAAATGCTAATTGTACTACATCTACTCTACCATAGATTCCGACGCCTTCAACTAGTAATAATTGTGACCTGATCTGCCTTGTGGTGTTAGGCAGGCCCATTGCCTCCCTGGATCTGATCTAAATGATCACCCATTCTTCGGTGTCTGTCCATCATTTAAACTTTAACCCTAAAAACTAGGAGTTGCTTCTCGCTAAAATGCTTCATTCCAATACACCCATAGGTCATCACACTTGACATATTAGATTGCACTTCTAACATCAAAAGACTGAGCCATATCTCTCGGTTTTATGCTGGGCATGATCTGAATCTCTCTCAGTTTTATGCTTGGCATGATCTGAATCTGTCTCAGTTTTAAGCTGGGCATGATCTGAATCTCCATGCTCACAGAAATTCCCTAGCCCAGGGTGCCCAGCATCAAATCAGAATCCTCAGATGGACTGCACCATTCGTCCAGGAGGAGGAGTTCAGATTGGTGGCACAATCCATGCTGCTATCTAGGTTTAATTATGGCAACACACTGCTGGCATGTTTTCCCTGACTTGATTTGACCACTCTTAAGGTGGTCCTTTATGTCCCCAATGTTTTGGGAAAAGATGTACTGCTTACATTTTAGTGTCTTAAAACAGCATATTTAAGATTGCATCAAATACTCCACAGAGCACCCAGTACACGGCTATAGGCTCACTTTCTCGAATAAATAACAGCGCCCTAAATCTCAGAAAACCTCATTCTCAAAATGCCCACATTTGAGAAAAAGACCACTTAATCCTTCACCTTACCTTGCAGTTGTGTTTGCTGACACGTTTTTTTCCCCTTCTCCCCTAAAAATGTGTTTCCTACTCGTTGTTGATATTTTCTACTTGTTTTATTTTTTTATTTTTTATCTGCTTGTAACTGACCTTTACTTGTAACTGACCTTCTTTGTACCTATGTACGATGCGTTGCTAGTCTTTCCGGGTCTGGTAGGAGCGATATAAAGCTACACCTCATAAATAAATTAAAATTACTTTCCCTCAAACTTACCATTACCTGTCACCTCAAACCTGGACTCACCTTTCACATTTGAAAACTTGGCAAATGTTTTTCGACTTCTTATTATGGAAACACAGCCAGTTGTGTGTTACATAAATTTGTTCCGTAATCACCCTACAAGTAACTAAAAGGATGTAGATGCTTTCACCCCCTATTTTTTGTTTCATTACAATTTTTCTGTAAAAAAACCCCAGGACTTTAGTATGCTTTCTTGTTGTAGTACTTTCAATAGTTTCATAATTAAACATAAATTCATACCAATGCATTATAGGAGTGGAATTCAACCATTGAAATTCCCCCGTTATAGTTAGTTCAGCTAACTATAACTCGCGTGACCGCAATCCACTGCTGATGACGTCACATATTACATCACTCATGACATGGTCAGTGACATCACTCATGACATCACTGATGACATCTCCAATGACTATAACTATAACGGGGGAATTTCAATGGTTTTGTACGAGTGAAAAGTCCAGCTAACTAGAATGCCCCTGAAACCTATGGTTTTTTCAGTGAATTTCTAAGGTTTTTTAAATGCTAATTGCTAACAATACACTGCCTGAAACCTATGTTTTTTTCTGTGAATTTCAAAGGTTTTTTAAATGCTAATTTCTAACTATGTGATGTCATCAGCAGTGGATTGCGGTCGCGCGAGTTATAGTTAGCTGAACTAACTATAACAGGGGAATTTCAATGGTTTTTTAGGAGTGAAATGTCCAGCTAACTATAACATGTGTGAAACCTATGGTTTTTTCAGTGAATTTGCAAGGTTTTTTAAATGCTAATTCCTAACTATAACGTGTGTGAAACCTATGGTTTTTTCAGTGAATTTGCAAGGTTTTTAAAATGCTAATTCCTAAGTGAGAAACCTATATCTTCCATAAACTTATAAATAGTTTTTAAAAAAAAAAATGTTTTTCATGGTGCGCGCACCGTGCGCGCATGCGTACGTGCTCCGTGTGCGCATGCGTGCCTGCTCCGTGCGTGCCTGCGTGCGTCGTGCACGCTCCGTGCGCGTGTGCTCCGTACGCACATGTGCGCTTGCTCCATGCGCGCATGCGCGAGTGCTCCGTGCGCGCACCGTGCACGCACCATGCATGCACGGTGATTACGAAACAACACTTTTCATAGGTTCATAGTAGTTTCAGTTCCAGAATCTTCCAACACCACACCCACTCCCCTCATTAATACTTCTTATTTCCTTGGGAGAAGGAGCTGTTTTCCTGCACCTGAAAATGGCAGAACAGGAGACTTCTTCAGGGAGTGAGGAGGAGACCTTTGTGCCAGGAAGGCAGAGAAAACAAAAGGACTCACCTGCACTGTTTGTGGAGTGGTCTTATCTAGAGGAGACCCTAAAAAAAAATACTCCTTTAGTATTTACTCTATGATAAGGCACTTTACAGCAATACATCCTGTGGGTTATGCTCGGGAGTCTACTCGAGCTGCAAGAGACAACCCTCCAGCAGCTCAGCTGAGCAGATCATCTGCAGCCGCAGCTCAGCCGAGCACATCATCTGCAGCCGCAGCTTCACCTGGTTCGATCCCTCTGGATATGCACCCTCTGTTCAAGAAGGTGCATATACGGTGCAATATGTGCAATGCTGTTCTCTGTTATGGTGAGAGCAGCATTAGCCTAATAGAGAACAAGATACAGCAGCACACATACTCCACCCCCTAATTTTTTTCCTTTTTTTTTTGTTCCTGGTGAACAGTTTTTCTTTTTTTTTTTTTTTTTGCTGCATTTTTTTTTTTTTTGCTGCTCGAACAGTTTTCAGAACTCACTTCACTTCTCCAAGAAGAGCTATATTCCTAATATACTGTGTTGTAATTTTTGTAATCAATTTTTTAATTGTTAATTAAAATTGTTAACTTTTTGCCACCGTGCGTGCACGGTGCGCACACCGTGCGCGCACACCGTGATTTTTAAAAAAAATTGCGGCGTTCACACATGCCGCGATTTTAAAAAAATGGTTTTTTCACCCTTCGGGGTCCTTCAGGGACCCCCTGACAAAGGCTAGGGGGTCAGGAACTCTCTACCCTGCCCCCTTTTCACGTTCTCCACAATTTCTTTTTCACTGCGACACAGAAAATGGCGTCCGACACTTCCTGATTTCGACCGGTTCGAATGTTGACTGACATCTAACCACCAATCAGAATTACGCTCGCGCACGGCACCGTGTGCGCACGGTGCGCGCATATAGATATTTATGTACTTTTAACTGACAGATTGACACCATATATGCAAAAGGCACATGCCTGACCTGAGGACTACCACTTTGCCATATTTCAAGTAATTCTGTTCAGCCGTTCGGGCTGTACCTTAGACTAAAGGTCCTATGGGAAAATGCATGGGGAAAATGCGTTTTGGGACCCCCCTTCTTCCTCGGCCCCCGCTTGACGAATCACCCTGAGACTTTCAGGGTAGGAGCTGAGCGGAGCGCCCCATTAGTTTTGAAAATTTCGCGAGGATTCGTCAACCGGCGCCAAAGTTATTCAAAATAGAATTTTCAGATTTCCTATGGAAACTCTGTCCTAACTATAACTATCTACTGGCCCGCACGGTGAAAAACCTTGAAAAAAAAAATATTAATAAATACATAACTTAGCATTTAAAAAACCGTACAAATTCACTTAAAAAACCATAGGTTTCACACACGTTATAGTTAGGAATTAGTATTTAAAAAACCTTGCAAATTCACCTAAAAAACCATAGGTTTCACACAGGTTATAGTTAGGTGGACATTTCACTCGTAAAAAAACAATGAAATTCCCCCGTTATAGTTAGTTCAGATAACTATAACTCGTGCGACCGCCACTCTATCACAAGGATGATGTCATCAGTGATGTCATGAGTGATGTAATGTGTGACGTCATGAGCAGTGGATTGCGGGCGTGCAAGTTATAGTTATCTGAACTAACTGTAACGGGGGAATTTCATTGGTTTTTTACGAGTGAAATGTCCACCTAACTATAACCTGTATGAAACCTATGATTTTTTAAGTGAATATATATATATATACCTATTTTCGATGGCATGAAATAACTTTTATGCTTAGAACCAAGATACTGGCAATACTGGAGCACGTGATGTGGTTTGGTCTCTCTGGGCTATGCCAAAGCTCAAAAGTACGGTTTCGGTTTTGTGAGTTGCCAGTTTTATGGCAGATAGTGGAAAGGTTAGATCTTGTGTCAACAATTTCAGTTGTCTATGATAGACACCAACGTAGTGACTTCGTGGTTTGTTGGTTCACTTGAATGAAATGCACGTGGCATTCATTATTTTTCTCAGGTGGGGACTCGCGCCAAAAAATGTAATTGAAAATTGCATCTACATTTCAAACCTAATTGATTATGGAAAGATAAAAGAGGATATTGTTTAGAGAAAAATAAATGGATGTCAGCGTGTTATAAACACATGCAATCCAAAGTGTGCACATGCATTCTGTTAACTGAAGTGCCAATGTAGAGATATGCTTTTAATTAGAGCCTGTTGTTCCTTTTTTTCCACAGCGTTTTGGTTTCATTAGGATGCGCACTGAGGTGCAGACAGCTCAGTTCACCATGAGGAAAACAAATATCGTTCTCGATGAAGGCTTTTTGCAGTCCATCATGGAGCTTCCAGACCAATACAACTATGGAATGTATGCTAAATTCATTAATGATTATGGTACACATTTTGCAACATCTGGGACAATGGGCGGCATCTTTGAACTTATCCTGGTTGTTAGAAAAGAATTCATGAGAAATTCAGGTGAGTGAAAGCTATGCTATTCTATTAATCCAAGTAATTTTATCTCTCTTCACTGAAATGACTCAAAATCAACACATCATGCATAACTCATTCTCAACTGAAGTATAGCACAGAAAGTTAAGGTGAAAGTAGAAATGGACGTTCAGATTTCGTGGGGCTATAGTTGGTTTGAAATGCCCTGCATTATTCTCAATATACAAAATGTCAAGACATTGTGATGTGCTAATGATTGGGCAGTGCTCTCTGGGTTACAGGGTTACAGGGACCTGCATGTTATGTGTTCTTGATCAATAAAATATGTTTTCAAAAAAAAAAAAGTAGAAATGGACAAAATTGATAAACTTCTTCCTCGCACAGTAAATGTACTTTTGGCAAAAATTATAATGATTATTCAAAATACATTTTTCCACTCATCTGTATGAAAATTGCATTTGGTGGCATCCTAAGGGACATATTTATCAAGGTTTTTTGTCACCATTGGCTTACACAAGGTAGCCTAAGGGCGATGCAAAATCTATATATTTGCCAAGCTACGCAAGATCACCTCTCGTGGCCCTGCGCGGCGTGTTAAATTAGGAGTAACGCACGACTCTGCCCTACGGATGTGCTTCATGGATAGAGCGTGGGTGTTCCCATGCATCCACCCTAGGATTGTGGCATATTCCAAATATTGCCAAGACTGGTAACCAGGGCCGGACTGGCCAAGGCGGGCACTGGGCATTTCCCCGGTAGGCCGCTAGGGTGGGGGCCGTTTTCGTTACCAGGGGTCGGCAATAGCGGCCCCGGTAAGAAAATCGGCCGAAACCGGCCCTCGCAAACAGCTCGGCTGCACTCCCCCTCACCCCAGGGGGGGCCAGCTGGGCAGTTTGCCAGGGCCGGTTTCTGTTCCAAGTTCCCTGCTGGTAACCCTGGGATGCATCTAAAATGCTTTATTTCTCCCCGTTTTTCCTCTTTCCACATGTGCTGCGCAGCACACGTAAAAAGAGGAAACATCCTCAGAGGATTGTTTTTGTGCAGGAAGCCATACCTTTCTTCACAAAAACAATTCTGTCTGCAATGCAGGCACTCTTGCGTGCCTGCATGCCTGCATTGGCGTTAGGCAGCAGTTTGTGTGCCAGTGCAGACAGAGAGCAGGAATGCACCATATCTGCCTTTTGAGCAGCGCAGTGCAGCAAGGTGTTCTGCGTTGCGTGAAATAATGATAAAGATGACCATAAATACCATGCAGCTTACGAGCTGGAGACTGGTTTATCTTGCGGACATGGCACACATGAGATGGACAAATCCCATAATACATTTTCTGCTCGAACCAGTCTCAAACATTGGAAAATAATACACTTAAAAGCAGAACTGGGAGGAAAACATAACGTTTTTGAAATACTTGAAAACGAATGATTGGAAAGTGGGAAAGATTTTGCTTATGTAAACAAAATGCCAGGACTAGGTGAAAGTCACAAATTGCCAGCCATCTGAGTTCGAAAGAAGTCCATATCCCAGTGATTACATAGCATCATTTCATACAAATAAGATGAATGCATTACAAAGAAATGTAACCCAGTGACACTAAATAATGGTGGAAAAGACTTCATTCACCAACTCTTGCATAATAAAATGCTTTTGAATATTAAATGTTAAACGTAGCCCGTGAAGGTGAGTGCTGGTATGACAAAAATATCTTCCACTTGAGAGTACTATCAATATTCTATGGTGCAAGTATACATACGAACAGGCTCATATAATTGTCTGCCAATCCATTGTGTTCTGCCAATGTTATAGTGGTCAGAAACCCTGAATTTCAAGTGCTTTGGTGGAATAAATCTGATAGCACAGTTTGTTAACCACTTTTACACTTGTAGCCCTGTATTATTGGTACAGCTTCAATGTGTTTCTTTTGGGAACATTTGTATTAATCACCTGTGACAAAATTGTACATAGACAAAATACATAATATCTACACCACATTAACTGCTGTCAAAGGATACGTGCTATTAATTAACAGCACTTCTCTTATGCACAGAAAATAAATAACTTTAACAGAGAAGGTCAATTTTCTTTTGTAAAAAACTGGAGAAATAGTAGCCAACAACAAACGAATGAGAGAAAGAACATAGCATAAACAGCAAGAACAAATTTACCCACCCACAAACACGACATTCACATGTATAGTTCATTAAAGGACTACAATATATAAAATCAAACACATATTTAGATTTCCTTCTGTTAAAATGTATTTATTTTCATCAAGGGGAAAAGTTTCCCGTTTTTCCATACAATTTTAACCTTAGGTGACGTTCTAAGTTTTTGATCAGCGAGGATTTTTTACTGTCCATCTCTAATGTCCAGTATAGCCATGGAGCCTAACCTGACTGTAAGGTGGATCCAGATGGAGACTTAGTAAGCATGATAAGGATGATGTGGGCCTAGAAAACAAGTCAGTTCTATCATAGATAAGAGACTAAAAGGGACAAAATGCAACAGACTCCAATAAAAACCAATTTCAACATGTTCTGAGGTGACCAGTACTGTCTGAATAAAATCCTCTTTTGAACAGAACATAACACACTCCACTTTGGATTGACACTGCGAACTACTCGGCTTAGTGTACTCCCCTTTAGTTACTTCTGTATTTTATCCTCACATTCTAACTTCTGAATAACGTTGGTCATCACTCTCTTCGTTTTAAAGAATAAGTTTACTATGGATAGAGTGATACAAATGAAAGATACATAAGGAGTAGTATATTGGATTAACAAAAAGCAACTAAGTAATGTGTAGGAGGAGTAAGTACCTGAGTTATATAGACAGATGTCTGATTAAAGCAGAGGATAAATAATGAAATACATAAGAAACTTTATATAATAGATAAATATATAGTCCAAAGTAGGAAATCAGGGAGGTTGAAGAACGCCTTTAGTGGAGGGCAGAGGGCCGAATGACAGTTTTGCAGAATTATCAAGCAATTGTGCAATGGGTGTCCAAAGTTCCTTTCGCTTTAAAACAAGTGTTATAGGGTGCATGTAAGCAGTATCCAATAGATGATTATGGCAGACTGCATACAAATCATGCTTCAAATGACAATCGCGTGGAGTCTTTCCAATGTTGAGTTATATACTGAATGACAATTGCTAATAACAAGTCCAATATTTTCATATCAAATGAGAAATCTGCCCATGCATCAGATATTCTAACTAAAAACACATTAGTGATAGAATAAAGTGTGTTGGAATGAAATATAGAATTGATTTGGTCCCAAACATGTGTCCAAAAAATAGAAACGGAAAAGCATGTGAATAGCAAGTGTTTCAAATCAGCTTGTTGATAAGAACAAGTCCAGCAAGTATCAGGAGTGTCTGGATTAATCTCATGTAGGAAAGCAGGTGTCAAAAAAAGTGTATTGTAAATGATAAAAAAGTGTTAGCGTCATGTTTGCTGCTCAGGAGGATTTTCTAATTTTGATCCAAATGTGTTTCCAAGTTGATGTGTGAAAAGCAGTGGAGACGTTTGTTTCCTATGCTAACTCAGTGCTAGATTTAGGTCTATCTCTGGAGATATATTGTAGGTGTGTGTAAATGATAGGCCCCTTTGGATTTGCGTGCAAAATATTAGCAAGACTATTGGGAGGTGCTAAATTGGGTGAAGAAATAGATGTAAAGTGAATGTATTCTTGAGAAATGAAGTTCTTTAGAGATATAAATGGTTCTAAAAGAACATGAAAGGCCAAAGAGTGTCTAAGCCTGTGAGAAAGATATAAGGGAGTCCTGATTAATCAAATTGGTTGACCCAGATTAGCCCTTTGGTTCTCCAAGTTTGCCATAAAGTCCATAAAGGAATGCAAGTCTGTGGGATAATATGGAAGCTAATAATTTACATGTATCCCTAAAGATTGGATTGGAACATTTTTGGGGCATTTGGATGAAGATTAAATATTCAAAAAATGAAAAAGGTGATAAAAACGCTCTTTCCAGATCTACCCATATGGTTTATGGTAACAACGACGTAATACAATCAACAGATTGCTCTAATAAGAATGCTTTACGGTATTTTTTAGAGATCGGGAAAGTTCTTTCCCCCCTCAGCCTTAGAGCATTTTAGTTTAAGCAAAGACATGCAAGGCTTTTTATTATTACAAGGAAAAGAGGATAAGATTGAATACATTTTTTGTATGATTTAAGAGGGATATTCGAAGGAGTGCAAGAAATAGTAAAAAGAATAATAGAGACCAACATCATCTTGATGGTGTCAAGTCAATCCCACCAGGATAAGTGTAGAGGATGCCATCTGCTAGTTAGTGAGGTAATTGTATGAACACAGGTATCAATGTTAATTGAAATAGTGGTACTAAGGGACTGGGCAAATTGAAGACCCAGATATTTAAGTTGTTTAGATTGTCATTTAAAATTGGAAGAGGAGAAGTCATGCTTAAAAGTGAATTTGTTCAAAGGTAAAATTTCGCATTTGTCATGGTTCAATTTATAGCTAGATAATAAGGCATAGGAAGTAACTTCTGATGAAAAAGCAGGAAGTGAAGAATGAGGTTTTGAAATAAATAACAAAATATCATCATCATTTGATGTGTTGGGTATTGTGTGTAAGTCCAAGCATGTTTGTATTTTACCTAATCCGAGACAATAATGGGTTAATGACTCAGTTAAATAGAATCAGAGAAAGTGGACATCCTTGTCGGACTCCCCTACTGAGGGAGAAATATGAGGTCAGCCCATTAGCACAAATGGCAGCCAAGGAGAAGTCTATAAAACAGAAAGTAAAATAATACTTTTAGGGACAAAGCCAAACCAAGTGAGGGTGTGAAAAAGGAACTTCCAGTTTACATGGTCAAAAGCCTTCTTGGCATTTAAGGCGATGGCAGCCATGGATTCAGGCATACCTGTGGATTTGGAGATAATATTGAAGAAAAAGCGAATATTAACTGACATGTATCTGCCCTTTCCAAAGCCCAATTGAGAAAAGAGCCGGATGAGTTGGAAGAGGTAGTAAAAGAGTAAGTAAGGGTACATAATTTTGGAAGAAGTAGTTTGGAAAACAATATGTAAAATTCTGCTGTAAAACCATCTGGTCCAGGAGCCCTTTATCCTTTTTAAGGGAAGGTTGTGCAAGATTAAGATATGAGTGCGTAATATCCGTTAGTAGAGAAGAGAAATCTATTTGGGAATAGCCTTGCTTTTGAGCAGAGGATAGGTATTGTAAGATCAGGTCAACATAGGTTGGTGTAAAAGTTCTTCAATTGGGTTAAAATGTCCAAATCTTTATAATGTGGCGTGTCTGTGTTGTCTATAATGGATCCGATAAGTAATTCATTTTGCTTAATTTTAGGATAATTTGCAATAGTTTCCCAGATTTGTTCTGACCATCGTAATATTTGAAACTAGATTTAAGGAGGTAGGAGGATGTATTTTCAGCTTAGCTTTAATGAATAGTGTTAATGAGTGCTGTTTATGTGAGGTGTAATAGAAGTTTTCAAGACATTTGAATTCCTCAAACTTTTGTTTGGACTGGACCTGAGAAAGTTTCCTTTGCTTAGATACATAGTTAATGACAAAATCTCGAGCTGAGGACTTAAAAGCATCCCAAATTATGTGAAAAGGGATTGAATCTGCATGATTGAGAAGGAAATATTTGTGGAAGAAAGAAGTAAAATAAAAGGTAAAATTGGTATCTAGTAGTAATTAAACCTCCACCTTTTGGGAGAGACATGTTTAGGTAGAAGGTCAAGAGACACGGAGACAGAGCGTGATCAGAGATTAAGATGGTGCCGATGTCTGTTGCGTGTAATGATTGAGTAAGATGGTGGGAGGTGAAAATATAGTTTATCAGAGACTGTGTATGGTGTACTGGAGAGAAATATGTCTAGTCCCTTAGTGTGGGATTGCATAGTCGAAAAGCATCTGTTAGGTGACATTGCTGAATATCATGTACAAATGCTTTATGCAACTTGTACAGAATATAATAAGAGGAGGAGTGTCTGTCACGGAAGGGATCAACAAAATGATTGCAGTTGCCTGCTATAACATAATTATCATCGGGGTATTGGAAGAGTTTCTGGGAAATAGTGGACCAAAACTAACAATCTAGACTATTAGCTCCATAACCATGAAAAACACAATTGGAATCTTATTAATGCATGCTTTGAGCAATAACTATCTCCCCATATCATCTGTTTCCTGAGACACAAGTTGAATATGCAAGGATTTATGACTTAGAATTATGACTCTATGCTTTTTAGCAGAAGAATACTTTGCCCACCCACCCTTTATGTAATTTCACAGACTCACTTTCTGCAAGAAAGCAATGTGAGCATTAAGCTTTTCACAAATGAGTCAAGAGTCTTTGTCGTTTGATGAGGGATTTTAAACCTCTGACGTTCCAACATACCATTGTCAAAACCATTGAGAAGAAGTAAAATGGAAGTTATAATCAAACGTAATGATTAAAAAGATAAAGAAGAACCAGAAAGTAACAGAAAAAGTAGCATCATAAAACAGAATGATGGAAAGAAGAGAAAGGGAAGAAGAAAGTAGAACTAAGGAAAAGAAGAGAAGAAAGAGAGATAACTTACTGTGAAAAAGAAGATGAAGGTATAGGATGACAAAAAAGGGAAACATATCTACAAACACTTCGATGAGGAGGAGACGACATGGAGAAGATGGCATGTCCGGACTTCAGAGAGGTAAACAATGTGCAAGGAGGGTGATAGAACATGAAATGGAAGACAAGGACACACAAAAGAGGAAACAACACCTGTAATAGGAAAAAACATCAAGGTTAGTCAATTTAAAAAACATGCAATAACTTTCAACATCGCTTCATCTTAGAGAGATAAAATGTAATACTTTTGGTGAAGCTACATCAAAAGGTAAAGTGAAAAAACAGTAATTTTGTCAAAGCGTCCCTATATATCCTATCCTCTTCAAGTATGAAGTAGGTAAGAAATAGAGACAAAGGAATCATTCTGACAAATGAGCAGGTGTGGTGGAGACCATAGGCTCTGCTCTACATGTTGCAAGGAAAGCCTGGAGGTGCGATAGTTCCTCATAAAGCATCGTTTTATTGTTGTATGTGACTTTAAAAAGACAAGGATGGAGGAGCCCAAAATGTGCTCCCATAGAGCGAACTGTTGGTTGCATATTTAAGAAGTTCCTTTGCCAATCTGCAGTGTTCTTAGCATAATCCTGAAAAAGAAAATATTATGAACTGACCAGAAGATGAACTTCAATTGCTTGGCATCAGATACAACCTGCATTAGTTCAGTGAATTTTTAGAAATACAAGATAACTCTTCTTGGCTTTTTGGAAGTGGTGGGCCTGCTGGATGTTAAGCAGTGGATCTCTTGGTAGCTTCAGTACCTGAGGAAAAAAAGGTTTTGAAGAAGGAAAGTGGGTTTGTTTCTGCTGAGTCCTTAGGAAGACCAAAAATATGCAGTTATTCTTTCTATTACAATTTTCAAGGTCTTCAACCTGTTTCTGTGAAGTGGTTATCTGGATTTGTAAAACACTCACTTTGAGAGAAGTTTTGTTGAAACTGGTAATTTGTTGCTGTGCAGTACATAGTCTCTCTTTCAGAAAGGACCTCCTGTCATTAGTTTCCGTCATAAAGGGACGCAGGGCCCTAACTTACTCCAAAAAGAGATCCCAAAAAACATTAGGAAGAGACTTTGTGGGAGAAGGTGGGTCCTTTTTAAGCCTTGCCAGGATTAGGTTGCGCAGACCTGGTGAGAGTGGCAGAAGAAGAAGAGGATTTGGAGCTTTTATGCGATGAAGAATCCTCCAGTGCAATATGTGAAGACAAAGTAGAAGAGCACACAACTAATGTGCATGTATTATGCCTGGAGGGTTGTTTATAGTTCCTTATTCTTCCCATAATCTACAATCATCTGCAGATAGATGACAGAAAGAATATATAGTGGTGTACTCCACACAACAGGATTCCAGAGAAACATAACATTGTCAACCAGCTGATAAGAGAAGATAAATATAAATCCTCACATTGTGACAGAAAAGTGTCCATTGCCTAGAATAAAACCTTCATGGAGGAAGTAACAATTACCGCCATATACCAGGCGTAGGAGCTATTTCCTATCAAAATTAACAGAAATGCATTACAGCCAAGTTCCTTTGTTTGTGCTCAACCAGCGCCGTTACCATCTCAAAATGGAGGCCATATATGAACTAATCGAACGCCCCTCCAACAATAATAAAATTGCACCTCCTGGGGGTCAGAAATGACTTTTATGGAATCTGTCACACTTCCCGTGCAGTTAAATTAAAGTTAGAGGCATTTCTGATGAGCGTCAGCGGAACACCACCATCTTGCCCAAGTGTCAAGCCTCTATAAATATTTTTTAAGGGAGAAGCCTTCAAATGAATAGCCTTCAAAACATGATAAACATGCTTTTCTAACACTTGATGTGCAGAGTTACTACAGGATTCTGATAATTTAGAACAGAGTCATGATACACTTTATATTTTGATATGTGTTATTGCTGTGAAAACCGTGACTTCTTTGTTCTTGAATATTTGATGAAACAGGTATTAAAAAATAATACATGTACTCTGGCAGTTCCATCTGATTTAATCAGTTTTCATTTATTTGAGATCGCCCTCAGGAGCTTGATATTCAACTAAGTAATGTTCAACATTATATGTCATTAATTCCAGTTGTTCTTTTTTCTCCAATCCAATATTAAGCAGATTTGTTTATTTTTTCTGTTCTTTCCAATTAATAATGCTATATGGTGGACTCCTGTACGAACAAGACTTCATTTTTATTTACTGGGCTCCCCCTTTTATCCCATTCTTTTAACATAGTTGCCATACTCATTCCCCTTCTTTTCCTTTTTTAACTTTTCCCTTTCCTTTATCACTTGCCTTTATCTGTTTCTTCGTGATTTTTTTGTTCTCCTTTTTTACGATACAGAGTTTCCTGATTTTGTTTTTGATCTGATCATGTCACTTCTCTGACCTCACTACATTTTAGCAACATTTGAACTGCGTTTGCAACATTTTTCAAACAGCTTCCCCTTATAAACAGGTGAGTTATGGGAGAAAAATTGAGCAGAAGGTTATTTGAACCATTTATCAAAAGAAACGATACCCTCTTTACATAAAAGACCAATATAGAACACATGGCTCAATTTTACAGAATGATGATGTTTAAAATCACATGCTCTGTAGCACCCCACAAACATGAATGCATGCACATTTTTTCTGAACTGCTTGCCAGCCGTTTCTTAAACACATTCCTTACAATGGATATGCTGCAAGATTTAAAAAGTCTGGCACGAAACAAAAATATAGGGTCCAGATGTACAAAGCATTTTAATGTTCACAACTATTCTGCTTCAGGATTTGGACTGTTAAAATGCTTCTTGCTATGTCCTAATCCCATTTTAGGAGTTGAAAAAAGGTTTTCGGACTCCAAAACAATTGAATTTAAAATGGATAATCATTAAGTATATGGAAGGGCCATGTTGTTAGTGTCCCATCCAAATGGTGAATCTGGATCACATGTAGTAATGCTTTGGAATACCAGCCTCCATGTTGGGGTGGTAACCAATTTTCCCATTTTCAAAAGGGGAGTGGTCCCTTTAGGACCACTTCCCCTTTATAAATAAAAATAAAAAACTATTGTTGGTGATTAGGCTGTGGTCTGCGGGACTACTGTCAAAACTCAAACAAAAAAAGTAGACTTTCCCTAATAGTAATACGGGCTGCATTTCAAAAAGTTTAGTTCATTGAAAAGCAATCACAGACTTGGTGGCCTGCTGACCTTAACAGGCCAACATCCTTATGATGGCCTCCAACCAGAGTGAGTTGTACTTTGCAAACTACCTTGTCAATATCAATGAACATAGGGGGATATGTACAAGGAAGTGGAGGGGAGAGGTGTTAGCCTTCCTGGCTTAACGCCTCTCTCCTCCACTTCTGAAACGCAAGTCTGCACCATATTTACAAGAATGTGGTGCAGCCCTGTATTCCCCCCTGCAATGGCGCTAAGTTTGGCAACTTAGCGCCAACGCAGGCACCCTTGCACCATAGTGCAAGGGTGTCTGTGTGCAGGGAAGGATTGTTTATGTGTCCCTTCCTGTACATAAACAATCCTGGAAATGCTATTTATTTATTTATTTTATTTATTTATATATTCATATAGAGCAACTAATACCCTGAGGCGTTTAGGCGCATACCAATGGTTTGACTGAAGGCTCTAGGATTGGGTTTGAGACTATAAAGTATATAGCCAAGTCTTTAGGCCTTTTCTGAAGGAAAGCAAGCCAGGTGAGTTTTTAAGCTTTATTTGCAGCTCATTCCACAATCTGGTTGTGATGCTTATAATGATTTTACCGCCTCATCTCTAGAGTCGGAAGTTCGGTACCTTCACCAGTTTCAGAGAAGCGGACTGAAGAGTGCGAGATGAAATATACGATTGGACGCGATCCGTCAGATAAACGGACCTAGATTATGGAGCGCTTTAAAAGTGAAGCACAGTGCCTTGAAATTGATTCGTTTTCCCATAGGTAACCAGTGAAGAGCATTAAGGGAATGTTTGGCTGATGAGTATTTGGATATGCCAAAGAGCAACTGGGTTGCAGAGTTTTGAAGAACCTGCAGTTTCACCAGTAATGCCTTATTCACACCAACCAGGAGCCCGTTACAGTAGTGCTGCCACCACTATTTTCTGTAATTCTGGTGGTATAAATGGGAAGATTTTCCCCAAACTTTTCAGAGTAAAAAAGGTGGATGAGGTGAGTGTCTTCACATGATGGGAGAAAGACAAAGTAGTGTCAAAACCGGCCCCTAGGTTTTAAGCCTTGGCGGCTGGAATGGGAAGAGAACCCAGCTCTGCTGGCCAACAGTCTGTGGACCAGAAGTATGTGTCTCTGCCAAAAAGTAAAACTTCGGTCTTATTTGAATTTAACTTGAGGCAATTAGCCTCTATCCAACTACTCACATGTCTCATGCACTCGTTGAAGTTGTGGGCTGTGTTTTAATTTTTACTCAAGATAGAGGCAATGATCTGAGTATCATCTGCGTAAGATACCAATTCAAAACCATGAGATTTATTCAATCTGGCCAGAGGTGTAACATAAACATTAAATAGAGTTGGGCTTAGGGAGAAACCCTGTGGCACCCCACATGGGAGACTGAAGCGGTGAGACTTGAGACCCTCCACTTCAACAAATTGTTCCCGGTTTGACAGGAAGGACTTGAGCAGTGCGAGGAGTTCGTGCTGCTTCATGCAGCACACATGAAAGTGACAAAATTGATTTTTTTAAAAAGTTTGTTTATTTACAGAAAGAAACTGTAGGTTAACCCTGCAAAGCACACATAGCAGAGGAGCAGTCTCCTCCTCACAGCTTTTCAGCTCTTCTCCTTGGCAGAGGTTGTTCTTGAGTCCAGAAATAATCTAAAGTTCTGGAACATGGTCCCAATATTTATACCACATCTTCTTTTGAAGTTAGCAAAAACAACGTTCCTCTTGCACACATAAACCAGTTCTGCTTCGCTTAGGCTAAGTTCCGTAAAGGAGGTGGAGACAGCTTTCAGCTTTGTACAAGGCAGCTACAGTTCATTCAGGTGCAAGTGGCAATCCCTCTCAACACTCTAAATGCAGACAAGGTCTATTCAGCCTGGCTACGTGTCGCCCAGGAAAGGCATGGCATACCTCAACCCCTCTTGTGTTTTTCTAGTGTGAATGCACATCCCCAGCTCCTGTCACTACGAAACCAGATGGGGAATACACAAACAGGCAGAGGCACAGAGGATGGTTAAACAAGCAAATGCCTACTTTCTAGTAGTCAACGGTTATATAGGGAGAGCACTCCGGTACGTGTGGTACACCAACTTCATACAAAAGTTCTGAGGGAGTTTTAAAACAGCGGTGCTACAGTTATGTAGGAGTTTGTCCTCTCCTACTGCGCGAAAGAACAAGTACTGACAGGGTGAGAGCCTGTACGTAACTGTGCACTGTTCACAAAGTGTCTAGGCTGACACTATACAATCTTTGAAATCATATTGTGCTTTTAATTTGCAAAAAAGAAAAAACATCACATTATCTGGAACGTTTCGCGTTTTTTAGGTGCGAGACAACAAATATGTGTTTACAATTCGTTTAAAAAAAACAGATCATTCAATATTTACATGAAGAACGCAGTGTCATACAAAAATCATGTGCGACATTATGTGAATAAGAAGTTCTCCACGGGATTTTGTCATCGCTCTTTGCGTGCATGAATCAAGAATTGTGAGGGGATACCCACGCTCCTGGTATTTTTCCTTGTATTCACTAATTTTTGCTGTACTGTCCTGTGTTTCTGAGCAGATGCGTTTGATCCTAATGAACTGGGAGTAAGGTAGATTATTGATAAGGTTGCTAGGATGGAAGCTGGAGTATTGTAAAGCATTGTTGCGGTCCGTGGGTTTAGTGTAAACTGTTGTCAACTTGGACTTTCACCGTTCCAAGAAGAGGAGCATTTTTACTCTCTTCGTACAGTTTGCTACCCAAGCCCTTTCCCTGGTCAATCTTTTCTTTCCTTCGCTGAGATTATTCTCTTGTTTAAGCTTCTTCGATATGCTTTACAGCCTTCGGGCGGTTTGTTGTTTTCACTTACAGCGTTCTCTTCTCTCGTAAACGCTCGTCATCACATTGTTATTGTCTTTCTCTTTTATTGTTTAATTTTCTCTTTTATCGTTTAATCTTTTAATCACAGCACTCAGAGAACTTTAAGCATTCACAGATCCACTTGTAAGTCGATATGACACCATTTTAAGATGGCGCCTTTCTTAGATTGCTAGTAACGCGACCTCCAGCTGGTTGGCTTTGGTTTCCTGCAGTCCGTTTTTTCTGTTGAGCACCTCCGGTTTGTTTCCGGGTCTCACTCTTCATATAGCACCCTCGGTTTGTTTTCGCTCATCTGCTTATCCATTGTGGAGCTTGTCGGTTACTCTCTCCCCAGGTTACTTTTCAGGTAAGGGTCTTTTTACGGGCTTTCGATGTTGGCTGATGCTTACGTTTATTCCGGTCGCGTCTCTCTTTAACACCCCGTTCTGTTTACTTCTTTCCCCAGCATCTCTCGCACCTCCTTTCAGAGGTAAGATCTCTACTCCTATTTACACGCATTATCTTTCAGTTTAGTACGTCTTATCAGTCTCAGGTCTTGTTAGTTTAATTTGCTCAATACAGCCCGGTATTTTATTCTTTCAGAGTCACGAGTTCCCATTCCATCAGGTAAGCGTGAGTCTTTTCAGGCACCCATCGCATTCATTCGGGTATACTTCCTTTGCTCTAGTTGTTGCTGACACCGCCACATTGTTGTCTCTTTCAGAAAATATCAAACTGAACACACTAACAGGTAACTCACAAAGCGACGTTTGCTCATCATTAAATGACCAGAGATCGAGCCAAAAATACATTTTTCTCACTAGAAAATGGTTTACTTTATATTTTTCAGATTGGCCCCTGACGAAGGAACCGGCTGGTTCCGAAATGCATTGGGCATTTACATTTCTGTTGTGATGTAATTTTGATGCATTAATACATGCTTGTAAACACTCAATTGACATAATGTCGCACATGATTTTTGTATGACACTGCCTTCTTCATGTAAATATTGAATGATCTGTTTTTTTTAAACGAATTGTAAACACATATTTGTTGTCTCGCACCTAAAAAACGCGAAACGTTCCAGATAATGTGATGTTTTTTCTTTTTTGCAAATTAAAAGCACAATATGATTTCAAAGATTGTATAGTGTCAGCCTAGACACTTTGTGAACAGTGCACAGTTACATACAGGCTCTCACCCTGTCAGTACTTGTACTTTCTAGTAGTGGCATTTTCAAAAGCACAATTTAAAAACCACCATTACTAAAAGATGTGTTATTAAATTCTGAGCCTAAACTCCATTTCTCCATCTTGTCCCAATGGAAAGTTGCACTTGTATGATGTTGCAAAGCAGCTCCCATGTTAACCTATGGGAAAGACATCCTTTCAATGGTGAAAAACTAAAAGCACAAAACGTCACTATCATGACAAGTAAAACACTCCAGCACGTGTTCTACTTTCACATAAACTGCACCCTGCTCATGGGGGTACCTTGGGCATACCTAAGAGGGGCCTTATATGTAAGAAAAGGGATGTTTAGGGCCTGACATCTGGGTGCACTTGCCAGGTCGACATTGCAATTAACAAATGTGCTCACAAGCACTGCAGTTGCAGGTCTGAGACACAATTAGAGGGATACTCATATGGGTGGCACAACCAGTGCTGCAAGCCCACTAGTAGCATTTTATTTACATGCCCCAGCACCTTCAGTGCACTCTATTAGGAACTTACCAGTAAATCAAATTTGCCAGTCACGGATAACCAATCAGTTTCATAATTTTTACAGGGAGCACTTGCACTTTGACACCTGATCAGCAATGGCAAAGTGCCCAAAGCACCTAAACCAGCAAAAACAAAGTCCAGCACACAGCAAAAATACAGGAGGCAGAGGCAAAAAAGTCGGGAGAAACCATGCCAAGGATGCCAGGTCCACACTAATGTTAAGTGAACTGCGCTTTGCAAGAAACTTACAAGTACAGGTAGAAGGCATAGACTGGTTTCCCACTGCATCTTCTTACTGTCACCTGGAAGTACTGTCCTGTTCTGTTGACAGGGAAAGTGTTTCTGATTGGTTCTTTGACTCAGGGTGAATTACCAGTCCCTCCTTTTCAGTCCCATCCCCCACAGGTTCGTCAGTGATGTCAGACTATCCGCATGGTGACCTACAGATCAAATAAGACCACAAACATAGAACGGCTTTTTTATTGCTGTGCGTATGTGAAACACCTTGGCCACTTTCTTTTGACCCAGACCAAGAACAATTGTTACTTTCTTTATTGTGTTGCAAGTGTGAAGTGATTTTACCTCTCTTGTGTGACTCCTGTGACTAGCAGGTAAACGGAGTGTAGGTTAGAGAGTCAGTTCAGTTTACCTCCCGCGAAACTTCAGATGTTTGGATTAAAATTTGAATGAAGAGCGTGGTCTTTTGATTTTTAAATCTTTCATGATTAAGTAATGGTGGAACTACATCCCAGAATGTTTACTTTATTTATTTGTGTTTTATAGAGCGCGGCCTTGACCCGTTAGGGTATCAGAGCACTTTACAGGGTTAACAGGTTGTATACAAATAAGACTTAGGTAGGGGGATGGGACATTTGGGATAAAAACAAGTACAAACATTTTACTAGAAAGAAGGCCCAAGAATATAAGGGTGGAGTGCCAGGAGGTGCAGGGTGGATAGCATCTGGTCAGTCCAAGTTGTAGTAGTAATAGAGTAAAAAACAAGGTCACTGAAGGTGAGTGCAAAAGACACACAGTGGATGGACGGAATGCAGAACAAATCAAAACATTCACCCCCAGTCAAGAGATCTGGGTTAAATCCATCATTCTTTTGCTCACCATGCCATCCCAGTTTAGACCTGGCTGTATGCAAATCAGTCTTGACACTGTGCCTCATGGGAACAGTCCAGCCCGGACTGCCAAGTCAGACCCTCCCTGGGCCGGAAACAAGCATCCTAGGACCAGTTTCGGGGTTTCACCCCTCTTCAGCCAGGATAGCTTGATTCCATTGGCACAATGAGCCCAGGACCCATGTCTGGGCATACCTGGCGCACTTAGGGCGAGAAAGCAAAAGACACACAGTTGATGGACGGAATGCAGAAAAAATCAAAACATTCACCCCCAGTCAAGAGATCTCGGTTAAATCTATCTTTCTTTTGCTCACCATGCCACCCCAGTTTAGACCTGGCCGCATGCAAATCAGTCTTGACCTGTGCCTCATAGGAACAGTCCAGCCCGAACTGCCAAGTCAGGCCCTCCCTGGACCGGAAACAAGCATCCTAGGACCGGTTTCGGGGTTTCACCCCTCTTCAGCCAGGATAGCTTGATTCCAGTGGCACAGTGAAAGTGAGTGCAATGCAAGAATTAGGAGAGGAATTTGCCCATTAGGAAGGTTTTGGCTTCCTTTTTAAAACATGCCAGAGACAGAATTCTTATAATGGCGGGCGGGAATGAGTTCCATATTCTTGGTGCGGTCCCAGAGAATGCAGGATTATAGGATTTTTCCTTTCGAAAGCACATACGCTGGAGCAAAAGGTCTCTGCGGGACCGGGAGTTTCTGGCTCCTCTGGACACCACGAGTTTCTGGGCGAGAAATGCCAGGGATTTACTGTATAGAGCTTTGTGAGTAATACATGCCAGTTTAAGTTGGATTCTGGCTTCAAGAGGAAGCTAGTTCAGAGCTTTCAGATGTGGTGAGATGTGGTCAAATTTTTTAGAACCTGTTAGTAGTCTGGCGGGTGCGTTGAGGCAGGCTTTTAAGGGGGCCAGGGAGATCTTGGGTAGGCCAGAAAGGGTAGAGTATCCATATTCGAGTCTGGAGATAACTAGGACCAGGACTGCCATTTTTAGGTCGGGAGTGTCAAGGAAACGTTTTAGTGTTCCTAGATAGCTCAGGTGAAATGGCTTTTTTGGCCACCGAGTTGATGTGGTCATGCATATTCAAGCTGCTGTCCAGGGTTATTCCAAGTTATTTTGCAGAGTCCACTATGTTCGTGGGCAGTTTAGGGCTGTGATCGACTTAGTCCATTCCCGAATGTCAGGGTTTGTTTTGGGTAGGGAGATTAGAAGGAGTTCTGTTTTTTGTGCATTTAGTGTGAGAAGTTGGCCTGGTATATGCTGTCCACTAATTATAGTGGGCACCCTGTACCAGTCCAAACAACCCCTTATTGATGTTAGGTTAAAGACAATCTTAATTGAAAGCTATCCTAATGGTAGCTATGGAGAGCAGCCGTCAGGCTAAGTGTTGAAGGAATGTAAAGCAGCTTGTTTTACCAGTCTATAATCTCTTGAATGGCTAAATGAAAGACAACCACACCAGGTTTATATATAAAATATATGTATTTATTTCTAAACACACCCTACTAGTCTCTTTATGAGGCTAGAGGTCTAAACACATAAGTTACACTTCAAATAGTACAGTAAAATAGCACAAATAAACGTCAGGCCCTAGGGGCGAGCCAAACCATGTACTAAAATAGTGGTATTAGAACCACGACTTAACTAGACACAAGGCCTAGGGCCTGTAGAATCGCTGGGACCCCAAGGAACCACCCAAGGTAGTGACACAGGGGACCCACGGGAGCCGTGTGCAGTGTGGAAACACAGCCGCGAGCTCCGTTAGCTTCTCTGGGGAAAGTTGCGGTTAGATTTTTAAAGATTAGGGTCACTTAGAGATGACTTAGGACCAAACCCTCTTGGACTTAGGAAGTTCTAGGGTCAACACCCACGGGAGCACCGGAGTACTCGAGTTACCTCACCCAGGGAAGCCGGGTGCATAGGTGTCAAATGGTGTCGGGTCGCTTCGTCGTTTTCCATGGGAGCTGGCGAAGAAGTGCTGCTGCCGGGAAGATGCAAAGTGTCCGAAGAGATCCAAGCCTGGATCAAAGTCGAGAAGAACCTGAAAGCAGAGGGGACAGAGTCTGGGTCACTAGCCAGTGACCAGGGGCATGATAGACGAATGCCCACCGAAGTTGGGTGATTTCAGGTGAAGAAGGTGAAGCTTGACTTTTCAGCCACAAGGACCAGGAGGTGTCAAGGATGACCAGGAGCTGTATTTGAGCTGTCCCACAAAGGATGTCGGGTGCTGCAGTGTTGGTGCCCGGATTGGACACAACAAGCCTTGGCAACAGCAACCAACGCAGAAAGGAGAAAGATGCTTTGGTGCAGACCAGCAAGGTCTGAGGGACTCACCTCATGGTGGGGAGTCAGGGCACATCTGGAGCAGCCAGAGAAGTCCAAGGAAAATCAAAGTTGCCTTCTCAGGGACCCACCAGTTGATGGACCAGGGATTGCGAAGGAGCCTCAAGCTGAAATGCAAGAAGCGGGCTCACGGAACACTTGTGGAGTGTAGGCCCACAATCTTCGGTGCAGATGGTGCCCGGGGTGTGGGCTACAAGTAACCCAAAGTGCAACTTCAAGAGATGTTGGGAAGTCAATGCACTTGCAAACGTGCACGGTGACCAGGAATTCTGGTTCCACGTTAATCACGAGGGCTGCGGGTCTCAGCTTTGCTGGGGACTCGGGTTGGCTAGTGTGAAGTCTGGAAATCCTCTTCCTGGGCTGCAAATACTTTGGAGTCCAGCGGGAGCTTCAGAGATGCAGACCGGTAAAATGCTTCGTTGGTGCCTGCCAAGCAGGGGAGTCACACCTTGACCCAAAGGAGATTTCTTCAGTCCTCTAGTCTTAAGTAGCACGTCAAAGTTCCAGGATTCAGCTACAGAGTTTCGTCCAGGGATATCTAAAGTCCTGTTGCCAGGGGTTCCTTACTTATACCTAAGGAAGGGGTTGGACTAATTCTAGGGACCCACCTATGGGAGCGTTTGGAAAGAGGGGTGGCTACACCCGTTTCCTTTGTCCAGTTTTGTGCCAGAGCAGGGGCTGGAAGCCCCTGAACCGGTTTGAGCTGGGCAATGCACAGGGACACCAAACGTGCCCCCATTGCAGGACTTCAAAGCACTCTGAGAGTGCTCCCACCCAGCCCCAATACACATCAGCCTGTCTGGGAGGTGGTTACACCTCCCTGTGACAGGAAACCTATTGTCCAGGCCTCCCCTGCCGGAGTTTCGGTCAGCAGCAGGAGACCAGACCTGTGTCTGTGGCTGCAGCATCCATTTTGTGATGCCAGGGCTCAGTTAAGTTGGTACCGGGTCTACCGGTGCTGTCATGTCTCTCCCGCTAGAAGGGTGGGATCATACTCCCACACCTATTACTGGTGTGGGGGTATGATTCCAAGGTGTTTGACACCAAACATGACATGTTTCCGTGCAGCCAGTCCAAAGGTAGCATTTACCGTTTGTTTATAATGCACTTAAGAGTATATGGTCAGGCTGCACCACTGACAACCCCGGAGAAGAGATTCCGAAGTCTGCAGAGGGGCTCAGCTCATGCCTGGGCACACCTCTCACATATAACCAAGCACCCTGCCTTCAGGATTGATAAGGCCTGCCATAGGGGTGACTGATAGGTTTCTATGTGCAGTGATAGGTGAGGTATAGTGAACCTATACCTCAGTAAGGGGTGCATGCACCAACTTACCCAGGCTGCAGTAGCAGACCTGTGGTGTCATTTTGGAGGGCTTTCCAGGGGTGGCATAATACATGCTTCATTCCCTGGTAGGCCTCTGGGTACATAGTATACCATATACTAGGGACTTACAAGGGTACCCGAGAATCCAATCTGGAGTGCACCTATAGTACTTGGAATCAATTTATAAGAGAAAGCAGATAGGCTGGGGACCTGATTAGCAGGTTCCCAGCCAAAATACGTCAAAAACCATGAAAACACCCGGAGAAAAGTGGGGGCAACCATGAAGTCAGATTCCACCTTCCTACATTTAGTTTGAGCTGGTTGGAGGTGAGCCATTGGACAGTCAATTTCAAGGCCTCATTCAGGGAGAAAATCTCCTCCGGAGAGGAGATTTTGATGTAGATATGGGTGTCATTGGCATACATGTGTTATGAGATATTGGCTGTGGGCAGTACTTCTGCTAGCGGTACAAGGTTGTCGTGGAGCCTCGGGGTCTTCTCCTCGGGATGGCGCTGATGCTCTATAGGGGTCCACCTCCCATCTGCCCCCAGTCCGGAATAGGTATAATACTCTCGGACTAAGGAGACAGGTGAGCGAGGGAAGGAAGGGTAGAGACGGCAGGGAGAGAGACCTGTAAAGAGTAAAGTATACCATGAGATAAATAACGATCTCACCTCCTCCCCACTTGGAGCATGCTCTATGCTTTCACCCGCCTTACCTGCCACCACCTCCCGCTACCAGTGTCCTCCTATTACGTGCCGCCAGTTCCACTTGCCAGTTTAATCAGCACTAGTGGGTGGCCCTGAGCCTGCAGTGGGACAGGTTAGAGGAACACGTAGAAATGACAGGAGCGTGTTTCATGGGACAAAGTGCAGCTCAATACAGCTTGAGCTTCATGCCCCGTCGCCTCTGTCTCTTTGGGGAGATGAAAACCTGAATATTCTCCCTCTTGTCAGTTAGCGCAACTGCCCCGTTGTACTCATGGGGAAAGCAGCGTTTCTGGAGCGGCCGGGTCGCCAAGGGACACTTAAGGGGAAAATCTCTCGGGCGGGAGCACTCCTTCTCAGAGCCCGGAACTCCTGGGGCTTGAGGAGCAACGCCGCCGCCGTTCCGAATCTGGAATTCTGCTGGTTGCTGGTGGAGGGCTCACGCGCTACCACTCAATGCCCGGAAAGAAGGGGCAGAGGAGCGCAAACGATACTGTTGGCGCTCGGAGCCTTGCGGGTGTAGAAATCCGGTGCTCGCGCTTCTACTCAATGCTCTGAGGTCAGTGAGCAGAGGAGCGCGCTCTCGGCGGTATGTGGCCCGGTAATCCTTGGGCGTGGTCATTGGTGCTCGCGCTGCAACTCGATGCTCGGGCAGTGTTTTGAGCAAAGGAGCGCGCACTCGGAGGTCGGAAGGGCCCAGAAATCCTTGGGCAAAGACTAGTAACTTGAGGACGAAGACGTGTGCCGATGTGGACTGCAGGCAATGCGATCAGGAATACATCCGGGAATCTTCGGCACCGCCCCCCTAGGCTTCTCGGACTATATCCGGTCTTCTGCGTGTTACGGTCATCACATGAGGCGTGCTCCCCTCGGGCTTCATGGGAAGTGTAGTTGCTCATGGAGCTCGCGATAGTGGTCGGGAGACCGTTGCCTCGGTGATCAGCGCATTACCGGGCTGCGATCATGACAAAGGTAAAGATTGAAGAGGGTAGGGGAAAGGGTTGATCCTTGGGGGACTCCGACCATAATCGGAGAGGGAGCTGATAGGTTACCATTGATTAATAATCTCTGTGAGTGGTTCTGGAGGAAGGATCTAAACCATTCCAGCATGGAGCTATCCAGTCCCATCCTGAGTTTGAGGCGACCAAGAAGTGTCTCGTGGTTGACCGTATTGAAAGCTGAGGATAGATTTAAAAGGATTAGGAGACAGGTTTTGCCATGGTCAGGGGCTTGAAGAGCATCATCCATGATATGGAGAATGGTGGTTTCAGTGCTGTGCCCGGGCATGAACCCGGATTGGAAATTGTCTAGTAGGCTGAAGTTGGTGATATGTTGGTTCATTTGAAGTTGTACACATTTCTCCAGAACTTTTGCTAGGAGTGGGATATTGGATATAGGTCTAAAGTTGTCCTGAGAGGCAGGATTCAGCATAGGTTTTTTTAAAACGGGGATGACTCCACTGGCTTTTAGAGAGTCAGGTATCGACCCCTGTAGAAGGGAGGCGCTGATTATTGCAGTCCAAATAAAAATGATAGATTGGGCGGACAAACAGTTGGAGGGGAGTGGGTCATTAAAGTGGTTGTTTGGGTTTAAGGAGGATAGAATTTCCGAGACGGAATGGTTGTCATATACTTTGAAGTTGGACCAGTGCACTTGGTTTTTGGGTGATGTCTGGGGGAGCAGCGCGGAGAGATGAGGCAGGTCCAGAGGGGGTTGGGTGTAGGTAGCGGATCTAAGTTCATTTCCTAGGGCAGTAATTTTGTCAGCGAAAAAGGAGGAGAATTCTTTGCATGATATTGGAAATTTAGGGATTTCTTTGGAGGTTTTAGCCACTTTTTTAGATTGGTGTTTGACCATTTCAAAGAGCTTGTAGGGTCTGTTCTTGGCGTTGTCCAGTTCTGCAGAATTCTTTTTTTGAATTGAGGGTGTTCCTATTATATGCATTTCTGGTCTAACGGAGAAATTTTAAGTGGGAGGCTGAGGGGTGCTGTCTCCAGTTTCTTTCTGTCTGCCGGAGGGTTCTCCTTTTATAGTTGAGGGATCCGGTGAACCAGGGGTTTCTGTTTTTGATTTGTTTTTTTTTTAGCTTTAGCAGGGCATGTCATTGAGTATGTTAGACATAGTTGAGGTGTAGTGTTCTGTGAGGTTTCTGACTGTGGAGATATTTGGGGGGATAGTGGTCGGGAGACCGTTGCCTCGGTGATCAGCGCATTACCGGGCTGCGATCATGACAGTACACCCCCCCTCACGCCACCACAGGCGCTGAGAGCAGCCCCGGGTTTGGCAGGACAGCGGCGGTGAAAGGCGGTCACCAAGCGATCCGCATGAACCGCCGTAGCAGGTTCCCAAGAATTTTCCTCAGGCCCATAACTCTTCCAGGCCAGCAGGTACCATAACCTACCCAGCACCAGCTTGGAATCCAGCACCCGTCTCACAATGTATTCACGTTCCTGCTGCACCCACACGGGAGGAGGGACCTTTCGAACCGGGCAGAGCGAGGGCTTAAGCAACGAGACGTGGAAAACCGGGTGGATGCGCAGCCGCGGAGGGAGTCGCAACTGCACCGCCACGGGGTTCACATGTCGAATCACTGGGTAGGGGCCAATGAATTTCGGATTGAACACACTTGCTTTTCTGAATCTGATGTTCTTAGTGGACAACCATACCCTATCCCCTTTGTGATACTCGGGATTGGGCCTGTGGTGTTTGTCGGCTTGAGCCATGTAACGTGACTTTGCTAACCGGAGGTGCGCGCGGGCCTTAACGAGGGACGAGCAAATCGTAGTAAGCCTGCTCTGCAAGTCTGGAAGGCTGACGTGTGTGCGAGGAAGTAAGAATGGGGTGAAACGGGGGTGATACCCTGACGAGAGAAAAAAAGGTGTTTGTTGAGTGGAGGTGTGTATAGTGCTATTAAACGCAATTTCTGCCACCCATAACCAGTCCACCCATGCTTCAGATGCGTTGTCCACGTAGCAGCGCAGGTACAGTTTTAATGTCTGGTTGAGCCGCTCCGTTTGTCCATCTGTTTGGGGATGGAAGCTCGTGGACAGGGATGATTGAATGCCTAGCTCGTCACACCAGACCCTCCAAAAATGAGCTGTAAATTGGGAACCTCTGTCCGACACGATCCCGAGTGGAAGGCCATGGAGACACACTACGTGGACTATCAAGAGTTTCGCCAAAGCGCCAGCCGTAGGTACCTGCTTGCATGCTATAAAGTGTCCCATTTTAGTGAGGTAGTCTACCACCACGACTATAGCCGAACAGTTTTGGTCCTTTGGTAGTCCCACTATAAAATTGACTGAAATTCTTTCCCATGGATTCATCGGGGTTGGTAGGGGAAGCAGGAGGCCTTGTCTTTTATGATGATCGGTTTTCATTTGAGCGCATATGGTGCACTTTTTCACCCACTGCAAGATGTCCGGTCGGACCATAGGCCACCAGAATTGTCTCAGAACTTTTTCCAGGATTTTTGTTCCCCCCATATGTCCCGCACAGGGCAGCTCGTGACACCAGGCGAAGACGATTTTACGGAGCCGGAGGGTAGGAATCAACACTCTTGAGCCACACATGGGTAGACCCTGCTGCATACGCCATTCCTTGTGGCTCCTTAACCAGGAAGTCCAAGCGAACGTCTTTATTCCACGTTTCTCACTAAGCACGAAAGACTCAGTTTCCACTCTTCCCACTACCTTGTCCGGCGACAAAATGGGTTGATCCGGATCCACCGTGGAGAGAGAGATCGTTCCCTGTCGTGACAAGGCATCGGCCTTCTTATTCTGTGTTCCGAGTCGGTACGTGACGAGGAAATGATATTCCGCGAAGAAGAGCATCCATCTCTTCTGACGTTGGGAGAGATGTTGAGCTGACCGCAGGAACTGGAGGTTCCGGTGGTCCGTGTAAACGGTTACTTGATGTTGAGCGCCCATCAACCAGTGTCGCCACTCCAGGAACGCCTCCTTGATGGCAAGTAACTCCTTTTCGGAGATGGTGTAATTGTGCTCGGCGTGATTCAGTTTCCTGGACATATAGGCGACTGGATGGAGCTGTCCAGTGTCGGGATGCCGTTGCGATAGAATGGCTCCCACAGCCACGTCTGAGGCGTCAGCCTCCACGATGAAAGGAAGGTCGGGTTTGGTGTGTCGTAATACGGGAGCGGAAGTGAAGGCGGTCTTGAGCTGCTCAAAAGCTGTTTGTGCCTCTGGGGACCAGGCGAATGGGACTCCTTTACGCGTCACCCTGGTGAGAGGGGCAACCATCTGTGAGAAGTGGTGAATGAATCTTCGATAAAAGTTTGAGAAGCCGAGAAAGCTTTGTACGTCCTTCACCGTTCGTGGTTGAGGCCAGTTAGCCACTGCTTGTACTTTTCGGTCTGTCATGACTTGACCATCCGGAGTCAACAGGATGCCGAGGAATTCTACGGTGGTCACATGGAACTCGCATTTAGTGAGCTTACAAAATAACCGATGTTCTTTCATTGCTCGTAGCACTAGCCCCACATGGACGACATGTTCTTTCTGATTGGCTGAGAAGATCAGGATGTCGTCGATGTACACCACGACGAATTTATCCAAGAAGTCCCTCAATACCTCATTGAGGAAAAATTAAAACGCAGCCAGGGCGTTACATAGCCCAAAGGGCATTACCAAATATTCAAATAGGCCAAACCGCGTTTTAAAGGCGGTTTTCCATTCGTCGCCCTCTCTCATTCTCACCAAATGGTACGCTCCTCGGAGGTCGAGCTTGGTATATAGACGTGCTTCCCGCACCTGTTCCAACAAAACCGGGATTAAAGGCAACGGGTATTGATTTTTGATGGTTATGGAATTGAGGGTGCGATAGTCTATGGAGCAGCATAACTCGCCGTTGGTCTTTGGCATGAAAAAGAGCGGGGATGCTGCTGGTGACCTTGATGGACGAATGAATTCTAATGTGAGGTAGGTGTCCAAGTACTCTCGAAGATGGCAGGTTTCTGTACCCGTGAGGGCGTAAATCCTGCCGCACGGGACAATGGCTCCGGGTACTAAGTCTATGCGACAGTCGTACTCCCGATGTGGAGGTAATTCCACTCCTTCTCTTTATCGAAAACTTCCTTATATGGGGCATACCATTCTGGGAGCGCTACGTCTTTCTCGGCGGCGGTGGCAACGTGTTGTGAGGACGCTGTGACCTGGACCGGCGAGGCATCGGGGTGTCTACAGTGGAGTTGACAAAAGGCGGAGCAGAAGGATATCGTGTTTGTCGACCATTCTATGGTAGGCTCATGTCTTCTCAGCCATGGTAACCCCAGGATTAGTTTACACCGAGGAGCTTGGATTATATTAAGGGTAATCCATTCGCTATGCTCCCCCCCTATGGCAACCCAGATGGACGGCGTAACGTACCGTATGGGTCCGGATTCTAGCTCTTTGCCGTCTACAGCATAGATGAGTTCTGGCGTTTGCTTGGTGAGGAGCTGGACTCCTAGTCGTTTAGCTTCCGTTCTATCCAGAAAACATCCGGTCGCACCGGAGTCGATCATAGCCCGGACAGGCTGGGAGTGCTGGTTTATCACTATGTCCACTGTGATGAAAAAATGATCGGGTTCCTTGGTAGCCTCTGACTCTAGGGAAGGGATGGAGTGAACGCTTGGAGGCTTCCCTTCAAGGGCCTTCAAGCACTTGAGTTTCCCGCCGCTCCGTCTCCAGTTACTGTTACGGCATGCCCTGTGCAAAATCTGTTGTTCTTGGGTCGAACGGGGCACTCTCGAAGAAAGTGGCCTTTTTTGCCACAGTATAGGCAGAGGCCCTGTTTTCGGCGGTGATCCCGTTCGCTCAACGTCAACGATGCTCTCATCGTTCCGATCTCCATAGGTTCGGCCCGAGGTGATGCATGTTCCGGAGCACGGGCGTATTCGGCGGATGAGGGAAGTCTCTCTTTCCGTTTATGATCCCCTCTTCTTTCTCTGAGCCGGTATTCCAGCCGGGAGGCTAATTCAATCATGGCTGCACAAGTACGAGGTTGAGGGTCGATTTGGGCTATGACGTCTTTCAGCTCTTCCGTTAAACCTCTGTAGAAAATGGCAGACTGCTTTGATTCGGGCCAGTCCGTTTCCACCACTAATCGCCGAAAGTTGTTTAGGTAACCGATGAAGTCGGAACTGCCTTGTTTGAGATCAAGTAGGTCGCAGTCCGCGGAGAAGGTGTCGGCCTGTCTATCAAAGGTTTTCTCAAACTCCACACGAAAGGAGTCCCAATCGTAAAGCAGGGCGTCATCTCTTCTGACAATAGGGACGGCCCATTGTGCGGCGTCTCCCACCAGGTAGGAGATAAGGAAAGCCACCCTTGACTGGTTTGTAAGGAAGAGCTTGAGTTTGCAGTGGAAGTGTAGTAGGATTTGCGTCAAGAAGACCTGCACCTTTTGTATGTCTCCGTGAAACCGTTCAGGAGGGGCCAAAGGGACGTGAGCAGGCATCTCTGCCACTACCTGGGGAATTTGTGTAGGCAAGACGTTTCCTGCATCAAAGGAATTTCACTGGAGTCTATCTATCCGCGCTCCACCTGCACTTGTGCCAAGGCTGCTACCACATCTTCTAGCGTGGCCATGACCCTATGTCAGCGCGATCAGGAGGAGAATGAATTCGTGGGCTGAAGATTTCTGTCGTGGAGCCTCGGGGTCTTCTCCTCGGGATGGCGCTGATGCTCTATAGGGGTCCACCTCCCATCTGCCCCCAGTCCGGAATAGGTATAATACTCTCGGACTAAGGAGACTGGTGAGCGAGGGAAGGAAGGGTAGGGACGGCAGGGAGAGAGACCTGTAAAGAGACAAGTATACCATGAGATAAATAACGATCTCACCTCCTCCCCACTTGGAGCATGCTCTATGCTTTCACCCGCCTTACCTGCCACCACCTCCCGCTACCAGTGTCCTCCTATGACGTGCTGCCAGTTCCACTTGCCAGTTTAATGAGCACTAGTGGGTGGCCCTGAGCGTGCAGTGGGACAGGTTAGAGGAACACGTAGAAATGAGAGGAGCGTGTTTCATGGGACAAAGTGCAGCTCAATACAGCTTGAGGTTCATGCCCCGTCGCCTCTGTCTCTTTGGGGTAACGAAAACCTGAATATTCTCCCTCTTGTCAGTTAGCGCAACTGCCCCGTTGTACTCACGGGGAAAGCAGCGTTTCTGGAGCGGCCGGGTCGCCGAGGGACACTTAAGGGGAAAATCTCTTGGGCCGGAACTCCTGGGGCTTGAGGAGCAACGCCGCCGCCGTTCCGAATCTGGAATTCTGCTGGTTGCCGGTGGAGGGCTCACGCGCTACCACTCAATATCCGGAAAGAAGGGGCAGAGGAGCACAAATGATACTGTTGGAGCTCGGAGCCTTGCGGGTGTAGAAATCCGGTGCTCGCGCTTCTACTCAATGCTCTGAGGTCAGTGAGCAGAGGAGCGCGCACTCGGCGGTATGTGGCCCGGAAATCCTTGGGCGTGATTGTTGGTGCTCGCGCTGCAACTCGATGCTTGGGCAGTGTTTCGAGCAAAGGAGCGTGCACTCGGAGGTCGGAAGGGCCCGGAAATCCTTGGGCAAAGACTAGTAACTTGAGGACGAAGACGTGTGCCGATGTGGACTGCAGGCAACGCGATCAGGAATACATCCGGTAATCTTCGGCACCGCCCCCCTAGGCTTCTCGGCCTATATCCGGTCTTCTGCGTGTTACGGTCATCACGTGAGGCGTGCTCCCCTCGGGCTTCATGGGAAGTGTAGTTGCTCACGGAGTTCGCGATAGTGGTCGGGAGACCGTTGCCTCGGTGATCAGCGCATTACCGGGCTGCGATCATGACAAAGGTAAAGATTGAAGAGGGTAGGGGAAAGGGTTGATCCTTGGGGGACTCCGACCGTAATCGGAGAGGGAGCGGATAGGTTACCATTGATTAATAATCTCTGTGAGTGGTTCTGGAGGAAGGATCTAAACCATTCCAGCATGGAGCTATCCAGTCCCATCCTGAGTTTGAGGCGACCAAGAAGTTTCTCGTGGTTGACCGTATTGAAAGCTGAGGATAGATTTAAAAGGATTAGGAGACAGGTTTTGCCTTGGTCAGGGGCTTGAAGAGCATCATCCATGATATGGAGAATGGTGGTTTCAGTGCTGTACCCGGGCATGAACCCGGATTGGAAATCGTCTAGTAGGTTGAAGTTGGTGATAGGTTGGTTCATTTGAAGTTGTACACATTTCTCCAGAACTTGTGCTAGGAGTGGGATATTGGATATAGGTCTAAAGTTGTCCTGAGAGGCAGGATTCAGCGTAGGTTTTTTTCAAACAGCGATTACTCCACCGGCTTTTAGAGAGTCAGGTATCGACCCCTGTAGATGGGAGGCGCTGATTATTGCAGTCCAAATAAAAATGATAGATTGGGCGGCCAAACAGTTGGAGGGGAGTGGGTCATTAAAGTGGTTGTTTGGATTTAAGGAGGATAGAATTTCCGAGACGGAATGGTTGTCATATACTTTGAAGTTGGACCAGTGCGCTTGGTTTTTGGGTGATGTCTGGGGGAGCAGCGTGGAGAGATGAGGCAGGTCAGGAGGGGGTTGGGTGTAGGTGGCGGATCTAAGTTCATTTCCTAGGGCAGTAATTTTGTCAGCGAAAAAGGAGGAGAATTCTTTGCATGATATTGGAAATTTAGGGATTTCTTTGGAGGTTTTAGCCACTTTTTTAGATTGGTGTTTGATCATTTCAAAGAGCTTGTGGGGTCTGTTCTTGGCGTTGTCCAGTTCTGATGAATTCTTTTTTTGAATTGAGGGTGTTCCTATTATATGCATTTCTGGTCTAACGGAGACATTTTAAGTAGGAGGCTGAGGGGTGCTGTCTCCAGTTTCTTTCTGTCTGCCGGAGGGTTCTCCTTTTATAGTTGAGGGATCCGGTGAACCAGGGGTTTCTGTTTTTGATTTGGTTTCTTTTTAGCTTTAGCGGGGCAAGTCATTGAGTATGTTAGACATAGTTGAGGTGTAGTGTTCTGTGAGGTTGCTGACTGTGGAGATATTTGGGGGGGTAGGAGGTCAATCTCGCGAGCATGCAGCCAATTTCACGAGATCTAGGCTCTTTGTGTCCCTAACCCAAAGTTTTGGATTCACAGATTGTGGTGGCCTTGTCTTGTGGGTGCCAGGAAGTAGGAAGGTAATAGCATGGTGATCGGACCAGTCACATGGGTCTATAGAGATAAGCTTGACCTCTGATTCCCTAGCAATGACCAAATCTAGAGTGGCGCCTTTTGTGTGTGTTGGGAATGTGCAGGCTTGGGTAAGGGCTTGGTCGGCCAGGAAGTATTTGATGGTGTTTATCAGAGGGTCCTTGAGGTCGTTCCAGTGCAGATTGAAGTCGTTCCAGTGCAGATTGAAGTAACAGAGGAAAATTTCATTAGAATTGGGGGAAACCTCAGCTCTAATGATAGCCATGAGGTGGTCAGTGAAGGTGTCATTCATACCTGGGGGGTGGTAGAAGGGTGGGCGTAGTGGGCGTAGTGGAGTACTACTACGCGGAACGAAGTTGAACAAAAACACAAAAACTGTGTGAATTCCGCAACTGAGACCTCATATACTTTTGGTAAAATAACAAGTATCCCTTTCTTTACATGCTAAAATGCATATAGCCATTTACCAAAAGTGAAAATTCTGCAAGCAGTGAGAGAGGTGATGATTTTGGGATCCTCCCTAACCTAGGGAGAGAACCAAGCAGATGCCTTGAAAACAAAGAGCACATCTTCGGTGGTGTTCCCATCCTCTTAGGACAACCACGAAGCACAGTTATTGGCAAAAATACAATCCCAACCAAAGGCCCTGCAAAGCATTATGGGACGAGATTAGCAGTGGCTAGGCGTGCTCGGCAGACAGGTCGCGGGATCATTGGGGTGGGTGTTTGCTGCCCAGCAGGTGTCTAGCGTATTAGTCACTATGGGTGTGGGGGAGGAGCGTGGGTTGGAGGAAGGGGGCGGCGACATGGTCTCCTTGAGAGGTGGCGGAGGTTGTGTGGAAGTGGAGGGAAATTCCCTAGCAGATTATGGGTGACATTGCCTAGAGAGCCGTTTAGAGTGGGGAACGGTATGCGTTGCGTTGGTCTAGTCTGCGCCATAGGAAGGGATGGGGGGGTGAGGGGGAGTGGTTGGATTTTTGGTGGGGCTTAACAGGGGGCTTTTACCCTTGCCCTTTGGGCTGCGTTGATCGGAGCGAAGGAGGGGGTCGGGTGATGAAAGCTGGTGCTGGAGGAGCGTGGAGGGATTAGGGTTGTGCACGTGTTTTTCGAAGGTGGTGAAAATGTCCGCAAATTTGTTGAGGTCTTTGTTTGGTGCTTGGACCCGGACAATGCAGTTTTTGTATAAGGTGATGGTAAGGTCAGCTCGCAAATTTAAATAGGGCGCGCTCGTGAGCTTGGTGCCGTACTTAATGTTCCTGGATTTGTGTACGTAAAGGAGGTTCAAAATGGCTGCGCGCCATAAGGAAGTTTTTCTGGAGTAGAATATGAGGTCATTAATAATTGTGCCCTTGTCAGTGCTATAGCGCAGGTCAGATATCAGGGTCTCAGGGTGTCTTTTCAGAACGGAGTGTTTGAAGGTTTTGGCAACGGTCTTGGAGAGATTAGGAGGATAAACAATGGTGTAGGAGTTGCCCCCTGTTGTATTTAGGCAACGCCCTGCCATACTGTAGGGAGAAGGAGATCGTTAGGGCCAGGAGAAAGCTTAGGGAGGCTGCGGGAGGGAATCTGGCTGTGAGGATCACTGGTCTGGGGCACAAGTTCTGAGGTCCGCAGATATACAGGGCTCTAGCAAGATTACTGCTCTGGGGCACAAACATGAAGTCTGCAGAAAAGCAGGGCGTCAGGAGTAGAGGGAACGAGCATTAGATCCTGAGCCCATGTGGTCAGTCAATACCGGTTTATGCCGGTGGAGCCTCAGGAGGTGCTGGGACTCAGGCGGCCCTATACAGGTTTCTGAGTGTCGCAGGGGAGATCCGACTGATTTCAAAGTGGGTCCTTCCTGTCACCAGCCACGTTGTACAAGAAACAGCACGAGGGTCAAGGGCAGATAGACTTTGGGCATGTGAATAGGCTTTGGCTGGGGAGGACGGTCTCACTCCAGATGGCTCCGGTTGGTGGTAAAAGAAGGAGTAAGGTAGGCGCATAAAGCACTGCCACGTTGGCTGCAGGTGAGGGAGGCCACCCCTAGAGTGAGGCAACAGAGAGCAGCCTCTCTGTACGGTTTAACTCATAAAATAAGATGGTTATACAATGTGCCTGGAATCAAGAGGAAACAGTGCTGGAACAAGTCCTGTGTTTGGACTTGAATGCATGGTAGGATTTATAAGAATATATAATTAACATAGTAACAAGGCCTACAATGACCATAGCTAATAATACATTTGGAATTGTTGTGAACCACCCCTCAGTGATCAACAAGAATCATGATTTAAGTTAATATTGGTCTTTTATATGTAATTAAATGCTGGAAATATATTTCAGTTAACTAGTTAAACAATATTAGTAGTGGTTTTGGCTGCTACTTTTGGTGTCTTTTTGTGTAGGGGGTGGCATAAGTGTATTTCTTGAATTCAATGTATCATTCATTCCTGCGTGTCCGCGGATATTATGACTGCACTGGTTATGTAGTATGTGTAAACTTGTTTCCCATTTTAAACTGTTTGCACTATTCTAAACGGATTACTGGGTAGTATAAAAGGAATGTCAAATTGTGCATTACACTTTTTGGTATTGTCCTTGGGAACCGTTGGACTGCTTCGCATGAAATAATCAGGAGGGTCATACTATATCCTGAAGAAGGTGGCGAAATGTGTGTTGACTTGTTGTAGATAACCAGATGTGGACATTGTTTTGTACATGTAGATGTGTCAAGTATCACTTACAGTTCAGGATAATGAGTGCACCAGATATTAAGGCTTTGGTGTGGGCACAGAGGTGTGCTTGATGTCTGAAAGAGGGTATTTTTTTATTGATTATGGATGTCTTTTGATACATTAACATGCATTTTGTTAGACTTGGTTATCTGGATATATTTTTTAAGTGTTAAACAAACTTTCAGGTGATTCTAAACTAGAATACTCTGGCTAGATCATGTCTCTTTTCGCATTGCCAATTTGGCGATATTACCCCCCTCCCCACCCCGTTATGCGTAAATTTGGTGTTGTCCTTTTTTCGAATGCGAATCCCTTCATGCCTTCACAATGGGCACATATCACTTATCGTTACATACACAAGTTAATGTAAATGAGATAAATGAAATTGTCTTTAATCTCTACCTCATGGGTGACCTCATGTGATGACAAGACAGTGGCAGGTAAGGACACATCATCCCAATGGAGGTGCAATTGTGCAAGTGTACCAAGATGCCTTTGATGTTTGGCAGTGGCTACTTGCCTTCAAAGATGATGATGTGTTTATGACATCATTTAACTCTGTGACAAAGGATGCTGTGCACATTGCACCAATTTGCATTGTCTCACAGATGAGCACAGTACAGACTGGGGCTATGCTCCTATCAACAATACAATTCAATATCTGAATACCCGTGCTACGGTTTTACAGAGTTGGTGTATGTTCTGCAGATTTTATGCAACTTCTTTGTAGATCGGGCTCACACACCGAGTATCAACCTTGCACGCCTGTGCACACATGCAGATTAGAGATGAGTGCCTACTTTGATATGGAAATTATGCTCCCTGTCTAATATCTAAAATGTACCTTTGACCATTGTATTACTTGCTAGCCATCTTTATCCACAACTGACTATTAACCCTTAAATCCTCATTTATATAATGCTTGTCCTTTTGCTACTATCCCGGGTACCCGTGGCAATGGGTCCCACTATTACCAGGGTATATCCTCATTAGCAGTGCCTAATTTAAAAAGAATGACTGCAGGTGCCCAAAGATCTGCTTTGAAGCCACAGCCAATGCACTTAAAGGTCCACGGGCCGAATACCAAGGCTGCGTAATCCTTAATCTACATCATGCCCCTTACCCTTTATCTCACTCTTGCAGGTTCTTGTTTTCTCCCTTAGTGATGATTTCCCATCTTTCTCCTCCACCGTCTTTCAGCTTTGTATGTTTTTCCCTCTCTTACACTCTGTAAATGTCTGATGAGGAAAAATAAGTGCCGGTCTCCACAAATGAGTGCCTGTGGACTCCACCAGAAACCAGCTCAAATTAAGCCCTTTTGTCCCCCATGCAGTTAGGAATTACATATAGGAATAGGTGTTTCCATATTTAAACTCATATTTGCAGTATTGTATCGAGGAGAGAGTCCTTCAGATGTGAACTGCTAGATTTGTACCTGCTAAAATATGCAGTATTCCTGAACCCATGAACACTGTGTGTAAACACTGCACCCCCTGTAATCCCATCATAATGAGGGCCTTAATGTCACTTCATGCAACAAGCCTTTCTCTTTATATGAAAGGAAGGACAATATTTTCCTAGAATACAGTTTATAAAGACCAGCCTTCTTTCATTGTATAATTTTCTATTGTCTCTTATATTTCCCCTTTAGGTGTGACTTCTAAATCAATGAGTGACTGTGCAGGTATATCCATTGGGCTTTCGGCCACCACTGAAGATGGAGCTATTGAAGGAACAATAACTGCTTCGCATAAACGGTGTGAAAAATCTGGAACATATTCCAAAGGTAAGAATGTTATTCATAAAATATCAAGCCAGTAGCTTCTGATCCATCCATCCATCCATCCACCCACCCAACCCATCCATCCACCCATCCATCCATCCACCCATCCGTCCATCCATCCATCCATCCATCCATCTTTTTTTGTCTATCGTTATATGTGAATATTATAAATATCTATTTACCAGCTGCCAGGTAGATAGTGAATTATCTTTGCTACTTAACTGGATGCTATTTGGCTAAATAGTAGAGTTATGCTACTCGGCCATCATCCATGCAAATAGTAAAGAAACGTTACTGTTTCCCTGGCCTGTGGCTAACTAATAGATTTTATGTACTGCTTGGCCTGGGGTCAAGCAGATATTAAAGAAACTTCACTCTTTAGCAATCTGCTGGCGAAATAGCAGACAGTATGTACAATATGACCAGCATCCATGCAAATAGCAAATAAACTTCATTATTTACCTGGCTGCTGGTTGAATAGCAGAGATGATGTACTATCTGGCTTGTGACCTTGGAAATAGCAAAGAAATGTAACCATTGACCCAGCTGATGGCTAAATAGCAGACATTATGAGCCATTTGGCAGGAGGTCATCTTTCAAACAGCAATAAAAACATAATTATTTTTATAACTACTGATTAAACAGCAGAATTGATATACTGTTTGGAAGCAAGCCGTTCAAATAGAAAATAACCTTCATTTTTCAACTAGTGGCTGGCTAAATAGTAGACAGTATGCACAACTTGACCAGAGGCTGAAGCTATGCAAATACCGGAGAAACATCACTATTTACCAGGCTGTTTTGTAATTAGTTTAAAGTTTGTATTATTATGCCATATGCAGATTTCTACAGGTCCTTACCACCAGACAGGACTGCAAACAAGGAGTGAGCACAATTGGCAACCATCTCCTTCTGCAAGTTAGGGACCTGATGTATTATTATTTCATTCACAAAAAGTGGTTGCAAATTGCTCATAGACTTTATGTGAATGGCGTAGTATTTTTGGAATCCGATCTATGTACTATGTGGTTGGTTCACATAATACTGAGTTGCAGGGTGTCTCAAAATGACAGCACTCCCCCATCCCTATAACTGCATTCCAAAATAGAAACAATTATTTTTTTTAATTTATTGTGTGTTCCTTAAAGGAACTAGTGCTGCTTTTAGAAAAATATGTGCTCTGGGAAATATGAGGGGAAGAAAGCAGTGACCCTTTGGCCTTCTTCCCTAAGGATGCCAACACAGTTCCCTAAGGGAAAGGGTTCCTCTGGTGATCACTTTCACTTTACAAATCAGTTACCACCCCTACTCAGGGATCAGTTGCTCATCAATGGTTTGTGACTATAATTGCAGTAATAAATTATTGATAAATTCCTTTCAGAATCGGAAATGGGAGACTGGATGCTCCTTTCACGACCCCTATTATTTGCGAATTGAAAAGGATATCAAAAGTCCTTTTATAAGTTGAAACAGTTTTCCAACTCATAAAATGGCTTTTGTATCAATCAATCAATCAGCATTTGTAAAGCACAAAGTCTGTCACCTATAGGGGTATCTGGATTCTGTTTCTCCCTTGAAGAGCCATGTCCTGAGTCTCTTTCTGAAGTCTGCCAGCAAGGGGGCCATACAGAGCTGGAGGGAAAGGTTATTCCAGGTCTTGGCTGTGATGTAGGAGAAAGAGCGGCTGCTGCTGCTGGTGCGGCGGATGCGGGTAGTGTGTGCGAGAGCGAGTGAAGAGGAGCATAAGTGTCTAGTGGGCCTGTGGAAGTTCAGTCGATGGTTGAGGTAGGCAGTTCGTAGGTTGAGGAGGGCTGTGTAGGAGTGCACGAGGATCTTGAATTGGCATCTTTTCTGGATGGGGCACCAGTGGAGATTCCTCAGGTGGGGGAGATCCAGGATGAGTCTGGCTGCAGCATTCTGTATGTTCTGGGGTCTTCTGAGGATCTGGATGGAGATGCCAGTGTGGAGGGAGTTGCTGTATTTGAGGTGGCTGATGACAACAGCCTGAGTGACAGTGTTTCTGATATTGGTTGGGATCCATCTTAAGATTCTGAGGAGCATGCGCCTTGTGTGGAAGCAGGAGGAGTCAACTGCATTAACTTGTCATTTCATGGTCAGTTGGCTGTCAGGGATGATGCAGAGGTTGCATGCGTGGTCGGAAAGTGTGGGTGTGGTCCGAGTTGTGCAGGCCATGACCTGTGGTACCATGCAGAGGTGTTCTTCCCGAAGATTAGCACTTCAATTTTGTTAGAGTTGAGTTGAAGGTAGTTGTATCTTATCCATTTGGCTGCGTTGGTCATGGCGTTGCGAAGTTGGTTTTGGTGTTGGCAGGGTCCTTAGTGAGTGAGAGGATCAGTTGAGAGTTGTCTGCGTAGGAGATTATGTTGAGTCAGTGGGATCAGAAGACATCTGCGAGGGGGGCATGTAGATGTTGAACAGGGTGTAGCCGAGTGATGATCCTTGTGGTACCCCACATTTCTTTGGGTGAGGAGATGAAGGGAGGCAGTCGGATTCTCTGTGTGCATCCTGTAAAGAAGGAGGTGATCCACTTGACAGCGTCTTGCTGTATGCCTATGCTGTGGAGTCTGTTGATGAGGGTGTTGTGGTAGACCATGTCAACACGCTTGGTGGTCCTCAGTTCTGGGGTGTACCAGCTGCCTTGTTTGGGGCTCTTGTTCGTTTTAGTACGTTTCAGCGAGGTGACTCTGTCGGTGCAAGTGGAAAGGTTCTGGACTGTCTGCTTGAGGTCTGTTGAGGCCTTGGGTTGAGAGGTGGCGAGGGTCTGTGACCCCTGAGCTTTGGTGACCTAGCTCCAGCTGCGGTGTGAGGAGACCTGCTAACTGGTGATAGAGTGCTGGGCATCAGTGACGGTGAAGTGTACGATGGTGTGGTCAGTCCAGGTGAGTTATGTGGTGTGGCTGAAATTCATTCCGTTGCTGGAGGTGAATATGGGGTCGAGTGTGGGTCCGGCTTTGTGTGGGGGTTCAGTAACCAGTAGTGTGAGGTCGATGTTGTTCTGGGTCTCCAGGAGGGCGATGGAGTTGGTGTTGTTGGGGTCGCCAATATTGAAGTTGAGGTCGCCGAGTAAGAATGCAGTGGTGTGATTCGATTGCTTGAGATGCTATGAGGGGATAGTGTTGCAGAATGTTTCTTGGGGTCCCGGGGGTCTGTAGGGGAGGGTGCCCCTTATCATGGACTTTGTATCTGTTTGTAGTAGGAAGTTGATGTTAGGGTTAGAGGAGGAGTTGAGCCACATTTCAGTGATGAAGGCAACATCTATGGAGAGGGTGATAATGGCGTCCCAGATTTCTGTAGCGTGTCTGCAGAGTGAGATGGCACTGAGTAAGATGCAATGGAGCAGTCATGGGGTGGTGTTGTGGGCAGGAGTGGGGCAGGATCTTCTGTAGGTTGTGTCACAAGAGAAGTGTCGGCAGGTGAATGGTCCTTTGGTGGATCGTGGGGAAGAGGAGACACAGCTGTTTTAACATCTGGGGCCAAGGTCCAGGAGTTACTTGGCGGTGTACCATCTGGTGGCGGGAGGGCCAGATGTCCTGGCACTGGGCGTTGTACAACCGACGGTGCATTGGCAGCACACTTGCTGCATTCATCCACTGTGTGGTCGAACTGCAGCCTTCGTTGGTGGTCCTGGTTGTGGTCCTAGTGCAGGGGGCACAAGGATAGTAGGCAGTGCAGGAGCATGGACAGCAAGCAGTGCAGGGACAGCAGGTGGTGCAGGGACAGCAGGTGGCACAGGGACAGCAGGCAGCACAGGGACAGAAGCCAGCTCAGGGGCAGCAGGCTGGGCAGGGGCAGCAGGCAGGGCATGGACAGCAGTCAGTGCAAGGGCAGGGACAGAAGGTGGCAGAGGGACAGCAAGCAGCGCATTGTCAGTAGGCAGTGCAGGGACAGCAGGCGGTGCAGGGACAGCAGGCAGCGCAGGGACAGCAGGCAGCTCAGGGACATCAAGCAGCTCAGGGAGAGCAGGCGGCACAGGGACAGCCTGCAGTGCAGGGACAGCAGGCAGTGGAGGGGCAGGGACAGAGAACAGTGCAGGGACAGTAGGCCATGGGGGTATGGGGTACAGTACCTTCAGCTAGGGTTAGGCAAAAGAGGAGTGGCCCAGCCCAGCCTTCTCTGAGCTCAGACGGTACATAATGATAGGCATTTTGTGGTCACACGCCTTGTGATTTTTGGACATGAGGCCATTGTTGCTAAAAATAGTTTAAATCCAATTTGCCCCCTAAGCACTAACTCATATGTCTAAAAGTCCCAAATGTGTGAATGTTTCCATATTATTTTGACCGACATAGCACAGAGTGACACTTAATTACCCTATGGCTCAAAACACAGCAATTTCGGTGGCTCTTTATGGAGCTGACTAGTGCTCTGCTAATGCGCATACTACTTTAAGGTTACCTCCAGATGTGGCTGAGGATAAAGATGATTAGAACCTTTGCAAGGCTAGGTAAAACTGTTTACTCTTCAACAGGGATGTAATCGCTCTTGCTCACAAAAGCCAATAAAATGTACCCTAGCCAGATATAAGATTACCAAAATGCTCCACGTTATCAGAACACCTCTTTTTCTGCAGAAAATCAGTGCATTCTGGAATTATTAATTCTGCTCCAGTTCAATTAAAGAAATCAGACTAGACCAAAACACCTGAAAACAATGACTTGTAAAAGCAAATGCCAAAACTGGAAAAACTACATCCCAGTCACATTTCACAATCTGATATTTAGGGTGATCTTATCAAAATGGAAACAATTGCAAAGGGCTCCTTATGCAAGTCATCAATGTAGTATAATTGAGAGGCATCATTCCAATCTCATGACAGAAGGACGAAAAACATTATATCTTTGAAAAAAATTACGATCTTTGTCTCTAGCTAAATATCAGTCAATGTTTTTATGTTTTTGGTAGATGCCTTTGTAGCTATGTTTGGCAAATAAGTATCAAATATGACTACATGACTGCATGGTTGGTGATGATATTTTCATTCAAGTCTAATTCCTTTAGAAGTGACAGGGACAGTGGATCATAGATTAAGGATGTACCCTACGTAATCTTATTTCCAAATATGTTGAAAACGTTATAGTTTCTTAACAAATAGTGTAGCGCTGATTTTATACAACCAGCACTCGAGCTATAGAATCAAACTCATAACCACATGGGTGCATTGCCAGTGAGTCCCAGCACTGCTTATATTTTCTGCATGTAAATAGGATGTATGCAATCTTCCAACCGGTCATTTTCTGTGTCTCACTGATCGACAATGAAATTGTACTTCCAGCTCTATGTCAGTGTTGTGGTACATGTGGTACAAAAAATGTATCGGTGTAACTTACGGAAACATTTTAAATGTTCTCAGAGTAATTATCATGAGAGGTTGTGAGAGTAAAGAATTGTTATTATTTGATGGCATTCCCAAATTAAGAAACATTTAAATGAATAGGATCAAAGTTCTCTGGATGGCTTTCCATATCATCCTAGCTTGTCAGTTAATTTGGCTTTCTCTCGTCTCCCCCTCCACCTAGTTCACTGAACACTCATGCATATCCTCTGCACGTGCTTCATCTTTTTGCTTTTTAGTTTTGTGAGGCTCAGCCCATATTGTACCCATTCTGAGTGTGTCTGTCATTTGGCTCCTCAACCCAGGTTATACAGTGACAGTGCTAGTAGCAGGAGATTAGTATTACATGGGCACAATATTACCTCTCCACCTGCTCCTGATCTAACTAATTCCCCTGATTCTCTTCAATCTTGTCATCATACTCTTGGCCCTAGTCTGGCTGATGCTTAACTTGTTAGTCCTGGCTCCTGTCATATTGGTCCTTGTGTTCTGATCCTCCTTTTCCTCCTCTTCCTGGTACCCCCAGGGCTTCTGTGACGTGTTCTTCCTGGTCCACTTGTCCTTTCTAACTTTGTCTTATTTTTGGTTTTCCTTTTTTAGGTCTTTGTAGGTCTAGTCCTCTTTGTCCAGATCCTTCCAGACAACCTGTCCTACTTCTTCTAGTTCTTCCTTGTTTTCTGGATCTCTTGATTCCATTGACCTGGTCCTTTGTTCTTCTGATTTCTGGTACACCAGCTTCTGGCCCTACATGTCCCATCAGTTCACCTGGCCTCTCATGCACTGGTTCTCTCAGCATTCACACTCTTAGCCTTTGTCCTCCTGGTTTGGAACACCCTGGTACTTCTGCCCCACACCTTGTCCTCATGGTCCTTCTGGCACTGCATCAAATGGTCCTTGCAATCTTAGTACTGGTTCTCTTTGTGTCCTTCTGAGCCTTATCATTTTGGTCCTTGTCTTCCTGGCCATGCAGGTCCACTCCCCTTTATCATCCTGTCTCTAGCTGTCTTGGGCTTGATGATTTTCCTCACCCTGGCCCTGCTACTGCCAGGTCCTGGTCTTTGTGCTCCACATGGCACACACAACTCTTGTCCTACAGTCATGATCCCTCTGGCAAGGCTAGGCCTGTTCTCGGTCCTCTTGGTCCTGATTCTTCTAATCATAATTGCTCTGGTGCTGGCCATCCCATCTCTGGTGCTCGTGGTATCATTGTTAATGGTCCCCTCATCTTACTTGTTTAATCTCGTTCCCTGGTCCTACTGGTCATCATAATCCTCATTCTGCTAATGTTCTTGGTTTTCCTGAATCCAGTCATGTTCCTCAATGCCCTGGTCCTCCTGTTCCTTGTCCTCATAGTTCTATGCCAACTGGGCATTGTTTTCCTTGCTCTGAGCCTGGCCATCCTGCTTCTCATCTGCCTGGCCATCTTGTTCCTAGCCCTGCGGTCTGGTCCTCCTGGCTGTGCTTATCTTTGTCCTGATTTTCAAGTCCAGATCCCTCTTGTCCTCCACACCCAGGTCCTGGTACTCAAGGTCCTAATGCACTTTGCCCTGATATTTGTAAAGTGTAAAGTGGAGTGTCATTGACTGAAGTATCATGGAGTGGAATGGAGTGGCATGTGGTGTTGTCAAGTAGAGTTTTACGCAAACCCATGGTTCATGAATATGTCTTTCTAATGTCTCGCCCTACAATTAAGCCCTATTTAGAAGTAGTGACTAGCCCTCAACATTGGTTCCTCCTTTCAAGATTTAGACTGAACCTTTTGCACTGGCTAGTAGCCGAGCCACATGGATGGAACACAGTAGCAAATTTGGGACCTTGTAGCTGTGACAGTTTAGTTGCTTTGTAAATCTGACTTAAATATTGTGTTGCCCATGCAACACCATGCTTGATGCAGAGGTAATGCAATACAATAATATATCTAGGCCTTAGTAATATATCGGACCAAGATATACAGCAGTAACTCCGCAGTATACCGTTGTACATGGCGATGACAAGGCAATTTATGATTGATTAATGACTGTCCTTCCAACATTATAAGGTAGCCCTATTGTTTTTTTCTACACTTTGGCTGTGTTCTGGGTTAGGGCCTTAGATATAATAAGTAGTAGGTTTTTGTTGTTGTTCCCTACCTATTACCACTTAATGGAAGTGGCAATAAACCATGAACTTTATTTATATTTTTTTACATATATAAGCTTACAGAGTATCCTGTAGTGCCTAGGAAGTACCGAATATATTAACACATTATTTATTTTTTTAAATGTGCAAGATTTTTTAGGTATTTCTGCTGAACTGTGTAAACTTTTTTACAGAATAAAATATGTAAAAATTGTAAATACACTGTACTACACAATATTTGTGAAATAAAGTGTATTAAAATGTTTTTGAATGATTTACATATTTATTGTTTTATTTTGTTTAAGTACTGCAGTACTTCCTAGGAAGTACCGCAGTACCCCGCAAATTTTTCAAAAATAAATTGGCTTGTTGGTTGATGAGCGTGTAAACCCTGGTCAAGCACAACAACAATCCTTGTCAGGGTGAGGCACAAGCCAACCCTAAATTAACCTGTGCGCACCCCTCTGGTAGCTTAGCGCAGAGCAGTCAGTCTTAACTTAGAGGAAATGTGTAAAGTATTTGTGCACCACTTCACAACAGTAAATAAAGTGAAAAATACCACACAAAACGTATCCCACACCATGGTAGAAAAAGTGAGTTATTTTTAATAAATAAAACATGACTAAAATTACAAAAATCCACATCAGTAGAATTGGAGATTTCAAGTTTAAAAATGTTAGTGAAAATAGCACCAGAAAGCATCAACTGTAGCTATCTAGTTGTGCCGGACCAGGACACAGTTGGAAGTTCAGGCCGACGCGATGGAGCTGGGGCTGGCTTTAGGGACCCAGGTAGGCACGCTGAATAAAGTACCTTAGCACCTTGAGACCCTTACGGGTGAGTACCGCGCTTTATAAACCCCCTGACTGATTGATTGATTGGTGTCTGGAGCACTGCAAGGTTCGGCACTGAAGATGTGTTGCTCAGCTAGAGCGATGTGCCCGTTCTGAGGTGCAGTGAGGCTGCGATGTGAGGCCCTGAGTTATCATCAAGGATCCCGTTGATGAGGGCTAGCGATGCGAAGTCTGGCATTGAGGATGCATTCTGCAGCCTAAGCAATGCAACATTTCGAGGTGCTGTGAGGCTGCGATGCAGAGTCCGGCATCATCATTGAGGCTGCTGTTGATCAGGGATGCAGGGGCCGGCTGTCGAGGACGCGTGCTATAGCTGTGGTTCCAAGGCACCTGCAGAGAGCTTTGGTCTGGGAATACATAAAGCTCAGCTGTCAGCTACACCAAGTTATGTGACCCAGTGTCAGGCTGCAGGCACCAAATGGCTAAGGCAGTAAAACGCCAACTTCCTAAAAGTGGCATTTTCAATATTGTAATGTGAAATCCGACTTCACCATAAGTTAGGTTTTTTCTTTACAATTCCATAGACACCAAACATGAATTGGTTAGCTTTCCCCATTTGGAAGTTGCAGCGTATTAAATGTAATAAGGTAAATTCAGTGTTATCCTATGGAAAAGGTAGACCTAGTAGTAGTTAAAAAAAGGAATTCAAGAGTTTTTCACTACCAGGACATTTAAAATTAAAAAAAGTACACATCCCTCGGGGAAGGAGATCCAAATGGCTATACATGATGTCCGGTCCGGCAGGGCGATGGGCCCCAACGGGCTTCCCATCGAGCTTTTTAAACCCATGACGACATTGCTGGCTCCCCATCTCTTGAACTTATATACTGAGTGCTTTGAGATAGGTCAACTTGCAGCGGAGATACGCACGGCGTCTATTGTAGTAATCCACAAACCGGATAAGCCGGTTGACAATTGCAAATTGTACCGCCCCATTTCTCTCTTGACAGTCGAGGCCAAGATCCTAGCCAAGCTCCTGGCCAATCGACTCCTCCCCTACATCACGGATCTGGTCCACCCGGACCATTCAGGATTTATGCCAGGGAGGACTACGGCCCGGAATCTGTGGCGGGTGCATGGGGTCCTCGGTCGGATTCATACCATCGAGGAAGACGTGATACTACTCTTGCTAGACGTCTCTATGGCGTTTGATACCATAGAATGGGACTTTCTCTTCGCCGTTTTGACTCGAGTGGGGTTTGTACCCAAACTGATACGGTGGATCAGATTACTTTATACGCAACCCACAGCTCATGTCGTCGTTAATAACCATCGCTCCGCCACTTTTACACTCCACGAGGCACGAGACAGGGTTGTCCCTTTTCTCCGTTACATTTTGCCCAGGTTTTGGAACCCCTAGCCGTATGGGTCCGGGGAGATCTGGAGATGCGGGGGCTTAAATGGATGCCGAGCCACGAAGACCGCATCTCGCTTTACGCGGATGACATCCTTTTGTATTTGGCTTCCCCAACATGGTCGCTGCGATGGGTACTCCATATCTTCCATATTTTTGGTGCCCACTCAGGCTATCGAATAAACTGGTCCAAATCCCAGATGTATGCGCTGTGGGGCTCTCCCCCAGCCAGTCTCCGGGGCTGCGAGATACCAGTGGCTCCCCACGGTTTCTGTTATCTAGACATCTTTGTCACCCCGGACGCTGCTCTCTTTTTGAACGAAACCTACTCGGGCCCCTTCAACGTTTCAAATCTGATGTCATACATTGGTGTTCTCTCCCTCTCACTCTCCTGGGGCGTGCGTCCCTGTTTAAGATGCTTGCACTTCCGCGTTTTCTGTATGCATTCCCGAACACCCCCAAGCCTGTCCCTGATTCTTATTATTCTCAGATCGATGGTGCACTTCGGGGCTTATTGTGGGAAGACCGCTTGCCGCGGATAGCCATGAATAAACTCACCATGGGCTGGTATGACGGCGGCATTGGGCTACGAGACCTGAGACTTTACTATCAGGCATCCCAAATGATTACAATCAACAGGTGGGTGTTCGGCGCCCATGATGACCCTACTTTCAGAACAGATCATTGGTTCATGGGAAGGGGGCAGCTACAACAGAGCGCTGTACACTAATCCTCGTAAACTCAACTTAACCGGCCCCACTGCTCTCACGGTTGAGACTTGGCATGCAGTTACTAAAAGATTGGGCTCGCATAAGCGTTTGACACAGGCAACACCACTATGGGAACCCGACATCTTGGGACAACTCAGTAGGTGCCCAGAGTTCGACAAATGGGACACTATTGGATTATCGATGGTTGGGGATATGTGGGTGAAGGGGAAACTGGCCACCTTTGCAGAGCTCCAGGTGAAATACCAGCTGGCATAAACCAAGACCTTCAGATACTTACAGATCAGTCATTTTATATCGGCTACTCTACTGAGAGACGTCCCCCTCCCTGACTCCTCCCCTTTAGAGGACCGGTTGTTATTGGATCCCATGGGTCATAAGGCCATTTCACTCACCTACAGGAAATTGGTCAACAACCGTGCAGATCCGAGGCAAAAGTTGAGGACGAGCTGGGAAAAAGACCTGGGTGTGATTGAGGATTAGGACTTGCGTGACGCCCTCGCCTCCCCTCGTGAAGTGGTCATCCCAATGGGCATGCGACTCCTGTAGCTGAAGATTCTCCATCGGGTCTACTTTGACGCCAAACTCCTGTTCAGGATAGGTAGACGCCCTGATCCGCTCTGTCTCCGGCATTGCAACCAAGTAGGCACCTTCATTCACATATTATGGGAATGCCCAAACATCCAGGATTACTGGGTGAGGATCGCCAGTCAACTTGAGAGGGCACGCGGCCCTGAAGCCATCTCCTCACCTCTGCCTGCTTAATATTTGGGGGGCGACTGATCTTTCTCAGGCTGAACAGGTTTGGGCTTTGATGGGATTCACCGTCGCAAAGCGAAACATTGCACAAAAATGGGGGGTGGAGGCAGTCCTCCTCCAGGGGGCCTGAGCAAGGGATGTATGACGTTACAACGCACACTTTTACAACGCATGCACTTACAACGCATTTTTTACAACGCATAATCCATTACAACGCATGACATTACAACGCATGACACTACAACGCATTTTTAAAAACTACCTTTACAACGCATTTCCATTACAACGCATAATACCTTTACAACGCATACCATTACAACGCATAATATTAAATTGCATTTAAGGTAAGTATTAGATAGTATAGGGGTAAAAGTTACTTTTCTAACTCCAGGGGGTGCAACAGTAGGGTAAGTGTTGGATAGTATTGGGGTAAAAATTACTATTCTAACTCCAGGGGGGTGCAACATAGGGAAAGTGTTGGATAGTATAGGGGTAAAAATTACTATTCTAACTCCAGGGGGTGCAACAGTAGGGTAAGTGTTGGATAGTATAGGGGTAAAAATTACTATTCTAACTCCAGGGGGTGCAACAGTAGGGTAAATGTTGGATAGTATAGGGGTAAAAATTACTATTCTAACTCCAGGGGGTGCAACAGTAGGGTAAGTGTTGGATAGTATAGGGGTAAAAATTACTATTCTAACTCCAGGGGGTGCAACAGTAGGGTAAGTGTTGGATAGTATAGGGGTAAAAATTACTATTCTAACTCCAGGGGGTGCAACAGTAGGGTAAGTGTTGGATAGTATAGGGGTAAAAATTACTATTCTAACTCCAGGGGGTGCAACAGTAGGGTAAGTGTTGGATAGTATAGGGGTAAAAATTACTATTCTAACTCCAGGGGGTGCAACAGTAGGGTAAGTGTTGGATAGTATAGGGGTAAAAATTACTATTCTAACTCCAGGGGGTGCAACAGTAGGGTAAGTGTTGGATAGTATAGGGGTAAAAATTACTATTCTAACTCCAGGGGGTGCAACAGTAGGGTAAGTGTTGGATAGTATAGGGGTAAAAATTACTATTCTAACTCCAGGGGGTGCAACAGTAGGGTAAGTGTTGGATAGTGTAGTGTAATATTATGCGTTGTAATGGTATGCGTTGTAATGGTAGTATGCGTTGTAATGGAATGCGTTGTAAAGGTAGTTTTTAAAAATGCGTTGTAGTGTCATGCGTTGTAATGTCATGCGTTGTAATGGATTATGCGTTGTAAAAAATGCGTTGTAAAGGTAGTGCGTTGTAAAAGTTGCGTTGTAAAGGTTGTTCCCCTGAGCAAGAGATATGGATACCGCAATGATTGCAGAGAAATCGGTCTTCAAAGGCCACAGATTCCCCAAGAAATGGGACCATAAATGGGGAAAATTGAATAAATACAGGGGGGATATCTGTATCTCCCCAATGTTGGAGCTGCGGAAAGAAAGGCGTGAACAGATGGCCCAACTGATGGCGGAAGTGGAGGCTCTTCCTCCTCTGAATTAATATTGAGGTGGCCCCCAGGTCTCTCCTGTACCAAGATCTGCATCCCTCTGTGTTGTACCATATTTAATGATTCATAGGGCTCGACATTCTCTCAGGGATTCGTACGGCTCCTGGAGTATTTCATGTGTGGCTGTTAAATGGAATTGTATGCGGTGGAGGGGAACTACTCTGTGCTAACTTTATATGTCCTGTACTGAAACCTGATTGTTGTTGGAAATCAATAAAAAGTAAAAAAAAAAAAAAAAAGTACACGTCCCACCATTTAAGTACATTGATCAGTGCTGTCTGGGCTTTCCAGGGCCTATCCTCGAGGTGACTTAGATATAACGAAAAGGAAGGTTTGAGTCAAGCAAAAGGTTTACTTTGCCAGGTTGACATGGCAGTTTTAAAACTGCACACACAGGCTGCAGTGACAGGCCTGAGACATGTTTAAAGGGCTACTTAACTGGGTGGCACAATCGGTGCTGCAGGCCCACTATTAGCATTTAATTTATAGGCCCTGGGCGCAGGTAGTGCCACTTTACTAGGAACTTGCAGGTAAATTGAATGTGCCAATTGGGAAAAAGCCAATTCTATATGTTTGAAGGCCTGGATTCCCAGGTCTGTGAGACGCACAGCCTAGTCCTATATAGGCTTCCACAGTGATACAAAGGTTATAAGTATAATCAAAAAAGTTTGAAAAAATATACATTTAATTCAAATGAATGCTTTTAAACGAACAATGGTATCTAATGAGTCTTAGATCCAGTTAGTCATCAAATTTAATAGTTATGAAAACATCAAAAGCATAAGCTTCAAATGATAACATTGATATTGTGTTGATTTGAGAAATTAAATAGTACTAAATCCCAATGCATTTCGGGTTCAAAAACCCTTCTTCAGGGGTATGTCCAAATCCTTGAGTTGCGTTAGTGACGTTCATCTGTATGAAACTACAACAAAGAATGACAAGCAAAAGGGCATGTATAATATACACAATAGAAAAAATTTACAATCAACGAGTTTATAGGATTTGCACATGTCACCAGTTCTTTCAAAATGTGAAAAAAGTGTAACATAAGCGAATTGCCCCTAAGCTGAAGGAATGAACCATGGGTTTGGGCGTGAAAGAAAACACTGTGTCCCAGAGTTGAGTAATCATGCATTTGTAAGACAGGCAGACAAGGTATGTAGAAAAATGAGCCCCAAACGTCCAGAGAAAAGGTGATCAAAAATAATCATCAATAATCAAAGTGGAGAGTCTTCATTTATGACTCCTATATAGGCTTCCACAGTGATACAAAGGTTATAAGTATAATCAAAAAAGTTTGAAAAAATATACATTTAATTCAAATGAATGCTTTTCAACGAACAATGGTATCTAATGAGTCTTAGATCCAGTTAATCATCAAATTCAATAGTTATGAAAACATCAAAAGCATAATCTTCAAATGATAACATTGATATTGTGTTGATTTGAGAAATTAAATAGTACTAAATCCCAATGCATTTCGGGTTCAAAAACCCTTCTTCAGGGGTATGTCCAAATCCTTGAGTTGCGTTAATGACGTTCATCCTTATGTAACTACAACAAAGAATGACAAGCAAAAGGGCATGTATAATATACACAAAGAAAAAATGTACAATCAACGAGTTTATAGGATTTGCACATGTCACCAGTTCTTTCAAAATGTGAAAAAAGTGTAACATAAGCGAATTGTCCCTAAGCTGAAGGAATGAACCATGTGTTTGGGTGTGAAAGAAAACACTGTGTCCCAAAGTTGAGTAATCATGCATTTGTAAGACAAGCAGACAAGGTATGTAGAAAAATGAGCCCCAAACGTCCAGAGAAAAGGTGATCAAAAAAAATCATCAATAATCAAAGTGGAGAGTCTTAATTTATAAAGTTGAAACCGGCAGATTGGATAAGTCAGAGCACACCTATTTAAATAAAATGACAAGAGAAAAATGAGGTTTCCATTGCTATCACCGCACTCCGTGTATGAACGTGTAAATTGAATGTGCCAATTGGGAAAAAGCCAATTCTACCATGTTTTAAGGAGCGAGTACAAGCACTTTAACTCTGGTAAAGCCTATAGACAGGGAACAAGGGGACCCTTATAGTCAGAAGGGACCAAGGGTAGTAGTAAGTTATTAGAGACAGTGGCCCCTTTCAAGGAAAATACATAAAGATACCCACAAAACTACAATCAGGATCGGGTCTACTCATGTCCAAATGGATGATATGTGGAATTTATGTACAAAAATTAAAGCTAAACAATACATAAACATTGAGTGACCAGGACGTCATGGGGTTTTAGGAAATCAGCTGATTTCCTTACCACAGGCATATGACTTAAAGGTGACTTTTGGTGAAAATACAAAATAACAGTAGTAACAATAACAAAAGCAACTTATACTCCGCATAAATCTCAAACAAAGGTTATAGTTTAAGACGTGGTTGTCGACGACATTCCGATCCCGAACAACATTTATGAGATCATCATCAGGACTAAGCAATCAAAAAATGCCTGGAAAGTTGCCTGGATAAGGTAGGGGAAAGGTTAAGGGGTAAGTGGATAAGGGAGGGATAAGGGGGGGGGGGAAGGGGTGTGGTTGACAAAGAGGGAAAATGAGTAAATACTGTGGTAGGGCCATTGGTTTGCATTTACGTGTTATTCTTGTGTGAGTAATATACATTTGGGTGACACACCACATGCTGATGCCCCAGTGTGGTTGGCTGGATGCTATACAGATGCTTTTCATTAGAATGATGACAAAAAAGGGGGGATCTCAGCGAGAGGGAAAAAGCGGTGCCTGTCTAAACCGGTGGTGATGCTTAATTAATACGGATGCTTAATTGCTGCTCAAGTGAGGGTCCTTTCAAGGGTAAAGTGATGGTTTCGGCGAGGAAAAGCGGGTGTCTATGTTGCTCTGTAGTGACGATTGCTAACACTGCACTTAAGAAGGCAGGATCCAATGGACGCGCTTAATTTAAATAGGGGAGCAGAATCTTACTGATGAGGCAAGTGGTGAAGCTGTGGGTTCATAGGAGGGAACTGTGTCCCAACCAAGGCTAGTGAGCTGCACTCCGATTGTTGTCAGATGAACTGCCACGAGGAGGAATAGGGCTGCCAGCACAAGCGTAATGAGGGTCCAGTTGGCCTGGTAGAGAGGGGTGTTAATAAGAGTGAGTATAGCAAGGGCCAGGAAACGGGAGGAAAGTGTAGTCAAGAGTTTGGGAGGGCGCTTACCGGAAGAAAGTGATGGGGGAGAACGAGGTCTCGGTTCCCATGTAATCCATGAATCGGGATAATTGGTTGGTCCATGGGATAGCTGCAAGATAGAAAACCAGCTCTAGAAATTGCCTCGGGTCCAAGGTACATTGAGAGCAAGGGCGCGGTGACGGAGTTGTACTCACCAAGTTGAAGATCGAGAGAGGTGAGGTCAGAATGAGGGGCCGAAGCACTCCAGAGTCTGAAGGGTGACAAGAGGGAGGCGGGACGTGGGAGTGAGGTAGTGGAAGGCAGATGTGGTGACCTCAATCTAATGGGTATAGCTATAGGAGGTGGTGGAGGCGCGTACCTGGAATCAGGCTGCGTTGATCGATGGAGATAAGGGTGCAGAGTGCCTGTGCCATAAGAAGCTGCGATCGCTGAGCGGGAAATTCAGGGGAGGCCTGTCTATGCTGGAACACCGAATGTGTGTGATAGTAGCTTGCTAATGTAGTGAGACGTGAGAGTGCGCATGCGTGATGGCTAGGTGACTAGAGCATTAACCAAAGGGAGAGCGGCCGGGGGTAGGCACCATGATGGAAGAGGTTCCATGCTGAGTGAGAAGATAAAGGGGGTAAGAAGGACAGAGACAATCTGGGGGTAAGGTGGGGAAAAAACCAAGGATGAATGAACGAACCGTTCTAACCCAGTTCAAATGTAGTGGCAAGATATACATATGGTAACATTGATGGACATAGTTAAGGTTTAAAACAATATATAGCCCTCTGGCTCACCAATAGTGTGTGTGGAGGGTAGTTGGCAGCAATAAGTTATTGCAATAGTATTTCAAAGTGATAAAATAAACCGGAGGCAAGTACTGACAGTTGCAATAAGCACAAGGAATATGGCACATCATATGTAGATAAGATAAAAATCGGTGTCACGGTATGCTATAAGAACAGTCTAGACAAACAGTTAGCCTAGTAGTGTCATAAAACCATTAAAAGTTGTTGATACAAGTCGGGACAAATGTTGGTAATTACAGTCACATTGGGCACAATTAGTATTAAGCACAAGGCAGCACCCATCCACACATATAAATTGTGTCAGAGATCAGAATGAATTGGCCCAGTATACTCAGGAAGGTATAAATGGGCTGTTTTAAAAATACCAAAGAACTCTATACCAGCAACCACAGGACTTTTGCTTATGTCATAATACTAAAAACACAAAAATTAAAATTGGAGCAGGATAAACAATTAGAAGTATCCTTAAAAATTGACGAACTAAAAAAGCAATAGATGACGTGAGTACATGTAAGACGCCGGGCGTTGATGTTGTGCCTGCTGATCTATATGAAAAGTATAAGACATAGATGATGGAGCATCTTATGAAATATATATAGAAGCAATAAAAAAGGAATAGTACCCAAATCCAATAAAGAACTATTAGTGATAATGTTCCTAGAGCTTAATACACAGCCCCTAATGTTAAAGCATAAGATCATTATCTATACTGATAATAATAAATAATGATATATTGGGCAATGAGTTGGCTATGAGATTGTTCAGTGTAGAGGCCCATTTGGTATACACAGAGATCAGTGTGGATTTTGTGTGCTGTTGTAGAAAATCCGTGAATATCAGTCAACAGATGAATATAATGCGCTTGTCGAAGAAGAACTAACATTGGTGTCACCTGACAATGAAAAAGTCTTTGATATGGTGATACTCGTTCAAAGTACTGGAATATACATATTTTGACCCAAGTTCCATAGGATAGTTTCAGTGAGAACCAATAATATGGTATCGGAAGAGTGGGATTTAAACATACATACTAGACATGAGTGTCCACTCTGCCCAATATTATTTGATTTGTAGAACCTTAGGCATGTAAATTTAGGCACAAAGTAGACACTTAAGGCATACCAGTTAGTTAGTGCAAACGTAACATTATTTTAGGTAGGTGATATGATGATTTATCTGAAAAATCTGGAAGAGTTGCTGGAAATATTAATGAAATATTAATAAAGATTTTGGAACACAATCAGGATTGCAAATGAATAATGCTAAATTGTTTATGTCCCCTATGGGAACCTTAAGACTTGGTACCAGAATTAGCCTACTGCGTTGGTGTTACAATGTGAGTTGAACTGATACCAGTATTTTGGGATTAATACCACACACACAGTAGAAAGATGAGAGTAACTCCACACTGCTACAATGGTAGCAATAGGAATAAGGCAGTGGCTTTTTGACAGAGGTTACTGTTATATCTAGCAGACAGGATATTAATTGCTATAATGATATCCCCGCCTTACATCGTGGCCGGCTTGGCTCGTGGGTGGTGGGGTAGGTACGGGAGGGGGTAGGGGGCAGGGGTGGAGGTTAGAGCATTAGAGTGCTTTACAAGTTCAAGATCAAATTGCAAGCGTGGGAAAATATAGCAACATTCACTTCAAGAATAGCTAAAAACAAATAGGATTTGAGCATAGTCTCTCAATATATAAACCACAGCAAGTTAACAAATGTGTGATACAAAAAATATATTTAAATTGCAGTGAATTTTACTAGAAGGAATCATACAAACAGGCCTAAAAACATATAGAGATGTGCTACATACTATGAGATAGTGGAAGGGGACAGAACGAAGCAGAAAGAATTCTAGAAGGAAGGGTTAAGTAAAGAAAACAGTAAACAATGACAGTGGAGTAGGTTAGACAGAATAAAATGGAACTTAAATATTGGGATAAGACAGAGTGATAAGAAACAGAAAACAAGTTTTATAATATTAGAAAAAATGAAACCAGGAGAAGGCACCAGACTGCAAGTGTTGTTCAAATTGAAACTATTGCAGCCAGCTCCTTGACACCTTTCATAACCCAACACAAAAGACTGGAAACATCATCAGCTCATTTGATGTAAACAAACATGGAACTGCTTTATCTGGTGAATACGATCCACCAAGTGACTGGATGGTACACTTAAACTTCTCCAAGTTCCTCTTCATCCAGAGAATAACTGTCCTGTTTCAAAAGGCAGACCTCCTGCTTCAGCAGAGTCATAAATCCTTACAGTAAAAGGCTCTAGCCAAGGCACTTTTTACCTCAGTCATGGTTGCCCTGCCATCCTTACGATGATGATGAAAACCCTACAACATCCATAGATGACAAAAAGGTTTCCACAAGCAAATTATCTACTCTTACACAGTAATTGCAGGAGGTGTCTTCCTACCCAAGATCCTCCTTCCAGGCTCAAACTTTGCTGAAGGCTAGTTACCCCTGAAAATTCCCACTAGTAAAGGTAGATTGTGGCTACTTGGAAGGAATTCACTTATAATCCCATGGATGATAGATTTACCAAATTGGCTCTTCAGGAAAGCATTTGCAGCAGATGTCTGAACCTGAGGTTCCTCTTGCACTGAGCAGGAATACCAGCAACTTGTTTATGGGGGATTCTGATTGAGGTGCCTTAAAAAAAGGAAAGGCACCTGCATCAGAGGAACAGGGGCATAACAGGAGTAGCACTCCAACAATTTCCTTGGATTTTGAGTGTGCTGTGAGTAACAGTGCTATCTGGAATCTCTCCCATTACCGGGACTCATGCAGCCGCCAACATATACAAAGGAGTCTGAGATATCCCAAGTCTTTAGCGCGATATGCAGGTCCCAAGTAGGTCTTGGAGACATCTACAGTTGTTTCTGGGGCATGGGTGCTATAAAAATAAAGTTGGCAGCTATTGAATGGTAATGGAGGGATGAAGGTCCGATGTTCCTTGCAAGTCAACATTGAGTTAGACGCTTGAAAATTCTCTTTGACTTTTTTTAATCCCTTGCCATCTGTTTGAGGGTGATGTTCGTATTATCCCCACACAGGGTAATGAGGGTGCAGCAGCTTCCCGGCTTTTCTCATTGTTTCTGGACCTTTTTGCAAATGACAAGCAATCAATACATTTGTAAAAAACAAAAACTATCATGGTACACCAATTTGAGAAACTGATGAGAGCATCTTTGCATAACTCTTTGCATCTAAATATAAAATGAATTGTAATTACTTTTGCCACTTCTCCAGTGTGCTGGAACTGTCCTGGTCAGGCCTGCTTGGGTGGCACATGCTGAACTTTCTCGGGCTGACAAGAGATCAGGGTTTGCAGATCGGTAGCAATATTTGCCTGTTCTGTTCACCCAAAACTCAAGTCACCACAGCTGCTGGGTTCAGCTGCAGGGCATGCAGAGTTTGCAGCAGAGCTCCACTTTCTGTGGCTGCTGTTTTGCACAGAACTGTTCAATTGTGGATGCAATTTGGGGGAATCCAAATGCAGAACTCAATTCCATGTCTTGGGGACTTTCGTGGTCTTCCCATTGTGTCATAGGATCTGTGCCTCTGGGCAGGGTACAGCAAGGAGGGCATGCCCAGCCAGTGCACACTACATCTTGGGCAATCAATGATTGTTGGATTCCTCAGGCCTAGACATGTTTTGCTGCACTCAGCAGGAGCTCTGGATGCTCCTACCCCCGGTATCTACAAGCAGGGCCTTCCGAGCATGGAACTCAGAGGTATCTGGGGCTCCCATCCTGAGGTCCGATTTGGAGCCCTCTAAGCCTGTAACTCTGAGGCATCTGGTTTCGCATCCTCAGGGCTGATTAAGAACCCTCCGAGTCCGTAAGTCTGAGGCATCTGGCGCTCCCATCCTCAGGGCCGATTAGTAGCCCCTCAAGCCTGTAACTCTCAGGCGTCTGGCGCGCACATCCTCAGGTCCGATTAGGAGCCCTCCGAGCCCGTAACTCTGAGGCATCTGGCACTCACATCCTCAGGACCAATTAGGAACCCTCTGGGCCCGTAACTCTGAGGCATCTGTCTCTTAAATCCTAAGGGCCAATTAGAAACCCTTGGAGCCCGTAACTCTGAGGAATCTGGCGCTCACATCCTCAGGGCTGATTAGAAACCCTCTGCGACCGCAACTCTGAGGCACCTATTGCTCACATCCTCAGGGCCTTTTAGGAATCCTGTGAGCCTGTAACTCTGAGGCATCTGGCGCTCACATCTTCTGGACCGATTAGGAATCCTGTGAGCCTGTAACTCTGAGGCATCTGGCACTCACATCCTCAGGGCCTTTTAGGAACCCTGTGAGCCTGTAACTCTGAGGCATCTGGCGCTCACATCTTCTGGACCGATTAGGAAAGCTCTGAGCCGGGTGAGCCCGTAACTCTGAGGCATCTGAAGCTCCCATCCTCAGGGCCGATTGGGAGCCCTCTGAGCCTGTGACCCTGAGGCATTTGGAACTCATATCCTTAGGGCCGATTAGGAACCCTCCAAACCTGTAACTCTGAGGCATCTGAAGCTCACATCCTCAGCTTCACTCAGCAGTTCCTAGTTTAGCTCAGTATAGAGCTCACTTCACCAGCCCTCCTTTCAATGACATGTCAACTTACAGCACGGGTGGCATATTGCTGCGACTTGACTTACAAAAATGAAATAAAATACAAACGAGGCATCCATCTGGAATGTTTCCTTATTATTGGAACTCATTACACTCCTTTTAACGTTTTCATGAACATTGGTATTAATTTTGTGCCACTATCAATCCTTAGTAAAATGTCATGTAATCTAAAAAAATGTTGCTGAACATGCCATATAGTTGATTTTTTATTTTTTTTGTCTGGCGAAAATATACTGATTTTTGCTGCATTCAGTTTGCAAACTTGACAGAACTAGGGCCATATTTGTCATTATATCACGCAGTGCAGCGAGTCACCTTGCCCCTAATATGCGGATACCCTTCCAAACACTACAGTTGTAATCAAATCCATGATTTTTATTTTGGGACAAGGAAGGAAAAGTATGGGGAAAAAAATCAACATTAAGCAAACGCCATGCGCAGATAAATGCGCAAGGGCTGGGTTTTAAACAAGCCATTTGTGCCACAGGTGCGTCACTTTTTATATGGGGGGGGGGAGGGAGTGACGCACCAGCCACACAATGTGCTTGTAAATAAGCTCCTAAATGTACATAGATAGGTCTATTCTATGAAGTGGAAGAATTGTAAAACAAGGTGTAACACACCACTTTCATTTGCTACACATAGAATAAGGACATTCTACTGCACCGAATTTACCAGGTGCTTCAAATACCTCCTGTTCCATGTTTGCCTCTGGAAAATAAGAAAACACGTGTGGAATTGTTGCTTTCCATACCAGCCTTGCACAATCCAGGGCAGTGTGTAGTCCAGGTGAGGTGCTTGCTACATACTGTCATCAGAACCATTTTCTACATCATCCTACTTCATAATAAAAGGGACGGATATGTGCTCTCAGTAACATGTGTGGATGAAGATGGGTAGCACAGGAACACCAAGAGCAATATTTCTCAGTTCTTGCATGACATCCTGATAAACACCGAGAAGAATTTCATAAAATTGTCAAACATGAGTTCGGTTTACTATGAACAGCACTAGGCAGGTTCTCACCTGAAAATGCGTTGCTCGTGCAATTCGAAAAGCCCCTGATCATTCACCCTTTTGACTGTATGAGAAAATGTCCAGACGGACAGCGTATTTATGCACCTGGCTTCAAGTTGGGTGCACAGAATACATATCAGATGTGTGGGGTGACGGTGCGTTTATGACTCTGAACTGTCCATCTGTACGGCCAAACAAATGCCCAAGTTTTAGTTTAGGGGCAGGACTCACAGAGGGGCATATTATCAAGCCAGGCGATACAATTATCGCCGCTTTAGCGGCAGAAAACTGCCGCTAAAACGGCGATAATGGGCGTGATAATATGCTCTATGGAATTCCAATTGAAGCCCATGTTAGACGTCCTTCACATCTAACATGGGCTTCAATTGGAATTCCATAGAGCATATTATCAAGCCCGTTTTAGCGGCAGTTTTCTGTCGCTAAAGTGGCGATAATTTTATCGCCTGGCTTGATAATATGCCCCAGAGTTTGAAGACGGTTTACTACCCTGGAACCACATTCAAATGAACTCAAAGGCAGAAGTGCATTTCTAGACTGTAAATTGAGCGGAAGGAAAAGCCCTTTTCGACAGAGTTTTGTAAAGTGCAAATTCTACTAAAATGTGTGTGGATTTTGCTGTCACTAAAATGTCCCATGATCACACTAAGCGTCGTGATGGGAGGACGTGATAATTAGCACCAACTTGTAAAATGTGTTTGTTTTTTTCAAGATGGTGGTTCGACGGGAGAAGCAATTGAAGACGTCATCTCAAGAGTTCGCGGAGGAGACGCCGGGTCAAGTGGTGGACTCTCGCACAAATGGAATGCCAACACCTACCGCCTCTGGGGAAGGTCTTTAAAATATAATCCCGCTGTTATTGATTTTGAGGTAAGACTTTCTCAAATCCAAGAAACCTGAAACTGTAAGTAATAAAGGTGAAGCAGACCAGATAATTTCATATTTTCTTTTTACTGCGATTCTATCACTGGGCAAAATGAAACATAATAGACCATGGATTTTATAGCTCCTTCTGTACATTTATCTTCAGTGGTGAAATTTCTTAGCAGTGCTGATAAATGTGTGACTAAAAGCTTAATGCTCCAGCAGCTGGTTGCACATTTTATATTTTAGTGGACTTTTAGATTTAATTCTAACCCATAGGCAGTATCATTCACGGATTTATTATAGATCACAGCAATACTTCTCTATTTAAGTCGGGTTATTATATAGTTTGAAATATGTACAATAACAACATACACAACATGTTCTCAATTTCAGATGTAAACATTTCCTATCATAACTTTGTGTGTCATTTTCTGGCTTGATATTTACAATAGCAAGCCCATCGAAGTTTAAATATTGCGTACAATACGGGTGAGTAGCGCGCTTTATAAACCCCTGATTGATTGATTGATTGTACAGTTCTCACAGTGTACATGGAGAAGCTATGTTTTACACCCAGCATGCAATACCATTTTATAGACGTAACTGAAGTTCCCAGAGTCAAAATAATGAACCACATGCATCAAGCAATTTTGCCCTCGCAAATGGGCCGATTTGCAGAATAGGCCCGTTTGCGAGGGCACAAAGGCCTTTTCTGATGCATCAAAGCCTTTCCATTCGCAAATTAGGTAATCGCAACTTTTTGCGATTACTTAAATTCCAAATGTATTTAGGGAATTGCAATTTGCGATTCCCTAAATGCGCTGCATCAAGCCTTTCCTAAATGCAAACTGCATTTAGGAAACGCTAATTACCATCAACTTCAAGCTGATGGTAATTTGGGCATTCATTGAAAAATGCACAAAAGTGCTTTTTTCAAAGTGACATGTTGTGCACACACATGCCCTTAGGGAATATGTGTGCACCACCTACTCATTTACCTTTTGGGGGGCTGTATCATGGGGGCCTTAGGCCCCCTGGCACCCTTGGAATTGTATTTGTAATTTGTGATTGCCAATTTGGTAATAGCAATTTGCGAATGTATTCCCATTCATTCCTATGAGCCTATAGGCTCATAGGAATGAATGGAGTGACATTACCTAATAACGATTCGCAATTTGGGAATCGCTATTAGGTAATTAGGAATCACAAAAATTAATGCAATTCCTACATGTATAAGGAATTGCGATTCTTTATTTCTCCAGTGTGTGTCACTGTGCTATTTCCTGGCTCTCTGTGACCTCTCCTGAATATTTGCAGTATCCCTTTTCTGTCTCCGTTTCTTTCTGAGTTCCCTATTCCATTTCAGGTCTGGCTAGAAACAGCTTGAGCTGTCTAGAGCACATGGCATGACACACACACACAAACATGTGCAAACACACACGCACCCCCCTTTGAATCAGCGCTTTTTCGCCATTGAGTTGTTTGGTGAGCTCCTTTGAAGTACTGGCTTAGTGGGCTGTGAGCCACTGTTTGGATCACACCATGGCATATTTCGGATGTTTACATTGATTAACATACTACTTTTTGCATCAGTAAACTCCGCTGATCCTCATCTAGTATTCACACTTCCCTTTTACACAGACACTTATTAATAATTAGCTGGCCTGCCTATGTGGGTCTTTCTCCTTCCCCTTGCTCTTCTCCTTCACTCTGGAGATGTGCTGTTGATTCTGGAGAGGATGCTGCAGCTAGTTCTGTAGCTGTCCAATGGTGGCAGGAGCAGAATAGTGACTTCAAAGGAGTTGAACCAACATTCTCAAATATACAATTGCACCATGGAGCTCTCAAACTCTGCTGATGTGAAGGAGGCAGTGATGGGTCCAAGGATAGTGGAAAGAGACACTTCAATATCCTTTTGAGAGCTGACTTTAGTGACACAATGCCTCAGAACACACCACCACCGTTAACCTCCAGCGCAGGTAATGGCCTAACAAGGCATCAAACAATGCATTGAGACAGGCTAGTCTGACTCTACTGTGACTCTCATCCCGACCATATGCCAGACCTTTCTACACCTTCTTCAGGGAGGTCAGGCATTGTCAGTCAAGCTGATGATCTTATGGTCAGGCTCCTGCAACTCATTTATCTTGGCAAAGGAGTACCCACATGCAAGATTGAAAGTCCGATAATCACTCAAGGCACCTTATGCAATTAGTAGTGGTTGCTGGCCTGTTGGGTATAATTGCTAGTGGCCTGACCTTACATTGGGTACCTAATCCCAAGATAGCCATGATGAGTGAAAATCCCTGGTCTTTTCCACATAAGCATGGAAAGGGGCCTGCCTTCTCTGCGCATTTTCCATGGCCATCCAACAAGATGCATGTCTCCCATGAGGATATACATTCAGCGAAGTTGTTGTGTCTTGGCTGTTCCAGTATCCACTTTTCCGCACACATGGTGAATAATCCTCCTGCCTCGTCGCTGGATTGAAAATATTTTTATAGTCACTGTTTTTGTATTCACCACTTAGGGTGTCAGGCTGTTCCATAACTTTAGTGCTTTTTCCTAAAAAGCCACCTTCCCATAACACTCTGGAGCACCACCCTGAAGTTTCATTCTAGTACATCTTTTGGTAATAATGTTACCCTCAGAAGATGGTGCAGGTCCCAGCTACAGGGTGCAGCAGAGAGACCAAGTCCCCAACCCATCATACTCCCTAAAGATTGCTGCTGCTTGTGCCTATGATGTCTTCACTAACAAATGATCCCACTGTAACCGCTGGAAAGCACAGGACCTCCAGCTTCTCCAGAATACAGCAGCGGCGCTATATTTTGAACGGGCTACAAGACTGGGGATCTGCTTGTGCTGTGCATGCACAAAAAAATATCAAGACACAACTGTAAATAGGGCATTCCCAATTACACTTTCCCTCTCTCTCATATCAATCCCCACATAAAGGCTGATACAAAACTAAGCATACTTTTCTCGATACCCGCACATACACTTTCGCAATAGTTCTGGGTCCCTTCCCATGAACAGCAGCATCGCCCTCGGATATTGATGTGGTATGTCCCTAGCTCTGTGCAACTCTATTCTAGTCAGATGTTCACTAAATATGGCCACCTCTCTCAAACACTAAGGGGGAGAATTTTCATTATTTCAGGGAGCGCAACAAGCCACCTTGCTGCGCTGAGCTGCGTAAAAGGGAAAGGGCAGGAATGCACCGTATTTACAATGATATAACGGATTCCGGTCCTTTTCTTGCAGACAATGTGTTGCGGAGAACCGACGCAGGCACCCTTGTGCTGTGTTGCAAGAGTGTCTTCATTGCATACACAATTGCTTTTGTGCATGAAGAGACACCTTTCTGGACAAAAACATTCCTCTGAAGCATTTTCCTCTTTCTACAGCACACATAGAAAATAAATGCCTCAGAGGATAGTTTTTGTACATGAAGGTGGAAAACAATCCTCTGAAGCATTTCCCTCATTCTATGTGTGCTGTCATAATGCAGCAAACATAGAAAATGCCTCAGAGGATTGTTTTTGTGCAGAAAGGTGTCCCTTCATGCATAAAAACTATCCCATCTGCAACACAGGCATCCTTCAACACGGCGCAAGGGTGCCTGCATTGGCATTAGGCAACACATTATGCGCAAGGAAAAGACAGAAATCCACTATATCAAGCCACCTTGCTGCGCTGAGCTGCGTAAAAAGGAAAGGGCAGGAATGCACCGTATTTACAATGATATAGCGGATTCTGGTCCTTTCCTTGCATACAATGTGTTGCCGTGCACCAACGCAGGCACCCTTGTGCTGTGTTGCAAGGGTGTCTGCATTGCAGACATAGTTGTTTTTGTGCATGAAGGGACACCTTCCTGCACAAAAACATTCCTCTGAAGCATTTTCCTCTTTCTATGTGTGCTGCAGAATGCAGCACACATAGAAAATAAATGGGGAACAACATTTACAACGCAACTTTTACAACGCACTACACTTACAACGCATTTTTTACAACGCAACATCCATTACAACGCATTCCATTACATAGCATGACACTACAACGCATTTTTAAAAACTACCTTTACAACGCATTCCATTACATCGCATACTACCTTTACAACGCATACCATTACAATGCATAATATTACAATAAACTATCCAACACTTACCCTACTGTTGCACCCCCTGGAGTTAGAATAGTAATTTTTACCCCTATACTATCCAACACTTTCCCTACTGTTGCACCCCCTGGAGATAGAATAGTAATTTTTACCCCTATACTATCCAACACTTACCCTACTGTTGCACCCCCTGGAGTTAGAATAGTAATTTTTACCCCTATACTATCCAACACTTTCCCTACTGTTGCACCCCCTGGAGTTAGAATAGTAATTTTTACCCCTATACTATCCAACACGTACCCTACTGTTGCACCCCCTGGAGTTAGAATAGTAATTTTTACCCCTATACTATCCAACACTTACCCTACTGTTGCACCCCCTGGAGTTAGAATAGTAATTTTTACCCCTATACTATCCAACACTTTCCCTACTGTTGCACCCCCTGGAGTTAGAATAGTAATTTTTACCCCTATACTATCCAACACTTACCCTACTGTTGCACCCCCTGGAGTTAGAATAGCAATTTTTACCCCTATACTATCCAACACTTACCCTACTGTTGCACCCCCTGGAGTTAGAATAGTAATTTTTACCCCTATACTATCCAACACTTACCCTACTGTTGCACCCCCTGGAGTTAGAATAGTAATTTTTACCCCTATACTATCCAACACTTTCCCTACTGTTGCACCCCCTGGAGTTAGAATAGTAATTTTTACCCCTATACTATCCAACACTTACCCTACTGTTGCACCCCCTGGAGTTAGAAAAGTAATTTTTACCCCTATACTATCTAATACTTACCTTAAATGCAATTTAATATTATGCGTTGTAATGGTATGCGTTGTAAAGGTATTATGCGATGTAATGGAATGCGTTGTAAAGGTAGTTTTTAAAAATGCGTTGTAGTGTCATGCTATGTAATGGAATGTGTTGTAATGGATGTTGCGTTGTAAAAAATGCGTTGTAAGTGCATGCGTTGTAAAAGTGTGCGTTGTAACGACATACATCCAAAATAAATGCCTCAGAGGATTGTTTTTGTACATAAAGGTGGAAAACAATCCTCTGAAGCATGTTCCTCATTCTATGTGTGCTGTCATAATGTAGCAAATATAGAAAATACCTCAGAGGATTGATTTTGTGCAGAAAGGTGTCTCTTCATGCATACAAACTATCCTATCTGCAACACGGGCACCCTTCAACACGGCGCAAGGGTGCCTGCATTGGCATTAGGCAACACATTATGCGCAAGAAATCCACTGTATCATGTTAAATACAAATTGCAGCACACATAGAAAGAGGAAAAGGTGAGAAGAAATAAAGATAGTTCTCCTTATTATGCATCAGCTTGGGAGGCATAGCATTTTGACACATTCCCAAATCGACCAGTAATGGTAAATCTGGGAATGCCCCACAATCTTGGGTTGGATGTGTGGGAACACCCATGCTCCATCCATGGAACACCTCCCTGGGACAGAATAATGCAACACAGCGAATGGTGCTGCGTTTTTCCAGATTTATCAAGTCACGCAGGGCCACGCAAGGTGGCCTTACATGACTTGAAGAATTTAACTTAGTAGTCGCATCACACTTGTGCCTCCTTGTGAGGCGCAAGGACAACACAACTCAATGATAAATTTGCCCCTAAGTCGCCTCCTAAAATAGCTCTGCAGTCTCTTTCACGGAGAAAGACTTGTTTGTTTGGTGCTGAAAGTATATGAAGGCTGACAGTAAGAACTCTCATACTCAAAGGAGGTATACTGATGCATAATATGTGTAAATCTAGACGACTTGCAAAAAATAGTGTACCAAAAGGAAGTAGCAGAACATGCGCTTTGCTACAAAATGCAAAATCAGCCACCACACATTGCTTTATAAATTATAAAAATATTGCTTTCTAAATCATGTATTCAATTCTAATAAGCCACAAACTGTTGACTCTGAGTTTGTCACTTGTACAGTGACCCAATGCTGCCCACAGCAGAGTTGGTTCAAGTCTCTGAGTGACATCATGATGTCTTCCCCCCATCCAAAGGACCCTGGGCAAACACTCTATGGGAGAGTCCTCTTTTGCTGATCTTGCACATGTACATAGATACTGATTCCACACACCTTCTTCAAATTAGTAATCATCTTCCAGCAGCTTCCCTCCTAATTGTGTTCAATTTTAGGGCCAATAATCTTTTTAAGCTGACTTTGTGTATGCATTGATTAGTATAAGGACATAGTCACACAGCTTGACCACATCACTAGCCAGCTGCCACCCCCTCCTTGTCTTGCTGGGTTTGAGATGGCTTCTTGTTACCTAAAGCATCGAAGTCCAGGGAGAAGGAGCAGGCCTCCATTTATTCATATGTGTATTTTCTCCTGAAGCTGAAGGGCTCTGTTCAACTGTAGAAGGGGGTCTGCTGTTAGTGGCGTAGATATGTTAGTGAGATGCAGGGAGTGTGAGTCTGAGATTTCCCAACCATCTCAGCTGTGGTCAAGATGGGTTTTCAGTGCATCTTGCTGGGTTTGCAGGACTTTTTGATGGACAGTAGGGGGGGGGGGTTGGGGATTTTGCGCTGCTACTGTTGTCAAAGACAGGGATAGAGATATTCTGAAATGTTATGAACATTCATGAAGCACTTCAAGTCTAAGCAATTATTGGGTGTTGTAAACAATGGGATTTGTTAATAGACAGCAGAAGATTGGTGAGTTGGACATCTGCTCTGGAAACTGCACCACATGGGGTTTACAGTTTGTGATCCCAATGATATAAGCATGTGCTGCAGTGTTTGGTAATGTAATAGTCTCCCAAGTGTTGAGACACTTTCGGGGTCTAATGCACTCACTAGTGTGTGTGTATGCGTGTGTGTGTGTGTGTGCACATGTGTGTTGGTGCATGCATACTGTTCCTATTTTTTATTAGCTATTTTAGATTTAGAATTACCTTAACTGCTAGCAACAACGAGGTGACACACAGAGAACATTTTTTTACCAGCAGGACCATCTCAAGCCTGTAGGATCGCTGGTGAACAAGCAGCATATTCTGTGGCCGAGTCCAAAAAGTAAGAGAGAGAAAAATATTGAAAAAAATATAATTTCACACTAATATCATTAAAAAACATAAAAATAATGTTACTTAATATATATAGTGTAAAGTAGTACATCTTAAATATTTTAAAATATACCTTTAATATAATGTACTTTAAATAAATCTCACTAATATTTAATACAATATATAAATATATATTTACATAAACGCACATACATATATATGTTTGTCTATATACATATATATACACATGTATGTATAATGTAACACAGTTATTACAAATATATATTTTCCATTATAATAAATATTTTATTTAATTCTTTAAAGTTACTACAATAAAAATCACATTATTTGATATGAATATATATATATCTATATCACACATAGAGTTCCAAGTAAAACACACGCTCAGGAAATACGACCAAATGTAGGTTTAATGGTCTAGTTTAACAAGACCATTAAACCTACACTTGGAGGCATTTCCTGAGCGTGCGTTTTACTTGAAACTCTATATGTGGCATTATTGACCGGCAGGCTCCGCCGGCATCATGCACCACCTTCCTACGGGCCGTGGTTTCCAGAAGGAGTTCTGTTGGGACACATATATATATATATATATATACCAAATTTGGAAAATTTTGAACTTGGTTCAGAAAGCGTGCTATTTAAAAAAATGGTGTAAATCCATTCAGTAGTTCCTGAGAAATTCGAAAAGTAAAAAAATATCGATATCTGAGGGCCAAGGAGGATTCGCGAACATTCCCAAGCATGAGCTTGATTCTTATTGGCTGTCAACACTCTAAACCAGGAAGTGTTGGCCGCCATCTTGTGACTCGGTTGATCTGAGTCACAAGAAAAGAGTAAAAGAAGCACAAAAAACATGAATAGGGGGCAGGGTAGAAACACCTTGACCCCCTAGGCCTGCTCAGGGGATCCCACAAGGACCCCAAAGCCAAACAAAGCATTCTTTAAAAAATAAATCGTCCGAATTCCCACTGGCTGCGCAAATCCAGCTGAAAAAAATGTAAAAAACCAAGTGCGGGCTACCGTGCTTTGTTTTCACGAAGCCCCCGGGTGGGCCAGGTCCCGGGGGCAATGAGAAAATTATATGCAGGGGTCTGCGGGGGGCCCGCAGGCCCGGGGACTGCCACCTGCCCGGGGCTTTATTTAATATGCGCGGGGGCACGCGGCCCCCCCAGCCCTGGGGACTGCCACCTCCCCGGGGCTCATTAACTCAAAAATGCATCGGGGGCTCCTTCCTCCCATGCTGCCCTGGGGACAGCCACCTCCCCGGGGCATTATTTGAATAGGGGCTGGGGGGCCTCGAAGGCCCCACCAAGCCCCGGGGACGGCCACCTCCTCGGGGCTCCAATTAAATTGCAGAAGTGTGGGGAGAGCTCCTGCCCCTCCCCACAGTGCCCTGGGGACCACCCCCTCCATGGGGCATACATAAATGAAGTGCAAGGGCCCATTGTGGAACCCCGGCCCCGGGGACCACCACTTCCCCGGGGCTGTGCAAATGATGGGTGGGGGGCCACAAGACACCTCTCCTGGAGCCCTCCATGGCCCTGGGGACCTTCATCCCCCAGGGCCAGCTCCTGCAATGTCCCATGGTACCACCCCTGGGACATTGCTGTTTGCTATGGCAAGGTGAGACAACGTCTCCCACCCTGCCATAGCAAACACTGCTTTGCTTCATGCAAGCGAAAGCAGGAAATCTGCTCTCGCCTCCAAGAAGCAAAGCAGAATTGCTTTTGGACAATGGGAGCTGCATGTTAGCAGCTCCCCTTGTCTAAAAGCAATGCCGGCTCCCGCAGCAGGCGGGGAGCCAGCTGGGACCGCGGGAGCATTGGGGCTCCCCCCGCAGTCCCCAATGTGGGGCCAGTTTCCAGGGGATGGGCCCCCCTTCTGTTTTTTTTAAACAGATAAGGCCGGGCCCCGGGCAGTGGAATCCCCGGGGCCAAAATTGGCCTTAGGAGGGGGGCCATGCAGCCCCCACCAAAGTTATAAAAACAAAGTCTGGGCAGGCCCCAGGGGATGGGGTCCCCGTGGCTAAAAGTGGTCAAGGGAAGGGGGGGCCACACGGCCCCCTTTCTTTAAAAAAGGTTTTGCTGGTCCCCGGGGGATGGGGTTCCTGGGGCCAAACCGTCCTGGGGAGAGGGGCTGCATGGCCCCCCTCCCCTAAAAATAGAAAAAAACAAGGCCCAGCCCTGGGGTTCCCAGGGCTATATTCGGCCTGGGGAGGGAGGCTGCGCTTGCCCCTCTCCCTTTTCAATTTCTGTTTTTTAATTGCTAAGACCCTGTGGGATGGGGTCCCCGGGGCCCAAAAGGGTTAATGGAAGGGGGGGCACACAACCACCTTCCTAAAATAAAAAAAACTAAAGAAACCCAGTGTTCTGGGTTGGGGGATTAAGTCCACTTGAATCCCGAGGGTCCCTGGGGGCTAACTAGCCCACCAGGTACTTCCAGTAAGCCCTACACAGTGGGGTTGCTGAGAGGTGGTCCGAGGCCATGCCCCTTTTTGCACCACTCTGCACACGTGCCTCTTGGCGCACTGCTGGTGGGGCGATGAGGTCCCATTGTGTCCTGAAGACCTCAGGACTAAAGTGGACATCATCCCCCGAGCAGCAGGGCGCCAGGAGGTTTGTTTGCAGAGTGGTGTAAAAGGGGGCGTGGCCTCGGGCAACTGTCAGCAATTCAGCTGTGTGGAGCTCACTAGAGATAACAGGAGGGCTAGTTGGCCCCAGGGACCATCAGGAGGCAAGGGAACTCCACCCCCCAAACCAAGAGCACGCCAGGAGGTGCGCTTGCAGAGTCGTGGACAAAGGGGACATGGCCTGTGTCCACCTCTCAGCTCAACTGTGTGGGGCTTACTGGAGGTAACAGGTAAGCTAGTTAGCCCCTAAGTACCCTCAGCAGCAAAGTGGACTTTAATCCCCATGCAAGAGCGCCAGGGAGCGTGTTTGGAGAGTGGTTGGGAAAGGGGGTGTGGCCTGCTATGAGAACTTAGCAATGCTGCTGTTTGGGACTGACTTGGGGGCTGTTACCTCCACTAAGTCCCACACTGAGGGATTGCTAAGAGGTCTTCGGAGGCCATGCCCCCTTTCTCCACCACTCTGCAACAATGCCTTCTGGAACAGTACTGGTTGGGAGATGACGTCCACTTTACTCCTGAGGGACGTTGTGGGCCAAGAAGCCCTCCTGTAAGTCCTACGCAGCAGAATTCCTGAGCGCTGGTTGGAGGCACAGCTCCTTTTCTCCACCACTCTGCAAACGTGACTACCAGTTAAAGAAGCACTTTAATGTAATTGGTCTCGCATTTGCAAAAGTTAGAGCTATTGGCGCTGTAAATCTAAAAGATTTTTTTACTAATTGTTTTGGAGTGGAGTGGATGTACTTTGTGTGCAGTGGAATTATGTGGTATGTTGTACAGTGAAATTATGTGGATAGAAAGTATGTGGTACTTAGTGTATAGGAATTATGTAGAGTGGGATTATGTGTTATGGAGAGTAATTATGTGGTATGGTAGTCTGTGTTGTGGAGTGGTAACCTCAGGTCTAAGGTTTAGTCTTCCTCATTTCTCTAGAAGCTAAATTATGAACTCAATGAGACAAAAGAATGAAGGAATCACTTAGGGGCACTTCTGGACCTAGTCAGAGGTACGAGCAGGGCCACTGGAATTATGCGATTGTGTGGCTGCACCGACTGTCGCACAAATATACATTTTCCGCATTAGCCACATAATCCATCATCTGCTGCGCTGCCTAATCTGCAGATTTGAACTAAAAAAGATTTGTTTTTAGCTCAGATGGCTCAAACATTCCCAAAAACGAAGCGACAAGTGTTACAGCGAGGTGGAAGGTCCTATGCAAACCTAGAATGATCACCTGTTACTTATTGCTAAATGTGGGTATTAAATTGGTACTAATGGTGTGCAAGCCACTCTTGCTTCTTTCTGCACCTCTCTTGCCTCTTTCTGCATTTCTGTTGCTTCTTTCTGCACCCTTCTTTCTTTTTCTACACTTCTCTTGCCTCTTACTGCACCCCTCTTCCCTCTTTCTGTACCTCTGTTCCTTCTTTGTGCACCTCTCTTGCTTCTTTCTGCACCCCTCATGCCTCTTTCACACCCCTTTTCCCGCACAACTCTTGCATTTTTCAGCACCTCTGTTCCTTCTTTCTGTACTTCTTTTGTTTCTTTCTGCACCTCTCACTTCTTTCGCCACCCATTTTGCCTCTTTCTGTATTCCTATTGCCTCTTTCTGCACCCCTCTTGCCTCTTTCTGCACCTCTGTTCCTTCTTTCTGCACTTCTTTTGTTTCATTCTGCACATCTCTTGCTTCTTTCTGCACCCCACATGCCTCTTTCTGCACCCCTCTTCCCTCTTCTTGCACCCATTTTGCCTCTTTCTGCACCTCTGTTCATTCTTTCTGCAATTCTTCAAAGCTCTATTGCTTCTTTTTGTACCCCCTGGCCTCTTTTGCCACCAATCCACCATCTTTCTGCTCCCCCGTTGCCTTTTTCTGCATCTCTGTTCTTTCTTTCTGCACTTCTTTTGTTTCTTTCTGCACATCTCTTGCTTCTTTCTGCACACATGCCTCTTTCTGTACCCCTCTTCCCGCTTTTTGCACCCCTCTCGCCTCTTTCTGCACCTCTGTTGCTTCATTCTGCACTCCTCTTGCTTCTTTCTACACTCCTCTGCCTCTTTCATACCCCTCTTCCCTCTTCTTTCACCCCTCTTTCCTCTTTCTGCACCTCTGTTCCTTCTTTCTGTACTTTTTTTGTTCCTTTCTGTAGCTCTCTTGCTTCTTTCTGCACCCCTTGCCACTTTCTCCACCACTTCCCTCTTTCTTCACACCTGTTGCCTCTTTCTGCACCTCTGTTCCTTCATTCTGTACTTCTTTTGTTTCTCTCTGCAACACTCTTCCTTCCTTCTGTACACCTCTTGCTTCTTTCTGTACCACATGTGTCTCTTTCACACCCCTCTTCCCTCTTTCTATACCCCTCTTGCCTCCTTCTGCACCTCTGTTCCTTCTTTCTCAACTTCTTTTGTTTCTTTCTGCACCTCTCTTTCTTCTTTCTGCACCCCTCTTTTCCCTTTCTGCATCTCCGTTGCTTCTTTCTGTACTTCTCTTGTGTCTTTCTCTACCCCTCTTCCCTCTTTCTGCACCTCTGTTGCTTCTTTCTACACCTCTCTTGCTTCTTTCTATACCCCTTGTGCCTCTTTGACACCCCTCTTCCCTCACCCCTCTAGCCTCTTTCTGCACCTCTGTTCCTTCCTTCTGCACTTCTTTTGTTTCTTTCTACACCTTTCTCTTCTTTCTGCATCCCTTTTGCCTCTTTCTGCATTATCTTCCCTCTTTCTGCATCTCTCTTGCCTCTTTCTGCATCTCTGATCCTCCTTTCTACAATTCTTCTGTTTCTTTTGGCAGCTCTCTTGCTTCATTCTGCACCCCTTGTCTCTTTCTCTATCAATCCACCCTCTTTCTGCACCCCTGTTGCTTCTTTCTGCACCTTTGTTCTTTCTTTCTGTACTTCTTTTCTTTCTTTCTGCACATCTCTTGCTTCTTTCTGCACACATGCCTCTTTCTGCACCCCTCTTACCTCTTGTTATACCCCTCTTGCCTCTTTTTGCACCTCTGTTGCTTCTTTCTGCACTCCTCTTGCTTCTCTCTGGAATCCTCGTGCCACTTTCACACCCTTCTTCCCTCTTTGTGCACCCTCTTGCTGCACCTCTGTTCCTTCTTTCTGTACTTCTTTTGTTTCTTTCTGCACCCCTTGCCTTTTTCTCCACCCCTTCCCTCTTTCTTCACCCCTGTTGCTTCTTCATGCACCTCTGTTCCTTCTTTCTGCACTTCTTTTGGTAACTCTCTTCCTTCCTTTGTACACCTCTTGCTTCTTTCTGTACCCACTGTGTCTCTTTCACACCCCTCTTCACTCTTTCTACACCCCTCTTGCCTCCTTCTACACCTGTGTTCCTTCTTTCTCAACAAATTTTGTTTCTTTCTGCACCTCTCTTGCTTCTTTCTGCACCCCTCTTGCCTCTTTCTCCACCCCTCTTTTCCCTTTATGCATCTCTGTTGCTTCTTTCTGTGCATCTCTTGTCTCTTTCTCCACCCCTCTTTCTGCACCTCTGTTGCTTCTTTCTTCACCTCTCTTGCTTCTTTATATACTCCTTGTGCCTCTTTCACAGCCCTCTCCCCTCACCCCTCTTGCCTCTTTCTGCACCACTGTTCCTTCCTTCTGCACTTCTTTTGTTTCTTTCTACACCTTTCACTTCTTTCTGCACCCGTTTTGCTTCTTTCTGCATCCCTCTCCCCTCGTTCTGCACCCCTCTTCCCTCGTTCTGCACCCCTCTTGCCTCTTTCTGCACCTCTGTTCCTTCTTTCTGCAATTCTTCTGTTTCTTTTGGCCGTTCTCTTGCTTCTTTCTGCAACCCCTTGCCTCTTTCTCCACCAATTCAGCCTCTTTCTGCACCCCTGTTGCCACTTTCTGCACCTCTGTTCTTTCTTACTGCACTTCTTTTGTTTCTTTTTGCACATCTCCTGCTTCTTTCTGCACATGTGCCTATTTCTGCACCCCTCTTCCCTCTTTTTGCACCTCTCTTGCCTCTTGCTGCACCTATGTTGCTTCTTTCTGCACTCCTCGTGCCTCTTTCACACCCCTCTTCGTGCACCCCTCTTGCCTCTTCCTGCACCTCTGTCCCTTCTTTGTGCACTTCTTTTGTTTCTTTCTGCACCTCTCTTGCTTCTTTCTGCATTGCTCTTGCCTCTTCCCCACCCCTCTTTTCCCTTTCTGCACCTCTGTTGCTTCTTTCTACACCTCTCTTGATTCTTTCCATACCCCTTGTGCATCTTCTACACCCCTCCCTCTTCCCTCACCCCTCTTGCCCCCCTCTGCACCTCTGCCCCCTCCCTCCAGACATTTTTTGTTTTTTTCTGCCGCTTTCACTTCTTTCTTTACCCCTGTTGCCACTTTCTGTAGATCTGTTCTTTCTTTCTGCACTTCTTTTGTTTCTTTTTGCACATCTCTTGCTTCTTTCTGCATATGTGCCTATTTCTGCACCTCTCTTCCCTCTTTTTGCACCTCTCTTGCCTCTTGCTGCACCTATGTTGCTTCTTTCTGCACTCCTCGTTGCCTCTTTCACACCCCTCTTCGTACACCCCTCTTGCCTCTTCCTGCACCTCTGTTGCCTCTTTCTGCATTGCTCTTGCCTCTTCCCCACCCCTCGTTTCCCTTTTTGCATCTGTGTTGCTTCTTTCTGCACTTCTCTTGTCTCTTTCTCCACCCCTCTTCCCTCTTTCTGCACCTCTGTCGCTTCTTTCTACACCTCTCTTGATTCTTTCTATACCCCCTGTGCCTCTTCCACACCCCTCTTCCCTCACCCCTATTGCCTCCCTCTGCACCTCTGTCCCCTCCCTCCAGACTTTTTTTGTTTCTTTCTGCAGCTTTCACTTCTTTCTATACCCCTTTTGCCTCTTTCCGTAGCCCTCTTCCCTCTTTCTGCACCCCTCTTGCCTCTTTCTCCACCTCTGTTCCTTCTTTCTACAATTGTTTCTTTCGGCAGCTCTCTTCCTTCTTTCTGCACCCCCTTGTCTCTTTCTCCACCAATCCACACTCTTTCTACATCTCCGTTGCCTCTTTCTGCACCTCTGTTGCTTCTTTCTGCACTACTCTTGCTTCTTTCTGCACTCCTCGTGCATCTTTCACACCCCTCTTCCCTCTACGTGCACCCCTCTTGCGTCTTTCTGCACCTCTGTTCCTTCTTTCTGCACTTCTTTTATTTCTTTCTGAAACTCTCTTGCTTCTTTCTGCACACCATACTCTTCTTTCTGTACCTCTCGTGTGTCTTTCACACCCCTCTTCCATCTTTATGCACCTCTCTTGCCTCTTTTTGCACCTCTGTTCCTTCTTACTGCACTTCTTTTGTTTCTTTCTGCACATCTCTTGCTTCTTTCTGCACCACACGTGCCTCTTTCTGCACCACCTTGCCTATTTCTCCACCAATGCACCCTCTTTCTGCACCCCTGTTGCCTCTTTCTGCACCTCTGTTCTTTCTTTCTGCACTTCTTTTGTTTCTTTCTGCACATCCCTTGCTTCTTTCTGCATCCTACATGCTTCTTTTTGCACCCCTCTTCCTTCTTTGTGTACCCCTCTTGCCTCTTTCTCCACCAATCCACACTCTTTCCTCATCTCTGTTGCCTCTTTCTGCACCTCTGTTGCTTCTTTCTGTACTCCTCTTGCTTCTTTTTGCATTCCTCGTGCCTCTTGCACATCCCTCTTCCCTCTTGTTTACCCCTCTTGCCTCTTTTGGCACCTCTGTTCCTTCTTTCTGCACTTCTTCTGTTTCTTTTCTGCACACCTCAGGCTTCTTTCTGTACCTCTCGTGTGTCTTTCACTCCCCTCTTCCATCTTTCTGCATCTCTCTTACCTATTTCTGCACCTCTGTTCCTTCTTTCTGCTCTTCTTTTATTTCTTTATGCACATCTCTTGCTTCTTTCTGCACCCCATGTGCCTCTTTCTGTACCCCCTTACCTCTTTCTGCACTTCTGTTCCTTCTTTCTAATAAATAATAATAATAAGCACATTTGTAAAGCGCCTGGTTACACTCGGCCAGTGTGTCCCCACGCTGCGGTGCAAAAACTGCCTCGGAACTGCACCCTATCCTACCCTGGCGTGTCTATCCATGGGGGAAAAGATATGTTTTCAGATTTTTCCGGAAGGTACCCTCTGAGCCCTCCAACCGGAGGCTCATGGGGAGCTTGTTCCATTGCTGTGCCGCCAAAAAGCGGTAGGAGTGGCCACCCATCCTAGCTCTCTTAATAGCAGGGACACACACCTGGCCCTTCCCCCATGATCTTAGTTGGCGTCTTGGGGAGTAGAGAGTAAGTAAATCAAACAGGTAGGATGGGCCCGTCCCCTGAATGATACGGTGGCATACGCACAGTGCCTTGAAAAGGACTCTCTCCCTAATTGGCAGCCAGTGGAGGGAAAGCAACGCCATCTTCGAGGAGGCCCTCCTCGGAAGCATAAGAACCAGCCGAGCTGTTGCATTCTGTATGACTTGAAGTCTATGCATGCATTTAGTCGTGGCACCCAGATATAGTATATTACTGTAATCAAGGCGCGATGTCACCAGGGCATTCACCATGGTCTTCCTGGCTGCAGTAGGCAGCATTTCCAAAGTTTTATGAAGGCCCCTCAAGACTCTGAAACAGGCCCCTGCTACCCGCCTGGTATGGTACTCAAAGGAGAGCTTAGTATCCAACCAAACCCCCACGTTCTTTGCCTGAGCACAGGGCTTGTCGGTGGGTCCCAGACTCTGGGGCCACCATGCTGATGACCACACTGATGGGGCCTTTCCCACCACAAGCACCTCGGTCTTATTGCCATTCAACTTCAGGCAGTTATTAGCCATCCATGATGCAAGATCTTGCATGCATGCCACAAAGTTGGAGGCTGCCGTATCCTGTGCTTGTGTCAGGGAAACCACCAGTTGAGTGTCATCGGCATGGGACACAACCCTGATCCCAAACCCGTCTGCAATCTCCGATAACGGCGTGACATAGAGATTGAACAGGGTGGGGCTCAGGGTCGATCCCTGTGGCACCCCTTGTTTCAGTTTGATGACTTTGGAATAATGAGAACCCTGCCTCACCTGAAAACTGTGCTCATACAAGAAGGATTTCATCCAGCTCAATGCACTGCCAGACATCCCTCCTTTCCTCAGACACTGCAACAAGGTATGATGGGCAACAGTGTCAAAGGCGGCACTTAAATCCAGCAGGATTAAGGCCGCCGTCTGTCCCTCGTCCACATATTTCCTAATGGCTTCAGTCTCGAGTAGCAGGGCTGATTCCGTCAAGTGGAGGGCCCGAAAACCTGACAGAGTGGGATGCAGGAGATTGTATTTCCCAATATGCCCAATAAGTTGCGTGTTTACCACTTTCTCCGCAACCTTTGCAAAGTAAGGGAGTAAGGAGATTGGATGCAGATTCTCCAGTTGATCTGGGCTGATGTGCGGTTTCTTGGGTAGCGGAAGGACCACTGCTTCCTTCCATCTAGCTGGCACTATTCCTGTCCTAAAAGATAACTCCAAGAGGTGTCTAATACATGGCTCAAGAGTTGCGATGCTCCCTCCCAGCACTTTAGGGGAAGCAGGGTCACTTGGAGAGCCCGATTTGGCACTAATACAGATTTTAGTTAACAGCTCTGGAGGGGGAACGGTAAATCTATCAATGCATTCTATCTCTAGAACGTTCCCTGCTGCCCCCGCGGTCTCATGGCCTACTCGAGCAAAGTCCGGGAAGGTGGAGTAAATTTTCTACACCTTATCTGCAAAGAAATCCGCCACACGTTTGCATGACTCCTCTGAGCCAGTTGCTGGTACTGCCATTGTTGCTAGGGAGGATATTTCTTTGTAGACCCTGAACAATTCCCTAGCCAAGTTTTTTACCGCCCCAATTCTCTCCTGGTAGTAGGTTGCCTTAGCCCCTCTAATGAGCCCATGATAGCTCTTCAGAGTGACTTTATACTCCCTCCTAACCTGGTCCGAGAAGTCTTTCCTCCAATGCCTTTCTAGGCGTTTACAGTCTGCTTTAGCAGTTCTCAAGGTGGTGTTATACCAGGGAGCATATTTTTGTACTCTTCCAGGCATATTTTTTTGTGACCAGGGAGCGGTGCTGTCCAGTGCCTCTAAAATGCATCCATCCAAATTTTCGCATGCGCTTCCGACATCTAAGCCCCCCGGCAACCCACCCTGCGAGAGAGCACTGTTAAACTTATCTTGAGAAAAGCCAGCCCACTTCCAGCATGCTATTTCCCTCTTGGATTTCTCCTGTACCTTTAGCCCCGGCGACATCATCGCAAAAGGAACCAGGAAATGGTCTGACCATAAAACAGGGAGAGGTAGGGTCACCACTATGGCCTCCCAGTTAGCGAAAATGGGGTCAAGCACCCCATCTGCCTCTTTCTGCACCCCTTTCTGCACTTCTTTTGTTTGTTTCTGCAACTCTCTTGCTTCTTTCTGCATGAGTCTTGCTTCTTTCTGTATCCCTTGTATCTCTTTCACACCCCTCTTCCCTCTTTCTACACCCTTCTTACCTCTTTCTGCACCTCTGTTCTTTCTTTCTATACTTCTTTTGTTTCTTTCTGCACATCTCTTGCCTCTTTCTGCACCTCTGTTCCTTCTTTCTGTACTTTTGTTTCTTTCAGCAGCTCTCTTGCTTCTTTCTGCACCCCTTGCCTCTTTCTCCACCCCTCTCCCCTTTTTCTTCACCCCTGTTGCTTCGTTCTGCACCTCTGTTCCTTCTGTCTGTCTGTTTCTTCCTGTGATTCTCTTGCTTCTTTCTGCACTCCTCTTCCCTCTTTTTGCACCCCTCTTGCCTCATTCTGCACCTCTGTTGCTTCTTTCTGCACTACGCTTGCTTCTTTCTGTACTTCTAATGCTTCTTTCTACACCACTAATGAATCTTTCTGTACCCCTCTTTCCTCTTTCTGTACCCCTCATCCCTCTTTCTGCACCACTGTTGCTTCTTTCTGCACTTCTCTTGCTTCTTTCTGCACCTCTGTCCCTTCTTGCTGTAACCTTCGTGGTTCTTTCACACCCCTCTTCCCTCTTTCTTCACCCTCTTGCCTCTTTCTGCACCTCTGTTCCTTCTTTCTGCACTTCTTTTGTTTATTACTGCACTTCTCATGCTTCTTTCTGCACCCCATCTGCCTCTTTCTGCACCCCTCTTGCCTCTTTCTCCACCTCTGTTCCTTCTTTCTGCACTTCTTTTGTTTCTTTCTGCAACTCTCTTCCTTCTTTCTGTACACCTCTTGCCTCTTTTTGCTTCCCTCTTGTCTCTTTCACACCCCTCTTCCATCGTTCTGCACCCCTCTTGCCTCTTTCTGCTCCTCTGTTTCTTCTTTTTGCACTTCTTTTGTTTAATTCTGCACATCTCTTGCTTCTTTCTGCACCCCACTTCCCTCTTTTTGTACCCCTGTTTCTTCTTTCGGCACTTCTTTTGTTTCTTTCTGCACCTCTCTTGCTTCTTTCTGCACCCCAGGTGCCTCTTTCTGCACCCCTGTACCTTCTTGCTGCACTTCTTTTGTTTCTTTCTGTACATCTCTTGCTTCTTTCTGCACCCCACGTGCCTCTTTCTACACCCCTCTTCCCTCTATTTACACCTCTGTTCTTTCTTGCTGCACTTTTGTTTCTTTATGCACATCTCTTGCTTCTTTCTGCACCCCACGTGCCTCTTTCTGCACCCCATATGCCTCTTTCTGTACCACTCTTGCCTCGTTCTGTACCTCTGTCCCCTTGGTTCTTTCTGTACTACTCGTGCCAATTTCACATCCCTCTTCCCTCTTTCTGCACCCCTCCTGCCTCTTTCTGTACCTCTGTTACTTTTTCCTGCACTTCTTTTGCCTCTTTCTGCCCCTTGCCTCTTTCTGCACCTCTGCTGGTTCTTTCTGTACCCCTCTTGCCTCTGTGTATACCCCTGTTCTCTTTTTGTGCACCTGTTTTGCCTGCTTTTATAACTCTCTTGCCTCTTTCTGCACCCCTCTTGCTTCTTTCTGCACCTCTGTTGCTTCTCTCTGCATCTATAGCTATACTTGTCTTAGTGGCTAGGCCATTCCATAAGTACATAACTACTAACTAGAATGATTACAGTGCTGCAAACAGAGTGCATGGTAAATGTATAAGTGCTTACGTATTGGCAGAGTGATAGGGTAAGTAGATAGTGCTGGATGGATGATTGAAGAACTGCATGACACTGACAGCAGCATTGCTAAATTACATAGCACGCCAAGGGAGCTCTGCGTGCCAGCTAACAGAGGAAAAGCTGTAAGCCAAATACTATAGTGAAAAGTACAGGCCGTCGCCATGCAAAGAGATAGCTACGACCGCTAATGTTGGAAGAGGGAGCATGAAGGAGATATTGCGCAGACAGAACTATGGTATATTTCCAGTGCTGGCTTGTTGAGGTACAACTGCGGGCCCAACGGCTCGCAGATGAAGAGCTGCAAGCCCAACAATGGTTTGCAGAGGGTCAGCTAAGAAATGGCGGCTGGCTTATAGAGGGACAGCTCGTAGAGGGACAGCTGCAGCCCGTGGGCTCGCAGAAAGAGAGATGATGGCCAGCTCGCACAGGAACAGCTGCGGGCCGACTGCTATAAGAAAAGGTCAGGCTGTCGGCTTACAAATCATGCGTTTGGGATGGTGATATGGGGAGAAGAAGCATGAAGGTGGTATCTTGTAGACACACACCTGCGGTATATTTCCAATCTTGGTTTGTAGAGCTACAACTGTGGGCCCGATGTCTCACAGACGAAGAGCTGCGAGCCGACTAGTGGTTCGCAGATGGAGAGCTGCGGGCCGGCGGGCTAGCTCGTAGATGAAGAGCTACGAGCCCACCAATAGTTGGCAGAGAAAGAGCTGCGGGCCAGCGGGCTGGCTCATAGAGAAAGAACTCCAAGCACACTGACTGACTCATACAGGGAGAGCTGCGGCCCGTCGGGTCACAAAGGGAGAGCTGCGGGCTGGCTCGGAGAGGAACAGCTGTGGGAGAACTGGTATAGGGAGAGTTGCGGCCCGTCAGCTTCTAAACGGATAGCTGCAGGACGGTGATGTGGAGAAAGGTATCGTGAACGGAGTATCTTGCAGACAGGGAGAGCTGCGCTATATTTCCAGTGTTCACTTGCAGATATACAACTGCAGGTTGGCTCGCAGAGAAAGAGCTGCAAGACGAACAATGGTTTGCAGAGAGAGAGCTGCGGTCCGGCGGGCTGGCTTGTAGAGAAAGAGCTCCAAGCACACTGACTGACTCGCATAGGGAGAGCTGCGGCCCGTTGGGTCACAAAGGGATAGCTGCGGGCTGGCTTGCAGAGGAACAGCTGCAGGACAACTGGTATAGGAAGAGGTGCGAGCCGTCGGCTTCCAAATGGATAGCTGCGGGACGGTGATGTGGAGAAAGGGATCATGATGGCGGTATCTCGCAGACAGAGAGAGCTGCGCTATGTTTCCAGTGTTGGCTTGGTGACGTACAACTGCAGGTTGACTTGTAGAGAAAGAGCTGCGAGCTGAACAATGGTTTGCAGAGGGGGAGCTGCGGGCCGGCGGGCTGGCTCGTAGAGGAAGAGCTCCGAGCTGACTAGCTGGCTCATAGACAAACAGCTGCGGCCCCTCGGCTCGAAAACAAAGAGCTCCAGGCCGGCTCGCACAGGAACAGCTGCGGGCCTACTGCTATAGGGAAAAGTGCGGGTTGACGGCTTGCAAATGCATACATGCTGGACAGTAATGTGGAGAGGGAACGTGAAGGGGATATTTTGTAGAGAGACAGCTGCGGTATATTTCCAGTGATGTCTTGCAAAGGTACAACTGCGGGCCCCACGGCTCGCCAACAAAGAGCAGGGAGCCGACCGGTGATTCGCAGAGGGTGACTTGCGAGTCGGTGGACTAGGTCGTAGAGGAAGTGCTACGAGCCAACTGGCTGGCACGTAGAGGGAGAGCTGCGACCTGTCAGCTCGAAGAGGGAGAGCTGTGGGCTGGCTCACAGACAAACAGCTGCGGGCCTACTAGTATAGGGAGAGGTGCGGACTGTCCAGTTGTAAAAAGATAGGTGCGGGGCAGTGATGTGGGGAGAGGGAGCATAGAGGGGGTATCTCATAGAGATAGAGCTGCAGCATATTTCCAGTGTTGGCTTCAAGAGGTACAACTGCGGGCCCGAGGACTCGCAGAGTGAGAGCTTATTCCTAAAGCCATGTAATCTTTCAAACTTATGTCACGTCACTTTTCTACCATTGAAACTGATCACGACCTTTTCTTTACACTACACATCCCACGAACATGCCAATAAAAGTATACCTACTATTTTCATACTAGATAAAGCTCTATAACTTAATTTTTACAAACAAAACTGTTGGGTGCACAAAATGGGCGAGGAAGATCAGGAGAGTAAATGGAAGTGTCATTCCTAAACTTTTATTGTACCATTCCTTTAATATACGTATATTCATGGCTTTAAGTGCGATGAAAAAAATGGTGGGTGTCTGAAAGGGGTAGCAGTGTTCAGCACCGGTAAGACCCGTCCACTTAAAGGCTTGCATATATTCAGCATAGAGACACAACCTAACAATTTTTATCACTTATAATCACAGTTAGTTTACTAGTGTGAAAAAATAGTACAGAAAATTTACTAAGTTCATTTTGATTTCTTTTTCATATCTCACACATTTATAAAATATCTCTTGAAACAAACACCCTTCTCTATATAGTACAAACCTTACCAATATGGCAATAAACGTAGAACTGATATTTTTATAATACGAAGAACTGTAGTAGATTATTTTTTATAAACAGTACCGCTGGGGGCACAAAATGGTGGTGGGAGCTGGACAGAATAAAATAAATAAAGTTGTAATTCGCAAACTTTTCATGTATTGTCCCTTTACTATACGTATATTAACAGCTTTAAGTGGAAAGAAAAATTTGGCAACTGTCCTAAATGGGTGGCGGAGCGCAGTAGCGACAAGACCCGGACCACTTAAAGGCCTGCGTATATTCCTCAGACAAACACACTCTGACAATTACCTTCACTAATAATCACATTTACTTTAGCACTCTGAACAAAATCGTACTGAATTTATACACAGAACATTATCATTGAATTTTTTTTCTCTCACATATTTACAAAAAAATGCCTTCTGAAGAAACGCTCCCCAACAAATTCCATTTGATAACAACACCAAAATCCAAAGCCTTCCAGTAACACACCAGTCTTCACTGATATTGAAATCTACCTCTCTGTATAAAAAAAGAGACCACAAATTTTCCACATAACATCTCTGTTAAGTTAATAACACATGAATTTTCTACTCTTACCCCTTCCCCACTATTTCCACACTAAACATAATTTAACTTACGTTTGTAGTTGGTATGCAGATTCCAAATGTCACAAATGCATGTAGTTCTTTCTTTGTCAAACAGTACATGTAATGCACCACTCTCATCAAGGATGGAACCAGTAATGGCACAATTTCCCTGTCGCTCCACACATAAATACATGTAAAGAACAAATCAGAATAGTTCCTTGTTTTTTTCAAATTGCAAAACTTCTCTATTGGTTATTTTTCAACTTTCCATATAAACAGTTTAAAAAAAAAATTAAGAACACATACAGATGAGACATTGAACGTATTCTATCAACACACTTTCTAGAACATTCTACGACACCTGCAGGTTAAAAGTTCATCATTTGTTCAAACCTACCGATATTTTTTTGCAACAGTTTCTCGAACATTTAACGCACCTGCAGGTTCAAAGTTCACCATTGTTTTAAGTTCGAACAGTGCCTTCCAAATGCAAGTAGCAGGTGTGGTTGAACTGAGCAAATTTTATCCTATCATATGTACTCCACATTGGAACTGCTTTTTATTAACCATTGACAAAGATGCTTTTCGACAAACTAATATTCACCCTACTCTTTACTAAACAATGCTTTTCATCACCCAATCAGTTATCCTTTTGTATGAGACTAAAAACTAGTTCCGCATCTTTAAACATATCTCTTATTCTACGAACGGACTGCATGAGCTACAGACGTCTATCCATATCTTCCAGCTATACCTTCAAAATGCTAGTGTGGATCGTAGGACATAGCTATGTTTTCAGGTGCAAGTGGTATGCAGAACAGAGACGTATTGACTTAGACCTAGGTTTACAAAATGTGGACATTAAATGGTTTGGACAAAGAGGATTAAAGTGGCACCAATTGCTCCCTTTGGTTAAAACCTATTTGCATCTCCAACACCCTGACCTCATGATCGTGCACTGTGGTGGTAACGACCTAGGCACATTGACTGGGGTAGGTTTGGAAATGCTAATGAAGGACACCTTTAGACAATTGATGTTGCTTTTGCCTCAAACTGTCTTTGTATATTCCAATATATGCCAAAGACAGAAGTGGAATTGGTCAAACCAATTTTGTCCTCAGATTGAAAAATCTAGGAAGAATGTTAACAAAGCTGTCTCTGCATACCTCAGAGACCATAGAATGGGATCGATCTACAACAACAACATACGTTTTCATATGGCTGATATCTACATAAGTGATGGAGTACACTTCACAGATCGGGGAATTCAAGTTTTTCTGATTAACCTGAAGCTGTGCAACCGTGCTTATTTGTAGCTCCAACTAATAAACACAAAGGCTCTTTTTAGAGCTGCCCTATATTCCCAATATCGGTTTGCAGAGTGACAGCTGCAATCCGGCTACCAAAGGGAGACCTGCGGGCCATCGAGCAGCCTTGCAGAGGGACACCTGCGGCCCTTGGGCTTGGCTCGCACACAGAGAGCTATGGGCCGTTGTCTCCCAAATGCAGAGCTGTGAGCCGACGGACTGCGAGTGTTTTATGGTTTAGGGTGGTGCAGTGGTGTTCAGGTAGTGTAGGGGGTCTAGCTGGGGGTAGATTTTGGGTTTACAGCAGTGCAGTGGTGTTTCTGTAGTGTAGGGGATCGTCCTGTGTTTACTGTTTTAGGATTTAGGATGGTGCAGTGGTGTTTGGGTAGTGTACGTGGTTGTGCTGGGGATAGCATTTTACGGTTTAGGGTAGTGTAGTAGTGTTTGTGTAGGTGAGCGTGCTGGGGGTAGTGTTTTAGAGTTTACGGCAGTGCAGAGGTGTTTGGGTAGTGTAGGAGGTTGTGCTGGAAGTAGTATTTTAGGATAGTGCAGTGGTATAGGAGGTCATGCTGGGAGTAGTTTTAGTGTTTAGGGTAGTGTAGTGGTGTTTGGGTAGTGTAGGGGGTCATGCCAACGGACTGACTCACAGAGCTCTGAGCCAACGGACTGGCTTCAAAAGGCATAGCCGCGACCTGGTGATGTGGGTAGAGGTAGCGTGAAAGGGGTATCTCACACAGACACAGATGCCAGTGTTGCCTCGCAGAGGTAAAACTACAGACCAAATGGCTTCTACACGGAGAGATACGAGCTGACGGACTAAGTCACAAAATGCCTGCCAACACTTCCTAGTTTCAACCATTCACAGCCAATGAGCAGCAAGCTCGTGCTTGTAACCCCTCAGCCAATCAGATGTCAGAATTCTAAAATATTGATCTCTGTAAAATTTGATATTTCTCAAAAACCATTGAACGGATTTACACAATTTCAACAAAATCGCGTTTTCTGGACCACGACCATTCTCCCTGCCAAATTTGGCGTAATTCAGTTCAGCAGTTTGACCTGTAGCCTTGTCTAAAGTTTCCTATGGAAAATGTATTGAGAAAACACATTTTGGGACTCCCTTCTTTCTCAACCCCCCTTCAACCAATCACCCCTAAACTTTCAAGATAGGAGCTGATCAAAAAAGAAAAACTTTTTGGAAAAGTTTGTAAAGAAATCGTCAAACAATGCCAAAGTTATAAGCAGAAGGAGGGCTCCAGGAGGGGGGCCCCGCAACCCCCTCCCAACAGGCCCCTGCAGCCCCAGCGAGCCCCCGCTATTATTTTTTAAGAAATGCCCCCGGGACCTAGCCCACCCCAGGTTCTCATTAAAATAAAACACGGGAACCCGCGACCCCAGCGCGAATTGCGCGTTAAAAAAAAACAACAATTGGCCCTGGGGGTTCTTCTGGGACCTCCTGAACAGGCCTAGGGGGTCAGGGTGTTTCTACCCTGACCCCTTCTCTTGTTTTATACCTTTGTTTCTCTGTTTTCTAGTGACTCACTTCTACTGAGTCACAAGATGGCTGCCAACACTTCCTGGTTTGGAGTGTTGACAGCCAATCACAGTGAATCTCGTGCACGGGACTTAGGCTCCACCCAGATATTGAAACTTGTATTTTTCTAATTTCTCAGCAACTACTGAACGGATTTACACTATTTAAATTTAATTATTGATCCAAGCACTACCTTTTTGCCAAATGTGGGGTAATTCTGTTCAATAGTTTCGGCTCTAGCCTTGCACAAAGCCTTGCACAAAGTTTCCTATGGGAAATTGATTTTTTTATTCTTATTCTTTGAATTTCTCAAAAACTACTGAACGGATTTACACCATTTAAAAAAAAGATCGCTTTCTGAACCAAGCTCTACCTTTCTGCCAAATTTAAGGTAATTCCGTTCAGCAGTTCGGGCTGTTGCTCATCGTAAAATTTCCAATGGAAATTAACATAGGGAAAACGTGTTTTGGGATCCCCCTTTTTTCTCAGCCCCCGCTTGACGAATCACCCCCAAACGTTCAAGATAGGAGCAAACCTAAAAAGTGAAAACTTTTGGAAAATTTCATAAAGATTTGTCAAACCACGCCAAAGTTATTAGCAATTCAAAAAATGCTAGGTTGTAACTATAACTACCTACTGGCGACCGCCAGTGGGTAATATATATAAAACATATTCAAACTTTACAGAAACACACATTCACTGGATGATGTCATCAGTGATGTCATTTGAGATGTCATCAGTGGTGTCACTGACCATGTCATGAATGATGTAATATGTGACGTCACCAGCAATGCATTGCGAGGGCACGAGTTATAGTTAGCTCAACTAACTGTAACGGCAGAATTTCTCTGGTTTTGTACGAGTGAAATGTCTGACTAACTATAACGTCCCTGAAACCTGTGGATTTTTCACTGAATATATATATGCCTTGCTGAGTGGAAAAAAACGCTGGTAAATTTGAAGAGATATATATATATATATATTCACTGAAAAAAACATAGTTTTCAGAGGCGTTATAGTTAGCTGGACTTTTCACTCGTACAAAACCATTGAAAATCCCCCGTTATAGTTAGTTCAGCTAACTATAACTCGTGCGCCCGCAATGCACTGCTGATGACGTCACATATTACATCACTCATGACATGG